>NC_047523.1:10099683-10699683 GCF_902827115.2 Pseudochaenichthys georgianus
CAGTGGGATTTAAAATATTGGAGAACATATGGAGATGTTCTTTCGTGTGTGGAATATGTGATGCTGGAAACATGTACGTTTTTCAATGTATAGGAGAAAATGGTTTCCTGAAAGAGTGTTTGGTAAATATGTAGCAATGGATGAAACCATTTTTAGAGTGAGTTTTTGTAATATCATTAGTAGACATCAATAATGTTGTTTAGATGGCATTTAACAACTAAGACAGATAGTATGATTAGAAAGAGTCGAATTTATTTAACCTCAGTGTGCTAGACTTATAGGTAATGCGTCCCGAGACCTGGACTCCCCCTCTGAGTTAGAAAGGCTACGATCCCGACCCTCCAAGCAGACAAAAGACCTAACCCAACAGGAGACTCCTCCTTCTCCATCGAACAGACAGAGAACCAGAGCTGAAACAACAACAAGACTACATCCAGAACTGCAGCCAGAACTATCTCCACCTGTGGCATCCAGAACCAAACAGCATGCTGACATACAGAGAGATACTCTCATCAGTCCCTCAGACGGGGCATGAAGTTCCAAGCTGAGTCACGAGATTTGGCACAAGGGCAAAGAGTGGGACATGAGAGCAGAATCCGCCCTCCATAAAGCAGCAGAGAGACTGGAAAGGAGGAGATGAAATGCAAAGCAGTACAAGAACAGTGGCATGATGGGGGCTGCAGATGTAACTGGGCCAATGGCTGGCTAAAAGAGTTACAGCGGATGGATTGAACAGCTGATGGACTGAAGAGACGACAGAATCAGAGGAGTTGGCATGGTCGATTAGAAGTGAGGAGGCCGGGGTCACGGCTTGAGAAAACCAGGGGAGGAGAAAAGGAGAACGGGAATGAGTGAGTTTACACATAAACGGACATTTAAAGCATAAATACGTAAAGACAGAAAGTTGTATTAACCATGAATTAATCAATTGGTAAATTAAAAATAGCAGTAAAGAGGAAACTATTAAAGTAAAATGAGAATCATCCTAAAACACACTGAGGGATAAACGGGGAGACATGACAGAGTAGAACCATATTCTTCAATCTTTTCATCATGTTAACAAATAATGTTTTAAGAGATTTTTATTCACGTGTGAATAAAGTAGTGATCTCATTTGTTACAATATTGATCACCATTAAAAGGATAGTTTTAGGAACCACTCTATAAGACTCTAAAATCTTTATTTGTATGGATAATGTTAAAGGGAGAGCTGGTGCCAAGCCACATATAAAATTCCAATCTATAGTATTGATGTCACCATTGTAGCATAGTTATTACCATAGGTGGGATAAAATGACTTCTGTTTTAAATCCTTGATAAAGGAGGGAGTAATTGTTGCATGTTCAGACACCCAAGGTTCCACAGACTGCTAAGGATAAATGAGTATAATGAGTTATGAAATGCATAGCAGAGCTACACAGATCCTAGTAATGTTTTGACTAAAGATAATAGTTATGTACACAAGTTTCTGAAATAGATCTATTAGACATTTTAATACTAATTAGGTGTAAATGAATTACAGTAGTAGTAGTAGTACTCTAAGGAAGTGAGTTTTATACCAAGTTTCAGGAAAGGTGGGAGGCAGAAGTCCCAATGAAAAGTTAGAACCATCTTGAAAATCATAGTTGAAATCGTGAATGAATAAGGAATGACGCTCTGCATATGATATATTTGTGTAGATAAAGGGTACCCGCCTATGCTGAATTACCTCTGAAAAGACTCTGCAGAGCACGACATGGCCAAAAGACCGAGACCAAATGACCTTTGACCCTGACTGACAGTGTGACAAAAGCACTGTCCATGACTGACTCTGGGGTGTACCTGACCAAACCTGACGTGACAACCAGACGGTGTGAGTGTGAATGAATGCCGGCATGTGATCAGTGTAACTGCATGATTCTAAAACAATAACTAACCAAGCATGTTTTTGGACTAACATATTATTTTGGAGCTCCAAGGGAAATGAGAGGTTTCCTAAAAATTCCACAAAAGGGGAAACCGCACATGTGACCCATTTCTAATCTACTTGATATTTTACTCCCACAGGAGTTGGCGGTTTGCAAATGTAAAACTCAAACTAAAATCTGAAGGACGGAGAGAAACACTTCTTTTCACTGAAGTGTTTACTGTGGAAATAATGATAATGGATGTAAAATTGTAAATAATGTTCGTTATGTCCCTAACCAATATTTACCTGAAAGTGTTGTTTCCCCCTCCCCATTACAGGGTTTTGTTACACATGAGTTCATGTGTAAAAGTGTGTAATGTCAACAATGCTGTAAAATTCACAGTTTAAATTTTTCTTTTAAGGATTGACAGAAACCTTCCGCCCCAACCCAGATGTTCAAACTGAGCATTGAATGATAGTTTTATAATTAACCTGCTCCATATCTGGGGATAAGATACTGTTTGATGAATGTTGACATGTTTCTAAATATTGATTGAGTTATATCAGGTAACACAGATGCAGAAGCAGTGGCCAAGGGGCTACTGTGAGAGATGTAATTCCAGAATAGAATACCGAAGAAGTTGACCTGTGATAATGAAACAATTTTGTAATATTTTAACAGACATTAGAGTAACTGAGGTTTGAAATGTAGAAAGAACATATTACAGTTGAGTTAAGCTAAAACATAGTAATGTAATGAGACCGAATTTAATTTAGACAACATATTGTAACTAGCCTGTTAAAGAGTTAGTAGTAAAAGCCATAGACTTTATTGTTTAGTTCATTTAATTTAAATTCATAATAGAAAGACATGACAGTATGTTGGAATTCTGTATTCATTTTTCAGCTTGATAATAGACAGGTCGAAGCCGTATTGCCAGGTGCAATCGATGGGATTTCTGCACACGATCCAAGCAGAGAATGACGTACCTTACAGGACAGATACTCAGGAAATCATTCACTCTGACAGCATCATGACTTTAGTTGTTTTTTAATCCATAATGAAATTGTATTACATAACGTTAGTGTGTGTCTTTACCACAAACAGGAATAGTTCATTGTTATATTTAGATTTGAGAAAGATTACAAGGATTTTATTTAGTTCACCATGAAGATGTTTTTTGTTTGTAACATATGCCCAGTAGTAAGATTCAAATATCAGCAGGTTCGGAATTATTATTCCTCTGTCCCACAACCAACAAGAATGTGGATGGGGAGAACTATATCTACTAGAACCAGCAGAGATTCATAAATTACACCAGAGGCACAGTAGAAGTAAATAAAGAGTAATATTTAGCTATTTTCAGATAGTTTAATCCTTCTTATACTTTGTAAAAGAACAAGTGCCTTTACACCAGATACAGTAAGAAGATGATTTATGATGTGAAAGGAGGGAGTTAGACGTTTTCCATACCAAGCTAATTGCTGCTATTTTACGAAGTGACATTAAAGGTTTAAGCTAGAAGTTATGCACAAATGAAAAACTTCATATTTATGATGAATATGTATTCTTATTTGTATTTTTTTTACTTTTATGAGTTATGTACCATGCAATGTTCGGATGAAGAACTCATTGATTTCAATATTATTTATATACCTTAAAGGGTATGTAAGGAGGCATTGTTAGAAATTAAAATCAATGTTGATATGGCGTAATTTGAATTAAATACACTATTTAATGTAAATCAGTTTTATTCTGAAAAACCTGAAGTTCACTAACTATTAACTTAATACTTTTATTCTGAAAATGCTTCACTTCCGGTTAGCATTAGCATGTGGCGAAATGCTGCATTTTCAAACCATGAATCAACGGTGAAATGACATGTGATGTTGTACACTGAGCACACTGGGTTTAGCACTCATCTATTGCCGCTGAATAACGTTTATTAGGGAATGTTTAAATAACCACAGACACCAGAATGATGTAATTTAACAATAGAAAAAGGCAGGAATTGCATTGGACCCGCCCCCCGACGACACCGGCCAATAGGAGAAGACCTCAGATGACAACAGGAAGAGCAATCCAAGGATTGACCTCTTCTACCTGCTGACCTGGACTGACCGGTCGGATGAGGAGAGCGCCTCCACTCGCACATTTCATTTTGTACACCACCGCATCTTTTGTGTAATTAAATGCTGTTAACTTGTATAAGCTTCCCTTGACTCTTTTCAGTCTCTCCTGCCTTCAGGGTTCTAGAATACACTAACAGCCCTTGTCCTTCGTGTCTCTGAATATCAGGCCTAAACTGGTATTGTCAAGTAGCGGCGCTAACTCACAATAGGCGTCAGCATTGGGCTTGTAATCTTGATCCCTCAGTGCCGCGGTCAGCTCTCCAGCGGGTGCTCGAAGGATGGTCTCCTTCAATCCCACTCCGTGCATGCAACACAGCATCCTCTCTTCCCAGAGCTCATACTCTTCTGCTTTCCCGTCAAACGTGGGCCACTTGCTCTTCCTCGTGGTTCTATTCGCCATGGCTTTTTCGTTTGTAGCTTCAGTAGCTTAGCTTAGGTCCTCGTTAGCTTAGCTTTAGCTTCCCTCGGTTCTCCCGATGCTAAACTAGCTTAACACATGGCTAACTAGCTACTCCTATGCTAACCGTGCTAACAGGCAATCTTCTTGCCTTGTTATCGCACGTGTGCTTCGAACTGTAGAATAATTCATCGCATCTGGGCCCATAACCTGTTAGCAGATTTAGACTTAACCCTCTGGAGTCGGTGGACGCGCCGGCGCGTCCAAGTGCGCATAATTTTACGTAATTAATCATATATTTTCGATTATAAGGAGTAGAAACATGATTCAGATATCCACGGAATCGCTGGAAGGGTAGCTTTCCAGCTGTATCTCCTGTGAGACTGTAACCAGGGCACAACAGCCAATATGGCCGCTCAAAGCAGCTTGACTTTACACTGTGTGGGATTGGTGGATTCGTGTGTCCGTCAAGGACATCTCAGCCGGCAGACATCATGGTCTGAAATGACCAATGGACATCGAGAAATCAATAAGGACCTACCCACCAAGTAAAAAAAACATAAACCACGTTTCTCCCATCAGTTTACGTCAGTGTGGAGAGAGAGATAAAATGGCTAAAAAAAGTTGCAGACTTCACTCGAGATTTTGTTCGCTAGCAGCACTGAAGATAGAGCCTCAGATGTTTAGAACCTGAAGTCTTCGACTCTTCTGAAGAAGAAGAACACAAAGACAACAACAAGGATCCATTTGGACATGGGTAAGTGTAAATATTACAGTAACAGTGTACTGGCAATGTGTGGGGAATACCGCGAAAATGAACAATAGGTTTATTGATATATATTTGTTATCGATAGTCATGAACTTTTTCTTGGGACAAAATAGACTCCATTAGCAAACGTTTACTCTGTGTTAACGTTATTTTGGTGTGTAAAAGTGAGATTACATGTGTAGATGATTAAATTAATCATTTATTCGTCCCACAACGGAGACATTTACAGTGACATGTTTTTGCCATCGATTATTTTTATCATACTGTTCTGTACAGATGAGACTTTGTCATAGATGTATTTATGCCTGTTATTATTTTACCGTCCTGTACAGATGAGACTTTGTAATAGATTTATTTATGTATATGTGTGTCTGTGATTTTATACTGAATGTAAAGTAACTGGAAATACCTGTGTGTGTGTGTGTGTGTGTGTGTGTGTGTGTGTGTGTGTGTGTGTGTGTGTGTGTGTGTGTGTGTGTGTGTGTGAGTGAGTGAGTGAGTGAGTGAGTGAGTGAGTGAGTGAGTGAGTGAGTGAGTGAGTGAGTGAGTGAGTGAGTGAGTGAGTGAGTGAGTGAGTGAGTGAGTGAGTGAGTGAGTGAGTGAGTGAGAGAGAGAGAGATCGAGAGAGACTCCTTTTCCAACCTCCCAAACTTTCTTTTTATGTGTGCATTGTTATTTGTGCTTGAGCAACATTTTACTTGAACTTTACTTCATTGAAATTAATTGTAATTATTGTCCTACATTTTTATTTGTTTTACAGAGATGTTTCACAGCTGTCTGGGCCTAGTGGCCCACAGGCGGCGTTTATCCAGCAGCCACAACATCCATCTGTGCCGGCCCCCAGGTCAAGATCTACTGTGGCTCAAGGGCCTTCACTAGAGCCATTACCACCAAGGACCAGCAGACCAGCATCACTACAGCTGCCTCCACCTCCATCTGCGGCTGCCACCAGGTCAAGATACACCTCAGCACAAAGGCTCCACCACAGCCATCACCTTCAACCCAGCCAGCAAGGAGGTCTCGTGGAGGTCTCGTATAGCACTTGTACACCCCACCTACACAGCAGCCCATGCACCATCACCCCCACCTACACAGCAGCCAGACCCACTGTCTTGGAAGACAGACAAATACCTTGACACTGTCTTGACATTTATAATGAATAGTTGGTTGAAAGTTCTGATGTTCAATTTTGTAAATAGTTAGATTTTCCAGTTTCTTATATTTATATAAATAGTTGGTTGAAAAAAACATATTTATAATAAATTGTTGGTTGAAAAAAAAAGGTTGAATGCTCAATTTGTATTTGTACACATCACATGAACCTTGGTATGTAATATGAAGTCATTATTCAGTCCTAATGTATCTCAGTCCCTGCTGTGGTGAAAATAGAGTGATAAACACTTGTTTTACTCAAAATTCGAATTACATTTTTTTCATTTTAGACATGCATTACACATTTATATACAGTGTAATTCAAATATTTCACTGCTTTTGTGATCCTTGTGTGGTAACCAAATCTAAAACACCAAAACATTTCGATCACATGAGTAAATTTGTGTTTTCACAAGAGTTTTGAAGATTTTCCGAAAATCGGATGTAACATTTTAAGCTTTTGAGCGACTTATCTCATCAAACAGTGCTCTAAGGTGAGTAATTTGCATATATAGCAATACCAGAGATTGTCCTGAACATTTTGATATTTAACACATGGGGTGCCATGTGAGAAGAAATACATTTAAAAAGGGGATTTAAGAAAACATCACAAATTCGAGAAAATACCCTTAGACTACAGAGGGTTAAACCTTTTGTCTCTTGCAGCAGAAAGGTGAATAATCTCAGCAGTTCAAGTTTAGCCATTCATCACAGCGTTATTTATTATAGGCACACATCTCAAGAGGCTTGAGGACAGAGAGAGAAGGGGCGTGACTTCCAACGGTCTTATACCCCAGGTAGTGACATCCCAATCATGTGGTACAGCCCTAACCAATGAACACAGTTAGTAGTCGCAGCTACTTACATAACCAATATAAGGTACACAGTAATACATGGAGTCATACACAAGCGGCAAACTCTGGGGAACAGCCGGGAAGCCAATACGGAAGTGCCACACACTGCAGTTCATACATGGGCCGCTAGGGACTGGCTGCAGAAAGGAGCAATTTCCATAGACCCCCATGTTAAAATGCCCAACTTTACAGCAGAAAAAAATATGTTTCTACCCATGGATGCAATAAATATTATTATCGATATAGTTAAATTCCACCTTCATGATTATGAATCTGTGAGTGAATTGTTTTCTAACAAGACCCTTTTATTTATATTAGGTCTTAAAGTTTTTGCATTAATTAGGGTGTGGTCACGTTGATGGACACGTACATGCCTCACTGTCAGCTAACAGCAACTTGTCCACTCTGCTAGGCTACAACCATAGAGGCTACAACGTTAGTTAGTCATAGTACTGTACTTGACCCTTTAGCTTTAGCCGTGTTCGTGGTGATTGTGCCTTTTAGGGAATATTGTTACAAATACCAGACAATTAAAATGTTGTGCTGTGCGCTTGAATGCACTAACAGAACTTCCAAGAAGTCTAAAATGATAATATTATACATGTTAACCCCGTTCGCAGGTGTTTGGGAGGCAGCAGGTCCTGCCTCGGCTCCGCCTCTTTGCCCTTATTTGGAGCAGGCGGGATTAGACTCTGACGTCACAGTCGAGCCGTTAGTGGCCGACTCCGCCTACTAAGGTCTTCACGGCAACTCTGCAGAATCCTATGGGTGACGTCACGGACACTACGTCCATTTATATATACAGTCTATGGTCATACACTATACATGTCTGTATGTTATATCTCAACAGGCTTCGTATTAATGTTAATTTCGTTGACTAAAACTATGACGAAATATGTTCGTCAACGACCTTTTTTCCCATGACGAAAACGAGACGATGACGAGACGGCACCGACGGCAGTAAACAATAACTGTAACGAAATGATCATGCAATATCGTTGACGAAAAGTGACGAGACGAAAATGTAGTTTACTAAACAAAAACTATGCCAAAATCTCTCTTTACTTTCGTTGACGAAAAATGAGGAGACTAAATATTATCAAAGATAACGTTACATCTCTGATAGTCAGTTTTTCTCCCAGCAGTTCCACTTCCGGTGCTGCGGCAGGGCAGCAGCTGTGTGTGTCTGTGGGGCGCGCGGCGGTAGATTTTAATTACACCGGGCAGCGGCAAAATATGAACTGTCAGGAAGACTCGGGTCTAACTCATGGTCTAACTAACCTAATTTAACAGAAAATAAAATGGCAACAACAGGGCTTGGGAGCAGTGGTCGCACTCGCGTTAACCGAATACCCCCCCGTCAGCGCGAGTGATTGAAAAATTGTGCACTCGACGGGTAATAATGGATTATGACGGAAATGTTACGATCCTGTCCGTCAAAATGACTGACAACGAAAAAGTCTAAAGCTACCACTGCTTGGGAGAAAGAAACTATGTGATATTTGGGCCCATTTTCGCTACAATGAGGCGGAGAAAAAAAGCGAATGCATTGTTTTATCAGAAGGGAAGCACTGTGGCCATAACACAGGTAAAAACACCACAAACCTGACCAGATACTCTCTGCAAAGCTGCATTCTTAATCATTCAACCTGTGTTTTTCATCAAATAAGGACAAGATATAATCCTATTTATTTATATATACTAAAATGACAAATTATTGGTTTTGGCTAGACTAGTTTGACTGAAATGTTCTATATAATCTGATGACTAAAAAAGACTCAACAGTTTTCATTGACAAAAAGTAGACTAAAATAATTAGTTTTCTTTGACTAAAATAAGACTAAAATGCTCAGACTTTTAGTCGACTAAATCTTGACTAAAATGTTTACTGTTTTAGTCGACTAAAATAAGACTAAAATGCTCAGACTTTTAGTCGACTAAAACTTGACTAAATAAAAACAGGATGAAGGTGACTAAATGACTAAAACTAAAAAGGAAATTTAACACAGGACTAAGACTAAAACTAAATAAAAAAATAGCTGACAAAATTAACACTACTTCGTATGGTTAAAAGTAACACGATCATCGACCCAACGCCGTCCCCCATTGTTGTTGTTGTGAGCGAAGCACGGAGCTAGAACGGGGGCTGCGTTGGTGTGAAAGGGGCAACAGTAGTCACTTTTGTTTGACTGACCCGAGAGCCTCGTCGTTCTGATAGCTCCGCTCCTTCGCTCCAACCCCCCTCCCTCCCCCACATCTACAGGTGAAAATTACTTTTGCGACACATTCATCGCAAGAAGTGTGGCAAAAGTCAAGGCCGCAGATTCGTCGATGTATACTGCCACAGAGCAGATTTGTGAAGTTGTAATGACTGATTTGAGAGGTTATAATAACCAAGTTGCAGTTGTAATGGAAAATATATTTAAAAAATATATATTTTTCTGCAAGTGAACATTTCATCACTAAGTTCATTTTTTTTCTACAAGCGACAACACTTTTTTTTTTATTCTGTGATTTCAAATTTGGTTCACAGATACGTGGATATTTTATACAAGTATAAATGTATGCACACAAGCTCATATATTTTTTCTGCAAGTGCTCACATCAGGTTTTACAAGCTCTCGCATTTTGCACCATATCTACCTTCATAGTCGCAAAGCGGACTGGCGTCGTCAGGTAGTGTAGCGAGCAAACGCTCCACATCTCAGAAAACAAATGTGTTTCTCAGAATCTAAGGGGAAAAGCACAAAATTATTATGCACAATTTAAACCTATCAATGTCGTTTAATTAACAAAGGTAATCTGGTGTTTTTGAGTTGATGAGTAGTGGAGATATCACTGTAAAATCAATCGACAGTAAGGAGAATACTTACTTCCGGGTGTACAATTCTCCGTTATCCAATGGGAATGGACGCTCACATTGCCTTTAAGAGCCGCCGACATAAATGGATGCGGTGCTTCCCTGAGCGTCAAATATCGCCGCCGATTGGAATACATTTGCAATCAGTTGAAAGCTCTTTGCATCTGTTTATGAAGCTGAAGGAGACTCGGTGCGTCACAACTGCACGCCAAAGGACCCTGACCAAGCGTCGCTCCTGGAAGATCAGGGAGTGAGACTGTGTTGGAAGGTACCTTAAACATTTGTTTAAAAATCTGTATTTGAAATGACTAAAGGATGTTATCCAACTAATGTGAACTGTCCTCATAAATTAAGGCATTATAAAAGAATAACATAACATGATGTTGATATATTGATAAAACAAGACTAAGAATGTACAGCCATGCTGGCTCTGTTATACTGTACTAGCTAAATGCTAACTTATGCTATATTTAGCACATAGGCCTACACTGTTTTAGCATGTTAGCATTTGGTAACAAGCATTAACTACTACATACAGCTGAGGCTTATGGGAATGTCATTAGTTTTGTAGGTATATGGTCATAAACCAAATTTAAAATGATGATTTGAGGATGATGTTGATAGGTTAAATGCAGTTGATCACGAACGTTTTTAGAAGTTGGATGTTAATACAAAATTCCCTGGAAATATATCCATCATATGTTATTGACATAATACAATATAGACCAGAATGCTAGTTCCTTATTAACCTTTCTATTAATTCACTACTTATTTAATTCACATCCAAATCATTACATCTTTAGAGTGGTGCATTGACAACCTATTATTGAAAGCCTACATGGAAGTTAGCATAGCAAAGGATCGTAAAAAAACGCCATGATTTTTACATTGGATTTTGGGAATATTGCAAAAAAAAGGACAACACGTTTGGGATGATTACACATTTTGGTCAGCAGCAAAATCTCTACATAGCAATCTGATGGTGACATCACCACTGCTAACCGAAAGGGAGCTAATATTTGGCGTGAACACGCTTAGTAGTCTTATTTAGACCGCCACTTTTAAGACAAAAAGCTTCAGTTGGGTATTTACTGATATATTTCATGTCATGGACCAAAACGTGGAATCCCCGTAAGTTTGTATTAACCACAGCTCTTATTTAGGTGATCTAACCAAAGACATGTACAAATTATTTTAAACAACCTATAGTTTAATGAAGCAGGTCTCCCTTGAAAAAGAGATCTATGATCTCAATGGGACCAATCTGGTTAAATAAAGATTTGAAATGAAATTAATAGTGTCTGATTGCCTTAAAAGGCCCTGACACACCAAGCAGTCACCAGAGGACTCGCCGACGCCGGCTGTTGCGTCGCCGTGTTCTCCTGCGTCTTGGCCATGTGTCGCACGGGAACACACCGCAAAGACTTCAGTGCGTGATTGGCAATAACTCTCCTTACCAGCAGGCGGCGGGAGTGTGTATTTGTCATTCAAAAGAGGCAACAACCGGAAGACAGAGAAGAAGAACAGACCGTGATATAAACAAACAACAAATAGCGTGTGCGTTCCATTTTCACTCTCGTCCATCGAAAACATGTTTCGTGCGGCACTGGAGCTAGATTTGGGTTCTGCCCGCTATGTATTAATGTCATGTTGACAGGTTATCATCATGTAGGCGTTGATAAAAGCTCATTCTAATGTTGTGTTATGTGTGTATAAAGGTGCGAAATAAAATGTTGCATTGCCTATCCTGCTATTTGTGTTCTTTTAATCACACAGCGATAAGAAACAATAACAATGTGCCTACATAACTGTCAGTTGCAGCCCTAGCATTAGTATTGTTTATAGTAACAGCTACAACATTAAAATACTTCTAGGCAGATTGAGGAGGATAATGGGAGAATGAACAGAGAAACATCCATCTGAATAATAATAACTGTATTTGTATCACACCTTTCACACAGGGGATTGCAGTTCAAAGTGCTTTACATCAGTAAGAAATACGATATAAAATCAGTGTAAAACAAGCAGCAAGAGCAAAGCATAAAGTGGGATCAAATAATGCAGATATATTATATATATATATAGTTGCAAGAAAAAGTATGTGAACCCTTTGGAATTACCTGGATTTCTGCATAAGTTGATCATAAAATGTGTTCTGATCTTCATCTAAGTCACAACAATAGACAAACACAGTCTGCTTAAACTAATACCACACAAACAATTATATGTTTTCATTGAACATACCATGTAAACATTCACAGTGCAGGGTGGACAAAGTATGTGAACCCCTAGGCTAAAGACTTCTTCAAGAGCTAATTGGAGTCAGGAGTCAGCCAACCTGGAGTCCAATCAATGAGACGAGATTGGAGGTGTTGATTAAAGCTGCCCTGCCCTATACAAAATACACACCAGTTCTGAATTTGCTATTCTTAAGAAGCATTGCCAGATGTGAACCATGCCTCGCACAAAAGAGCTCTCAGAAGACCTACCATTAAGAATTGTTGACTTGCATAAAGCTGGAAAGGGTTACAAAAGTATCTCTAAAAGCCTTGATGTTCATCAGTCCACGGTAAGACAAGTTGTCTATAAATGGAGAAAGTTCAGCACTGTTGCTAGTCTCCCTAGGAGTAAAGATGACTGCAAGAGCACAGCGCAGAATGTTCAATGAGGTGAAGAGGAATCAATCCTAGAGTGTCAGCTAGAGACTTAAAGAAATCTCTGGCACATGCTAACATCTCTGTTGACGAATCTACGATACGTAAAACACTGAACAAGAATGGAGTTCATGGGAGGACACCACGGAGGAAGACACTGCTGTCCAGAAAAAACATTGCTGCACGTTTGAAGTTTGCAAAAGAGCACCTGGATGTTCCACAGCACTAATGGCAAAATATTCTGTGGACAGATGAAACCAAAGTTGAGTTGTTTGGAAGGAATACACAACGCTATGTGTGGAGAATCCAAATACATTCTTGCAACTGTATATATATATATATATATATATATATATATTAATCCCAACAGGCCACCTTGTTTATGGTTTGATTCAGTTTTAGTAGAATATAAAATACATGAATGAATAATGAAATGAGCACAAAGTGCAGACATACTATAATTATATTGAGGTACTTGAGACTAATCCTGCAACTGTATAGTTTTGCTCCACAACAGTTCGAGAATGAAGAAACCATCACGTATGAAAGGCTACATGTGAATAGAGGGGCAGAAAAACGGCTTGCACATTTACATTTCAATCTTGAACAATGAACAGCGGTAGACAGTATCTCATTTAGTATCATCATCCTGCACTTTGCCGGAGGCCTTCGAGTGCTGAGTGTGCTTGGCCTCTCTCCGAGCCGCGGTGCCGGTGTGGTGCAGATGGTGGATTCTGCCAGGGGAGTGCAGGGCTCAGCATCAAAGTGGAAGGACTCCTCAGTGGTGCTGGTCGAGGTTTCACTGCTGGTGCCACCGGGGGTTGATTCTGCAGCCATTTTTTAAAAATAAATTCACAGTTAGTTGGATTTAATACCATGGCTTCTTAAAACTGTTTACTAAGCATTCATAACAAAACAATACCCTGAAATGTGTGTGCCATTAGTTTGGGGTGTGGTCAAGTATGAGAGGTACATTGTAGACACATTGTGATGCTCTATTCAGATGCTAAAGACATACTTCTAGAAGATTCAGAACACTACAAATATAAAGACATACTTTATCATGTATTATTATAGGTTAAGATAAAAGCGTTATTGATCGCATGGTGAATTTCATAAGCTACCCAGCAGTATATCATGTAATTTCAATTAGCTCCTCCTTTACCAGCTGCAACATTAAGGTGATGAGCACATCAATAGTTATACAGAATAATATATATATTATTCTGTTATTGTTATATTTAAAACTGTAACCACCAAATGAATGAAAATAATGTTTTTGTAAATGAAAGAAGCAAGAAACACTTATTTGTACTCAACAAATAAAATAGTTACCGTGATGGTAAGGTTCGAAGTACTCTCCTTCCTTCTTGTGTAGGGCTCTAAAAACCGCAGCCTGGTTATGATCCACTGCTGTCTGCCAGTCCTTTGTGCTCCACAACTACCCGAAGGATCAAGTCTCCTGTACCGGGTGTACTGGGTTCGCAGAGAATCGCAATTCTTCAGCTCTTTCTCTGAAGTACACAAATCAACGATGTAAGCATTGTGGCTAGTTAGCATGTCCAATTCATATCTATATGCAGTGCCAAACTGCCAACCCAGTCTCACGGCATTTCGTGTTCACCAACACGATTTTTAATCTATTGATTCGTGTTCACCATCACGATTTGCCCCTTTTTTTCGTGTTGCACAGCACGATTTTAAAAGCAATGTATTTCTACTGGTAACGTGTTTCGTGCCTGCAGGCTGCAGCACGTCTTTTTCTCCGGTCGGGTCGTGGAAGACCGGAAGCTGTGTGGTTCATAAAAACATGTCCTTACTCAATATCAAGCCACAATTATTGCTTTTATTTTAAATCGTATAATTTCGGACTTTTGTTGCCGTCTGTGAGGAAAATAAATGGGGCTCAGAGCCTCAGGATACTGAAATCTGTATTTTTAAATATTTTTCCTTCTAATTTGTTATTCTTTTCAAAATAACACACTGGTATTTACTCACCAATAACACACAATTATCCTTGCTTTTATTTATTGGTTTAATTCCATAATCTCGGGCTTTTTTGGTGTCCGTCAGGAACTGAATTTCAAAATAAAAATAACCGGAAACAGACGTAGGCCTATAAGGGACATTTCGAGCATCATTGCGATTGTCAACATTTCTGAGTTTAGGATGGCCGAAGACACTACACTACCCATAATCCCCAGCTATCGTTTAGGACTACAGTTCCCGTAAGGTTACGCAGAGCGTCAAACAGCTGTGTGAAATGGAACGAAACCACGCCAGACTATCCAAAACTGGAATCGAACACCCCTCCAGAACTACACATGCTGGCTATTGTGTTTCGCAAAATATTCTATGGGACGTCTCTACTGAACGTTTTCGTTTTTCCCACAATTAGAAGTTGCCATTATTAAACACATTGGTGTTATCAAATGTAAAACATATAATTAATAAATGGGTGATAATCACTTGTGTCCATAATGCGCAGCATTATATTAATGCCGTATACCCACATGACAGCTCATTGCTACTTTGTAATTCTACTCCACTACAATTCAGAGGTTAACCTGGTATTTTTACTCCACTGCATTTATTTGAGTTACTTTGCAGATTCTGATTAATTATGTGAAATATAAACAACCCTTAAATCAGACTTTAGTTACACTTGAGTAAAATTCAGGTAAGGTGATTGTCAAGTGTCAACAATCAGGAGAGATATTTGGTGCTTGAGAAGACTAAACATGTATCTGCAATTGACATGAATGGAAACAAGTAATAAAGTATATTCATTACTCGTTATTCTCTACTAATAGTTAATTAAAGACTGTATATTATGGCTATTTTGCACATCCCTTTCAAGATTTGCAAAGGTTTATTGACATATCATACACAACTACGGTGTAGTTATGCAATGAATGAAAAACTTGGGTCACAGGTTCCTCAACAGTGCATTACAAGACATCTATCAATGTGTGTACCTCCACCATTAAACTGTCATATTCTGCACATTTCTTATTATATCTACATACATAAGAGTATAATTAATGTGTATAATAGCAGTTAAAATAAGTGCTTCAACATAGTTAACATTGCAGGAAAGCAATATATTAGACGTTAATTACTTTGTCAGGCTTAATATTTAATATTTAATGTTTAAATAAAGGTTAATCCGTTTTGCACCTCCTCCTATTAATATCTGTGTACATCCTGCACTAAACTGTTTTATTGTAGAGATCACTTATAGTATCTTCTTGATTTTTTATATTCTGTATTTATACTTTCCCCCTATGAAAGTATATGTACTCTTAATATTTTTTTAATCAAATATAACACATAAAAACAATAATTCAATAACGTGCTTTAACCACTAGGAGGTGCACACAAGGTGCACACAGCCATAATAACTTTACCTGCCCCAGTCTATCTCACCTGCCCCAGTCTATCTACCCCCCCCCCTCATATTGTAAAGCGTCTTTGGGTATTATAAAAGCGCTATATAAATCCAATGTATTATTATTATTATTAAGAGCACTCGGAATTAAGTATTATTTTATACTTTTAAAATGTTTTCCGGATTTCATATAATATAAACACCAAATCCCAGCATGCATTGCGGCTAACACATCCAATCAGCGAGCTTAAAACCATAGCTAGGTAATCGCTCGAAAAGCCTACGTCTGTTTCCGGTTATATTTATTTTGAAATTCAGTTCCTGACGGATGCCGAAAAAGCCCGAGATTATGGAATTAAACCAATAAATAAAAGCAAGGATAATTGTGTGTTATTGGTGAGTAAATAACAGTGTGTTATTTTGAAAAGAATAACAAATTAGAAGGAAAAAAAGATTTAAAAAATACAGATTTCAGTATCCTGAGGCTCTGAGCCCCATTTATTTTCCTCACAGACGACAACAAAAGTCCGAAATTATACGATTTAAAATAAAAGCAATAACTGTGGCTTGATATTGAGTAAGAACATGTATTTATGAACCACACAGCTTCCGGTCTTCCACGACCCGACCGGAGAAAAAGACGTGCTGCAGCCTGCAGGCACGAAACACATTACCAGTAGAAATACATTGCTTTTAAAATCGTGCTGTGCAACACGAAAAAAAGGGGCAAATCGTGTTGGTGAACAATAGATTAAAAATCGTGTTGGTGAACACGAAATGCCGTGAGACTGGGTTGAAACTGCACAGCTAGCAACAGCTAGCAACAAGATAACAACAAAACACAAGGTTGAAATAACAAATTACATTTCACGTTAATGTCACTGTACGCTGGCAAACAATAGTATCTGCTAAAGAGCTCAATTGATGAACAAGATAATCTTACCCGAGAAACCAAGTTGCGTTTCAATCTCTCGCCACTACTCGGTCTCAGTGATGTCGTACAGAGCTGGCCTCTCCTGGATCAAGGTGATGAGCAGGTCTTCGTTTGCGTCATTCCAGATCGCCATGATGAGATGTCAATGAATAGCAGTCTGTGTGTGCCTTCTTAAATCGTTTGTTTACGTCCCTCACTTCCGTTTCGCTTCTCATGCACTGATTCGCTAGCTGAACAGCCAATCAGAGTGATTGTTTGGTCAGGCAGTCCAAATAAGGCGTGTCACGGTCGACACACCAAATTGAGTTTGGGCGACAGGACACGCTTCGTCTTCCGACTTACGAAAACAGCCGAAATCGGCCTGGTGTGTCAGGGCCTTAACACAGCAGGTCTTGGGTCTGTGGAGATATTCAAAGCACTTTTGGAGGCCTCTTAAGACATAACATGATGATTTTCTTTTAAAAGTGAATATTTAACGTTTTTTTTAGTTGAAGTGTTTTTTTTTTCTGAAGGAGTACGTGACATACCTGGATCTCCAAGTACTTGATAATACATATCGTCCTTTATATGAGCCCTCTTCACTCCGTAATCAGTGCAATTTGTCTCAATTACACCAAGCGACAAGAAGATTGGTGAAGTAGTTTAGAGATTGAGCACACTGTGTGAATGATGACTTATTTACCTGAACTTGAACTGCCCACAATTCTTATGCAAAATTGGTATTTGATTAACAGCATTATCATAATATTGTATGTCTTAATCTTTAATCTATTGAAATCGCACCATATAAAATGCAAAGTATACATTTCCTATTGTCTAATTTAACTTAAATTCCAAGAAAGTGACCCTGTGATCGAACTTACAGTTTCTGAACAAGTGGATGTTTCATTATTACAAAGTAACTTATCATTGTGTGGTTTCACAGTGCAAGCATACATAGTGGGTCCATAATTAGTGATGTATAATGTGGTTGCCCTTTGGGAATTGCCTGTTTCATGTCTATTCAGCCCAATTAGCTGGGTTAGCTTTTTTGCCTAAGGAATGTATTGAGGAGCTGTCTTCTGTGCCATAATTGTATCTACAAGCTGTTACAGAGGGAAGCATTGATGTAGTTTTGTACAATTTGCTAAATGTACAATATTCATTTCAATTACACAAATCCACTTGGTTAAATAGTTTTTCTCATGAATCCTGGAGGAATATCCCAATTGGCTTTGGACAGATACCAACACTGAGAGTTAGAAAGGCAGTGTAAAAGAAGATACAAGTAACATGTTTGCCGTTTACATTCCAGAACCGAACTCCCATAGTCTACATTCAATTGTATTGAAATTCCGATTTGCTTGCAGTGCAAGACATCAGCCCATTTTCGACTCCTGTGTTACCCCTTGTCACAGTTAAACATCTCTACAAAATCAATCGACAAGGAAAACGCTTAATTACCTGACTTAGTCAGTGTTGATGCTGCCCTTATTTCAAATTCAGCACAATGTGAGTGGGCAGCAGAATGCATATTTATTTTGTGATTACAAAGAGGTTTGTGAATCGGCGTTGCAGTTTCCACCCCTTCCCAGCATACCCACACTCCCATCATAATTTAGTTCTGATTATGTCTTCATGCTTCTGTAATTTAAATACTCACCGGGCACCCCGTCAACATCCACAATCATCCACCCTTCATTTGCATTTTGATAAGGAGGCCAATAGGGCAGAGAGGTTTGGAATAAATACAGTGTGCCGTCAGCTTGTGCTCACTCAGCTGAAATTAGCACAGACCTTTGGGCCAGCCTTCTTGCAAGAGCCTCTTTTAAAATTGGCCATGAGGGGTCATGATACCCCTGGGATGACAAAATAGACTCGTGATTGGAATGTACAACTGAATAAAATGCTTCCAGAAATGAGTCTGGCAGCATATGTGATGCAATGTTCTTACCTTCAAGGTGGTTATGGCAAATGGTAAAGACTGTAATGCAATTTCAGACAAAAACATGAAAGATATTAAATAGGTGTAGCCTCAGCTTTAACATTGCATTCTGTTCCCTCTCCTAGATCTTAAAGAAAACAATTAGACATCATTTCATATCATTCTTGACCGTTTTTATACAATGTTCATGTAGTCTCGCAGATGTCCAGACATAGAATGTTGTAATAGGTCTTTAACCTTTGCATCAAAAGCAGCTCTCAACAATATTTTTATATTCAATGTCAAAATTAGTTTTTTCTGTGCCAATGGATTCACTCTTACGGACAAATGTACAGAGTACTACAATATGGCTCTGTAGTTCCTCAAGTGAATGAAAAATCAATATATATATGTATTGGTCTGCACAATGATAGGCATTGTTGTAATTTGATTTGCTGTGATGTGAATGAACCAATCTGAAAAAAGAGCTGTATTCAGATGAATTTGATTATACCAAAATCTGCTTCAAATACTTAGCAAGATATATGCAATATCTTCCGTAATAGCTCATAATAAAAAATACCAGGATCCACAGCCTGATACTTAACTTCTGGCTTCAACAAACTTCACCATTCTTGAGTCAACAGTCATTGAAGTACATGTTGCCTGTAGCTTTCAGCAATTACTAATTGAGTGGCTAATTTATCTAACTGTGCTTTAAAGTGCTGTATCATAACTAGAACTCTCACAAACCCGGAACACCAAAGATATATATGAAGTGGTTACTGATGCTACTGGCACTAGCTTTGAGCTAGAGTTCCAATGTACTGTCGAAATATTAGCATATTGTATATTTAGCAATATTAAAGATGTAATCAGAAGTGCGTGTGCTAGGACAGAGGATATATTGAAAGTAAGATAAAGATATACTGAAATGGAAAATGGGGAAAGGTCAAGTGATAAGCACTGACACATTCACATTGATTTAATGTGTGGCCTGCAGGATTTTCAGTGCAATGAGGCAGCTAGCACGCTAACTAAGCTGCATGGATTACTTTAAAGCACTGACATAAACATTCTGCTGCACTTCTCAGGGTGCCTCTGGTCCCTTTTGAGCTTGATGCAAAGAGACAGTGACACTTTGAAGATGCCAGTGGGAACCCTGACAGAGCTTTGAATAAACAAACAGTCTTGCTTGGAGCTGCATGTGGAGTGCCAAGTTACATGTGGATGTTTTACACTGAGGTGGAGGTTTAGAAGTAATGATGCCCGACAAGGAAGCTGCCTATACACTCTTTTAGTGTGGTGGTGGTGAGGGTGGATCCAAGTGAAAAGCGTATTCTCCCGTATTGCTCTGCTGAGAGTAGAGTTGAAAAGGCATTGAAAAGGCATCACAGGATGTTCAAGATTAAAAAAGGGGGTTCAAAGAGATATAGGTTCAGCAATCACTACTTATTTCTTACCTGTCTAGTCCTAAAGTAGTCCTTTTTTAAAGCACATTTAAGGTAATGCCAAAATTTAAACTTCAGTAGAATTTTGACCCTTATTTCTAACTGTGTCATCAGTTAAGGAGGGAATGTTCATGAACTCCACAAATGTACCTTAAAGGTCACCTATTATGCAAAATCCACTTTTTCCTGTCTTTTATACATCAACATGTGTCCCCTCTGTGTAAATAGATTCAGAAAGTTTCAGGAAAAAATATTCTCTCACTTTTTGTCCTGATCCATTTATATAAAAACCTGTCTGAAAATGAGCCGATCAGATGTTGGCCACTCTATGATTTCATAACGATTTTTTGGCTTGTGTAAACATTAGCCAATAACCAACCAAGGTAACTCCCCCCCCCCCCCCCCCAAATATCTTGCAGAGGGATGTTTGTAGTGGCACCTTATTTTCATCTAAAGTAACAGACCCAGGT
Organism: Pseudochaenichthys georgianus; assembly: GCF_902827115.2. Taxonomy (NCBI): domain Eukaryota; kingdom Metazoa; phylum Chordata; class Actinopteri; order Perciformes; family Channichthyidae; genus Pseudochaenichthys; species Pseudochaenichthys georgianus. The sequence continues at coordinate 10,120,540 of NC_047523.1, forward strand.
TTAGCACTTTTGAAACAGGGCTGAAACAGACGGGATTATAGCATCCTTCAATGCATGATCTGTTTGGTATTTCCAGCCAAATACTTCAGAGACATGTTTTGTATATATCTGAGACCTATAATATATTGATAAAAAAAAGAGTATAATAGGGAACCTTTAAGTCTGGCTCAATAGAGTGCCACAGTGACGCGTCCTAAAACCCGGAAGTAAGTTAGCATTTTACCACTTCCGGTTCTTTCGACAAAAACCAATGCAATTTCTCATAGGATTTTGGAAAATAGCTGGAAGTAAGGTCTGTGGTTGACACAAATTGAAGAGACAGATCTCGTTTTGTTCAGCCGGATAATATCCACATGTCTACCCTACGTTTATAATTTTATAATCATAAATCTATTGATTCGATTTATGATTTGAAAATTATAATAGTAGGGTAGACATGTGGCACTCTATACTTCACAAACCTTGTGAACCTTGGCCTGCATGCTTTTGTAATCATTCAGTAGATTGTTATACATATAATGAAGAAAATCCATTGTAAGTCTGCAGTTTTTTAATTTAATAATTGGGGCAAGGGGGAGGGGGGCGTTATTGATTGAGTATACCTTCAAACGATTGTTCAGCTCTGCTGCAAATTAGGTAGAACTTCTTAAATAACTGGTACTGGGTTGGGGTTTAGGGTTCGGGATAAAAAGTATTCTTATATTGTGTATTTGAGATCAAGTTGGAGGCTGAGATTGGATAAAGTTGTGTTCCAAGCAAAGGCATCGGAAGTCGGTGCGGCGGGTAGGATGTGGGGATTAGGTCAATGGCTATGACAATGTAATGAATCTGAAGAATCAGAATCAGCTTTATTGCCAAGTACTTTTCTGAAATATAAGGAATTTGCTTTGGGTTATGGTGGTGTAAACAAACACAATTTAAAAAAGAAAAGATCAAAAATAGAACGATTATAAAAAAAAACACGTTTTAAATCTTTGAACATTACAAATAAAGATAAATATGTACATCAAATATAAATATTCCATGTAAAGTATAACTTCAAACTTAACACTAGAACCGCCAACGGGTACATTTTATCCGCAGCTGTTTTTTTATTGTATGTAACTTTTTTTCAATAAAATATTAATGTCTCCCAGTCCGTGACTTTTCCTGAAAGTGTGTTATGTAACAACCTGTGTTGTTAAAAATTGTCAATATGAAGTCAGATTGAAAAAATCGCCAAAACAATTGATATGTATACCTATTTCCGCCAGCGGGTAATATTTACCTCATAGAAATGCAGCTCCTCGCGCTATTGATTTCGCGATCAAAATGATCAAAATACTACGGAGGGAAGATATTTTCGTTTGATGGGGAAGCTCGCGAGTGCGTGTGTGTATACGCGTGTGTGTTTGTGTATTTTTGCGTTTGTGTGTATTGTGTTTGTTTCCCAGAGAAAACCCTCACGAGAAACACCGGCTGTTGTTATGCCTGCTGTGATGTTAAATTACTCCGTTCTCCGCTTGTAATTATGCTGTTACAAGCTTCAAAGTTATATTTATCATCTGAATTTGCCGAAACAAGTTTAATATTCTGAAAGCCAAGACTTTGTTTAATTTAAATCAGATGAAAACAAACTGTAACGGACCCTGCCGTGTTATCTATGATTACTATACTCTTACATTCATAATTTCAGCCGGAGGGAGGGGGGGCGGCGCTGCTGGAAGAGCAGATTGCGAGTGAGAGGTGCTTGTCTTCGTCCCTTTACAAGCTTCAAAAATGTATTTATCGTGTGATTTTGGAAATAAAAGTTTCATATTCTGAAAGCCAAGACTTTGTTTGTTTAAAATCAAAGAAAACACCCGAACCCTGAAAAAATAGTTTTTTACGTAAATCCACGTTTATTCTGAAATGAGCCGTTGCGACTTCCGACTGATTTCATATAATATGAAAAACTGAGAGTCCACAGATTATATTGGTATACATGTCATCCCTGTGCGATCAAAACTCACCGTTCTGTATGGTACATTGTACCTTGGAAATCAATAGCGGGTAAACTTTACCCATTGGCGGATATAGGTATACAGCGACCTCTGGCGGTTCTAGTGTTAACAGTAGTTGCATTTCTTCATAAAACTGCAACCATCCAATTCTGACCAGGACCACACCATTAAAACAAGATATTTCAGATTTCAGTGTCCTGCAACTGGTATATACATTTTCTCAAACTATATATAAATAATCTGACACCATGGGTCAAGAGATATAATCCATGTCTGTGAAACATATTGTCAATGTCTCTGCTACAACTGATGTGCATGAAAGAAAATATTAATCAAATATGTCGGCTTACATTTATTAATAAGTAAATACATGTTCTATTTTTGTGGCTATAAATAAAAGGCATATGTGCATCAGGGTATTCTGTGTGTGTGCACTCAAGTGTTCCTGCCTGGGGAGAGTTAGCTTCAAAGGGCTTGACATTGTCAGTAAATAACTCATGAACACACTAAATGGGTCGAGGACAGGGGAGTAACAATGGCTGTGTCCTTTATGAAATATGCATTGGCTACAAGTATGTGATTTTGATGCTGGAAGTAAAGATCTTGGAGTATGAACCCTTCATGCCATATTTCATAGGTGGAATCTCTGGATCGGAATAACAGTCTTCAATTGAGATAAGAAGCGTATGAATACAGTGGTAGCAGTGTACCCATGTGTGCTTTAGTACATTAAGATGTTCAGAGTTAAAAGAGCAATTATATTCTATTATACATGCAAAGGCTTTGAACACAAAAAATAAAATGCATTAAAGTAGTTCTCAAACAAAACCCACTGCTTAAACTGTTGCATTTAAGTTGATCAGAGAGACAACTAAACAGTAATTTTCAAGGCCAATTGTTGTGATTATGTTACTTAGAGTAAGGCCTGTAGGACCATTTACAATGGGTCTTTCGCACAGCAATACTGTAGCGCAACTGGTCACAATTTATGGTTTGAAAAACTATTATTCTGGATGTGGGTCGGTAAGACTGAGTTTAACCTGTTAAGCCCTGAACCTGTTTTTCAGGTTTCAGGCTCGAAAATTAAAGGGGTAAATGAATCATCTTTTTTCTCAAAGCAATGATAAACCTGTGAGTTGGATGTAGAAGAGTTTTTTTTATTTTATAGTAAATTCAGATTGAACATAGTAAAACATGTAAATAATAGTGTCCGTCCAAAAGAAAAACATTACTTATAGTGAAAACCACCCTTGAATGATGGGATAGTAGACTAAAAGCTTTAGGAATCCAAACTATAACATATAATAAGTACCCTGTATCAACATTGATGCAAAAGAAGTGACATTTGACCTTTTTAGAGAGATTTAGAAAAAGAAAACCCACTTCTGGGGTCATTTGGGTACATTTTCCATATTTCTGGCCCCCCTCGTTCGATTGTGATGATTGATCTCTTTTTAACCATTAGAGCCAATAGAATCGAGGGGAAGTTCCTAAAATCCATTTAAACATTACCCATTGGTGAATGAGTGATGCGTAGCCAGAATGCCCCGGAACCGGAAGCTGCGATACACTCTGGTAGCTGAGTCATTATCACCATACGGTGCATTTGAGACTTCCCCATTTCCAAAAATAAAATCTGTGATTTTCCATTAAACTTCATATTCATTGTATTCAAGGTGGGGTAGGTAAGTTTCAGAAACCGGCTCGAGTGCACTAACATTTGAAAGTACATAGCCGAAAAGAATCCGCCCCTTCCTTCAGACTTCCTTACAGAGCACCTCCTCCAACACACATGAACGTGCACATGACGTCAGCAGACTGGTGAAAGTGGCCGCCTGTTGCTGGCGAGTCATTGAAGTACTGCTGCGATTCACGCCCAATGACGGCACGCCCAATGAGGGCTCGAGATACATTTGTGCGTGCATGAGATGGAAGGCTGACGGACAGGGTGGCAAGACAGGGATTTTTGTACTTTTTACCCTGTCATGGACAAAATTCAAAGAGTAAATACATTGTAATTACATAGTGATTACAAAATGTACATTTTCAGGAAGCTATAGTCCCTTTCTTAACAATATATTTCAGTTAATGGAAAAAGTATGTGGATAATAATGAAATTATGGCAAACTATTTGTACCATGTCCACCCTGTCATGGGAAGGCTTGCTGACAGGGTGGACAATGGTACACATAGTTTGCCATATCATCCAAATACTTTTTCCATTAACTGAAATAAATGTGACCTGCTCCATCGAAATCAGTTGCATTGACCCGAAGACACATTTTGAGTTGTATGTTGGAAAAAGGATATTCCTAGCTTTCTAATGATTGTTTTTGTACTCCAAATATTAAGCAAAATGTCACATTATATAATGACTGTCACCGAGTCATCATTTTGAGAAAAAGGCCTTCAAAGTTTCCCCTTCTCTGGAATCCATCGATCTGATTGATTATTAGCGGAGCAAATTATCAAAGTAGTACAGAGGGAAAATATTTTCGTTTGGATTACTGGTCTGGGTGAAGCTCGCGAGTGTGTATGTTTCCCGGGGAAAACACTCACGAGAAACACCGGCTGTTGTTATGCCTGCTGTGACGTCAAGTTACTCCGTTCTCCGCTTGTAATTATGCCGTTACAGGCTTCAAAGTTGTATTCATCATCTGAAGTTTAATATTCTGAAAGCCAAGACTTAGTTTTCATCTGATTTCAAATAAACAAACTGTAATGGACCCTGCAGTGTTATCTATGATTACTATATGATACGAGGAGTGAAGTAGGTAGGACCCAAACGCAGATAACACTGATAACACCTTTATTTCAAGGGCTCTTATCCAACATATCACATGGACAAACGAAACACTCCACGGTGAACTCGGTCACAAACTGAACACTATCAGACAACTAGACACACCAGGAAAAACACAGGGAAAAGGACCATACAATAAACCAGGAGGAAAACATGACAGGGAGAACAGCAAAACACCCAAAACTAGACATAAAAACTTGACATAACATGAATATCGTGACGGAACATGGAACCATGGCTGTGTGGGATGGTACTGGAGCACGTACTGGAGCACGGAACCATGGCTGTGTGGGCCGGCACTGGAGCATGGAACCATGGCTGCTGGGGCCGGAACCAGGGCCGGAACCATGGCCGCTGGGGCCAGAACTGGGACCGGAATCATGGCTCTTGGGGCTCGGGCTGCTAGCCTGGACTTGCGACTCTTTCTCTTAGAAGCCGCCTGAAGGCTCCGTGGACCTCCAAAAGCCAGACGAGTTCCAGAGAACGACTCCTGGACAGGAGCAGGAACTGGGTCAGAAGCACGGGTTGACTCCAGATGGAACCCACCGAGGCGTATGGTGCCAGGTTGGGAATTGGGAGGCAGGGAGCTAGCATGCCTGGGGCTAGCAGGCCGGGAATCACACACCGAGAGGATATTCGAAATCCAGCCAGGTAATAATTTCACCAAACCTGGTTTCTCCATAGCCATCTGGCGTGCGTCTGACAACACAGCCTCTCATTGCTGAACGCCGGACCCTTCCATCGATCTGAGCAGTTAGCCAAAAAAAAGGAAAAATCCAATAATTCCAGCTCAAACGGATCTGCTGGGCCCATTTCATGGTTGGTTCGTTCTGATACGAGGAGTGAAGCAGGTAGGACCCAAACGCAGATAACACTGATAATATCTTTATTTCAAGGGCTCTTATCCAACATATTACATGGACAAACAAAACACCCCACGGTGAACTCGGTCACAAACAAAAGACGAACCAACACTGAACACAGGAAGAGACAAGACTAAATACAGGGAGGGGTAATCACAAGACGAGAAACAGCCGGGCAGGGGAGGAGAAACACAAGGGCCACAGGTGAACACAATCAGACAACTAGACACACCAGGGAAACTAACGACAGGAGGAAAAACACAGGGAAAAGGACCAGACAATAAACCAGGAGGAAAACATGACAGGGAGAACAGCAAAACTTTGTTTGTTTAAAATCAAACAAAACACCCGAACAACTATATTTTTACACAAATCCACGTTTATTTTGAAATGAGCCCTTGCGACTTCCGACTGATTTCGATAGAGCGGGTCACATATGTTCTGTTTTGCAGTATAGCACAGTATCAGTCAAGACTGTACTTGCCACGACATGTAAAAGACTACATTGATATTGAATTGAATGAACAAGTTCACTACAAATTACAAAGGTTCTTTCCACAATGTTGGAAGTTAGACTTTTGCTCTTTTGTTTAGCCACTGTATAATAGTTCGTAAGCTTTTTTTTTATGAATGCCGTGTTTGGTAGGTTGGTCAGCCACAAGGCTTGAATATCTCAACAATTGGTTGGATTTCCATGACATTTATTGCCTCATGAGGATACAACTTCTGGTTTTATGCAAAATGTTACACCAACTTGCTAAGAGACTGACATTTAGTACAGATGTTTTTCCAAGGAAGAATTGTAACTTCAATGATGCCTTACCTTTCTATCCAATGTTGTTAACAGTCATAAAATGTTTAATTTCTCAATGCTTTGGTTGTTAGGAAATGTTAACATGCTCACATGGTAAACCTAGAATGTGGAGAACATTATGCTGCATTACCCTTGAACTCACATTAGGAATGATGTTATTCCAGATGAAGCTCAGGTACAATCAATCAATGTTTATTTATATAGCCCAATATCACAAATGTTACATTTGTCTCAGTGGTCTTCACAGTGTGTACAGAATATCAGTGTGACAATACGACACCCTCTGTCCTTAGACCCTCACATCGTACAAGGAAAAACTTCCGAAGAAAACCCAGTTTAAAGGGAAAAATGGGAGAAACCTCAGGGAGAGCACCAGAGGAGGGATCCCTCTCCCAGGACGGACAGAAGTGCAATAGATGCCGTGTGTAAATTGAAAAGATAATACATTTGCAACATAGGTAGTCCAAATGTTTGGAAATGCATGTGTGTATAATAGGAAGATGAATCCACGAGGATATCCATCCAGGACCGATGATCCAGGACCACAGCCACGACTCAAGATCCAGCGCTCGCGATCCAGGACACAGGACCGCATGATCATCCATGACTCCGGATCCCAGCGTATATAGACACCAAAAAGAAAGACATTTGGGGAAGCTGGGTTAATCGGAACATGAGAGTACACAGGTATAGACAGAGAGAAGGAAGAAGTAAGATGTCCCCCGACAAACTAAACCTATATCAGCAAAACTAGGGGCTGAATCTAATCAGCCCTAACTATAAGCTTTATCAAAAAGGAAGGTCTTAAGCGCACTCTTAAAAACGGATAGGGTGTCTGCCGCCTGAACACAAACTGGAAGCTGATTCCACAAATGTGGAGCTTGATAAGAAAAGGCTCTGGCTCCCATTGTACTTTTAGAGATTCTAGGAACAACCAACAACCCTGCATTCTTGGAACGCAATGCCCTAGTAGGACAGTAGGGTATAATGAGTTCTTTAAGGTAAGATGGCGCCTGCCCATTAAGGGCTTTGTAGGCGAGAAGAAGAATTTTAAATTATATCCTGTGTTCTCTAGGGAGCCAGTGTAAGGCAGCCAGAACAGGAGTATTGTGGTCCCTTTTCCTAACTCTGGTTCGTACACGAGCCGCAGCATTTTGAATCAGCTGAAGCGACTTGACTGACTTCTTGGTACTCCCTGATAATAAAGAGTTACAATAATCCAGCCTAGAAGTAACAAATGCATGGACTAGTTTCTCTGCATCGTTTTGAGGCAAGATATGCCTGATTTTTGCAATGTTACATAGATGGAAGTAGGCGGTCCTTGAAATTGATTTTATGTGGGCGTTAAAGGATAAATCCTGATCAAATATAACACCAAGATTCCTTACAGTCTCACTGGAGGCCAAATTAATGCCATCCATAGTTAGTATATCTTTAGATAATTTGTTTCGTAGATTCTTCGGGCCAAGTACAATAACTTCAGTTTTGGTCGTGTTTAACATCAAAATGTTTAAGGTCATCCACGTTTTTAAGTCCTTAAGGCAGTCTTGAATTTTATTTAGATGATTAATTTCATCAGGCTTGATTGATAAATATAGTTGAGTATCATCCGCATAACAATGAAAGTTTACAGAATGATTCCTTATAATATTGCCTAACGGAAGCATATATAATGTGAACAAAATAGGTCCGAGCACTGAGCCCTGTGGCACTCCATGGCTAACTTTGGTTTGCGTGGAAGATTCATCGTTAACACGTACAAACTGAGAGCGTTCAGATAGATAGGACCTAAACCAGCCTAAAGCAGTTCCCTGTATGCCAACTAAGTGCTCTAGTCTTTGCAATAGGATATCATGGTCGATAGTATCAAATGCAGCACTGAGATCGAGCAAAACAAGAATAGAGACAAGTCCCTTGTCTGAGGCTATTAGAATGTCATTTGTGACTTTAACCAGAGCTGTCTCTGTGCTATGATGTGTTCTAAAGCCAGACTGAAAATCTTCAAATAAATCATTGTTTTTTAAGTAATCACACAACTGTTTTGCGACCGCTTTCTCAAGAATTTTTGAGAGGAACGGAAGATTAGAAATAGGTCTATCGTTGGCTAAAACCTCTGGATCGAGGTTGTGCTTTTTAAGAAGCGGTTTTATCACTGCTACTTTGAATGATTGTGGAACATAGCCTGATAATAAAGACATATTCATAATATTTAATAAAGAAGTTCTAATTAATGGAAAAACTTCCTTCAACAGCTTAGTTGGAATTGGGTCTAACATGCACGTTGATGGTTTAGAAGAGAGAATCATTGAATGTAATTGTTCAAGGTTTATGGCTGAAAAGCATTCTAGTTCACTATCTAGTGTAATATTAGAACTTACGTTTCCGGGAGCTGTTGATAACACTATACTGGTCAAAGGCAAGAGGTCATTAATTTAGTTTCTTAAGAGTAACAATTGTATCTTTAAAAAAGCACATACAATCATTACTACTGAGTGCTATGGGAATAGAAGGCTCAATCGAGCTGTGGCTCTCTGTCAGCCTGGCTACAGTGCTGAAAAGAAATCTTGCATTATTCTTATTCTCATCTATTAATGAAGAGTAGTAGGCTGCTCTTGCTTTACGCAGTGCTATCTTATATTCATTGAGAGTAATATGCCAAATTAAACGAGATTCTTCAAGTTTAGTGGAACGCCATATCCTTTCAAGTTGTCTAGACTTTTGCTTTATTTTGCGGGTTTCGGCATTATGCCATGGAGCTAATCTATGTTGTTTTATTTTCTTCTTTTTCAAAGGAGCAACAGAGTCTAATTTTATTCGCAGCGCATCTATAGCACTATCAACAACATGATCAATTTGGGGTGGTGTACATTTTGTATGAGTTAAGTATTGGTGGAATCTCTTCCTTAAATGTGGCTATAGCACTAACAGATAGGTTTCTGCTGCAAGAGCTTTTGACTAATGCTTTGTAGTCTCGCAATAGTACTTCAAAAGTTACTAAGAAGTGGTCGGATAAAGCAGGATTATGCGGTTCGACTAATAGTTGCTCAATTTCAATACCATAAGTCAGAACAAGGTTGAGAGTGTGATTATAGCAGTGGGTTGGTTTATTTACACTCTGACAGAAACCAACAGAATCTAATATAGAGTTAAATGCAACAGTAAGGCTATTTTTATCATCGTCAACATGAATATTAAAGTCACCTATGATAATTACTTTGTCTGTTTTAAGAACCAAAGTTGATAAAAACTCAGAGAATTCTGATAAGAATTCTGAATAAGGACCTGTTGCACGATACACTGTAACAAATAAGATTGGCTGCAAAGTTTTCCAGGTCGGATGCGTAAGACTAAAAACGAGGCTTTCAAAGGAGGTATAACTTAATTTTGGTTTAGTATTGATAAGTAAACTTGAATCAAAGATTGCTGCAACTCCACCTCCTCGGCCCGTGCCTCGAGCAATATGAGTGTTGATATGGCTGGATGGAGTGGCCTCATTTATGCTGACATATTCTTCATGTCTCAACCAAGTTTCAGTGAGACAGCATATATCAATATTATAATCTGATATTAAATCATTTACCAATATTGCTTTAGATGCTAGAGATCTTATGTTTAAGAGACCACATTTAATCTTCCTGTTTTGTTGCACTGTAGTAGTTTACTTTTATTAGGTTATTATGTATGACACCTCTATTAGGTTTTACCTTAAATTGTCCTTGGGCAGACACACACACCGCTAATATTGGGTATTTTATTGGGTTCGGGATTCCTATGGATGACTGCCTAGGAGAGAGCGCAGAGAAGCGTGTAAGACTGCGACTCCGCCTCCTGGTCTCAACTCCAGTTTGTCATGGATTAAGTCCACAAAGCCCTGAAATGTTCGCCGAAATGAGATCTGCACCTTCCAAAGTAGGATGAATGCCGTCTCTCTTAATCAGACCAGGTTTTCCCCAGAAGGCTGTCCAATTATTTACGAAGCCCACATTGTTTGCTGGGCACCACCAAGACAACCAGCGCTGAAATGATGACATGCGGCTATACATGTCATCATTGATCAGATTGGGGAGGGGACCAGAGAAGATTACGGTGTCCGACATTGTTTTAGCATAACTACACACCGACTCCACATTAAGTTTGGTGCATTCTGATTGGCGTAAACGAACGTCATTACCACCAACGTGAATAACAATCCTACCGTATTTATGTTTATTTTTAGCCAGCAGTTTAAGATGCGCCTCAACGTCGACCGCTCTGGCCCCCGGAATGCATGTGACTGTGGAGGCTTCGGTCTCTAAATTCACGTGTCTCATAATAGAGCTACCAATAACCAGAGTTGGCTTCTCAGCGGGTGTCTCGCTGAGTGGGGAATATCTGTTAGATACGTGAACGGGTTGGTGGGGACCTGCGGGTTTCGTGTTATGCCCGTTCAGAACAGTCACCCAGTCAAGCTATCAGCAACAGAACAGGCACACGGGATACCCGGAGATGACAACAACAACCGGAAGTTACAACATGCTCACCGCAATAGGTTCCTCCTTCCGCCCTACAAGAAAGACTTGGAGGACTTGTTCCTGTGTACAAGATGATAAATAAACCTACATTAATACTTCCTATTATCCTCTATGCCAGGGGTGCCCAATAGGTCGATCGCAAATTCTTGCTGCGCAGAGACAGAGCAAACATCTCTACAAAGACAGGTGGAGCATGATTTAACACCAGGAAATAACTATTATATCAACACGATAATGAAACTGCTTTGTTGGAAAAGTTTGAATATATTGAACTGTCCGTATTTTGGGAATATGAACTTACTTTTTAATGTATTTTGTACATGTTCACATTGTTTAGTTAAACAACAGAGATTGAGCTAAAAAGAAAGTTGGAAAGCTGCTCTGACTGAACGTTTACTTCCTTTGAAAGTCATCAGAGTAAGGTATAGTCAGAGATGGGGTCGTTACTAAAAAAAAGTAATATTACATATTACATATTACTTTAAAAAAAAGTAATATATTACACTACTTCGTTACTATCTACATAAAGTAATTCGTTACTTTACTCGTTACTTTACTCGTTACTTTACTCGCAGGGCCGGCCCGCCCCTCCCTACAGGCAGATCACGCAGACTGCTAAAGTTTCAAATGTTCTCTTTAGTTCAGTTTCCATTGTCGCATAAGACTGATCCAGATAGCTCCTGAATGTTTTCCTATCTGACCATGGCTGTCCTCTGTCTCCTGCTATCTGACCGTGGCTGTCCTCTGTCTCCTGCTATCTGTATATTTTGCGCAGTCTATCTCTGCTCACACTGTTGCGTCAGCGTGTTCTCCTGCGTGTTGGCCATGTGTTGCACTGGAGCCAGACTTCAGCCGAGCACGTACGAACTGCGCATGCGTGAGTGGCAATAACTCTCCTTACCAGCAGGCAGCGGTAGTGTGTATTCGTCATTCAAAACAAGCAACAACCGGAAAACAGAGAAGAAGAACTACGTGTGTGTGATATAAATAAACAACAGCTATGTGCGTTAGCTTCACCTAGCATGTGTTCTTTGCAGGTGTTTGTTGAGGTTTGATTATGACTGATTTTAGAAAGTAACGAAGTAACGCGTGTCGGGGCAATGTTAGTCACTGTAGTGTGATTACTGGATTATAAAAGTAGCGCGTTACACTACTCCGTTACCGACAAAGTAATATTATTACAGTAACGCGTTACAAAGTAACGCGTTACACCCAACTCTGGGTATAGTGAACAAATGTATTTAATTGTGCTGTGCCATAAGGGTTCAGGCAGTGGTGCGAGGTACGCAGAAGTACTTCACAAGCAACAAAAGTGTGGAGACACCTGCACTATGCTATAAAACCCCTCTCTGTTTTTGTAGACTCAGGTCCTAGATGGCTCAAAGTAAACTGTGATCACAACACAGTAGGTGTGATGACAGCTAATAATAAAAAGAGGAATTACAAAGCTAATATTCCTAACTGTGGTCTCATATTAAGCCACATAGGTGCAAATATATGAACTGTAACATTTCTTCCAGTTAAAACTTCAATATGTTATACTATAGACGTCATAGTTTAAGTGACAGGGAAAATACTCTATAAATGGAAATGCCAGTATGTGGTGGGAAGCTTAGTTGACTGACTTGTCAAAATACAATCCATGGTACGCCAATCAAGCACTCTTTCAAAAGTAAAGTCCACTCATTCCAATTACCACACCACCATCTTGATGTTGAGATCTGTTGTTTCGTATATTGCTTTGCCAATGTCAATGAAATTGCATTTCTCCAAAGCTCTTGGAAATAGACTTTCATCTGGTTGCTCAAAAATGTATCTAATAAAAACGAAATCGGGTCAGATGATTGTTCTGACAGCTGTCAATAGAATATTATATAAGACACACAACTCACAGCGTGCCTTTCATTTATATCCCCATAGACCTTCCGCCATGACTGTGCTGTCAATGTGGCTGGGCGTGTATTGTATTTGTTTGCTGACATCTTTATTTATTTATCGGTGTTTAGCATGCAATCATGGTTGGCATGGAAGTCCCTGATGTAAATTATAGAGAGTCAATAACCCGATTTCTCTGCCAGCTTTTCTGCTCTGCAGAATTGGATCTGTGCCATGCATGTTACCCACACCTCACATTGATGGGAGAGGCAACACACACAATGCACATAGAATACTAATAAGGACACAGTGTTCATGCTCAATAACTAAAGGTGAAATTGGGATTGTGCTCTCCTGATATGATATACAACATGCATAAGCAATTGACTCAAATTCATATTTATTTTATAATTTCTGTCAGTTTTGATCTATTTGTTAAGGTTGCACTTAACCTGTTAAGCCCTGGAGCCCCCCCCACAGGGGGGCTCCCCAACGTTTAATGTGTAGCACCAGATTAACGGGAATAATCTCAGCTAATTGAAGATATTAACCATTTTTACCAAAACAAAACACAAGTCTCATAAGAAGCGTCTAAATGACCCCTGAGCGAAAAAATGCAAACTGACTTTGGCACAGAACTCAAGACAAAGATACCCTTATTACTTATCGTTAGGGGTGTAACGGTATCCGTATTCGTCCCGTACCGTCACGGTTCGGACGTCACGGTTCGGCACATGCAGTCACACGACGAATACGCCTTTTTTTACGAGTGGGAAAAAAGTCTGTCATTCAGGGCAGTATCCACTACACTATATATAATCCAGGGGGCGGTACTGCGCCTAAAAGCTGTTTGCCAGCCGTCCTTAAACAACAAATGAAGAACAAGAAGAATCACAACAACAAAACGAACTAAATACAAGAAGAAGAAAAGTTAGTATGGCGATTTTAGATAACACACAGGAGCTAGAACCCACCTGCTTCTTTTAAATCAGCTGTGTGGGAACATTTCGGGTTCCCTGTGGACTACAATAAAAATGGAGTGCGAGTGGTGGATCGGGCGAGGACGGTGTGTCGGCGTTGTTAGACAGCGGTGCGGTATGCTAATGGTAACACACGCCAAACATGCTAAATCATATCAGAAGGCATCACCCAGATTTGCAAATCACCGGAGCCCAGCAAAAGACAACAGCAGTTCAACAGCTTATCCCCGCTATTTAAACCAATAGACATGAAAGCGGTGAGAACAAAATAAATAACGGAAGCTTTTGGCATATGTTTTTCAACCAACCTGATCTCACCAGAATGCGTGACTCCACCACGACTCCTTAACACCGCATTGCGTGGTGGAGTCACGAACTTTGTTACATTTACATGTCGGCACCACGCAAACAACCCCAATGTGAGTTGCTCACGATGGCATGGCCAACGGTGTGTGAATGTGTATGTATGTTAGTGCATGTCCTAACATACACTGCTCAGTATGAATGGGTGAACGACATGTAGTATGTAAAGCGCTTTGAGGGGTCTTAAAGACTGGATAAAGCGCTATATAAGTACAGTCCATTTACCATTTAAAGTGAATGAGGCTCTTTTGTCGTGGTGCACACACACATTTCTACAACGTCCCGCAGTGAGCTTTTATTCTATAAAACGTTTTTTAAATCTACTTTATAGCTTGTAGTAACTCACGGGAGGATTCTTTTATTTTTCGTCAGAATGTAAAAATTACATTAGTTACGAATTTGTGTTCTCAAAAAACAGTGCATTGTGTGTAATGCAACTGTGCTTTTTAAGGAAGGCCAGAGCTTCAGCTGTGTCAAATAGATTGTTCCCTTTAGTTAACGTTATTTAAAAGATAATGATCATGTCCCCTGTATTGTATTACGAGCGTCCATTCCACTGGATAACGGAGAATTTTACACCCGGAAGTAAGTATTCTCCTTACTGTCGATTGATTTTATGTCAAATGTCACTTGTTTTGCATCAATCTTGATACAGGGTACTTATTATATGTTGTACTTTGGATTCCTAAAGCTTTTAGTCTACTATCCCATCATCCAAGGGTAGTTTTCACTATAAGTAAAAAACAATTTTTGGAGGGACACTATAATTTACAGTTTTTTTACTATGTTCAATCTGAATTTTCTTTAAAATAAAAAACATCTATATTGATTCTGACTTCTCTACATCCAACTCACAGGTTTATCATTACTTTGAGAACAAAGATTATTGATTTAACGCTTTTAGAAGGGAAGATATGGTCATTTGTTCTGGGAATGTCATTTTCGAGCCTGAGACCTGAAAAACAGGCTCAGGGCAGAGTCCTGCATCGGGTCGGGTACCCGTGATTCGCGGGTGGTATTTTTTTACGTTTTTTTCCGGGTTCGGTTCTGGGTAAAACAAAGATGATGCGTGTCGGGTCGCGGGTGTTGCATAATAATTATATTAAAATAATAATAATTTAGTTTAATGTTTAAATCCTCAGACTTCTCCCCCGCGGGACCGTGCATAATCATAACCTCTGCAGCGCATCAATCTGCTGCTGAGCGCGCCACATTCAAAATGGCTGAGGTGAAGCTCTCTAGCAGAGAATACAGCATTTTCAATAACACTTCCTCAAGAGCGAAATCCAACGTCTGGGAGGCTTTTGGTGTCATCCTAGATGGAGAAAATAACCAACATCCCACGCTTTTTGAGACAAATATGCAACTGCGTGTGTTAATAATTGCACGTTTTCACTGCTCATATGCGGGTTTGGGTCGGGTCGGGTTGGGGAACTAATTGGCAATATGTGCGGGGAGCGGGGTTGCACATCGCGGGTGCGGGGCGGGAGCGGGTCTTGAAAATCAGACATGTGCAGGACTCTGGCTCAGGGTGGAACAGGAAGCAATTGACTCAAATTCATATTTATTTTATAATTTCTGTCAGTTTTGATCTATTGTTTAAGGTTGCACTTAAAGAGAACGTTGGAACTTAGTTGAAAAACAGAATGTGATTTAACATTGGGTTTGACTTGTAAGGTGTGAATCAGTACTTTTATGACCTAATCCAAGCCGTCATTAAAATTGATCTAGACTCTTTCTTCCAAAAAGACTCTTAGCACTAAAATCGATGTGCTGTAGCGTATAAAGCTTAGAATTGCAGTTTGTTTTTTTATGGTCTCAGAAAGCAACGATTGGAGGTTGGGTGGGTGGATTGGTTGTAATTTGTGTAACCTTAATGCTGGAGGCTGGAGTTTGTGTTGACTCACAGATCTATAAATAATGTTTGCCTAACAGTGATCTTTTCTCTCCTAAACCAAGTGTTTGAGTCGATTAAACTTCACTGTAACTTACCTATAGAACACTTTATTCGCCATAGTCATAAAAAAACAACATGTAGAGATGGTACATTTTCACATCACACTCTTTCAAAGGTTAATTCATCTTTATTTTTTTCCCAACCTGGAACAGCATTTCTTATTTTATTTAATGTAATTGTTTAATGTCAAATTGATATGGTTTTTATTATATCATCTTGTGTATCTCAATTGTAATTGCCTAGTGATTAGCACCAAACCTGCCTTGCCATGACTTGTCTGGGGATAGGGTTGGGCATTCACTCTCTACTCTTTTTATTTTCATCATCTGCTCCTCCGTCCAATCCACTGACAGTATAATATTTTTCTCTCTCTTTGACCATCCCCCACATTAAAGCTTCCTGTCTCTGTGCACCTGATCAGAGTTCAAATCCAATAAGGCACCCAGAATGTTCTTTTCCTGGGACACACTGCTGTGAGACTTGAGCCTGAACCAAACTGTCCTCCATTTTCTCTAAAATAACACTTCATTACAGAGGACGAAAAGCTCCATGCCATCTTCCCAGGACGTTTAAACTAAATTAAACAAACTTTCCAGCTGAGTCGAACAAGCAGAACAGGGTCCTTATTGTTGGTGTGCCCTTTCCCTTTCAGAGTGGCATGGACCGCCTTTATCACACAAATTGCACTGTTACGCTGGGACTGTGATGTCAAGCCACCTTGTAAAAATGATACTCACGTTGCATGCTAAGAATAAACTCAACTGCCAAGGGCTTTGCCTTGTCGAGTCAGCTAATGACAGAAGGACCTGTTGGCATGTTGCAAATGTCAAAAAGTCAACTTTATGAGAATAGGGACAACCATACCTCTGTGATGCACTCTTTGCATTGTGTCACCTGCTGCCTTTGTGTTTTTCCCTGCCTTCTCCAGCTGTGACTTGTCTTTGTGATTAGTTTTGTATGTATACATACCTGTCTTCCCTAGTGTTCCCTGTCAGTTTGCCATCAATGGCAAGGCCAAGGTGTGGTGCTTGATCTCATAGTTCCTGATTTCCTGCCGCTTGTCTGTTGCTGGAATACCTTGTGTGCCATTCTGGTGTTCCAAAAGTCAACCCTGTTTGTTCCTCTTTATGATTTGCTGTATTTCATTTGGTTTTTAACTTTGTCTGGTCCCCTGTGTTTTTTTTCAATTGTGATCAGCTTTCGTTAATAAAGCTCACTTTTGTTTGTTTTTTATACCTGCCTTCATTGTATTTCTGCTTTTGTTTCCAATCTGCTCCACTGCACGTGACACTTATTTGTCATTGGTTGCTCTTCATCCACCTGTTTCTGTTGGTACTATTTATTTCTGAAAGAACTAATGATCAAATACTCCCAAACACGGCCTCCTTTTGGTGAAAAACTACTATAATGAAAGAGCAGGAAACTTGTATTTATAGTAACTTAAACTAGCTTTTATACAAGTGAAAACCAATAAGTACACAAAGTATGAACAGGAGCACAGAGTACCACAAGTACTGACAACAGCGGACAGGATGAGCTTTCTCTTTGTTCACTAGCTCAGCCTCATGTTTTGGGCCAAACGGTTCAGCACAAAAGTGTATTGGCGGGGGAATACTGTCATGGGTGGGCAGTGGTGCAGTACACACCATGGGCACAACAGCACAGCTTTGCTAGGCTAACTCCCGCTGTGAGGACACAGTGAGGATGCACATGTTCATGTCTTTCTGTGGATTGGGGCAATATCAGGATGGTAAAACTCTATTGGTGACAAGGTGAGCAGAAATCCTACATGATTTCGACAAAGAACCCCAGTTCGCATGGATGGAAGCCTGATTAGGATGACCCTCTCTGACATATTTAGCTGTCCAACTTCAAGAAGACCCTAGGGTAGAACCAGACATTGCTGGAGGTATTGTCTATCATATCAGGCTTGGGAACAACTTATTATTCCCCAGGCTGAAGAGTATTCCATCTTATTTTACTCAGGAAGAACATTCTTAGATACAGATTTAACGTTATTAAGCCATAGGCCGTGAAGCTATAAGTAGAATAAGAAATCCCCTCATGGAGTCAAGACACGGGTTGTAATGGTGTTGAGAAAAATACAGAATGCTGAAGCTCTGGGTGTGAAATGAAAGCTTTAGCACAAGTTCAATAAGGAAGACCTAACACGAGTCACTTACACGTCACTCTATTGCTTCCTTCCCCCCTCATTAAATACGAGGGCGTCACCCCTCAGCAGCCAATTGCTGACTAAATTCCTTAAATACCTGCTCTTCCTCCCTGTCAGTTGTCATTTCAGGTGACCACACGCAGTAGCAGTACTACAATACTCCTCCTCGTGAGAAAAAAAAAAAGCACATGAAAAACTAGCTCAAGACGTCCAACTCGGACAATTCAGATCACGAACCTGGTATGGAAATCTTCGAGCCCGGTTCGGCTCCCCACAGCGGCCTATCACCAGAGGCAGACTTCCTCATCGCCTGGCTCCTGCAGCAGGGCATCCCCACAGCCCCATGCCTCACTCTCTCGCAGCTCCGAGAGCTCTCGGATCAGGTCTCCAGCACAGCTCCCCAGAGAGCAGGGCGAGGACGCGGCCGCAGAGGTAAAAAAGGGCAGGAAGTCGAGCCCTCCAGGATCCCGTCCACCTCCAAAATCCACCCCTTCCCAGGCTCGCCAGTCCGGGAGTGTCACTAACACACCCCTTATGGAGAGTAGCATGGCCGGCTCCCTGCAATCCCTGGCTAGCTCCATGATAGCTATCGATGCTCGCCTCCAGGCCCTGGAAGACTCTGTCACAGGAGCTTCGACTTCCGTGGCACTCAGGTACTAGTGTTAACGAAAATGTTTGCACTCACCCTTACACAGGGTTGGGTTGTAACGGAATACATGTAACGGCGTTACGTAATCAGAAATACCAAAAATCAAGTATATTCAGCTAGCGTTACATTTGAAAAACGGGTAATCTGAGTACAGTTACTTTCGTAAACCTGAAGTGAATACTTATTGGAATTATTGGTGGAAAAGTTTCCTCTCAAAATGTAATATTCATTACAGGCAGAACCGTGTGCACACTGAACAGCGCTGCAGCATGTCCGTGAGGCCCCGCCCCCACATGCAGATGAGAGAGAGAGAGAGTTCTCTTTCAAAATATATTGAAAGGTAGAAACGGAGATGGTTAGATAAAACGTGGAAGATAACGTTTATGTAGCATTTATTTATTGTCGAAATGATGACATTTATAACGGGATCAAATCAAAGTGAATGGCCTGCTGCTGCTGAATGCATAGGGCAAGTGACTGGAAAAAGTTATTACATCGTTTCAGACAATAAATAATAATGATAATTCATTCTATTTAGGGGCGCCTTGCAAAGCACCCAAGGACACCTTACAATGCATAACATATTCCAAGGAAAGGTTTTAAGACAGTACAAGAATGCAGTCTGGGTGAGTTTTTATGTGTGGTGCAGATGAGAGAGCTGTCCAGAATGACACTAAGATGTTGTGTTGTGCTCTTGATAAGCCATTAAAACAGTAAAATACGTGTCTCCCGTTCACCAAAACATACCCATCTGAAAGTATTCCAAAGAAAGAAGGAAAGAAGAGGAAAGAGAAGAAAAGGAAGTATTCTAAAAGTAATCTGCCACCGGTACCGGCGGGGACTGTTGTTAGCTTCTAATGCGCAGAAGAAAAATCTGGCCCACCCTATATTTTTACAGGCCCACCCTAAAGTACATTTCTGCCTACGCTACTGGTCCGCACAGCAGTGTGCGTTGACGTTGGCGGTCGGCGTGTCTGAAGCTTGGGGATTTTTTTTGCGAGCAACGTGACCAACAACCAATCACATGAATCTCTTGCCCCAACATACAAAGCAATGGCAATGTTAAAACGAAGTAAACTGGAAAAAAAATAAATAATAATAAAATCTCCAACAGGCGAAAACCTACCAGTTTCACCCACTGTCTCTACCACCTCCCTCCATGCCTCGCTCCTCTGGTTTGTATCCCGGTAGATGAACAGAGACTGATCATTCAGCACCGGGTGATTCACTACCGCCATAATGAATTTTCCCTCAATTTTTTCGGAATATGAGGAAATGACCTGCGTAGTCTCTCCCAGCATACACGCGGTTTGACTGGCTAGCGCTTGTACTAACAGATTTGCATAAACGGGATTTCATTGGCTGACGCTTCTGCCGAGGCGCCAAAAGTTGAACATTGTTCAACTTATGAAGCAAGCAATGCCAGCAACGCTCCACGTCGCTTCCCAAAATACAGTTCTGCTAAAAGTGACGTCACCCCATTCAAAGTGAATGGGCAGAAGCGTTGGAAGCTTTAACGCACGCCACCGTGTGGACGGGCCGTCACACGCTGCACCTACATGTAACGGGCTCCATTCTCCTGCACGCAGGTATCCAAATCCCAGGCTTGCTCAAATGTGTCCGTGTAAAATGTATAACCTGCGGAGTCAGGTGTGGACCGGGGGTCCCCGTAGACTTCGGTCTCGTGCAGGGCCGGACTGGGACAATAAGTCAGGCCGGGAATTATACACCCAGCCAGGCCACTACCAGTTTTCTTTTGTGCCATTTTCCTGGATTTATTTGTCAATATTTACAGCGTTGCTGCCCATAGTGATAGCCCTAAACTTTAAATCTACTACCCCAGAATAATAAACATATGGACATGGGTTTATTTAAAAAAAATGTGCCAAGCTATTTAGGAACCTATCCATGTGAACATATTTTAAGTGAGGGTGGATCTCAAATATTCTAGGGGGGTCCGGGGGCATGCTCCCCCGGTAAGATTATTTTTGTAAATGTTGGACTTAAATGCATCAATCTGGTGCATTTTGAGGGGGAAATAAAGAGACCACACCCATATGAAACAGAACTGTATACATTTAAATAATCATAAAAACATGGCTATAACCAATAACATACCATATCCAATATGAAAAAACATTGAAACTTGTTTATTTATTTGTTTTTGGTTCATTTATAGATGTGAGTGTGTCTGGGCTCCTGAATCAGCCTCTCCTGTCTCCCCCCTTCTCCTCTTTGAGGCAGCAGCAAAGACTAGTTTTTGCTCTCAACAAGTTTTTTAAGTTTATCTTACCTTTTGTAGTGGCAATTTCTTATATTACTTTATATGGTAAAACCAAATGATGATATTATGCTTAGAAACTGTTTGGTCAGCTCGACCTGTTGTACCACACGGTAGCTTCCTGCCAAGGTCTTACCTGGAAAATGCGGCTCTCCCTATGAGAGCATTGTAAGATAACAGTCAGGAGAAAGTCTTATCTCTTTTCCTTTCTGCACAGCAACAGTCCTCTATAAAACACACACACACACACACACACACACACACACACATTATACCCTGTGCACACTCCTGCAGACTATCCTGCCTTTGAAGCTTCAAATAAATAACCAACAAGACAACGCTGTTTGCTTTCACCAGTTTATTATTGATTACTCTCTTTGTACATCTTTGCAGTATTGACCCTTTTTTCACCTAGTTAACATTTTTTTGTTATTATTCATGCATTTTTTTACTAATCACTCCCCCCTCAAATGGAAATATGTGTTTACATAAATGGTGACCAAACCGTTTGAGACCCACAGAGAACTTAGACTAAGTTAACTATCTAAACACTCAAGAGTCCTTTACCTCACCTGAGCTGTAGTTATCAGTCTCTCAGTCAGACAGCAGAGGACTCTCCTCCACCTTGTTGACAGCTCATTATATATCCGTTAGCGCAGCTAGCTAGCACCAGATGCTAACAACAACAATACACGTAACCGGTGCGCGCGCTTTCTCTCGCTCGCGCCACACACACACCCTCCCGAGCTTGAATGACACACAGAGACCAATCGAGCGCATTAGTGTATGATCTGTATGAAAGTGGCCATGTGGGCAGGCCACATCATGTAGACAGCCAGTCACCCTCTGTGAGGCAGCGTCAGACCCACATTTGCGCAGCGTTGCGTTCACAATACATACAAAAAAAAATCCTCAGGCCAGCAGCAGGCCACTTAGCAGGCCAGGCCATCGGGAAACCTCCCGGTGCTCCCGATGGCCAGTCCGGGCCTGGTCTCGTGGACTGCTGGTCCCAGCAGACTTCGGTCTTGTGGACTCGGGCCACCGTACACTTCGGTGTCGTGGCTTCGGGCCACCGTACACTTCGGTGTCGTGGCTTCGGGCCACCGTACACTTCGGTGTCAGTTACAAAACAAGATCCCTGCTCCAGCAGGACGTTCGACCTACGGGCGGCGTAGTCAAGCCCTGCTAGCCAGGCAGGCGACCCTCAGGTCGTTTTCAGATACGACCGGCACTGATTTCGGCAGTCAGTCTCAGCATGACCCGTAAGCTCCGGCAGTGATTCCGGCCCAATGCCGCATACATATGTTAATCTATTATATCACCACAGTCACCCTACAAGGTAAGAAACTCAGTTTATCTCAGTATTTCATACTTCACTGGTTTTGGGGATTTCATCGGAGCGGTGGTTTCCCTCCTGAATGATTATCCTACAAACCGGGGCCTAATCGCCAAACACCATTCCATTCTCCTTTTGTATTATCATGGCAATCATTTCATTCATATGACGTGTAACAATAAATATGTATTCCTTACATCACGTCTCTCCGGTTTGAACTTCTGATGAGTTCAACCTGGATATGATGACTGGAAGTGATTAGGATCAAGAGAGGTTAGTGAGTTGACATTAAATCGACCTGTCAGCAGCAGAGAGAAGTAGCAACATGAATGTCCAGTGATATTGGCTAAATCTATCGGTTAACTAAACAAGTAATTTCCCTAAATCAGCTGAGTAAGAACATGTGGGAGAAGTGAGAAAGAGAATTGGAAATGAATGAGGCATAAAGATACTTTTCCTGATTGAACTGACGCTAAGCTTCATTTAGCCTGCAGCTTAACCTCCATAAAATACTTCCTCATTTACAAGGATTTATTCAATATGAGGCCTCATGGTAGCTATGATATCGTAAGTACACTGTAATGTTTTATGGGACAATAAAAAAAGATTACATTTTGTACGATATTCTACCTTTTGCTTTATGCAACACATGGATCATTTAGACTCCACTTCACATTTTGAAAATGAGAAGTGACCTTTAGGAAAAATGTTGAGACAACATTAGGCAAGACTGAACAAACATCAACCCCTGCCGCTTCCTGGGTAAATGTAGCAAATTATCCTCCATCAGACGCATCACATCCTAATGTCCCGTGTGTGTGTGTGTGTGTGTGTGTGTGTGTGTGTGTGTGTGTGTGTGTGTGTGTGTGTGTGTGTGTGTGTGTGTGTGTGTGTGTGTGTGTGTGTGTGTGTGTGTGTGTGTGTGTGTGTGTGTGTGTGTGTGTGTGTGTGAATGCCAGATGCATGTGCTTTGACATTTTAGGTGTACCCCTGTGTATGTGTTTTTTTCTTGCATGTTTATTCTTGCACGTTCAACTCCATTACCAGCTGCTATAATTGTTTGATTTAAAAATGGAGATCCTGTCATTTGAAATGAACTTGCTGCACTGTAGCAATTGACTGTGTTCTCTATATAGTCTGATTGTGTTTCAGTAGAAGAAAGTTATTAAAGATATACATATATCATTTGGGATCCAAAAGCAGAAGAATAGAAGTATTGCATTATGTAAACCTTAATCTTTGTTCCACATGTTTACCAAATGGCACTCTATTTCAGTTTAAGACTACTTATACACCCTATGAATATTTGATTTAAGTGAACCCATTGTCTAAAAGTAAAATGTGTGCAAATACATTATGCACCAGCCCATCCAATGCTCTCTGTTGTGCACACTGATTTGATTAGGAATGTGAAGCATCTCTTCATACATATTTATAATACCCACCATTAAAGCTAGATTTAGAAAGTTGATTAGCAAGCCAACCCTGGAGGGCTTTGGTAGTGTTTTGTTGAGTGCAAACAATAAGCAAGAAGAGGTGAAATAAAACTGCCGAAATGCAACTGAATAATGAACCCAGACTACTGTTGTAAGGACTTTGCAACAAAGGCGCTAAAACACATTTAAAAAAAAAAAGACTCTCAAACTTGATGAATAGAACATTTCTAGAATGTGTTAACTCTCAGCAGCTGAGTACTGACGGAACAGGATTCTGTCAATTCTGCCTCAGTCAGCCTTGACTACTGCTTTCCTTTTCACTTTCCTTAGCAAAGTGCCTATACGTGGTCCAAATGGCTGCTGCCAATCTTTCGAACAAGTCCTCCATAAGGTCTCAAGTGACAAATCCCATTTTGAAATCTTAACATTGGCTTCCCATTAAATGGTTTGTTGGGTGTCCCTTGCTCCAGGTTCCAGGCTCCAGGTTTGGACTTAAATGTAAAATAGGTGAGCTGGCTCTAAATCAAACAATTACAAAGAAGGCGTAGTGAGTCATTTTAGTCAGCTTCTCCTGATTAAGATTCCTTGATTGTTTATTGTTCAGGAGGATTTTACCGTGAGCTAAATTACCCACAGAGGTCTCATCCTCCCTAAAACAACTGGAACCGTTGATTAGAACTGGTAAACAAACTGAATAAACCGATGTTTTCCTAGAAAGGCTAAGAGCTAAACACTGAGTTTGCTGTGCTTGATCATACAGCGCATCGAACAATAGTGGCTTATATCAGCCTAAATCAATTTCTGACCATTTCTGACCACAATGCATGTGCATGTGCTGACAACGCCATTACAGAAGACCAAATGGTAAACTTCATAAAATTATGTCTATCTCTAGGTCAGAATTTTTTTGGAAAAATGTGGGATATACATACAGTACACAATAATGCATCCTAAAGCATCTTCTGTTTAGAAGGTGAAATGCACTCTCAATGGTAAACGCCACCATCCGATAAACTTCCTGCCCCTAGTTATAACAGAAGCTTTTAGTTATACATGCATAGTATCAAATCCCGATGGGTTCTTCCAATGACCATGATCAAAAATCTAGGAGAAACTTATGAATACAGAGTAGTAGCTCTGTTCCATGAATTGCAGTCCACTGCACTTGCTGTAGGATAGCCTTGAGGTAGTTAACATGGAGGAACAAAAGTCTGCGTTTAAATCGTATGTGTGTGTGTCTGTATGTGTCGAGGTGTGTGTGGTTAAAACACATCAGCCAAACCGCTCTTTAGCCTTTCTAATGATTCTGAAGGTAAACACAGTGAAGGCGGTGCGTGAAAGGCGGTGCGTGAAAGGCACTGCGCGCTCCTCTTCTCAGAGGCTGAGTTAACCCTACCGCTGCCTCCTGGTGCTGCAGAGATTTCATGAAGTGAAGGAGGTTTTCCTTCTATAAAACAGCTGCGGGCAGCAGATACTGTGAGTGTCACGGACATGAATACATAGATCAAGGCAGACTGGTGCACACACTCTCCTGTTTTGCCAATCCGGTGCTTAAACAAATATAGCTCTACACCCCTGGCCGAAATGTCCTTAAAATGAAGTCCGAGTTCGACATTTTAATTAATGTCCTGCTAACACTGGCAGGACAGAAGGCGACACACCCTTTCTAAGCCATGTCCTCACATCCCAAGCTGCATCCCCAAAAAGTGTATTATGTTGTTACAACAGGGTTCAGGGGGAGTGGCTGTACGGCTGTACCCGTAGGATAGAAAAGGGGGAAGTGATGTCTGACTCAGAGGTTGCGCGGCTGTGGAGAAGAACGTGTTGCCCACATTCTGTTTCTGAGTTTAGGCTAGTTAGCTAGCAGGTTTATTGTTATGGGTGCAGTCACTTTTGCCTCCACTTGCTGTTCAAATAAATGTTGAAAGAAAAAGTTAATCTGTTTAGTTCTGTTTTATATGGGTGTTGAAGAAGAAGAAGAAGAAGAAGAAGAAGAAGAAGAAGAAGAATTGGGAGGGATGAAACCCTCTTTAATGGTCACACATGCAGAGCACACAGCACACACAGTGAAATGTGTTCTCTGCTTTTAACCCATCCTAGTACCAGGAGTCAAGTACTAGGAGCAGTGGGCAGCTATTGTACAGCGCCCGCGGAGTGAGGGGGGAAGGGGGATGTCCGGTGCCTTGCTCAAGGGCACCACGGCAGGAGGTGAACTGGGACCTCTCCAAGTAGCAGTCCACACTCCAAATATGTCTGGTCGGGGACTTGAACCGGCGACCCTACGTCTCACAGTCCAAGCCCCTACTGACTGCCATAGATTTAGTCCCTAATTTTGCTCTCAAAATGGACCAGATTGATGCATTTAACTTCAACATTTAAACAAAAATCTTCCCGGGGGACCTTGCCCCCGGACCCCCCTAGAGGAGGTGAGGTCCACCACCTGCCCACACCCCCTGTTAAATTGTCTCACCCACATTGAGGATGCTTCCTACGCCCATGTTTTATTCTATGTGTCAAGTCAGGCAAATTGGATCCAAATGTTATTGCATCAATGATCTGTTAACATTAAAATCACTAAATATATGCAGTAACTATTTTGCTCTAGGCAACTCAAGGGCTCAGGTAATGTGATTACTATATGAATAATTGTCCAAAATAACATTAAATGCATAGGGTTTTTTGTTAAGTAACATACTTTCGTCGCCGGCCGGCTGATACATGCCGCGCATTAATTGACATGTCAATTAATCCCCGGGCCACTTTTCCCCCCCAGTCCGCCCCTGGTTTGCCACTAAAGGTACGCTACAACTGAGATAAAGGAGAGTAGATCTAACTTATTATCTTATCAGCTGATGTCAGAGAAAAAAGATAAGAGGAGACAATTTGTCAGTATGCTTTGGTATATCGGCATGTTGCTATATTTAGAAGGCTTTCGGGTTCTGATCTCCTTTGACAAGTGTGAGCCACAGGATGAGTGCAGATTTCTTCTGTTAAATGAGATTGAGGTTTTGACTACGTTTTTAATCAAATAAAGTTGTGAAAGTTTTACCTGCTCAGTAAAGATGAAGATAATTGGTTTGGATTGAACTTTCTTTTATGTTTAGGTGCTTACACATCTTTACATTTGTGGAGTTAGGTGAGGCAGAAGGAGGCTCTTTGAGCTACAACTTCTATTTTTCCCCATTTAATTTATCCGGTTTTTCTTCTGGGTGGTTACCTCTAAGCTATTTTTGCATTTCTTTGTTATGGGTTACCTGTTTAATAGGATCTTATATCGCTTAGATACAAGTGTGTCTGTGGAGACTCAAACAATAAAATCTTGTAAAACCCCATTGAATGTCTTCAATGGGGACATTTCATGGTGATATCTATTTACCTTGCTAGTGTGTGGCAATATGTTTGGAATTTTAAAATCTTCTTGGTTTTTGTTTTTCCGTTTCCTGTTTAATTTTTGTGTTTGGTCTACTTTCACTTCCTGTCTCTGTGTTTCCCGCCTTTTTGTGATTGTCGGCCCGCCCTGATTCTTTCCACCTGTGTATAAACACCCTGATGCCCGTGTGTTTACACTGTGATTAGTTTTGTGTGTATAAATGTCTGTCTTTCCCAGAGTTCTTTCTGTTTGTCTACAATATTTTCTGTATAGGTTTCCCTCGAGGAATCCTTGTGTTTCCTGATGGATTTTTTGCCTTGGATTTCTGTGCGCCATCTCGATTTGTTTTTTGTTCAGTTTTTCTGCTTTTCCTTTCCCTTTGTATTAGCTTGGAATTTCCCTCAGTAGTAGTTCACCTGTTTTTTTCTTACTTGCATCCCTTTTTGTTCTGCATTCTGGTCAAACCTCCTACTGTATTTGTCCTTTGACAAATACAGTATCTTTAAAAAGGCATCTTTCAATTCAATTCAAAACCTTTATTTATCCAAGTGAAATCCCATTGAGATCATTGATCTCTTTTTCAAGGGTGACCTGCAGCAGTAGGTTCCACATGAAGACATACAAACATAAACAACAGAACAACAAAAGGATATCATACATCTTTAAAGGCAGTTTTCTCAAAATAGCAAATAATCTTATATTCAGTAGCATTTACATACCCCAAACTTTACAGTTTCCTTCCTAACTACATTTCTAACTACTACTTAATTTTTTAAACAGCGGGGTTTGTTCATATTCATTCTTAAAAACGTTTTTTTTTTTTCATGGCTTTTAAAATAATTTTTAGATATTTTTAAATGATAAAGAGAAACTACTAAAAGTCTGTGTCTGAACACTTTTTGCTAAAATCAAAATTGTGAATCTGGCTCCCTCCCATGTTCAGATTTCTGAACCAGATATGTCTGAACATTAAGAACATATTTGCATATTTAAACATACCATTTCAGAAAATACTTCTTTTTTTATATATGTCATCTGGAGATGTTTCATATTACATATGTCACCCTTTTCCTATGTGTTTCCCTTTAAAATAATACACTATGTACCATATCATATTCCCAAATAGGCCATTCTTCATAGTGAAATACTTTCATTTGATGCACTAACGGTTTACATTTGTATCAAACTATGAATTATCACGTATACTGTATAGCGCTATACAGCAAAGTTAAATATTGGTAAAGTTTACTTTTTATAGTCACACCAGGCAAACACTCAACAGGGCCCATTTCAGCCTTACTGGACACTGTTACCTATTGAAATTCACACCCACAGTTTGCTGAAACCAAAATCACCCATATACCAATGGCAGTGTGAGGAGAGGAACAGACAAGAATCAGAGATGGTGGAGGAAAGGAGACATCTTAATTATAGCCACAAAGTGTACTCCAGGCAATTTGCTAAGACTAACACATTTTCAATATGCCTTGGCTTCCTGCCAATCAATAGCTGTGCATAGCAATGTGGCCAGAGGGTTTTGGATTATGCCGCAATGTTGGAGGTCAGTGGAAAGAATAGCCGCCTGCAAAAAAAACCTAGTCTCCTGGAAGTGTGGGAAAAATGTAATCTGCAGTTGTCATAGATTCGACAAGAAGACAGGGACTGGAAAACGTTAAATGCAGCGTTCTACCACGTCTTTAAAAGATTGCAAATATCGTTGGCAGGTTAATCATTGATATTCCTTTATTTATTTATCCAAATTGGCTGACTTGTTTGAAGGCACAAACAACAGTGTCAAAGGAGAGTGTGAGGGTGGATTTACTCATGCACTAATGCTCACACACTTGCAAATGCGCACACACAGATAGTGTCTCAATGTCATAGCAACTGTAAGCCATCATGCCCATGCCCACACTGGAAGAAGTGCCAGCCGCCGGCTCCCTCAAGGATGACAGGCAGGTGACAGCACACACAGCGAGGCAGCTGCATGAGATCATCTTCAAAAAGCCACATAGGAAAGAAAAATCTTGTCCTTTGCCAAATACATTTATATACGACTTATATGCTTTGCCAGATGAGTTTAGGAGGAAGTGTAATTCCTTCCTGGAATTAGTTTGTATACTGCTCAGAAGTGGTAGATAGGATGACAGGGTGGGTGTGTACAAAGCAGAGGGTTTTGTCACAAGAGATTTGTGTTTATTTCCTACTTTCCATGTGTGGCTCTGTAAATAAAGGTAAATAGAAAATATCACAGGTTTTCTTAAAAGTTGGCAAAAGATTTGTCACAAGACAAGGACAAAATAGCAAATAATATTTAAAATTAATTCTGAATTTTCCAATCATTTTGATCATCTTTTTAATGGATTTATTTGCAATTCCTTCCCGATCAAACCATTTGTGCTTCTTGTAATCATAAGAGAAGTTTTCATTTCATTAATTAAACCTGTTTATAGGGGATTTCTAGTCGGAAATGGGATAAAATATTCATAACTATGTTTCAGAAACATAGATATAACCATTTATTGCCACCAATGCAATAACAGTTTTACTTGGCGTTGATGGCTCTCCTCTTAAAATGCTACCTGGATTAGCCAAAACGCATGCTCAGCCGTGTTTGGACTCTTACCTAGAAAGGTAGGGGGTGTTTCTCAATGTCGAGGACGCTTCCTTGGTAGGACATGTCTTCCGAGTCAGGTCCTTCAGAGGCTAGGCAAGAATCCTTCCTGGCATTCGGAGAACAAAGAATGGGACAGGCTAGCAACTGTGTAGGTTTGCGTCATATGCAAGGTCCCGCCTTAAATTGAGCGCGACTTGTTTGAAGACTCATAACTGATTTGCGAAGATCGAAGATGTACTTGAGCAACTGTATTTTGTAAAATGATCATCTCTCCAAGACAGAATCACTAAACTAACCTTCTGTTTGCAGCCTTGAAAAAGTCCTGGAGGATAAGCAGCCATAAGAAAATCATAAAATCACAATCACCAATCAATAATAAAATGTGTATATCATACTTGACATCTGCAAACCTTTTTTACACATATTTGTGCACATTGTAGCAGTGGCTCAGTGGAATAGTGCGCTGGACTTAGTGCGGTGAACTTTGAATCAGAGGATAACAAGTTCGAGTCCCACTGCAGTCAGCATGTCGTTGTGTACCTGGGCAAGACACTTCACCCCAAATTGCTCCTGTGGGGGTTGCCCACAGTACTGAATAAAAGCGTCTAACAAGTGACAGGTAATGTAATGTAATAAGCCACAAATATCTACAAAAGAGGCAAAGTCAAAACGAGGTTCATTTTAACTATTTATTTAGGTGCAAAAAGCTCTAAGGTCTAACTTAATAGTCCGCTTCTCTGGTGCGCACCAGATGACAGTTTGTTACATTTTTCAGAAGGTTCGGTTTGCGTTCACACGGGCAAAACTCAAACGGACTATAAACTTTAAAATGTACACGTCATGTGCACATTTACTACGCCACTGAACATACTTACATTTAAATGTGTACTGCCTGGATTCAGCCATTTTCCGCCAAAGATTTGGGAAATTGGTCCGGGCCCTATCTCTGTTTCTTATCCTATATCTAATAGAACTGCTCGGGTCTTGATAGATTGAGTGGGGAAGTTTATGAGATCTTTCTAGAGGGTTATCAAGAATAACTTGTATCCAATGACCTTTTCCCCTCTCTGTCTGTGTCTGTGTATTCTCTTGTTCCGATTAACCCAGCCAAATCTTTTTTCTTGTTTTGTATCTATATCTACGCCGGGATCCGGAGTCGAGGCTGATCCTCTATCCTGAGTTCTGGATTAAGTCGTGGACGTTCGGGTCGTGGCGGAACCTGTCTCTGCGGTCCTGCCTATTGGGTCTCATCATGCTGCTTTCCTGATGGCTTCCACAGGATTGTAGCTGACATCCTCGTGGATTCATCTTCTTATTACAGACACATGCATTTCCTAACATTAGGTCTATATGCTGTAAAATGTATTATCTCTTCGATTTACACTCGGCATCTATTGCACGTCTGTCCGTCCTGGGAGAGGGATCCCTCCTCTGTTGCTCTCCCTGAGGTTTCACCCATGTTCCCCTTAAACTGTGGGGTTTTCTCTGGAAGTTTGTCCTTGTACGATGTGAGGGTCTAAGGATAGAGGGTGTCGTTTTTCTCATACTGATATTCTGAACAATCTGTGCTGTTGTATTTGCTGTAAAGTGTCTCTACTGTAGGCTATTTTTATTATATGTACAGCACTTGGCTCGACCAAAAATCGTTTATAAATGTGCTATATAAATAAAACTTGATTTGATCTTATTTAAGACCGCCGAGGATACACATGTGCATCCTCGAAATGTCCCGTAACAAAGGACTCAGTCCTCGGTAGAATTCATAGGATCCTGTACATTGGAACAGTCCTTCGGCGGGATTCGATGACATAGAATCCTTGAAATAGTGGCTCTGAAGGATCCTTCCTTGACATTGAGAAACACCCAGGGTCTCTTGTGGCTGATGCCAAACTTTGTCAGCAGCACTAGCTGTTTGTGGCAGCATTTTTGTATCAGGGACAAGTGGAAGGGAGTCATATTTATATAGAAGGCTGTGTTGTAAGAATGGGCTGTGATTGGTGACTGATTCCAAACAATGATTCAATCAGCTGGCTGTCCATTGATTACAGATCGGGCATATGAACTAACACATTGTTTAATTTTTCAGAAGTGTATCATTTCCTCAAAATAAGAAGTCCAGTGTTTTTCTTAGCTAGAATGAACCCTTCATATCTACATAAGGAACTTGTCCTCTTTGACAAAGTTTGCCATGTTGCATTCATGTGTTTTAATATAGCCCAGAATAATAATAAAAAAATGGTGGCTCTAGAGAGGGCTTTTCAGTTGTATACGTTACTTTAAGGCCACAACAGGTTATCTGTTACCCTTGGGGAAAAAAAGTTGTACTGTATTAAGTTGGTTGCAATCTGCAAGCTCAACCGTATAGTCCACTGTTACGGCCCGGCTCATAGGCTGCAACAAAGATGGGAGACCAGACAAGTTAAGTGTAACAAAAAGCGTAATTATTTACTATACACAAAATCAAAGGTCTTCAAAGAAACCTAATAAACGTGGAAGTCAGTTATCAGTAATGATGGCATGTATGGGTGTGTGAAAAGGTGCAGAAACAAAGACGCGGCCGTGTCCAACAGAAGAGTCGGAGGCCAGTATGGGTTGGTGTTGGCCTTTTATGTCGACGGCCCAGGTGTGGCTGATCAGGTTGATCACCTGAAACACAAACAAGAGCCAGCCAGCAGAACACAACGGCAGAGACCCCTAGTGGAGTGGAGGGGGTCGTAACACCACTTTAGCCAACAAAATTAACTCAAACAATTATAAGCAATTAGACCTTTGTCGGTGATGTATCCATTCCACAGTTCTCCTGTAAATCTTTTTCTTGCGAGAAACAGAATTTTTGTCATTCAGGTAATTAACAGTAAAGTAGCAAAAAATGTATACCCTAGTATTTGTTTCAGCACTTGCGTACTGTTCTCAGATAGAGATACCTTATGTCTTTAAAACATGTGACAGATAAACATTATTGAACCACTCTCCAACGTATACAATGTCTCTGTACAGTAACTGCTTACCTTTTTTATTTAATTTGGAATAAAGAAACAAATTAAGATGCCCCAACTCCCTACATGTTTGTTAATTGATGGATGTCTTTTTTTTGCTTTGAAATAATTCATTATTAAAGGTCTCCTATTATACTATTTTTAGGCATATATTATAGGTCTCAGATATATAAAAAAACATATCCTTGAAGGGTTTTGCTCAAAATACCAAACAGATCACCTATTCTAGCCATGTCTCATATCCCTCCGTTTCAGCCCTGTTAGAGAGGTGCGGATTCTGGGTCCGTAGCTTTAAATGTTGCCGAGCTACTACTGGCCACGCCCCTTTAGAGCATGCATGAGCTCTCGTCTGTGAAGAGAGAGGTTTCTACCCAGATTCTCAGCTAAATGCTACCGTGATTAAACACCATATCATGTTCGACACCACATCAAGGATTATTTCTGAAACAGTATGGAGCTCAAATGCTTTTTCCCTTGCGGATTTACCACAAGGTGAGCTCCTTTTTTAAATCCAGCTTTATTACACATATTCTCTCCAGTACAGCGTTAGCTCTGAGTGTTAGCGATGCTTGCTAATGTAAACACAGACCATATTACTGCAAAACACGTTGCACATTGTTTCTGATACAAAGACCTTTCTAATAGGGGCGTGGGCGTAAAGCCAGCCCACATTTCAGTAATGACGTCATGAGCCTTTTCTTATCAAGCTCCACTTTTGAGGAATCAGCTTCCAGTTTGTGTTCGGGCGGCAGACAGCCCATCCGTTTTTAAGAGTACGTTTAAGACCTTCCTTTTTGAGAAATCTTATAGTTGATAAAATAATCTAATAAGAGTACATTGATGTAGACATGTTGTGCCTCTTCACCTATACATCTTAGTTCTTACTCTTTTTCCTTACTGATGATATGTAATTTGGTTGTCTGTGTAGACGGTGGAAGCAGGGAGAGACATATACGTGTCTTGATTCCTGCCGAGTCGACGCACAACTGTTGATTGGTGTCGGTGCCAGTGGGGCATACATCTTAGTTCCTACTCTTTTCCCTCAACCTATCCTAAGGGAGTGCATGCACTTAGGCACGTTAGTTATGCTGCTATAGGCTTAGACTGTGGGGGGACACCTTACTTCTTCCTTCTGTCTGTCTGTACCTGTGTACTCTCATGTTCCGAATAACCCAGCTTCCCCCAAATCTCTTTTTTGTGTCTATCTACGCTGGGATCCTGGGTCGTGGCTGATCCTGTTGCTGCGGTCCTGTGTCCTGGATCCTGAATAATGTGTCCTGGATTCTGAGTCCTGGATCCTTAGTCCTGAGTCCTGGATCCTGGATCCTCTATCCCGAGTCCTGGATCTGAGTCCTGGACTTTGAGTCGTGGCTGAACCTGTCACTGTGGTCCTGCCTGACTTTCATCATACTACTTCCCTGATGGCTCCCACAGGATTGTTGACATCCTCGTGGATTCATCTTCTTATTATAGACACATGCATTTCCAAACATTTGGACTACCTGTAAAATGTATTATCTTTTCGATTTACACACGGCATCTATTGCACGTCTGTCCGTCCTGGGAGAGGGATCCCTCCTCTGTTGCTCTCCCTGAGGTTTTCCCATTTTTCCCTTTAAACTGTGGGTTTTCTCTGGAAGTTTTTCCTTGTACGATGTGAGGGTCTAAGGACAGAGGGTGTCGTATTGTCATACTGATATTCTGTACACACTGTGAAGACCACTGAGACAAATGTAACATTTGTGATATTGGGCTATATAAATAAACATTGATTGATTAATTAATTGATGACTGCACTAAATCAGCTCCGTTGTACCCCCGTTTTAAGAGATGTGGGTAAGGAAGAAAAGAGAGAGGGTTTTATTTTCTGACACTTTGTGAGTCTCCTTAATTGTATGTATAAAAGACATCAAAAAGTGTTTTTTTCGATGTATTTAATACATAAACATGTGTCCCCTCTGTTTAAAGAGATTCTGAAAGTTTCAGGAAAAAAATGTGCTCATTTTTTGTTGCTGTGGGGACTATGCCCATTAAACAGAGTCCCCTCAGCCTAGCAATGTCGAACATTAGTAAATCAACCCACACTCAGTGGGCATATAATGGATTGAAATATATGAAGTCATCGAGCATTAGACGCTCCGATAGTGGGTTGAGATCTAAATATCACAGACTCATTAGTGTAATGTGTAGCTGATATTACCCTTTACTGAGTGGCCCCTTCATACATAATTTCTCACCGCTCATATCTTCACTTATTCACTCAACTCCAAAGGCATAAGGGATCTTTTTGTACTCTTTCAAGATGTTCCTTGCTATTTGCGCTGAATCCCCTCCATTTAGGAATCAATGCATGCTACTGTTTTAGATTCAGGAGCCTTGCAAATAATCCTTTCCATTCATTTCAGCAACCACATCCGAATGTTCTCGTGTTCGTGTTTCTTCGTACTGTCAACAAATCCCCATTCGTTCGTTCATAATGTCCATGTATGTTCTGCATTTCAGAATTTAAACGTGATAGACATGTTCTTTTAACCTGCTCTATTGATCTCATGGTACTTCAGCTTTTTTTTATGTGTGAATGTTGTTTCAAGAACTGGTCCAGGTAGTGGGCAGTAAATCGTTTTTTTGTGTCCTTGATGAAATAAAACCAATTTTATTTCCTCGCTTTGAGGTAATTGTCTTGCAACTACATTGTCAAGTTCATCTTTTTCATTATAAAGTGCATTGTTTGACCTGTGTCCACATCTCAAACTCTGCTATGTGGACCTTTACTTTCTTTAGCTCTGTTAGTTTCCGTGAGTTGGTGGCCCTTATCTTCACTGAGAGGTAGTGATTGTTTTGGTTAAACCTAGTCTTAAGTTAACCCATGTATTCTGTCAACTCATCTCCTACTTCCTGTTTCAAGAATGTTCAAGTGTTTTCTTTTCCAGTTCGCAGTGCCTTGTGGTATTCTTGGTCCGTTTTCTGTCTACATTTTCCTGTTTGCTTTCGTCATGTACATTTCAGAATCACATCCATCGACCAACTAAAGGAAATTGACATGCACATTTCTGTGGACTTTTTGCATTTGGAAAGGATTTGTGGTCTTGTCTTTATGTCACAAATACGATCCCCTGTTAGAAGCATTACCGCCTCTTCGACTCCTCAAAAGCAGATATATTTTTCAAAGTGGCCCATCTATCAAAATTAATGACCTCTTGCCTTTGACCAGTATAGTGTTATCAACAGCTCCCGGAAACGTAAGTTCTAATATTACACTAGATCAGGGGTCTCCAACACGTCGATCACGGGCAGCTTTTCAGTAGCTCGCCGCTCGATTATCGATTATAGCGTAGTAACGTTCCTTCTTGATTTTTCGGCCGCGGCCGGACAATAAAGTGTTTTTATTTTAGAATTGTTTCTGTCACACAAATATAAAATTGGTCCGTGACGCAGAGATCAAAGAGCAGATGTGACAGCGGCACAGCGACACCACACATGGAGCAGTCTGCTTTATCCAGCAGCACCAGCAGAATGACCCGCTCTGAATCAGTCCGTGTCGCTGCGGCTCAGAGACACACAGGGAGGGATTTGTGTTTTTGAAAAACACTCGTTATCGTAATGTCAGGTTTTTGGTGGATTCAATCAAGTCTTGGATTGCAGAGTATGAATGTCCTCTTGCTATTTTCAGTTGATAAATACGTGTGTAAAGTTTGTGAAGGCAGCAGGAAAGCTTCCGCAATCACCGTCTCCTCTCCGTTCCTCCAAACCCCGCCCCCTCCTGAAAAATAACTACTAATAAGAGTGACAGGCTGATAGTGACCTGATAGAAACTTTATTATTCACTTAATCACTGATTGAGATGATGAAGCTAACTTAATCTCATGCATTAATGGGATTCATGTAACAGTAAGACAGATAATGTAAGTGTGCACCCACATGCACTATTTTTGTTTTTATAATGCTGTTGTAAATACTCCTGTTGTCTGCTTTGTTCAGACTCAAGTCATGTGTGTGATGCCTCATTCAGGACATTCAGTGTCCTTTTTTTAACAGAAGACCGTTTAAGATGAACATTTAAATGACTCTTTTAGAGTGAACCTAAGTGGGTCCAGCATACACCTCTATAGTAGACTCCATGCAGCGCCAGTCATCTCACTAACTGTAAAAAAGAGTGAATGCAATTATTTTACACGTGCCATAAGATGCTTGCAAGGTGGTGATTAAGGCGATGATTTACTATGTGGGCCATAATAAGAAGTGAAAACATTGTATTTTTCTCTTGGACATTTATGTGCATTTTCAGTGATGTACTTACTATGTTGTCCATATTAATATGTGAGAAATTGTCGTTTTCTTGGACCTTGATGTGAAGTTAAGATTTTAGATAAGCTTTAGGTATTGCAATTTCACACGTGTACAAAAGTAGCTTAATTCAACTGATGAGTGCTATGTGAATAAATGTAAGCGATGTGATGCAAGTAGCTCTTGGCCACTTTCATTTTTTCAAAGTAGCTCTCAGGTGGAGAAAGGTTGGAGACCCCTGCACTAGATAGTAAACTAGAATGCTTTTCAGCCATTAACCTTGAACAATTACATTCAATGATTCTCTCTTCTAAACCATCAATGTGCATATTAGACCCAATTCCAACTAAGCTGTTGAAGGAAGTTTTTCCATTAATTAGCACTTCTTTATTAAATATTATGAATATGTCTTTATTATCAGGCTATGTTCCACAATCATTCAAAGTAGCAGTGATAAAACCGCTTCTTAAAAAGCACAACCTCGATCCAGAGGTTTTAGCCAACTATAGACCTATTTCTAATCTTCCGTTCCTCTCAAAAATTCTTGAGAAAGCGGTCGCAAAACAGTTGTGTGATTACTTAAAAAACAATGATTTATTTGAAGATTTTCAGTCTGGCTTTAGAACACATCATAGCACAGAGACAGCTCTGGTTAATGTCACAAATGATATTCTAATAGCCTCAGACAAGGGACTTGTCTCTATTCTTGTTTTGCTCGATCTCAGTGCTGCATTTGATACTATCGACCATGATATCCTATTGCAAAGACTAGAGCACTTAGTTGGCATACAGGGAACTGCTTTAGGCTGGTTTAGGTCCTATCTATCTGAACGCTCTCAGTTTGTACGTGTTAACGATGAATCTTCCACGCAAACCAAAGTTAGCCATGGAGTGCCACAGGGCTCAGTGCTCGGACCTATTTTGTTCACATTATATGTGACACGCTCTATCGAAATCAGTCGGAAGTCGCAACGGCTCATTTCAGAATAAACGTGGATTTACGTAAAAAACTATTTTTTCAGGGTTCGGGTGTTTTGTTTGATTTTAAACAAACCAAGTTTTGGCTTTCAGAATATGAAACTTTTATTTCCAAAATCACACGATAAGTACATTTTTGAAGCTTGTGAAGGGACGAAGACAGGCACCTCTCACTCGCACTCTGCTCTTCCAGCAGCGCCTCCCTCCGGCTGACATTATGAACGTAAGAGTAAAGTAATCATAGATAACACGGCAGGATCCTTTACAGTTTGTTTTCATCTGATTTAAATTAAACAGAGTCTTGGCTTTCAGAATATTAAACTTGTTTCGGCAAATTCAGATGATAAATATAACTTTGAAGCTTGTAACGGCATAATTACAAGCGGAGAACGGAGTAATTTAACGCCACAGCAGGCGCAACAACAGCCGGTGTTTCTCGTGAGGACACAATACACAAACGCAAAAATACACAAACACACACACGCACACACGTATACACACACACTCGCGAGCTTCCCCTCCAAACGAAAATATCTTCCCTCCGTAGTATTTTGATCATTTGCTCCACTAATAATCAATCAGATCGATGGATTCCAGAGAGAGGAAACTTTAAAGGCCTTTTTCTCAAAATGAGGACTCTGTGACAGTCATTATATAATGTGACATATTTCGCTTAATATTTGGAGTACAAAAACAATCCTGATATCATTAGAAAGCTAGGAATATCCTCTTTCCAACCGTGTATACAACTCAAAATGTGTCTTCGGGTCAATGCGACTGATTTCGATGGAGCAGGTCACATATATGCTTCCGTTAGGCAATATTA
Source organism: Pseudochaenichthys georgianus (assembly GCF_902827115.2). Lineage (NCBI taxonomy): Eukaryota > Metazoa > Chordata > Actinopteri > Perciformes > Channichthyidae > Pseudochaenichthys > Pseudochaenichthys georgianus. Next base: position 10,159,634 of record NC_047523.1, read on the forward strand.
TAAGGAATCATTCTGTAAACTTTCATTGTTATGCGGATGATACTCAACTATATTTATCAATCAAGCCTGATGAAATTAATCATCTAAATAAAATTCAAGACTGCCTTAAGGACTTAAAAACGTGGATGACCTTAAACTTTTTGATGTTAAACACGACCAAAACTGAAGTTATTGTACTTGGCCCGAAGAATCTACGAAACAAATTATCTAAAGATATACTAACTATGGATGGCATTAATTTGGCCTCCAGTGAGACTATAAGGAATCTTGGTGTTATATTTGATCAGGATTTATCCTTTAATGCCCACATAAAATCAATTTCAAGGACCGCCTACTTCCATCTACGTAACATTGCAAAATGTGTTACTTCTAGGCTGGATTATTGTAACTCTTTATTATCAGGGAGTACCAAGAAGTCAGTCAAGTCACTTCAGCTGATTCAAAATTCTGCGGCTCGTGTACTAACCAGAGTTAGGAAAAGGGACCACATTACTCCTGTTCTGGCTGCCTTACACTGGCTCCCTATAGAACACAGGATAGAATTTAAAATTCTTCTTCTCGCCTACAAAGCCCTTAATGGGCAGGCGCCATCTTACCTTAAATAACTCATTATACCCTACTGTCCTACTAGGGCATTGCGTTCCAAGAATGCAGGGTTGTTGGTTGTTCCTAGAATCTCTAAAAGTACAATGGGAGCCAGAGCCTTTTCTTATCAAGCTCCACATTTGTGGAATCAGCTTCCAGTTTGTGTTCGGGCGGCAGACACCCTATCCGTTTTTAAGAGTGCGCTTAAGACCTTCCTTTTTGATAAAGCTTATAGTTAGGGCTGATTAGATTAAGCCCCTAGTTTTGCTGATATAGGCTTAGTTTGTCAGGGGACATCTTACTTCTTCCTTCTCTCTGTCTATACCTGTGTACTCTCATGTTCCGATTAACCCAGCTTCCCCAAATGTCTTTCTTTTTGGTGTCTATATACGCTGGGATCCGGAGTCATGGATGATCCTGCGGTCCTGTGTCCTGGATCGCGAGCGCTGGATCTTGAGTCGTGGCTGTGGTCCTGGATCATCGGTCCTGGATGGATATCCTCGTGGATTCATCTTCCTATTAAACACACATGCATTTCCAAACATTTGGACTACCTATGTTGCAAATGTATTATCTTTTCAATTTACACACGGCATCTATTGCACGTCTGTCCGTCCTGGGAGAGGGATCCCTCCTCTGTTGCTCTCCCTGAGGTTTCTCCCATTTTTCCCTTTAAACTGGGTTTTCTTTGGAAGTTTTTCCTTGTATGATGTGAGGGTCTAAGGACAGAGGGTGTCGTATTGTCATACTGATATTCTGTATAAACTGTGAAGACCACTGAGACAAATGTAGCATTTGTGATACTGGGCTATATAAATAAACATTGATTGATTGATTGATTGATTGATTGATTGATTGATTGATTGATCCCTCTGAGACAATTTATATATCAGTCATGTTTACTGATTTATTGGATTTAAAAAAGCTAACCTACCATTCCCTAACTTCAAATATTGTATAGTTTAATAAAGATGTTGCTTCCGTTGAAAAACACAGAAGTAAACCAAGAAGATTCACAGGGATCAAATATTTAGTACTGAATATAATATTTTGCACATTTAGAGCGAACTGTATTTGATTGCTGTTCATTTGTTCTATTTTTTTGTAAAGATTTTAATATCATGCTCAAGGGTAGCATGAATTATCTAAATATGTTACAAAGAATTGAGTCTCAAACAGACCCCTGGAGAACCGAACAAGACAAGCTTGCAACGCCTCTTCCTACGCCCAAGGCTAACATTTTGTAGATAAATTAAGACTTTTTAAACAGTCCTCCTCCAAAAAACTACCAAATAGGTCGATTGTTCAGCAGCTTATTGCGACCTATAGTCACGTTTTAAAGTTTAGCACCTCTAGTGGTTGTGTAAGAAACAACAATTTGCGGCAATTGCAAATAACCTTCTCTGGAAAATCCTAAATTGTAGAATAGTTTGGCCATTAAAATGCTTTTTGATTATATTTCTAGCGAGAAGTGTATATTGTACTTTTAGAATCCACGGCCAGTGGATGTGTAGGATCTATAGTTTGATAGATATTATGAAGATTATTTGAGGTTGAATTGTTGTTTCTTACACGACCACTGGAGGTGCTTAACTTTAAAACGTGACTATATGTCACAATAAGCTGCTGAACAATCGACCTATTTGGTCGTATGAGTTAGAGAGGACTTGTTATTTTTAAAACAGTGCAATGGATGCCATGAGATTCTGAGTAAAATTATGTACAGGATTTTGCTCAAAAATGAAGATGATCTCTAACATAACCAACAAAAAAATGCATTCAAGTTATTTAAGAGCAAAGAAAATACCCCACACATTCACAATGTTTACTTGATTAGTTTTATATAACTGCAGTTGAGTGTATGCTGTGTTTCATCCTGTGTTGTTGATAGATGCAGAGTGGGTACCTGCATATTTCTTGGTTTGTGACCTTGTGTATTGAGAGTTCAGAGAAGAACATGAAGCCGTGCTGTTTCCTCCTCCAGCCACTGTCACACCTCTAAGTGCCCCTATAATTTATTCATAAAGGTAGAGGCCTTCATTGACACCCAACCACTTCCCACAAGCTACGCATACAAATAGGGACACACACATTCCTTGGAAGTATATCTTTAACCATGACTAAAACAGGCCTAATGCTGATGATGAAAGAACCCATTTTACTTACGCTGAAGGCGATTGCTGAGAAACCATAACAGAATGTTCCGCAGTGGACACTATTGATGTGAAAAAACAGTGTATACTCTATTTAACAAACATATGGCTGACAGAAGTTAACATAAGGAGACTGAGAGATTAAAAAAAAACTTCCTTAAAAAAGGAAAGCTTAGAAATACAGTATTCTGCTGCAGTGTTGTTTTTTTGTAAAATATGATATTAGATATTAGTTGAAAGTCATTTTTCCACTGCTTACTAGAGAAAAATAGCTTACACATGGAAATGTAAACTATGACAACATGTATTACAAGTGTTAGCAAATAGAATTTGCAGCACGATATTGTATAATTACCATAATGTGCGGTAGGTACTTGGCAATGCCTAAAATATTCCCCCTGAGAAGGGTTGACTGTAATATACAATGGCCCTACCTGTTCTGAGAAGATATGAGATAATTTATGTGGTCATTTGAGCTACATTAATGCAGTAAACAAACTTAGTGAGAAGTATGCAACATAAAATGTTTCTAATAAAATAGCATAGCCTCAAGAGGCATTCAAATACCCACAACTCTGAAAATGTAATGTACTGTAATATTTCTTAAATTGTAATATTAAATAAGGTCGATATTATGTTTAGCTGTAGTTTTATATCTTTCTCATATAGTTTTTCTTATTATTATTTTCTATTTCTATTTAGTGCAGGGTAATGTTGCATTAGTGTTGCTAGGTCAATTTACTGATTGTGTTTGAAAGCTTTAATGTTAGCCAACCTTCTAGCTCTGAGAGTCAAGCTAACTTTGGCAGTTTAATTAATAGTCTGCCGAAGTCTCTAAGCTTTAGAAATACTACTTTGAAGATCAGAATTAATACATTTTTTCAATACAGCTGTTGTACGTTATATGAAGCTAGATTTATAGTAAATGACCGGTTAGTGAAAACATTAACTTGAAGCATTGGACCAAAACAGAGGATTGTCTTAAATGAATACACAAGGCATTTTTTTAGGATTTACAGCTATTACCAAGTAATTCTAAGACTGTTTAATTGACTATCATGATACAATGTAGACCTAGTCATGTATTAACGCAGTAAGAGATCAGTAGTTTTAAAAAACATTGCAGCCAAAAATTAAAATAGTATTTATTTTGTTACCGTTTGTACTATCTTGATTGATAGAACACGAGTCAGAAGACCAACCAATACAAAGAAACCATGAACAACAGCAAGACATATGGCATTAGAACGGAATGTAAAGTTAATCTTCCTAAAATAAATGCTAACTTAGCTGTGAAAAAGAAGAGACTGAACACTGGATAAGACAAACTAGATTACCCATATAACGCATCTGTGAGCTATGTTAAATGTCGTCTTCCTTCCTCATACATATTTTCATCGGTTTAAAAAATACCTGGCCAAGTACCACTGTTTATCTTAGATGGAGCATGTTTGTGATGAAGGCCATAAAGTGTCGTAATGTTGAGGCATCTTCAGTAACAACCAAGATGGCGGAAGCTAATGTGGAGCTTTTTGCTTAAGTTGCTATCCGTCAGTATTGAACAAGTACATGTAGGTGAAAGATTTTTGCTCATTGAAAAACTCTACGATTGAAGATTGTGAAGAGGTTTGGACAAAAAAGGCACCTAAGAATCTTTTCTCATCAACAGCTACTGCTAATTTGGTGCTGGCCAAAATGAAGCACATTACATATCAGTTGCACTTAAACAATTATTCCGCCTGCATAGATCACACTTAACAATGTGCAAGAATGGGTTTTCTTCGAAGAAAAGATCTTCATCAAGGACAATGACAGTACCATTATACTCAATGCTGTTTAACTTCTTGCTTTTGTTGCCAGCCTATTTCTGTAAAGCAACCCAACTGTTTTCATGCTTACATTTAATTGAATCCTACCAAGTTCGACGAAGGGATAGCACTGCTGTTTCATCTCTGCTGGATACAAGCAGCAGCTTTGTTGTGGAATGAAGGCATTACAAGTCTTTAAAAGGCATTGTATTCCTGGTATCAAGGTTTACAGTACACCATTTTGTTTCTTTTACTTTGTTATTATATTTAAACAGAGTTCACAGCAGGCGTAAATCCAATAATGAGCATAAAGTACCCAACGCTACCACACTGTTATAGACATTTTGTAACAATAATATAACTTAATATGAAGGAAATAAAAACCTGATCTCATGTGTTCGGTGACTGGATATATCTTCCGAAGGGCCAGTGTGTAGGATTAAGGGGGATTTATTGCCATAAGTTATTAGACTATAATATTCTTAACTATGTTTTCATAAGTGTGACATTGCATGAAACAAGGGCTGTGCGATTATGGCAAAAATCATAATCACGATTATTTGGGTCAATAATTGATATCACGATTATTTTGACGATTATTCATTGACCATTTATTGAACTTTAAAACAAATAATATTTTACCAATAAACAAGATCAACAAATATGTTGGAGCGCACTTCCAAAACCATACTAAACATAAATTATTAATATGATAAATAAAAATAAATTAGACCAAAATAAATTAAATCAAATATGATGCAGTGCACTGTCACAACCTACTGAAAACTCCTTAACATATAGCCAACATTTTGGTAAAACATATTCAACATATTCCACTCAGTTAAACGTTGAAGGCTGGCCAACCGTCATGGTCCAGAAGTAACAGGAAATAAATGTTGAACTACAATTTAAGACCAATGTAATCTCTTAAAGATTTTTTGCAAGAAACACCAGCCTGTTTACATGGGCTGCAGTCGAATAGTCCAAAAATCAGCTCCTAAGTTCTAACCCTATCGTCTATTCCTTGACCTCTGAGTGAAACATCACGGGATAGTGGATAGGAGAATTCAAAAGGACTTAGGAGAAGAGACTGCGGTACTCTAGAGAATCCGAATGCACTTTCACTATCCGACGTGTTTATGATGCGCCAGCGGACGTCATTGTGTGCGTCTGCTGCTGTGGGGAAACTATGGAAACCACAGTTTTCTATACAGCGGACTACAACATGGATGTTTAATAAGAACGAGGGACTACTGTAAACTCATCTAGAGACTCTGCACCGTGCTCTGATGCTGTTGCTTTATGCTTTATGAACGTGGACAACAGAGAAACATATTCTTCATGACCAAAGTTGGAATTGAAATAAAAAAGGAAAGTGAAACTTATGCTCGTCACCCTCTCCCTCCGGTCCACATTAATACCAATGATCCCAATACGTATGATTGTATGAACTAAAGATCTTAAAATCAATACAAATGTATTTATTATAAACGTTAGTCCTTATCATCTATCACTGTGTATATCACCATTCAAACATCTTTTAAAAGTTGAACAAACCCCACACAGCTCAGTAAAGACTGAAATGTTGACTTTATTTGATCATTTCAGTAAAAACTAACGTTCATATTTCTCTTTTTGATTATAATACTGATGAACGTTCAAAACAAAGCACTTTGGCAACTTACCACCTATGTTTTAAAATGCTTAATAAGCACCGTAACTCTCATGATATCATTTCTCGGTCATAATCGGTTGTTTCCGTGAACGGCCGACTGTTGAGTGACGGCAAATGCTGCGGCTGCAAGGCATTGTGGGGCAGCATTTTCGCTTCTCCTGTCGGTTAGGGAGGTCCAGTGGTTCCTAAGCTAAAGGAGGTTATAAAGGAAGTTTGAAACCTCCTTTCCTATCATTCTCATCATTCTAGAGAATTAGAACGGCACTTATCATGGCTGCCACTGAGGGACTTCCGGGTCATTTCACTCCTTTAGGAAGGTTCCTAAGCTAAATGGACTATTCGACTTCAGCCCTGGTCTGGTTTCAGAGATGAGCGCAGGCAGGTGACAAGCCACCTGTACTGAAGACCCTCAGCCACGCCCGACACATGGGGTGACGCCGGCCAATCACAAAGCTTTGATGCGTTCAAGTGCATTATTCTGGCACAGGAAGATTATGTTACAGGACATTAACGATAAAACAGAATATTGTTGTTCTATTTTTAGACACATCTCGCGATCGACTGGTAGGGCACGCCTGGGCTAGACCATAGGTCTGTTGTGGTAGCAAAGTAGTCAGCTGAAGCCACATCTCTCTCAACTTCCCCACGGCATTTGTCATATAGTGCAGGCAGCGCAGACCTGCTGAAATAATACCGAGACGGCATCGCGTAACGCTTGTCCAACGTGTTGACAAGTTGCTTAAAGCCCTGGTTGCTAACAGTGCTAACTGGGCAACTAACTGTTGTCTGGGCACAATGTTTCATTCACCCACTCCGCCCCCTGGTTCACCTCTGAGCTACGTCAGCTCAAAACAACTGGCCGCCGACTGGAGCGGCTGTGCAAGAGCACCGGACTCTCAGTTCACACGCAAATGTACTCGGATCACCTTCACAAGAACGCGCTTTCCAATGCCAAGTCCTCATATTACTCCAACCTCATCAGCACTGGTAACAGAGTTATTTTCTCCACAGTCAGTCACCTACTTCAGCCTCCTCAAACCCTCCCTCCAGAGATCTCCATTGACCAATGTACTGACTTTCTGCAATTTTTTCACTCCAAAATTAACACCATTCATTATTATATCTTTAGCGATGTGAAATGTAATGGCAAAGTACTTGCAAATAGTAGAAATAGTTTTACCCTTCTATTTAACAAGTTGCTGCTCTTGTTCTGACATCTCGCTCGCGCTGAACACTCACAACACATGTCACTCCCACGTGGCCGAGTGGGCTTTTAGGGAGAGGCGAAAGCGCACCCAGCAAAATAATCGTATTTTGTCAATTATGCTGTTTTCATAATCGTCGCAAGCCATAATCGTAATCGCGATTAAAATACGATTAATTGCACAGCCCTACATGAAACTACGATTTTTTTGTGTGTTGTACAACTGGAAATGAGCCCTTCATATCTACATAGTGAGCTGATCTTCTTCTGAACATCAACCCTTTTACATGGCCATGTTTCCACGGCAGCTTAAAACGAACAGTGCTCTCCAGGGAGAAAATCCTATGGTTGTTTGACCATGATCAAGACATGTCATCATCAAACCACCCATTATTCTTATCTCGTTGTGATGAATGCTTTCTAACAGCCCTTTGCCAGAGGATTTGAACATGTCTCTGACACATTGTTCCAGCCTGCGTTTTTCTTGCATAGCCTACTCTTTACCAAGTTTAATCTTTTTTTTTTTTTTTTCATTATATTTATTGGGTTTTTCAACATAGAAAGAACATACAGTCACACATACATACATTGACACATGGGAAAATAACCCTTCCCTCCCCCCTCCCTCAACATCGACATTCAGGGAAACCTCACAGATTGAAATGAAACAGGAGTAAATACAATCAGATATAAGTAAAGGATGTGAAACAATAATACAAAAAATGTATATGAAAGAATAATTTGTTTCTATATTTAGAGATAATTATTATCGTTATTATTATAAGCAGCATTGTTATTATTTATCAGTGTTTGATAGCGATATCCATCAATTTCACTCATCAATTTCCATTTGATCACTTTCAAGGAAGTGCATGAATGTGTCCCATATTTCCTTACACTTATTTATTTTCTTTTTGATCACATAGGTTCATTTTTCCAAAGCGAGGCAGGACACCATTTCCCGCAGCCACATGCAGGTGTAGGACCATCCGTATTTTTCCACCTCAGTGCAATTACTCTCCTAGCCTGAAGTAGGCAAATATTAATCAAGGGCACTGCTTTACGGCTTGGTAAAAATTGGTCGGGATGGATATATACCTAATATACAGAGCTTTGCGTCGAGAGGAATCTGTATAGCAGTTACACGTGCAATCAGGTTAACTATATCTTTCCAGAATGATTGGATTTGTTGGCATTCCCACATACTGTGCAGCAGAGTACCAACATTATCGTAACATTTGGAACAGTTATCAGGAATGATAGGATTATACAGATTCAGTTTAACAGGTGTAACATAGGTTCTGAACAGCTATTTGTATTGTATCAGTTTCAGTGCAGTGTTTATAGTCTGGGTTTGTGCCTTTAAACAAGCATTTTTCCACTCAGTCTCTGTAATGTCTACTTTTAAATCATCTTTCCAAGCATTGAGTCTTGAGTGTGAGTTGTCCTTTGATTTGGACTGCAGCAGAACATAAATGACTGACAGTTGGCCTCGAGCATCCATATCATTTAGAGTGGCCCTCTCCACAACTGACGAGGGTGGCTCATCTAAACATTTAGTCTGTGCTGATATGAAGATCCTTAACTGCAGGAATTTAAAGAAGTGGCTTCATATATGAACCAACTAATCAAAGGACATAAGTTGTCCTTCTATACACAAGTATTTTATTTTTCTCAGACCCTTGGCAGCCCGTTGTTTGAATCCCCCATCCGCTCTTCCGGGGACAAAGTTGTCATTACCCCATATTGGGGAGAACTGGGATAGTTTGCGAGCATCTCCTGTGCTTCATGCCAAACATAAACAGTATTTTTAACAATAAACAAGTGGCCTGTGGAATGTTGGTCCACTCCTCTTCAATGGCTGTGCGAAGTTGCTGGATATTGGCAGGAACTGGAACACGCTGTCGTATACGCCGATCCAGAGCATCCCAAACATGCTCAATGGGTGAAATGTCCGGTGAGTATGCTGGCCATGCAATAACTGGGATGTTTTCAGCCTCCAGGAATTGTGTACAGATCCTTGCAACATGGGGCCGTGCATTATCATGCTGCAACATGAGGTGATGGTCGTGGATGAATGGCACAACAATGGGCCTCAGGATCTCGTCACTGTATCTCTGTGCATTCACAATGCCATCAATAAAATGCACCTGTGTTCGTCGTCCATAACATACGCCTGCCCATACCATAACCCCACCACCACCATGGGCCACTCGATTCACAACATTGCCATCAGAAAACCGCTCACCCACACGACGCCACACACGCTGTCTGCCATCTGCCCTGAACAGTGAAAACCGGGATTCATCCGTGAAGAGAACACCTCTCCAACGTGCCAGACGCCATCGAATGTGAGCATTTGCCCACTCAAGTCGGTTACGACGACGAACCGGAGTCAGGTCGAGACCCCGATGAGGACGACGAGCATGCAGATGAGCTTCCCTGAGACGGTTTCTGACAGTTTGTGCAGAAATTATTTGGTTATGCAAACCGATTGTTGCAGCAGCTGTCCGAGTGGCTGGTCTCAGACGATCTTGGAGGTGACCATGCTGGATGTGGAGGTCCTGGGCTGGTGTGGTTACACGTGGTCTGCGGTTGTGAGGCCGGTTGGATGTACTGCCAAATTATCTGAAACGCCTTTGGAGACGGCTTATGGTAGAGAAATGAACATTCAATTCACGAGCAACAGATCTGGTGGACATTCCTGCTGTCAGCATGCCAATTGCACGCTCCCTCAAAACTTGCGACATCTGTGGCATTGTGCTGTGTGATAAAACTGAACATTTTAGAGTGGCCTTTTATTGTGGCCAGCCTAAGGCACACCTGTGCAATAATCATGCTGTCTAATCAGCATATTGATATGCCACACCTGTGAGGTGGGATGGATTATCTCGGCAAAGGAGAAGTGCTCATTATCACAGATTTATTCAGATTTGTAAACAATATTTGAGAGAAATGGTTATTTTGTGTATATAGAAAATTGTTTAGATCTTTGAGTTCATCTCATGAAAAATGGGCGCAAAAACAAAAGTGTTGCATTTATATTTTTGTTCAGTGTATATCTTAGATCACACAGTCAGTACAGTTGAGAGAAACAGCCTGAAGCAAAAAAGTGATCTAGCTGGTTTTGTCAGTATAAGGATTACATCTCTTTTCACTGGAAATCCACAGAAACGTACAGTATTATCATGGTACATTATTTTACTGAATACTAGTTTCTGCTTGTTTGTCACACAGTCACTGCATGCCATCTGACATCAACACTGCCTATTGGACGCCCCGTGGTTTAGGGATGTTAATCAGCAGAAACAAGTGAATGAGAAAAATATAATGTTTATTATAACAGATGAGTATTTGGCACTTAGACTCGACAGAGAGATTTGTAATCAAGCAGCTGATGACACTGATATAATGATGAGGCTGATGAATCTTTGAATGCTGCAGTTATGGATGTGGAGGAGCTACCGTTGGTAGCAGCAGCATTAACGTAAGAAAGACAGAGATTAATTCAAAAATAAACATTGGTAAGATTATAGGCAGGGGTGCACATCACTTTTTTGCCCTGGTTCTCAAAGGAGCACCCGGAGATGTTGCTTGGTGCTCATCCTTAAAATGAAATAAACTAACTGTTGAGGGGGTCTTGACTTTATTTGCCAGACACACAGCACTGAACACACAGAGGTGAACACAGAACACACATGCAGAGGTGAACACAAGACAACATTAGCACGACCAGTAATCCTACAAGCTGTCATCTCTACCCTCCTGACTGTTCTCCTCACTGTCTTCCTCTCTGTCAGACATGGCAGCTGATGATGTAGGCCTACTACTTTCTCTCTGGTTGAGTCTGCGATTAGCTGCTTGCATCCACACGTCAACAACTGGTTTTGGGTTGAAAGTCTCTGTTGTCATCTTAGACAAAAGAGAGTGGATGTAATCAAATAAGTATGTGAACATAATCAATAACCCATAGCCAATAACAAATGAATGTAACTTTTTTTTTTTTGTTGTTCATTCATATCTTATTTTACTTTAACATTTATTTATTTATGCATTTTTTTTTATTTCCAGTTTTAAAGGATATTTTTGGTTACTGTCCTATAGTATACATTGGAATGATTTCAAACTTGTTTATCCCAATAATTATAAAGGAGTGCCTTGGAAATATGTGTTTACATAAATTGTGACCAAACCGTTTGAACTTAGACTAAAGTGAACTATCTAAACACTCAGAGTCCTTTACCTCACTGAGCTGTAGTTATCAGCCTCAATCCAACAACAATCCGCGCTACCGATGCGGAGACTCGCTCGCACTTTGGCTGTGAGCTGCGGGCGCCAGATAAGTCAACATCCCCCACTTTCATCACTTACAGCGCCCATCATAATCATACAGGGAAAATGCCAAATGTTTCCGGCCCGGGGTGCAAAGGGTTTTACTTTATTCAATTATTAATGTAAATGTATTACATCAAGGGCAGAAAATTAGGCAGAATACAAATTTATTTTAATATTTCTTTTTTTTTTTGTTTCTCCCAGCGCAGCGCCCCTCCAGATCTGGCGCCCTAGGCGACCCGTAGTTCGCCAGTGCCAAAAGCCGGTGTAGGTGCCATATCTGCACGGCCTACCAGATCAACACACTGGAGAGGACTCTCCCTCCATATTATTTGCTGTACACTGAAAACAATTAGGTTTGACATCAAAAGATGAATATGAGACAAAAGGTCAGTATTTCAGCTTTTAATTCCAGGTATTTACATCTAGATCTGTTAAACAACTGAGAAGATAGCACCTTTAGTTTTAACCCACCCATTTTTCAAGTGAGCAAAAGTATTGGAACAGAGACTTAACACTAGAACCGCGAGTCAATTTTACCCGCAGCTTTTTTTTTATTGTATGTAACTTTTTTTCAATCAAATATTAAAGTCTCCCAGTCCGTGACTTTTCCTGAAAGTATGTTATAAAGCACCCTTTGTTGTTAAAAATTGTCAATATGAAGTCAGATTGAAAAAATCCATCCATCTTCTCCCGCTTATCCATAATAATAATAATTTCAATTTATATAGCGCCTTTCACAAAACCCAAGGACGCTTTACAATGGGCAGTAACAAAACAACAAGTAATAATAATCATACAGATACATAGGCTGAAGAAAACAAAACAGGAACAGGTTGTTGTTGAGTACTGTGTATTAGTTGAGGCCAAATGCCTGAGTGAACAGATGGTGTTTGAGGTGTTTTTTGAAGGTGTCCAGAGTGTCTGCATTCCTGATTGCAGAGGGGAGAGAATTCCAGAGGGTGGGGGCTGCGACACTGAAGGCTCTGTTGCCAAATGTTTTCAGCTTGGAGCGCTGGATGGAGAGCAGCCCTTTGTCAGAGGACCGCAGGTGACGAGAGGGGGTGTAGGGCTGAAGGAGGTCAGAGATGTATGGAGGGGCTAGGGAGTGGAGAGATTTGTAAGTTAGCAGGAGGAGTTTGTACTGGATGCGTGACTTGACTGGGAGCAAGTGAAGGTGGATGAGGGTAGGGGTGATGTGTTGCCAGGGCTTAGTGTGGGTGAGGAGCCTGGCTGCAGAGTTCTGGACGTACTGGAGCCTGTCCAGGGCTTTTCTGGTGACCCTGAACAGAACTCCATTGCAGTAGTCCAGACGAGAGGAGATGAAGGTATGAATGAATGAATGAATGTTTCTGCAACGGGGTCGGGGAGAGAGGGCCGGAGTCTGGAGATGTTTCGTAGGTGAAAGAAAGTGGTTTTGACAGTAGACCTGATGTGGGAGTTGAAGGTGAGGCTAGAGTCCAGAGTGACGCCCAGGCTGCGAACCTCAGGGATGGATGGAGCCGCCATTGACGGTGAGGAGCAGAGGTAGCAGTTCCAGTAGAGAGCCCCAAACGTTCCTTTCCCTGGCCACATGAACTAGCTCTGACTGGGGGATTCCAAGGCGCTCCAAAAAAGACTACCTCACCTTTTGTCCTGAAATAATTTATATAAAATCCAGTCAGATTTAGGCCACTTCATGATGTCATAACGATTTTTTGGCTTGTGTAACCATTAGCCATAACCAACCAAGGTACCCCCCACCCCCCCCACACACCATATCACCTGAATCTTCTCCTAGAGCACCATTGTGTTCTTTTTAACCAAATATCTTGTAGAGGGGCGTGGGGAGTGGCTCCTTATTTCCATCTAAAGTGACAGACACAGAATCAGCACTTTTGAAACAGGGCTGAAACAGGGGCCTTATATACAGGGGCCTGTTTGGTATTTCGATCCAAAAACACAGACATGTTTTGTATATGTCTGAGACCTATAATAAAGTCATGACAAACAGTATAATAGGGGACCTTTAACTTATCTTACAATTGTTGTGCCTATTTCCTCAGCAAGGGGCTACATAAAATGAGGCTTTGCCAGTTTTAGCCTGGCTCTGTGCAACTGATTTGTGAACAGTGCATGCTGACACAATTATTTCATTTTTCCTGTAATGATTTCAATTTGCTGCTGCAATATCCTAGGTAGCCGGCCGCATTGCAGAAGGGTTATTAGAGGCAAAGTATCAAGTGAGTTAAGTTACAAAGTTACCATATTTAAAAAATTGTTTCCCTATGTTGTTGAAATGACCCAAAATGTAAGCAGACTATTTGATCACTAGAATTTGAATTGGTTAATTGGATATCAATGTGTTCTTAATCTGTCTTGTGTGCATACACACCTGTCCATAGAGCTGACCATCTGTGATCAGATCACAAAAGACGCATGTTAAAGTCCAAACAGGGCCAGTGTGTCTTAACTGCCTTAATATCCTTCAAATAAAGTGCTTCTCAGGTCATCTAACAGCATGTGAACTGGTTCAGTAATTGGGTTGTTGTTTGAGGTGTAGACATTGGTAGGGTCTGAACTCTCTCCAAGTTCCTTCTACACACACCTACTTTGTGTAGAACTGTTTGTTACACCGCTTGGATATGTGCTCTATGGTCCCCATGTGTATGTTTCATAGCTTGAACCCTTTAAAAAGTCAGTTATTAATGCTGCTGTATATTATATGAGGCAGAGTAGTCCCCAAGGGTCCTATTCCTGTCCTGTTATGTGTATGTTTTTTTTGTGTGTGGCGCAGACTTAACGATGTGAGGTGACACTGAATTTTCTGAGTCATCAGCTCCTTCAAAAATAATTTGACACCACTGACTCTTTGGTCACTCTCTGTATCGACTCACCATGGCAGCTGCCAACACCTTGAAAGCCAAGGTTGCCCCTTAATAAAAACATCATAAAAATATCCGCCATTATCCGGTTAAATGGTGCAGAAGATTTGGCTTTAACGGGACTACTTCCTCACAAAGTGCTGTTGAATTAATTACAGGCAAAGAGGAGCTACTCTGAAGCTAATCAGATGTTACCAACTGTGTGTGTGTATGTGTGTGTGGGTGAGACCGATGAAGGTCATGCATTCCTGCAAACTATGGCTTAAGAGATAAGGCTTTGATTTGCATGATGCCAAAAGTCATGCATATGTACTTTTAAGTAATTAATTTATCTCGTCCTGTATTGACTCTGAACAATTTACAGTACCCTCCATAGCTCAGGGAAAGTGACCAATAGTAAGATTTCTCAACAATGCTAATTTTGAAGAGACAGAGTATGGGAGTTAAATGTATTGTAGCTTATAAGTTGTGTTTAACCATTCACATTTGTTTAACCTCCTCTATTGAAGGAGAACATTGTTCCACAAAAGCGGAATGGTTTGTATAAAGTTATGAGACAAGATTAAGGGTAAAACGATGCATTTGAACAGTCAACTTGTTTTCCTAGCACTAAGCTTACAAGTTTGCTAGCTACTTAGATTGAAGAGCCTTATTTTGACTCTTCAATACCTATTAATTGAACCAAAACAATGTGCAATAACGAACTAAATAAGTAGACAGAATGGTATACAGAAAAATGGGAATCTTTAGGAGTTAATGCTAACTGTATAGCGCTAGATAGCTAACAAGGGTAACAACAAAGGCTAACAACAATGAATTTGCCAGCTAGAGCAACACTTACTATGCCTGTTAGTGTTCAGTAAAAAAGCTTCCAGCTAAATGTATAACACATGGAAGAGCACAATTCTGTATTAGATTTGTAATTGGTAAAAAAATTCACTGACTTGATCTACTGCAGAAAACCAAGACCAATTGGACAGTCTTGGTGATTGACTGACAGTGCTACACCAACAAACTGGGAAAAAAGCAAGTTAATGTATCTTCTTTAGAGGTTTTAAAGTGGTCAATAAGAAATAAATCTGTTCAACTGTGATTTAGTAGTGAAACCATGTTCCTTTTATGGTGTTTGCAGGCTAACAAGTCAACCCAGTCTTACGGCATTTCGTGTTCACCAACACGATTTTTAATCTATTGATTCGTGTTCACCATCACGATTTGCCCCTTTTTTTCGTGTTGCACAGCACGATTTTAAAAGCAATGTATTTCTACTGGTAACGTGTTTCGTGCCTGCAGGCTGCAGCACGTCTTTTTCTCCGGTCGGGTCGTGGAAGACCGGAAGCTGTGTGGTTCATAAAAACATGTTCTTACTCAATATCAAGCCACAATTATTGCTTTTATTTTAAATCGTATAATTTCGGGCTTTTGTTGCCATCTGTGAGGAAAATAAATGGGGCTCAGAGCCTCAGGATACTGAAATCTGTATTTTTAAATATTTTTTTCCTTATAATTTGTTATTCTTTTCAAAATAACACACTGTTATTTACTCACCAATAACACACAATTATCCTTGCTTTTATTTATTGGTTTAATTCCATAATCTCGGGCTTTTTTGGCGTCCGTCAGGAACTGATAACATAAATAAATAAAAATAACCGGAAACAGACGTAGGCCTATAAGGGACATTTCGAGCATCATTGCGATTGTCAACATTTCTGAGTTTAGGATGGCCGAAGACACTACACTACCCATAATCCCCAGCTATCGTTTAGGACTACAGTTCCCCGTCAAACAGCTGTGTGAAATGGAACGAAACCACGCCAGACTTTCCAAAACTGGAATCGAACACCCCCCCAGAACTACACATGCTGGCTATTGTGTTTCGCAAAATGTTCTATGGGATGTCTCTACTGAACGTTTTCGTTTTTCCCACAATTAGAAGTTGCCATTATTAAACACATTGGTGTTATCAAATGTAAAACATATAATTAATAAATGGGTGAAAATCACTTGTGTCCATAATGCGCAGCATTATATTAATGCCGTATACCCACATGACAGCTCATTGCTACTTTGTAATTCTACTCCACTACAATTCAGAGGTTAACCTGGTATTTTTACTCCACTGCATTTATTTGAGTTACTTTGCAGATTCTGATTAATTATGTGAAATATAAACAACCCTTAAATCAGACTTTAGTTACACCTGAGTAAAATTCAGGTAAGGTGATTGTCAAGTGCCAACAATCAGGAGAGATATTTGATAGTTGGTGCTTGAGAAGACTAAACATGTATCTGCAATTGACATGAATGGAAACAAGTAATAAAGTATATTCATTACTCGTTATTCTCTACTAATAGTTAATTAAAGACTGTATATTATGGCTATTGTGCACATCCCTTTCAAGATTTTCAAAGGTTTATTGACATATCATACACAACTACGGTGTAGTTATGCAATGAATGAAAAACTTGGGTCACAGGTTCCTCAACAGTGCATTACAAGACATCTATCAATATGTGTGTACCTCCACCATTAAACTGTCATATTCTGCACATTTATTATTCTATCTACATACATAAGAGTATAATGAATGTGTATAATATCAGTTAAAATAAGTGCTTCAACATAGTTAACATTGCAGGAAAGCAATATATTAGACGTCAATTACTTTGTCAGGCTTAATATTTAATATTTAATGTTTAAATAAAGGTTTTTCTGTTTTGCACCTCCTCCTATTAATATCTGTGTACATCCTGCACTAAACTGTTTTATTGTAGAGATCACTTATAGTATCTTCTTGATTTTTGATATTCTATATTTCTATATTTATACTTTCCCCCTATGAAAGTATGTACTCTTAATATTTTTTTAATCAAATATAACACATAAAAACAATAATTCAATAACGTGCTTTAATCACTAGGAGGTGCACACAAGGTACACACAGCATAATAACTATTAGTGTGTATGTACAACATCTGAAGATGTATAGTTTTATGCATGCTTTCACATCATTTTACAGCATATTGCTATACTATTTCAGACTCAGTATTTACATTCTTACATTAAAAGAAAATCAGTAATATCTTTAAAAACTACAGTCCTTTTCTATCAGCTGTGCACCGTTATGGTGTAAATATAACCTATCTATGAATTAGATCAAATGTAAAAGTCAGCCGAATTAGTGTTGATACTGCAAGGAGACGTATTGTGTGAAGAGAAATTGAAGATGTTGTTTAATTGTTGATATATTTATGATCCACGTCAAGTATTCAGTTTCGGCGCCATTTCTTCCAGTTTTTCCAAAGGTCTTCTCATCAGGGCTCTCTAAATAAAGAACTACGGCAGATCTGTAATATGTAATGCAGCCGAACCGTGTATTACAATGCCGTTATGTGATGACTTTCAAAGAGAAAAGCAAGAGCACTCGGAATTAAGTATTATTTTATACTTTTAAAATGTTTTCCGGATTTCATATAATATAAACACCAAATCCCAGCATGCATTGCGGCTAACACATCCAATCAGCGAGCTTAAAACCATAGCTGAGGATCTTGGGTAATCGCTCGAAATGCCTACGTCTGTTTCCGGTTATATTTATTTTGAAATTCAGTTCCTGACGGACGCCAAAAAAGCCCGAGATTATGGAATTAAACCAATAAATAAAAGCAAGGATAATTGTGTGTTATTGGTGAGTAAATAACAGTGTGTTATTTTGAAAAGAATAACAAATTAGAAGGAAAAAAAGATTTAAAAAATACAGATTTCAGTATCCTGAGGCTCTGAGCCCCATTTATTTTCCTCACAGACGACAACAAAAGTCCGAAATTATACGATTTAAAATAAAAGCAATAACTGTGGCTTGATATTGAGTAAGAACATGTTTTTATGAACCACACAGCTTCCGGTCTTCCACGACCCGACCGGAGAAAAAGACGTGCTGCAGCCTGCAGGCACGAAACACATTACCAGTAGAAATACATTGCTTTTAAAATCGTGCTGTGCAACACGAAAAAAAGGGGCAAATCGTGTTGGTGAACACAAATCAATAGATTAAAAATCGTGTTGGTGAACACGAAATGCCGTGAGACTGGGTTGAACAAGTATGGCCTTCTGAAACACCTAAATGGAGCAAACATTTGTTATTTGTAACTTCCACTCCAATTCTGAGATTGAGTTGTTTTTGAGATTCTGGCGCAGTAGTGAGGACAAGTTATGTACTTCAAGATAATATAGATCCGTTTTGTTGTGATAGTTATCTACCTATTCAGTTATGAGACAAATTTGCTCGTGAGAAAAATACATTGTACATACAGCTTAGGATACGTTGGCTTGTTTACAACATATTGCTGGTGGTACTGAGAATATCATGGATGAGAGAACGCTTCTATAGTCTAACAAGAAGAAAAGAAAGTCAGGCTGGAAAAGCCCTATGTCCTCTGTCGAAGACTGTTTTTATAGGGTTTACCCTCCACAGCATAGACATATTATCAACTTCCTTTGTTACCCAACATCTTTCGTCTAATCTAAGGCTGTGTTCAGAGCACCCCTTGGCACTATTTGGAAGAAAGAAAACAGGCCAAACCTTTATTTCAATATAGTGCTCAGCCCGGAAGTAAGTACTCCTCTTACTGTCGATTGATTTTACAGTGATATCTGCACTACTCATCGACTAAAAAACACCAGATTATCCTTGTTAATTACACAACATTGATTGGTTTAAATTGTGTACAATGCTTTTGTATTTTTCCCCTTCGATTCGGAGAAACAAATATGTTTTCTGAGTAAAGGATGGCAGAAGACACTACACTACCCAGAATCCCCAGCTATCGTTTGGCCTACACCATGTGCTCTGTTTGACAAACCCCGTTTTTTTCACCATTCATTCCGATGGCTGGCGTCTATGTCACGTGATCTTCAAATGTCTCCCTGCAGAAAAAGAAAACATGGCCGAACTTCATTTTATTCTAGGTGTAAAATGCCTATTTTAAAGTTAGTTTGGCCATTAAAATGCGTTTTGATGTCATTTGATGCGAGAAATATGAGTTGTTATTTCAGATTATGTGTGCAGTGGATGTACATGATCTTTAGTTTGCTAGTTATTACGAAGATTACTTCAGGAAATCGCGACGTTTTCATTGTTACCAAGGTGGTTGCTAGAGACGCTGCTATCGATATTATTTCTGTTATGTTGTGTAACTGTTTAATGGTGTTATCTTTATTGCTACCCCCTTCCCCGTCAATGTATAGTGTTGGTCCACAGCCTAAACATATTAGTTTAACAAAATCCGCATCTAAAGATAGCCTACGTTATTTCCCCCCTGTGCAATTCCAGTCTCACATCTCAGAGCACACCGTCATTAACAAATACCGGAAACAGACCGAAATAATAATAATACCTTATTCCGAGTGTGCTTGCTTTTCTCTTTGAAAGTCATCACATAACGGCATTGTAATACACGGTTCGGCTGCATTACATATTACATATCTGCCGTAGTTCTGTATTTATAGAGCCCTGATGAGAAGACAAACATGAGGAACTGAAAACGTGACGTGGATCATAAATATATCAGCCATTAAACAACATCTTACATTTCTTTTCACACAATGCGTCTCCTTGCAGTATCAACACTAATTCGGCTCACTTTTATATTTGATCCAATTGGTAGATAGGCTGTATTTACACCATAAAGGTGCACAGTTGATATAAAGGGACACCTGGTGGTTAAAGCATGTTATTGAATTTCAATATTTTTATTATTAGATATTAATACGATCCCTATAAAGTATTCATTACTCGTTATTCTCTACTAATTGTTAATTAAAGACTGTATGTAATGACTATTTTGCACATCCCTTTCAAGATTTTCTAAGGTTTATTGACATATCATATAGGCCTACACAACTGTGGTGTAGTTCTGCACTGAATGAAAAACTTGGGTTGCAGGTTCCTCAATAGTGCATTACAAGACATCTATCAATATTTGTGCATACCTCCAGCAATGTTAACTATGTTGAAGCACTTATTTTAACTGATATTATACATAATGTATTATACTCTTATAGATGTATGTAGATATTTCATCTCCGGCCTTGTCAGGTATTGAACAATCAATAAATAAAGAACACAGAATTGTTGAATATAACACACAGAATTTATGTGATTATACTAAATGATTTTCAAATAAACACAACTGCATATTTAACTGTTACACATGCTGATGTAACGCAAATGTTCCAACTTGGGATCAATAAAGTATATCTTATCTTAAGCTGATCGATGGCTACTGCCATATTTGCACAATGTGCCTCTGAACCTTGACAAGTGCATGTTTCAGGCTTATCAATTAATGTAATGTAATGTTATCACAGGGGTCACACACATAAGACCAGCTGTTAAATAAAGCTCTTCTGACCTTAGCTGGCATGTGGGTATATATAGTAATACTGCCCATAATGGGCACAAGCAATTTTCACCCATTTATTAATTATATGTTTTAAATGTGAGTGTTTCCTTTCCCCTAAACCTCCAGGGATGTACACAGTTTAATACTGGCAACTTCTTATTATGGGAAATACGAAAACGTCTTTTAAAACTACAACTCCCAGTAGAGACGTGCCATAGAGAACATATTGCGAAACAGAATAGCCAGCATGTGTAGTTCTGGGGACGGGGTGGGGGAGGGGGGACGCGGTGGACCCGTTCAAATCCAGTTTTGGACAGTCTGCCGTGGTTCCATCCCATTTCAAGTGCTGTTCGAGAATCGGCTTAACCCTCGGAGCACACTCTCCAATCACAGAGCTTGAGGACTATCACGGGGTTTGTCAAGAGCACATGGTGTAGTCCAAACGATAGCTGGGGATTCTGGGTAGTGTAGTGTCTTCTGCCATCCTTTACTCCTGGGAATGGACGCTCACATTACCTTTAAGGGCAGCCGACATAAACGAATGCCGTGCGTCCATGAACGTCAAATCCCGACGCAGATGGGAATACATTGCAATCAGTTGAAAGCTATTTGCGTCTCTTTATGACGCTGAAGGAGCCTAGGAGCGTCACAATTGGACGCCACGGACACTGACCAAACGTCGCTATTGGACGCTTAGGGAGTGAGAGTGTGTTGACCAGATTAGCACGGGGTCCGTTACGCTTACTAATGACGTCACGCATTGGCTGTACGGCAACCCAAGAGGACATTTTACACGGCCATATTCCGCAAAGAATATTAAAAAATAACAATCGACAGTGAATGTATGTTAGTGGAACTGTGTCAGGAAAGTGAAGTGTTAATTAAGTAATGTTATTGAAGAACTGAAATGCATACAATTGAAAGTTAATACGTATCATATCCCTCCGAAATTGTATCTGGTGTTTCCATAGCAACAACAACTT
This sequence comes from Pseudochaenichthys georgianus, assembly GCF_902827115.2. Classification (NCBI taxonomy): domain Eukaryota; kingdom Metazoa; phylum Chordata; class Actinopteri; order Perciformes; family Channichthyidae; genus Pseudochaenichthys; species Pseudochaenichthys georgianus. The sequence goes on from NC_047523.1 coordinate 10,181,646, forward strand.
CCTGTCAACAGCGTAAACTCCCACAGACAGTACACACGTTCATCCTCTGAAGTAAATAATAAAGTTTATGTTTAAATGTTAGCACCCCCCGACGAGGCACAAGCTCTTACGTTGAGTCTAGAGTTTCAATCAATTCTAAATCATCAGTAAAGTCTATGACCATATTTCGGGATATGATACGTATTAACTTTCAATTGTATGCATTTCAGTTCTTCAATAGCATTACTTAATTATCACTTCACTTTCCTGACACAGTTCCACTAACATACATTCACTGTCGATTGTTATTTTTTAATATTCTTTGCGGAATTTGGCCCTGTAAAATGTCCTCTTGGGTTGCCGTACAGCCAATGCGTGACGTCATTAGTAAGTGTAACGGACCCCGTGCTAATCTGGAAGGCCGTGCAGATATGGTACCTACACCGGCCCTGATTAGTAGCCAAAATGTAATGTTCAAAATAACATATATATGCTGGAGAAGTTAAATGAATAAAATTAGATGACAATGTTGTGTGGCATTTACATTGATACAGTTTATATGTGTTATGTCTAATTGAGGGATATTGGGAATGGCTACATGTAGGTTTTATTAACAATGTATTGACAAAAACATACCTTTATTTTAAAGGATTGAAATTATTGGTATTTTTTATTTATTTGATGTGTTGAACAGTAGGTGTTTTTATATTCCTGCTTTTATTCATATTATTGTTTGGGTAAATTCCCATTATCTTTATTTATTTCAAACTGCTACATAAATAAGATGTCCTACAGTATGTTCTGCAACCAAAGCCTAATTTATGTTTGGGCAATCCCAGGCCATTGCATTAATTTAGTGTTTCTTCAATGGGTGATATTTAAGATTAGCTGGTACATAATTAATTCTTACAGGGAAATCAACCATGACGTGAGAGAGTAGTATGCAAATGTTAATTCATTCACTGAGAGACAATAACATGTTAATGTAGCCGAAGGCAAACTACAGAGGCAGTACAAATAATTGAGATCAAATGACCCAACATGTCCGAGTCAGGATTTACCCAAATAACCTCAGACCTTTGGAGGTTTTATCCTTTATTGCAATCTTGTCTGTTTCTGATATCCTGCAAGCACAACATGTAAAGGTCTTGTTTACCATAAAGCAATGCTCATCCCTTGAGGACACCAAGGTGAAAAAACAGTCTAGAAATCATTGTCAGTGTCTCCCATCACCTCCCCTTAAGCTCTAAAATCAAGATTGATGATGTGGGAGTACAATGGCACCCCATTCTGCACTCCCTCCTTGTCTTGGAGTTTTCTTCGAAGCAAATAGCTAGCTGTGATATTCAAAGTGACACTCAATTAGCTGTGCACTGGCAGCGGGACACAGATTGATAGGATGGCTTTATCCCTGAATGCTGAAATCCCTATCCGGATCTTTGGCATCTCCCAAGCTCTTTCCCATAAACCAGAAATATAAAAGTTGAGCCCTATCATAGTAATTTCATACAAAAATAAAGACATATTCGTTGTCAATGGAACGGAAATTGAGCTACTATTTTTTACTGTTCAGTGTACCCATCATTTCATTCTGGTCATGTGCTTCTTGCAGGAGCTTTAGTGTAATGGAAAAAATAATTATACTATCACACTGTGCTAATGTTCCCTTAGTAGTAATCAGCAGTGTGACTTAAAAAAGCATATTTATTGGTGGTCGGGTACCCAAATAACCCCAGACGCTGCTGTTTAAGCTATTAAAAGGATCGTCAATTTAACAATTTGCCCTTCTACAACCCGTCTCAAGTCTACATCGAGCTCATTTACAGCCCTCATAAACAACACTAATGTAACAGCACAGATAGACTCAGTCCTGCCAAGTAGGGGAAGCCAATAAAATAAAAATGGTTTTAATCCAATACAAAGTAATACAGGGCCAGAGTTGCTCATAATTATACCAATAATTAACAACCTGCATGTTAAAACACAGTTTTATAGGAAAATAAATATATATATTATTGTTTTGTACTGTTATTTGAATGTGCAAACATCATACAGTGTTTTACCCTAAACCATCATTCTCCGCTGTTAAATGGCTCGAAACAACGCTCCTCTTTGGGTCGGCCATTTTGTCTTGGTCAGAGTCATGAGCCCTTTCTCATTTCTCAGTTTTCCTCTCCTAGACTCCTATCCTCGCGTCTTTGTCCCTCCCACAAGAGATGCGAGCGAAGGAGTCGAGGGGGAACCGAGGAAAGAGGAGTGGAAACAACAGGCGTTTAGAGAAATGAGAAATCCTCTCCTGAGCGGTCATTTTAAAGCAACGTCCATTAATGATGACAGGAGGCACAGCATCACTCTGTCTGATGGGCAGAGCTGTGTTCATGACAATTTGTATGTTTACTTTTAATTCATAACAAATATGGTATAATGAGACAATAACAGGCTACAGATGCTGACGGCAGAGCTGTATCTACTAAAGCCTACAAATAAAGAGTGTAATGTAGGCCTGTTATATATTATACACACTGTTATGCTTTCTGCACGTACCTCAGCAGCTATTCTCACGTGTTAACATCGCGTCACGATTACAGCAGTTGTATGAAAAACATAAATAGCCTAATGTCCAGGGGAGATGTGATTAGTGAGTAAACAAACGGTAAAGGGCAGAACATTTGATGCACATTTGATCATCTTAAATAACTTTTAATCACATTTCTAAAAACAGAGCTGATCCAGATTTGCTGCCGATATTACGTAATATCGGAAATGTGGGCTGGCTTTACACCCACGGCCCTATCAGAAACAGTGCGCTACGTGTTTTGGAAGTTAGATAATCTTTGTTTAAATTAGCAAGCAACAGCTAACCTTTATTGGAGAGTGTATGTGTAAAAAAGGAACTCACCTTGTAGTAAACCCGCAAGAGAAAAAGCATTTGAGCTCCATACTGTTTCAGAAATAATCCTTGAAGTGATTTGGAGTAACTGCAGGTGGAGAGGAGACCTCACTGCTTGCCTTGCCGCTCAAAAAGGGGCGGGGCCGGTCAGTAGGAATGACATAGAATGATAGTTACGCATGTAACTACGGCCTATGAATTATGGATGACTGCCAGAGTTTTCTGTCACTCGGAATCTTGGCAAGATGATTCCATTAGGCGCTTTCACGCCAAGTACTTTTTCCAACAATAGTTCCACGGAACTCTTTAGTTCCGGAACTATAGTAGATCGCGTTCACACCGGAATAAGTCCCTGAGGGAGGATTACGCAAATGAAGCCGCTAACGTCACTTCTTCTTCTTCTTCTTTTATTTTGTGTTGCCATAAGTTAGTCTCTCTCCGTTGGTGCGCTGGTCTAATACTAATAATGCTAATAATGCTAATGCGAGCAAATAAAATGGCGGCTTCAAAAACCTTTTCAGAGTTTTACGGGCCGTGGTTTGCAATTCGCCCAGCCAATCAGAAATTGGAACCTTTTCCTCCCCAGGAAAGTACCATCTCTCTAGCAGGGACTGAAAAGGGGTGAAAAGGTTCCCGAAAAATGTTCTAGTTCCAGATATTTTTGGTGTGAATGCAAAATCCCAGGAACTATCCTAACTATTCCTGGGAAAAGTACTCCGGTGTAAAAGTGCCTATTGAGACATTTCTGATGGTGACGTGGGCTGATATAGGCGGGGCTGCCCTACGTCACCCCAGGTCATATATAACTTTGTTGATATGAAATACTCGACCTGCGCATGCGCGAGAAGGATTCATGTTAAATTATGTTTTCAATAAGCTTGACTTTTGTCCACTTTTGTACTACGTTTGGGTTCACACATGGACTTCTTTCTTCTTTATACACACATCATGCAGTGATTGGAAGTACTTTGGTTACCAATCATAATAAAAAAAGAATTGCTTCTTTTAAAGTCTCATTGACTTTTACGAGACGGTTCTGAAAATGTCATCTGTTTTTACACAGAGCTTAACCACTTGTTCAATCTCTTCTTGTCAAAATGCTTACCTCTAAGCCAGGGATCACCAACTACATTTGTCATAGGGCCAACATTTATCTAATAGACACTTTCGCGGGCCAGCGATTTTTATATAGCCCAGAATTTTGAAGTTGTTGACCGGGGGGGCTAGTGTAGGGTGACCAGACGTCCCCGTATTCCGGGGACAGTCCCCGTTTGTATTGGCCTGTCCCCGGTTGAAACTGTCCCAAATGTCACCGTTTTTTAATATACGTTAAAAACACATAGCAAGGTGAAATAAAACGTTTCATTTCAGGAAACACTGCACAGACTGTGGCCAAGCCAGTTCCCACTTCGGAAAACACAGTCAAGCCAGCCCGCGCGTTGTATTGCGGTGCGCGAATATCCTATGCATTACGGTAGAGGCCTGTCAAAACTGCCTTCGAAATAAAAGCGTTTACTCGGTCAATAACAAATATACCTAAAGAACACACCAAACATATTCATACTGGAGCTCTACACATGTTACCAGTTGGTCTACTGTTTCCTCAGTCTCATAATCCCGTAAGTGCATTGGCTTTCTCCTAGCTCTAGGTGGGTTCTTTCAAGCCTCACTCTCAGTGCCTGGCTGTTCACATTCAGCCACAGAAACATCACCTTGAACACTTTGACCTGATGCATTTCCCATCTTTTCATCAACATTTACCTCATTGTCAAGGGCCCTGGGGTGTACCTCTCTGTCCTGACATTCAATGTGTGACCCAGGTGTCTGTGTTTCTTTCTCTTTGGCTGGCTTGTTTGTGAATTTCACCAACCTGTGTTTTTGGACCTTAGCTGTGTCTGGGCAGTACACAAGATAAGCTGGACTGTTATTATCATAGCCAATAAAAATGCCCTGCTCACATCTGGAATCTAACTTCCCCTTCTCTTGTGTGTAGGCAAAACACACAGATCCAAATTTCTGAAGTTTGGACATGTCTGGCTTCTTGCCTGTGAGCATCACATAAGGTGTTTTCTTTGTTCGATTACTGTAACACCTGTTTCTTACATGGGCTGCCGTCTGTCGAGCATAATTCCACAGTGTGTCTGGCAAATTACTGTCTAACAACATACACCTGCCCATTTCATAGAGGGTTTGCCAACCTCTCTCTGCTGTGCCGTTTTGGTGAGGTGAATAGGGTGCAGATGTCTCATGTCTAATCCTATTTTTGGTTAACAGTGATTTGAATTCTCTATTAGTAAATTCTCCACCGTTGTCTGAACGTAAACATTTTACTTTTCCATAAGGTGCTGAGTCTGCCAAGAACCTCTCTGTGGCATGTATTGCATCACTTTTGGATTTGAGAAAATAAACAGTTATGGCACCCGAATAGTCGTCTGTAAAAGACTGTGCATATTTGTGCCCTTAAAGCTTGGGGTTCTCATATGACCGGCAAAATCAGTGTGAACCAGCTGTAAAGGTTCTGTTGCCTTTCTGTCTGGCTCCCTATTCCTTGTCTGGGTGAATTTTCCTTTTGTACACATTTCACACAGCTGTGCTGGCCTGACTGCACTGCCTCTTATCTCCATGCCTTTTACCACACCCAGTAACTTTTGTACATCCTCATAATTGCAATGTCCCAACATTGCATGCCAAGTTTGCATGTGGTGGCACACATTATATTTATCAACATTTTTCTGAACAGTTGGCAAGTAAAACAGACTACCACTTTCATGGAGGTCAAACCGGTTGTTACCACTCTTGGTGATCATGTGGCTGTCCCCCTTCTTGAAAGTGACTGTCGCTCCTCCATTTGTTGCTCTTGCCACCAGTAGCGTAGGCAGAAATGTACTTTAGGGTGGGCCTGTAAAAAATAGGGTGGGCCAGATTTTTCTTCTGCGCATCAGAAGCTAACAAGAATTCCCGCCGGTACCGGTGGCAGATTACTTTTAGAATACTTTTGGAATACTTTCTTTTTCCATAACAGATGGGTATGTTTTGGGGAACAGGAAACACATATTTTACTGTTTAATGGCTTATCAAGAGCACAAACACAACATCTTGGTGTCATTCTGGACAGCTCTCTCATCTGCACCACACATAAAAAACATCACCCGGACTGCATTCTTTGTACTGTCTTAAAACCTTTCCTTGGAATATGTTATGAATTGAAAGGTGTCATTTGGTGCTTTGAAAGGTGCCCCTAAATAGAATGAATTATCATTATTATTATTATCTGAAACGATGTAATAACTTTTAAAACTTTTTCCAGTCACTTGCCCCATGCCTTCAGCAGCAGCAGGCTATTCACTTTGATTTGATCCCGTTATAAATGTAATCATTTCGACAATAAATACATGATACATAAACGTTATCTTACACATTTTATCTAACCATCTCCGTTTCTAACTTTCAATATATTTTGAAAGAGATCTCTCTCATCTGCGTGCGGGGGCGGGCCTCACAGACCACTGGCGCCAGCGGGGGGGGGCAGGGGAGGCCATGGCCACCCTGATATATTTGTTGGCCCCCCCACTGGCCCCCCCACCACACATGTATGCGTAGTAGTTTATCTGATATTTAACAACAAATACACAGCCAGCGAGTCGCTTGATTTGAGCTTCCAACGCTCATACTGCAGCCCCTCCCTCTCCCTCTGTTACCATGGTAACACTCTGATACTTGTACGCACCACTCTGAGATTCGCACAGACAGCAGCAGGTTGCAGCAAAACGTTTCTTTCTACTGACTTTTCTACTGACTTGACAAAGATCCACCAGACTTCTACACGTGCGTTGCCTGTTAAGCCCCACAACACTTTAGGCTCTAGTGTGTTAGCTTTAGGTAGCAAAACACGGAGATATGCTTAACTGTTATTCTCATCAAAATGTGTGTTCAATGGCATTAAAACGAGAAAAACGCTGGAAGACCTGGAAAACAGGCTCGGGGCTCAGTAAAGGCTGGCTTGGCTTCAGATATAATTCGTCTGTAAACACACTTTGGCAGCTATCCTAGTTAGCGTTAGTTTAGCTTGCTAAGCTAACGTTAGCTGATCTCGGTATGCTGGGCTGGTGTAATGCGTAGGCTACTATTAATCACTGCTGTGTGTAATGTTAACTTGCAGAAAATGAAGAGAAAGTCAACAGACATCTCTTCTTATTTTAAGAAGAAGATGAGTAAAGGAGAGACAGAGCTGGCAGGGGAGCAGCAGCATAGGGCTAGTGAGGAGATGGCCATACATGCTAGAAAGTACATGTGGAACTCTGTTTTGTAAAAGTGAAACTAAAACCTAAGTACTACAGTTTTATTAATGTAATTGTGACCTTTTTAATCATTTAAGTCTTCTACACACTTTAGGTCTGCAGCTCCTTCAAAATGAAACGAGAATCTATGCAGTTTTTCCTCTTCTGTGTTCTGAGGTTATGAGCCGACCATTAGTCAAGTTTGTTTTCATAATGTGCTGTATGCTAATTTAAAAAAGGGTAACCAGTTTGTTTATAAAGTATAAATATACATTTTCAAAACAAATGGAATACAAGCTATATGTATTACTCTCACCACAGTGGCCTAATCTAAAAAAATAGAATGTCTCGTCACCTATTTTCTGTCTAATACTAAAAGGTGGTGTTTTGTATCATTTATAATGTTTTGAATTTGCTATAAAGGTCAATAATAGATAGTGTTTTTGTGTTCAATCACAGTATGTATTTACCATTGTATACCCCTTGTGTTTTTGGGTCCTGTTGAAATAAAATAGTCATGTTTTAAAACTTGATTCAATAAAGTAATGTCAATCATCTTTGATCCCAGTGTGACACAAACAGCTTTATTCAGTCTAAAACTATTTATAACCTAGAGACATAATATAACTGAAGAACATGTTGTGTTGCTGTTGTGTATTGTATGTGTTGAGAATGCTGAACATGTTGTGCCTTATAATAAAGGAACTTATTAAATTAAGCTGTATTTGTCTTTTTAAAAAGGAAAGAACAACTAGCATATATAAAAAACAAAACAATAAATCACCAACACATCAGGGTTTCCGTTAGCCGGTAATTACCGGTTTTTAGCTGGTAAAATTTATAAAAAACCGGTAAATTCAAAACCTGACGGTCAAAATGTCTGGTAATAATTAGGGAGGCTCCGATCGATCGGCCGCCGGTCATTATCGGCCGATATTCACTCTTAATAGTTTGATCGGTGCTCTCTATAAAGGCCGATCAGGAGAGCTGGATCTGATCGATATGGACATAAACGCGAGTGAAGTGTAACCGGACGCGAGAGAGAGAGATCAGATCGGCTGCTGAGTCTGACCGAGACACGCAGCTCTGCATAATCACCTGAAGCCCCGCCCTCTGTTTAGCGAGCTGCAGGAGCTGCATGAGAAACTGACGTGCTGTCAGGAGAGAGAGAGGGGAAAAGAGAGGATCCGTTTCTCCCGTGTTATTATTCAAAGTTGATGTAAACTTCTGAATAATGTACGTTATCTACTACAAGTAGTTTGTTTGAATGTAATAATTATGTTGTTTGTTGTTTGTGGAATCATTTATCGATCTGTTACGATTATAAACTGAAGCAATTTAAAAATGAGCCCCGTGAACTGAGTTTTAAACTGAAGCATATCTGCTCATAGTCCGGTAATTACCTGCTAACGGAAACTCTGCTACACAACTATTATTATTATTATTATTGAAATATGACCGGTAAGTTTCAAATTAGTCCGGTAAAATAAATTCTGCCCGGACATTTGACCGGCGAGAAAAAATCCTAGCGGAAACCCTGCAACACATGTATACATAACACAAAACAAGGTTCTTTTAAATGTTGTTTGAAGTAAAATGTTAACTATCCGTATTATATTCACTTCACATGAATAGTATCAGAAAATGTAAAATAAGAAACCAAAGTATATCAGTAGGTGATTCTCTTTGCCATTGTTTTCATCTAGTCTATACTTTTACAACAATTAAATGCTTGGTTTTGGTGGGCCACCCCAAGATTTTCAGTGGCCCCATTTGGCCACCCCTATGAACAATTTCTGGAGGCGCCACTGTCACAGACACGCTGCATCTCTCTCGCTCACAGACATGCTGCAGCGCTGTGCAGTGTGCACACAGTTCTGCCGGTAATGAATATTACATTTTGTGAGGAAACTTTTCCACCAATAATTCCAATAAGTATTCCAAAATGTATTCACTTCAGGTTTACGAAAGTAACTGTACTCAGATTACTTGTTTTTCAAATGTAACGCCAGCTGAATACACTTGATTTCTGTATTCTGATTACGTAACGCCGTTACATGTATTCCGTTACAACCCAACCCTGTGTATATCTCTCCGGACTGTCGACCAGCAGATGAAAAACACCCACCTCTCCGCCTCTTCCAAGGGACAAGGGAACCGTGCGGCAGAGTTTCCGTTAACATTTTTTTTCTTCTGACAGCCCAGCAGCAGGAGAGGTGGGGGGAGGGAGACGTGGGGAGAGGGAGGCGGGGCTATTTCATCGTTATCAGAAAATGATGCAAGATGAGGGCAGTGGGGGCTCTTCTTGGAGTCTGGCTTTTAAAAAAAAAAAAAATTTCATTAGTGAACTTTGAGCCATCATTTATTTTGCAGGAAGCTCTCTGCCTCTCTCACGTTATTATGGCGCGCGCCGGAACTAACAATCAGTTTTTACCATAAATGAGTTCGGTTCAGAGGATAAAGCACATACAACATTAATTAAACTCGATATTTGTTCACTTGAATTTCACTTTGAATGCTTGGATATTCTCAATGGGTGAATACATTTTTTTATAATAATAATTACAAATTACATTTTTTAATTTTTTTAAAAATGACACCGAAGCTTTCTCAATGAGTAAACTGGGTGGGCCTGGGCCCACCCTGGCCCTATGGTGGCTACGCCACTGCTTGCCACTGAGAAGATATCGTGTGGATAGGTCGGCATATACAGTGCCTCATGCAGCTGTGCTCTATGTTGACGTCCATCGTTGTCTAGCAGGTAGATCAGCGCCATCCCTCTGCGTTGTGCCATCCCGCTGCATTTGGTCCCATCCGCCAGCTCGATTGAATGGGTGTCGGGCTGGAATGTGTTGTCAAAGCTCTTGAACTTGGCGATATCGTTCACTATGTGGGATGTCGCTCCGGCGTCCACCATGATGCCTTTCTTCTTTACGTTGGCTGATGGCCTCTCGCTGTTTGCCTGCTTGGCCATGAAGCAATGATCCTCGTCGCCGTTGTCCTCCTCTTCTTCCTCTGCAACCTTCCTGGCTCCGTCTTCTTTTCCCTTTTTCCTGCACAGGGACTCTGTGTGTGTGTTGCTCTTGCAGTGACTGCACTTGCTTCTAATGTGTCCTTTTTCTCCACACTTGTAACAAGTCACTGAAGTCAGAGTGGCTTCTCCATTCTTCCTGTGTGTCTTGGTGCCTTGTCTACTTTGCCTTGTGTTAGTCTTCATCACACTGTCCTCATCTTCTCAGATTCTTCATAGACCCTCAGTCTTCTCTTGAAGTCTTTAAATGTAACAGCGTCCTCGTTCTGTGTTACATGGACAGCCAGTGGCCTGAATGAATCTGGCAGTCCATTAAAAATTGTGGATACAAGCAGCCCATCACTCATGTTCTCTCCTGCATCACGTAGAGCTGCAATTATATTCTCAGCCCTTATCATGTAATCAGTATCAGTTTCATTGTCTGCCATTTGTATGGTGGTCAATTATGTATACAGGTTTAGAATCCTTTGCTTTATTTTTCCTGAATAGTGCTCCCTCAATAATTTCAGGGCTTTCCTTCCATCCTCGGCAGCATCATGTCTTATCAATGACAGGCTCTTATCATCCAGGGCATTCACTAACTGTGCATAACAGTCTTCATTTTTTCCTGGATCTGCAGCTAATGCGGCTTCACCCGTGGGCACTCGTGAAATAGTGTCTTTTAGCTTCAAAATGTGCAAACGGAACTTTATACAGTTCACTTATCTCCAAACATTGGGCTTGTAGAAACACTGTCTTCAGTTTACGCGGGAGTCTCTCAGCGCCGTCTTCATCCAGGTCCCACTAGTAGCTTCTCTTGGCTAACAGCTCGTTCTTCTGTTACCTTGTTCTAGACTGGCATTCCTGGGCCCATAACCTGTTAGGCGGAGTGGTTGCGGTGGAGATTTAATAGAACTCAGTAGTAGACAGCTTTCTTTAGCCTTTATTAGGCATATTTATTTATATCGTGGTAGCAGAGATGCGATTGTGCTGCCGCTCTGTATTCGATCCAAACAACATCTGACCGGATAAGGTAGAGGCCACAGGTAGTGCAAGGTATAGTCAGTGACGTCACGTCCTAGACACTCTGCAGGACACAATGAGCAAGGGCGCACATAATGGTACAACATTTAACAGACGTATAACAAAAAAAAATGAATGGGGGCCGAAGCCGAACTCACTAACGCCACTGTCACCCCATCGTGTGGGCCGGATGACAATGTCTGGCAGTTGATGGTCACTGCTCTAAGCTTTGTGTGAATTTAAGGCCATTTAAGGTCCACTGGGAATTAAAATCCACCCAGGTTTGTCTTCAGCCTGAAGGATTAGTCCATCCACTCTATGAGGCAGTGGCACTTGGCTGCCCAGGACTCCAGAGGGAAGACTTATAGTAGCTGTAACACAACAAGAAAAAACTCCTACCCACGCTCAGGGCCACAAATTAAAATATGAGACTATTAAGTTGTCTCTTACAGTACACAACCGAGAATAGCAGAGCACATACAATTCAGCTTTATTCATAATATTTTCTTAGTACTGATATGTTTTGCAAACGTATTACTGACTTATTTCTTCACCTATAACTGTATGTACAATAGAATAATGTTCACATGTGCAGGCATGGCATAGTCATCTCTGCAGAGAGAAAATGGAAAAAGGATAAACTTTATGTCTCTTTAGAAATTCTTCGTGCTTGCCTTTCCGATTATCAAACGGCAGTCAAAGCAGCCAACACAGAGTATATTTCTCTGTTAATCTCCAAAAATAGCCATAAACCTCAAGTTCTTTTTAATGTCCAATTCGATCATTACTCCTTGTGATGCTTCTCCAACTGTGCCATCAACTACTCTCTGCGATACATTTCTTACATTTTTTATCGAAAAAGCATCTGCTCTTAGGCTAGCCTATACTAGTGCTACCCCAGATCCTGCTCCCTTTCTGTGCCCTGCTGTCCTCGACCATTTTGAGCCTGTATCCCTCTTCTCTTTCGGAAGTAGTCAAGCACCTGCGGCCGACAAACTGCACCTTAGACAGCATTCCCTCTCGCTTCCTTAGAGATGTTTTTGAATCAGTTGGAGCAAGTGTTTTATTGCTTGTAAACACTTCTCTTAGCTCAGGATGTGTCCCAGCTGCCTTCAAACATGCCGTGGTTAAGCCACTACTTAAAAAGAAAAATCTCGATCCCTCTATTCACGCAAATTTCAGGCCCATCTCCCAGCTACCCTTTTTATCTAAAGCCCTGGAGCGAGTAGTCTACGCCCAGTTGCAGTCATTTTTAACCACGCATGGTATCCATGAAAAACTTCAGTCTGGCTTTAAACCTATGCATAGTACTGAAACAGCCCTTTTAAGAGTTTTTAATGATCTGCTCTTCGCCGCCGATTCAGGCAGCCCAGCTGTTTTGGTGCTGTTAGATTTAACTGCTGCCTTTGACACTGTGGATCATAGTATCCTGTTGTCACGGCTTGAACAGTCCGCAGGCATTACAGGCTCTGCTCTTGCATGGTTCAGGTCTTATTTGACGGACCATAGCTTCTCAGTGCAGTTAGGTGTCTTCTCCTCTGCCAAAGCCCCTCTTATCTGTGGGGTTCCCCAAGGCTCGATTCTGGGCCCCATCCTTTTTCTATTGTACATACTGCCCCTAGGTTCAATTCTTACAAAACATAATATCCCCTTCCATTGTTACGCTGATGATGTACAGATCTATCTGCCTCTCAATCAAAATTCCAACTCATTACAGCAGTTGAAGGACTGCTTAACAGAGATTAAATCCTGGCTGAGCCAAAACTTCCTCACCCTTAATGAGAGTAAGACCGAGGCCATCTTTTTTGGACCCCAACCAACAGTCTCCCCGGTTGATATTCTGGGCTCCCTCAATAAAAATATCTTCCCCTCTGTTTGAACCTTCAACAGCGCCTTTAAATTTGATAAGCAGGTTAGCATTGTAGTCAAGACCTGCTTTTTCAAAATATGACTATCGGCTAAGACCAAGTCGTTTTTATCTTTTAAAGACCTAGAAAGGGTTATTAACGCCTTTGTTACCTCGAGCTTGGATTACTGTAATGCTCTGTATGTGGGTATGGACCAGGCCTCAATTAGACGCCTCCAGCTAGTTCAGAATGCAGCTGCACGTCTTCTCACTGGCCATAAAAAGCGCGACCATATCACCCCAATTCTGGCTTCATTGCACTGGCTTCCAGTTCGGTTCAGAATAGATTTTAAACTCCTTTTATTTGTTTTTAAAGCCCTAAATGGACTGGCTCCTGCCTATATAGCCAAACTCCTCCATCGCTACACCCCAGGCAGAGCCTTAAGGTCGGCTGATCAGCTGTTGTTGATAGTGCCTAAGACCAGCCTTAAAACCCGAGGGCATCGAGCTTTCGCAGCGGCTGGCCCTAGGCTCTGGAATACTTTGCCCCTCCATGTGAGGTCGGCCCAGACCCTGTTTTTTTTTAATCAACACTTAAAACTCACTTTTTCTCTTTGGCTTTTGTTTAATTATCTATTTATTCATTTATTTAGTTATTTATTTATTTTAATATTTATAACATAACATAGGATTTCATAAAGTATTTTTAAAATAGTTTATACATTATTCAAATATAGGAATAGTAGATAGGATGACTTAAAATATAGTACCTTATATTTCATCTTTTTTCCCTTTAGACCCTTGCGGTTTATTCTTAAAAATCCTTACTCTTACACACCCCCCATTTTCCCTCTGCTGGTCTATGGCCTTGTAGAGGGTAACGGGGTACAGAGTCGCTTAGATAAGCGGGGGAGTGCATCTGACGAAGAGATAGGTTGTTGTGCTCCCTATCTCTGTTTCTTATCCTATATCTAATAGAACTGCTCGGGTCTTGATATATTGAGTGGGGAAGTTCATGAGATCTTTCTAGAGGGTTATCAAGAATAACTTTTATCCAATGACCTTTTCCCTCTCTGTCTGTGTCTGTGTATTCTCTTGTTCCGATTAACCCAGCCAAATCTTTTTTCTTGTTTTGTATCTATATCTACGCCGGGATCCGGAGTCGAGGCTGATCCTCTTGCTGTAGTCCTGTGTCTTGGATCCTCTATCCTGAGTTCTGGATTAAGTCGTGGACTTCGGGTCGTGGCTGAACCTGTCTCTGCGGTCCTGTCTTGGGTCTCGTCATGCTGCTTCCCTGAAGGCTTCCACAGGATTGTAGCTGACATCCTCGTGGATTCATCTTCTTATTACAGACACATGCATTTCCTAACATTCGGTCTATATGCTGTAAAATGTATTATCTCTTCGATTTACACACAGCATCTATTGCACGTCTGTCCGTCCTGGGAGAGGGATCCCTCCTCTGTTGCTCTCCCTGAGGTTTCTCCCATTTTTTCCCCTTAAACTGTGGGTTTTCTCTGGAAGTTTTTCCTTGTACGATGTGAGGGTCTAAGGATAGAGGGTGTCGTATTGTCATACTGATATTCTGAACAATCTGTGCTGTTGTATTTGCTGTGTCTCTACTTTAGGCTATTTTTATTATATGTACAGCACTTTGGCTCGACCAAAAATCGTTTATAAATGTGCTATATAAATAAAACTTGATTTGATTTGAATTGTTTGCACCTTTATTTTGTTAATGTGGGATTATGTATACTGCATCTGATATACTTGTGTAAAGTCATCCAAACACAATTGTAATTTTGATGTGTTGCTGAAAGAGAATTGAGCAGTATGTACAATTAGCTATTGTACTTACATGTACAATTAAACATGGTGTTTTATTAATAATGGTTAGAAAAGCAATAACAAATACATGTCACTGGACCTTTGTAGCAATAGTTACATCGATATTGCCTTGTAGCAGCAACAAACAGTAACATTAACCAGCTAATCAATCAACCAAAATACTTTATTAATCCCAGTGGGAATTTAGGTTTCATGACAGTTGCATCATATTAGAAAACATTTGTATACAAACATAAATTGAAGTAAATATGCAATACAAATCCTTATAAAACATCAGAAGTAATTAATAATAATTTGGTTTATTGCCAAGTAGTTTACATAACTAGGAATGTACTTTGATGAATAAAGTTATATACAAAATGTAATAGTTTATAAAAAAAAAAGAACTTTTGATTGTTGGCTGCACTGCTTGCGTGCCCTTTAAATCAGATACACTTGACAATGCCAGTTTAACTAAGAAAGTGACACCTTGATAAGACAAAATGCAGCACCCTGAGGACACCTGTGAGACAATTAACTTGATTATCAGTGCCATTCATTAATGGCTGACAGTTTGTCAACCTCATTATGTCAGTGTGCAGAATGTTCGTGCAAACCGCATGTGGTGGAACGTCCAGGTGCCAAGCCGCTTCTTGGTCACCTGTTCTAGCTTTGTTGTTGGGACTGTAATTAAGAAGCCCATTATTTCTGATTAGTGCTCCTTTGCATAATTAATGGGTAGAGGGAGCTATGTCCAGATGGCTATTTCATCAAAAAAACATTACTCATCTCTTTGAGCAGGACCTTCAAAGAGAAATAATAAGTTCAACATATTTGTTGGGCTTAAAAAACTTAAATGTTTAGGGCACTTAAAGCATATGATTTAAGCACATTTGACAAAAGTGGTAACAAAAACGGTTGTTTTTTGAAAATTCATCAATAGTGCATACACTATGGCTCGACCACAAATCGTTTATAAATGTGCTATATAAATAAAACTTGATTTGATGATCGAATGCTACGGACAAAAATCAATTCATTGTGTTCTTCTACCCAGAAATACTGAATTGGTGGACAGTTCCAGAGTGCATTGATGCATTGTATGTCTGCTCTGTGACTGATCTTGTATTGAATGAATCTTACAATGGAACTGGTAGACATGCTGAAAACGGTATTACTGATTTTGTTACACAAGGGGTTATCCGTTTGGATGTTGAGTTATTTTTCCCATCAATTAATTGAAATATGAGTGGCATCAGTAAGGTAAGTTGAAGATATTAGTTTATAGAGCCTTGAGTGGTTTGTAGAGTTTGTATTTTTCTGAATGCTGTTGTTCTAGGGGTGTGGCTATGTTTGATAGAAATGTGTCGTTCGTCAATGTTTTATGGCAACAGACTTATGCAGCCATAAAAATGGAAGGAAAACTATTTCAATCTCTCTTAATCCACTTTTTCTTGTCCCTTGGTTTCCTCCTCAGTCCTTTGCTCCACAGTCTGATCAAAAGTCCCAGGAGTCCACCCTTGACCTCAACTCTGTTAACCCTGACTAAGCTCAGTGGCAGTTACTGTTTTATCACCTGGAGAAAGCACCAACTTTTCCTTCAATCCTTTCTAAAAACTAATTAAAGTTGGGGCAGAGGAAGCGTCTGGTGGGAGAGAATGGGGTTGAGTGAGTGATGTTGGGAGGGGAGAGAGATTAACTGGTGCAGGCAGAGCACTGTCTCTCAGCCACTAATCCTTAATGTCACAGATATGCGGTAAGCTGGGGCTTTTGTCAGTTAAAGACTACCTTCAGATCTACCCAACTCTTTGTCTGCTGCTGTGCATCCTCCTTCCCCCTATACCTCTGCGCTGTACCCTCACTCTTCAAACTCCTTGGATCAGGAATAAACATGAGAGCACTCACTTTTTCCAGGCGAGATGAAAGGCTACTGGGGGTTGAAAGGAGCAGTTCATGCAGCCAAGATGACTTGCCATAACACCGGATGGATAAAAGGGCATGGAGGAAGAGAAACACAGGAGGCGTACAAGCAGGCTCTGTTTTCCCCCTCTGTGTCTGTGTGTCACAAGGTGACTTCTACAGATTTTATTTATTTAAAGTTTCACTTTATCCTAGAGAAGTTACACAGTTGTTTTACTTTGACCAAAACATGATTCAACTTAATTAATTGGAAATGTTCATAAACACTTGTATGAGAATGTCAGTATGCTTCATACAAAGTGTTTTTTCAACAGTATATAAAAGTCAAAACAGTGTACCAATAACCTTTCCAATGTACAGTAAACACAACAGTAAGTGAAAGCATCACCATTCATTACATGTCACTTGTTAGACGCTTTTATCCAAAGCGACTTACATACTCAAAACTGTGGGAAATCCCCACAGGAGCAATTGGGGGTGAAGTGTCACAACGACATGCTGACTGCAGTGGGGTTTGAACCTGTGCACTGCACCACACGCCTCCCCAATACGAATGTACCTCAGTACTTAAAACTGTAAGTAAACATATCACTGTTCAAATAAAGTTCAATTTGAATAACAGTAAGTGAAAGAATCATTGTGCATAATGTATCTCAGTACATACAACAGCACTTAAACACACCATGGTTTAAATGTACATCAGTATGAACAACAGTCAGGGAACACATTTTCGTTTCAAACTACTTCAGATTGTACAATAGTAAATGAATGCATTGCAAATGTAATATACCTTGGTACATAACTGAAGGTATCTCGGTTCAAATGTCCTTCAGTACAACAGGCGAACAAATTACCATTTGAATGTTCTTTTTTCTAAATAAAGCAGTAAGTGAAAGTATCACCATTTGAATGTCATATAAAGTTCATTGAACACATTGCTGTTCAACTGTACTGCAGTGTGTTCAACAGTAATTAAACGCATGGCTGTTCAATTGGACATCGGTACTGATAACAGTAAGTTAGACCCTCCAGAAAAACGCAGGCAAAAATGCTTGATTATGCGGGCTAAAATCCTTGATTATGCGATCAAACATGCGGGGTTTTATGTGATTTTATGCGGTGAAATTGCGGGAAGTTGCGAAATATGCTAAATATGCGAAAAAAAATTATATTGGGCTGTCTTATTTATTTATTCTCTCTCACACACAACCTACCACTAACGTTAAACCCCTTTACTATTCAATTAAACGCATTCAATGTTTATTTATTGTAAAAGCAATTGGGCTATTTTAATCACACTCTCTCTCTCACACTCTCTCTCTCACACACACGCACACACACACACGCACACACACACACACACTTTCTTGTCCGCAGCAGCAGAAAGCATTTTATAATGTTTGAATGAACCAAAGTGGGTCGTCACCGTCGATGTTCTCTTATGCTCCAACACACAGTTGCACGGGGTGCAGAATAGTTTCCCCCCACTTTCGTGCAAGACATCGGGGTACTGCTTTGCGCGGTCTTTAGCAGAAATGTTCATCGGTAAATGAGATGGATTAGATTTTTTCATCTTGGTGTTTTCTCTCTCGTGTGAGCTCCACACGTTCACTCTACGGTGTTGTTTACCTTCTGTGATGCGCGAGCTGATGATGTCGCTATGAGGGGCCATGTAGGCCAAAATTCAAACTCACCTCGCACACACACTACTGAAAACATCTGGCCTTCCACACACACTACTGAAATACTCTCACATTCACTACTGAACACCTCACACACACACTACTGAACATTAGCCTCACACACACACTACTGAAATCCTCTCACATTCACTACTGAACACCTCACACATACACTACTGAAAATTAAGCCTCACACACACACTACTCAAATCCTCTCAAATTCACTACTGAACACCTCACACACACACTACTGAAAACATCTGGCCTTGCACACACACTACTGAAATCCTCTCACATTCACTACTGAACACCTCACACACACACTACTGAAAATTAAGCCTCACACACACACTACTGAAATCATCTCACGTTCACTACTGAACACATCACACACACAATACTGCAAATTAACCTCACACACACACTCCTGAAAAACATTCAAGGGGTTTAACGTTAGTGGTAGGTTGTGTAGGGAAGGGAATGTGCATGTGTTTCACCTATGTGTGTGTGAGGGGATTCTTGCTGTAACGGAAGTCATTCTAATGTAACGGATGTCATTCTAATGTAACGGAAGTCAGTCTTCTCTTTGCTAGCCCCGTTAGCTTCATTAGCTCCAGGCTGCTACTCCGAAGTGTTTGTTGTGTTGATGCCTGGTGGAGTATTCTTCATTGAAATATCGCACTTATCGTATGGCTCTCCGGTTCAAACAGACCGTCCATGAATGCAGTTTATTCGGTAAGTACAATTCAAGCACTTTATTTCTTACTTGTCTTTTTATTCAGCTAACAAGCGAGACGAAACTACATCTGTGCTAACGATGCTATCCGTAGCATACAAGTTAAAACATAATGGAGAAGTGTAACACATTAAGAAGGATTATACTGTAAAACATAAGGCTTCTCGGTGAGGTTGGTAAAATAAGGTCATGCTTGTACATTAGTTAGTTTGCTAGTTAGGTAACTGTATGCATTGTTATTGTTAATTTAAAATAGCTATGCTCGACGATGCAGACAGCTAGCGTCACATTAGTGTTGAAGAGCAGAGTACTGTATGAGATTAACCTCACTATAAGATCTGTGTATCTGAAAAATATGAATCTCACATTTCCAGTTGGTTCCAGAAATAACGTTAACGTAGATATTGCAATATGGTTTGTTGAGCTGGAGTTGATTATTGAAGCTTACTGGTTAACGTTCATCATATTAAACGAACAAACCCAAACGTTGTTGTTTTTATTAATATTATTACCAATACTTACTTAGCATTTTATTATCATTACACTGGAGAAACCGACTTATTGTGGCAGCAGAACATGAACATGTAACTTAATGCCTGCATTTGAGGACGAAAAATAGCTCAGTCAATGCTTTAGGGACAAGGAAATTATTAGTTTAAATATTAGATATGACATGTGTGCTTCTGTGACAATGAAGCTTATTCATTGCATTACATGTGTTGAAGATGTTTGTCTTTTACCCTTACGTGTGTGTTACAAATGAATGTGAATATGGCATAGGACAAATATTTAAATTGACTGTCTCATGAAAAACGATTCTAAAATAAAAAGGACCACAACTATACAATAATACACAATCCAACTGATAAGATACAGTAATGGCTTTGATATCCAGCACTTTCTTTAAGGATAACAAAAAGATTATCACATGACATTTGCATGTAAAAAAGTCTGTGACCAACACATTGTTACTTTACATATATATCTGTTTGTTTCCAGGTGATGCGGCAGACAGACCAGAGGATGCTGACCACGAGAGACAGACCTATTCCTAACATCAGTGAACTTCAGCATGGACTCAAAGGTACAAGGAATCGAGAAACGTTCTGGTTTAAATAGATAAAGTAACAACTATAATCAGCTTTCACATTTCAATGTATTTAAGGCAATTATTATTTTACATTGTGAGAATTGCTACCATTTGTCTCTACATATTGTCTGTAAAAGACGTGGTAAAAGTGGTTCTTGCAGTGAGACAACCGAGCAGTTGAATATTATTTAATAAGATATTTTAATGTTGATTAACTGCAGACTGTTCCTTCATAATCTGATTATCTTTGTAGTACAAAGTGATGAATTAAAAAAACACATTATTTCTACAGCCGCTAAATAAACAAACGTTTCATAAATAACACACTTGCTCTGCAATAATGTCATATGTTTCTTGTCATTTCTGTTAGGAAAGGACATACCTGAAGGACACAACTGCCTCGCCGTTTTCTCAGAGGGGCAAGAAGAAAATGAAAAGCTGATTTCAGATTAAAGACCAATACAGGACATTCACTAAGAAACTACACTTTTATTGTGAACACAAAGTCAAACAGGACCATCATTTGTTTGTGGCAGCTGAGCCCAGTATGGGCTCACAGATGCAGTTAGGTGGTTTCTTCATCAGACCTAGTCCTCCTCCATCAGGCCACGTCCTCATCCCAGAGAAAGACCTCTCCACCTTCTCCAGCCAAACCCACAGACAGGACATCCGTCACGCTGAGGTTTCTCCCAAAGTCTCTGCACGCTGTCTCAATTGATCCACACTGTGAATATGAGGGGGAAATGTGTGTCATAAATGCTTTAGACAATAAGAAATATGAAGTTAACTGTAAGGAATGGCTCATTCTTTTTTAAATAGACAAAACTATTACTGTATTTCAATATCTCATGTCTGAAAGTTTAATTTAAAAGAAGAAGGGGCCCCAAAAATAAAGATTGGTATATCAATAAATGTAGTTGATTGTGTCTTTTTAATTGTTTAAAGTAGATAGAACTGGTACTTAAGAGTTTGAATACAATCTGGTTGCGGAGGAGGCACACAGGTAAGAGCATATAGCTACCATCACATGTAACTAAGCTTGACTTGAATTTATTAAAAGTATAATTAAGTAACAGCAACAAATCAATAACAAATCGTGAAAAAATGTGAATCTTTGCTGGGTCCACTGTTGAATTTACCACATATTGTATGTTTTAGAAACCTTAAGGCATTTATAGATTTGTATGCAAGTAATATCCCAAAACTCAATAAATACCGTAGATTATTATTGAAAGTTATGCTGAATAGTTTCATATTCACTTACCTTAAGCAACGTAAAACGTGCAGACCGGGGGGAATACAAATACTTGTATTTCTCTTTTTTGGTTTGCAAGGGTGTCACCTTCCGCAGTATTATCCTAACAAAGAGAAAACAAGAGGGAACAACCCTTATTTAGGTTTTTTAAAAAGTGACAATATCAGCTTGCATTCATCCGACAAAAATACGACACAGGGTATTGTCTAATTGCTGGTTGTCTTGTGTTTTTATGGGATTTGGATAACGGATTTATTCTATAAAATATTTTTGAATGGTTTTCACTTAATACTGTTATAAAGTCGGCTGCGGACAGCCGGGCTGTAGTAAATAGTGCAGCAGATCTACACAGCTAGCTCGCTAGTTAGCATTATTAACAGCTATTTATGTACATTTTCAAGTTCTGCTTGAAAGCAAGTTCCTGCAAACTGTTCAAACAAATGCTTCAACCTGTACCATTTATAATCTGTATGTTTGAATATGGATCTTAAATCGGCGTGACGTTGAAGCAGCTGCAGTTCCTTTAAGCATACCGTTAGCATTTTGCTTCTGGCAACTAGATTTATGATTTGAAAATTATAAAAGTAGGGTAGACATGTGGATATTATCCGGCTGAACAAAACGTGACCCGTCTCTTAAATGCGTCTCAACCACAGACCTTATTTCCAGCTAGTTTCAAACCATATTGCAATATCTACGTCAACGTTATTTCTGGAACCAACTGGAAATGTGAGATTCATATTTTTCAGATACACAGATCTTATAGTGAGGTTAATCTCATACAGTACTCTGCTCTTCAACACTAATGTGACGCTAGCTGTCTGCATCGTCGAGCATAGCTATTTTAAATTAACAATAACAATGCATACAGTTACCTAACTAGCAAACTAACTAATGTACAAGCATGACCTTATTTTACCAACCTCATCGAGAAGCCTTATGTTTTACAGTATAATCCTTCTTAATGTGTTACACTTCTCCATTATGTTTTAACTTGTATGCTACGGATAGCATCGTTAGCACAGATGTAGCTTCGTCTCGCTTGTTAGCTGAATAAAAAGACAAGTAAGAAATAAAGTGCTTGAATTGTACTTACCGAATAAACTGCATTCATGGACGGTCTGTTTGAACCGCAGAGCCATACGAAAAGTGCGATATTTCAATGAAGAATACTCCACCAGGCATCAACACAACAAACACTTCGGAGTAGCAGCCTGGAGCTAATGAAGCTAACGGGGCTAGCAAAGAGACCACTGACTTCCGTTACATTAGAATGACTTCCGTTACAGCAAGAATCCCCTCACACATACATAGGTGAAACACATGCACATTCCCTACTGAGAACCTTTCAGTAAAATGTTTTTCAGGAGTGTGTGTGTGAGGTTAATTTTCAGTATTGTGTGTGTGAGATGTTCAGTAGTGAACGTGAGATGATTTTAGTAGTGTGTGTGTGAGGCTTAATTTTCAGTAGTGTGTGTGTGAGGTGTTCAGTAGTGAATGTGAGAGGATTTCAGTAGTGTGTGTGCAAGGCCAGATGTTTTCAGTAGTGTGTGTGTGTGTGTGTGTGTGTGTGTGTGTGTGTGTGTGTGTGTGTGTGTGTGTGTGTGTGTGTGTGTGTGTGTGTGTGTGTGTGTGTGTGTGTGTGTGTGCACGGCCAGATGTTTTCAGTTGTGTGTGTGTGTGTGTGTGTGTGTGTGTGTGTGTGTGTGTGTGTGTGTGTGTGTGTGTGTGTGTGTGTGTGTGTGTGTGTGTGTGTGTGTGTGTGTGGTGTTCAGTAGTGAATGTGAGATGATTTCAGTAGTGTGTGGGCAAGGCCAGATGTTTTCAGTAGTGTGTGTGTGAGGTGTTCAGTAGTGAATGTGAGATGATTTCAGTAGTGTGTGGGCAAGGCCAGATGTTTTCAGTAGTGTGTGTGTGAGGTGTTCAGTAGTGAATGTGAGAGGATTTCAGTAGTGTGTGTGCAAGGCCAGATGTTTTCAGTAGTGTGTGTGTGTGAGGTGTTCAGTAGTGAATGTGAGATGATTTCAGTAGTGTGTGGGCAAGGCCAGATGTTTTCAGTAGTGTGTGTGTGAGGTGTTCAGTAGTGAATGTGAGATGATTTCAGTAGTGTGTGGGCAAGGCCAGATGTTTTCAGTAGTGTGTGTGTGAGGTGTTCAGTAGTGAATGTGAGAGGATTTCAGTAGTGTGTGTGGAAGGCCAGATGTGTTCAGTAGTGTGTGTGTGTGAGGTGTTCAGTAGTGAATGTGAGAGGATTTCAGTAGTGTGTGCAAGGCCAGATGTTTTCAGTAGTGTGTGTGTGTGAGGTGTTCAGTAGTGAATGTGAGAGGATTTCAGTAGTGTGTGTGTGAGGCTTAATTTTCAGTAGTGTGTGTGTGAGGTGTTCAGTAGTGAATGTGAGAGGATTTCAGTAGTGTGTGTGCAAGGCCAAATGTTTTCAGTAGTGTGTGTGTGAGGTGAGTTTGAATTTTGGCCTACACGGCCCTTCATATGTCGCGTCATCATCATCATCATCACTTCACGTCAAGACGAGTTAACTTTTTTTTCTTCTCAACTTTGTGTGGAAAAATGTGGATTATGCAGCCTTTTAAAAATCTGCGCCATTTTGCTGATTATGTGGTAAATTCTGCGAATGCAGAATCGCGTTTTTCTGGAGGGTCTAGTAAGTGAACAAATCACCATACATACCGCTGTAACTATTACATTACTCATATTTCAATTTGTTGCTGTATTTTTAAGAGCTTTAAATGAGAAATTGCTGAATGTTTTTCACTGTGCAGTTGACAACAGTCCTAACAATCACTATTGGGGTGAATCTATTTCA
Source organism: Pseudochaenichthys georgianus (assembly GCF_902827115.2). NCBI lineage: Eukaryota > Metazoa > Chordata > Actinopteri > Perciformes > Channichthyidae > Pseudochaenichthys > Pseudochaenichthys georgianus. The sequence goes on from NC_047523.1 coordinate 10,206,002, forward strand.
GTGTAAATCTGGTAAACATATTTTGAGTACATTATTTCGATGTGCACTTAGAGGGGAAAAGGTCTCTATAGTTGCTCTTAATTGGACAATAAATTCTCACATTTTATTCAAAACTTTAACATCAATTTCGGTCTCATAACTAAAGGCGAACCATCTCTCTTGTGAAGCAAAGATAATAGGGTCAAATAAAATTGGATGGTGAAACACAGCTAATGAGCAACAAAAGCTCTCTCCATTTGAACTCTTTGGCTCTCTGTTCCATCAACAGTCAGCACAGATGTCTTTGTTGTGTTAGTGGCATTTTCGAGCCTGACACCTGAAAAACAGGCTCAGGGCTTAAGAGGTTAAAAATGTTACTTATTTTTTTTGTACTAATAAAACAATATTTTTTTTATGGAACAAAAGCATGTTGTATAGATTGATTGTTAACAATATTAGTGTTCTAATCTTAATAGCTGTGATTATAACATTTTATATTCTCCTTCTTCCCCTAAACCTGCCCAGATGATGTCCCACTGACCCCAGGTCAGCAGCACCATGCCTCCCCCGCTCTGCTGAAATACACAATTAAAAAATGTCTATGACCTATTTTTTGTATTAATACAATTACACTGAAGACAGTTTAATGACCTAGATATATCCTATTATTCCACTGCTTACATGTTGTAAATAAAATAAACAATGTGTTTAACAATTACAATTTAATATTGTATTTTCATTTTAATCACAAAGTAGAGGTAAGAATATATCCATCCTCTCTCTGCAGCTTCATGTCTTCTATTATTATAACTTTCATCATTGAGACAGAGGAAATCAATCATGTACTTTAACATCACCGGCAGTAACACAAATATCAGCAAAAGTGTGTTTATGGAGTTGTTTATTTGTATTATATGTGCAGCAAGTATATAGGGGAATCAGACATAATCATTAGATATCTATAAAAAGAAAGGACACATACAAAATCAAATTCTGAAACTAAGACACAAGTCTGTAGGAAGCAGTAAGCAGAGGTCTGGGTGGAGGATGTTCCTGATCGCCGTTTTGCTTTCTCCAGCACCTCGGGGGGTCCAGGTGGATGGCAGCTCTGTCCTGATGATCAGCTGTGCACTTTTCAGATTAGAGGTCCTTCTCCAGCAGATCCATTTCTCCAGAATTGTCCTAATTACAGAGACAAATAAAGTGAATTAATCATATTAAACACAGGGTTGCAAAAGTATTATTGCAAAATGTAACTAAGCATTTCAGACAAACAATCCTTAAGGGATGTTACGTTCCCTTTTGGGCTAGGGGAACCAAAGGGAAGAAACACAACCAGATTGGTATAATTATAAGTGGTTTATTGTAAACAGCAGCGGTAAACAAAATGGCAGGCATGCAGCCTGAAACAAACAAATTGCCACAAACACCGGTTTACATAATAAACAATAGAGGCCACAAGGGCGCAAGTTTAAATAGGCAACCAAACTAAAGAAGGACTCTCAAAAGTGAGCCTATTTACACACCTGAAATCACTGAACACTAACGAAAGGAGGCTGAAGAAAACACAGCTAAATAAGGTAACTGAACAAAACACATATATCAACACGACACTAAGCACATACGAGTTAACCCCTGTTAACAGAATGTATCACAAGCAATAGCACCACACAAGTTAAACACAGAACAACGAGCAAATATCGAGAGGCGTCTGTTCCTCAACAGAGCCTCCAGAGTGGTGATAGTCTGCAGCCTTTGTACCCCTCCCCAGCAGGTGTGCGCCGGCTGTGCGCTGCGATTGGACGACGTCAATCCAATCACCATCTTCAGAGGCGGACCAGGAGATGGGCAGCCAATGATGTTGGAGCAACCACACAGCTCATTTACATAATCACACACACAGCTGAAAACACTCACAGAATAACTCAACAGTAGGTGGCGATATATGCTCCAAGTGGAAGCGATTCGCCATTAAAGAGAAGAAGAAGAAGAAGAAGAAGAAAACACTCACTGGCAGATTAATGAGCAGACAAACAGCAACCGTAACAAGGGATCATTTAAAATGAGGTACTGTTCTGGTTTTTAAAAAACTAAAGAGATGAAATGACAGTCACACGAGCATCCATTTGACAGCACAAACTAACATCAAGCAAAAGGCTGCTGTCTATTTTTGATTGTCTTATTATTATGGGATTAGGATAAATTAAATAAACTTTAACCTAAATAAAAGATGATCAAATCTGGTGGAAATAATTAAAATAGGCTTTTCTTTTAGCCCTACCTCAAAGCAGCATGAGCTGAATAAAAAGGTTGTAATTTTGTCCCAAAGTTTAATAAACAGTAAAACATTGGAACATGTCAGAAAAATAAATAAAGCTAACAGCAGATGTCAGGGTAGCATTTTATAAATCCTATACCGGTCTAAATGTTTTCACTTTGGTCTATGTATGTAATATAAAGTATAACTTATCTATAACAGAGCCAAGATCTCTGTATGACTTTAATAAACTTCTGAATTGAATTAAAAAATAAGTGTAAACAACAGTGCAGTACGTCCGGCTAGCTAGTTAGCGTCACATATTTAACCGTATTATTTAACGAAAAAGTACGTTGTAATGCCCCTTGGGTTTGACGTGTGTCGTGACGTTAGTTAATTTAAAGAGCCTGTGACACGAGTTTCCCCCATCATCCAAACCCATCAATTTGAGTAAATATTGTCCCCTTGAAAACCGTTACTGAACTGATTTTGGATATTTGTACTTTGATAACCGTTAATCTGCCTTCAATGTTGACCATTTTCTGGATCTTCTTGGGGATTCTTCAAGTCCCGCCAAATGATGTGTGACGTCATTGCGGGCACAGCGCTCCAGCTGCACCGTTCAGGATCCCAGCTTCTGCATGTAAACGCACGACGGCGCACACAGCAGCAAGCTCAGACAGCGATGACAGGTTAATGTTGAACGTGTCTGAGAGCTCATTTGAGGCTGAAGGATCAGTTTATGTTGTATCTGTTAGAAGTTTAGGAATTAGGTGCGTCAATATGGGCGATCATATGGTCATATAGCCAGTGGTGGAATGGGACTAAAAATCATCCCGGGACTCTCGACCGGCCCACTTCGGTACCGCTAGTAAATTGTCAACGGGGGGAGTGGGGGATGTCAGCGGCGGCGGGTGCTGTAGATAGTAAATGTAAATATGTAAATATTTGTGTCACTGCATCCTGGTAAAATACAAATATAATGTCTGTGTCTTTGACCTTAGCGCTGCTAGCCACCTGTGCCCTGTACTACGAAGCCAGTTCAACATACCCTGGATATGTTTGAGTAACAAACAAACTACAAACAAACTAACAAACGAGATCTCGCTTAGCGGTCCTACGATGCTGGTTATCAACTCGGTAAATCAAGCCAGGGTTTCTCTCTCCAGCTGAGAGCGCGTTTACGTCTAAGACACGAGTGGATCTGACTTTAATTACATTTGACTCGAGTGTTTCGTCAACATAATGTGTTGCTTAAAATAATACTTCTGCATACAGTATGTGACACTGTGAGTGTTGCACGGCCAGATGAGGCTGGAGAAGCTGACTCAGATAAGAAAATATATTATATATTATGATATTATATGATCGATGATCTGATTGATGATGTAATATGAATGATAAGTGCGACACGTCGGCGTCTTCTCTGCATACGGCACTTTAAACTGTATTTCCTTTATCCTGTAATATGACTTGAAAGATTTAAACTCCGCACACTGAGTTGACCTCTTTTCTATAGACGCCGGAGGCGGGCAGCGTCAGGTAAAAAAAGTTATTTAGCCTTCCCAAACCTGAGCCTCACGCGCCGCCTATGGGGGATGTGCTAGTGACTTATCCGACCGGCCCACTTCGGTACCGGCCCATCGGGATTCGTCCCGATGGCCAGTCCGCCACTGCACCTAGCCCACGTAAACTGTCAACGGGGGGAGCCTCGCTGCGGGGAAACGGTGGACCTAGTGTCCCGATTGGAGTGGGAATAATAATAATAATAATCCGTGCATTTTATCCATTAATTTCTCCAACATTGTGGTAACAAAAACCACACGTTTAATCAATGTTGGTGTACTACAACTACAAAAAGCATCGGTTTGTTTTCTCATCAGGAAATGCAGACCGGCACAAACAAACGATTTTTAATCATCATCCTCACGATCATTTAATGTATCATATGTTCGCCGAATTGACATGAAAGCACTAATAAATGTAGTTTCATCCACTTGAGTTTACAACTACAAAAATAATCGACGGGAGGAAATTCAGCAGCTCTCACTACCGATTTTTAATCCTAATGTAATCATCATCTTCACCACGATCATTTATGTTTATGTTCGCCAAATTGACATGAAAGCACTGACAAATATGAATATACTGTAGTCAACTTCATTAAAACGTTATTAACGTGCCTAAACTCAGTAATTCACCATTTATACGCATGACAACACACTTAGTCTGTGTTTGGCTCTCTCGCCGCACAGTGAAGCGTTCCCGCATTGACGTAACTTCCGGCTTCCCCCAAAACTTCAAAATGAGTCGAAGGAATTTCCCGGCGATGTTCGAAATTATTGATATTTAACGAAACGGTATCGCTTTTTCTTTTTTAAACTGACGGTTCGAGATTACTAGTAGCCCAATATTTCATTGCACAACAGTTGTTGGGATGCTGTCACAGGCTCTTTAAAGTAAGTTAAAACCCAATACTCAGATTTATTAGTGATTCCTCCGCTCGCTGCTGCTTTTAAATCCACTCTGCTGGGGAGACCGGAAGCCATTTCATTTGAAAAAAACTCCCTCTTCCCTGCGCGCATTGCACCCTGGGATATGGTAGGCCACGGAGTGTATATCAGATGTATCCTTCAAATTGGGGAAAAGTAGGCTGCATTCGTGGGCCGCATTCGGAGGAGTCTCGTCTTTTTTTTTAATTGGGACAGCCTTCTTTCGGCGGAAGTGACGTGTGCGGTCTACGAATGCACCCTTCTAAGGATACAAGCCCTGAATTGAGACACAGCCTATGCAAGTGGTGCAGTGACGCGTCCTAAAACCCGGAAGTAAGCTGCGCTCGGATTCCCTCGACAAAAGAGCAATGGGATTTCTCCATAGGATTTTGGAAGACAGCTTGAAATAAGGTCTGTGGAAAACGAACCTGTTAGATAATATCCACATGTCTACCCTACTTTTATCGATCGATAGATTTACGATCGATAGATTTATGATTAGCATAAGTTCGTTCATGATGGCTCACTTCAGTGATAGTGATGACATCATTTGCAAAATTATTAACCGAGTCATTTTGAAGATTGAGTTACAATGATAAACTGGAGTGGCAAAGGATCAGCTGCATGACCCCGCCAGTGGGGGTGTTATGTGCTTGTGTTGCTTTTCTCTGTCTCTCTGCTGCGCAGGTACACCTGGTCCGCCTCCCGCAGGTGTCCTAATGACATTCAGCTGGGGACTTTAAAAGGAGAAGCTGGGGGGGAGATGGCCCGCCCATCCAGGATTTGGGCCCGCTGTTTTAATCAGGGCTGAATACTAGTGATGGTAAAATTAAGCTTTGAATGAAGCATCGAACCACTTGGACAATTGTGTCGGAAATAGGTTCATTTCTTGAAGCTTCAGTTACAGCGACCTCTCCTGGCGAAGTGCAAGGCTGGTTTAACGTATCTTTGCCTTGACAAATATTCGATGCACACACACACTAAGACTGAATATCATGTTCTATTTGCAATTAAAGATTGATAATTGTGTGTATTGGGTTATTGAGAAGAGACTAGAGAGTGCTGGACATTTTTTTGGGAGGAGAGGGCCTTTTATCAGTTATTAAAGTTAAAAAGCAATGATTAAAATACAGCCTTTCCGGGCTTTGAACCAGCTGCGCAGAGGACGTCGCCGCATTCGGGCCCCCGGCTCTATCCACTGGGCTATCTATTCCTTAAAATATTGAACTGTTTTTATATTACTGATAATTGTCTCTTTTTTCACAACTTCTCCACAAGTGTTTCCCGAGCCAGAACGACCTATCTTTCTTCCTGGCTTGATCTATAATGATATAAAATGCAATACCAACAACAACAACGAAAACTACAACAACAACCCACACATTGCGCATTGTTTAGAGCGGTCATAAAGTGTTGAAGCGCTAACATTTGAAACTGTTTCAACCTGTCACCTGTCAGAATCGAGACGAGGCAGTGCATTGAATCGCGTGAATGGACCGCGAACCAGTCAAGTGATTCATTCAGGAAATGAAGCAGTTGCTGCTTCGGACGTCACATGTCACGTGATTTGAAGCAGTTGCTGCTTCGGACGTCATATGTCACGTGATTTGAAGCAAGCTTCGAAGCACTGCTTCTATGGAATAGGAAGTCCAGGGTTGAAGCTCCGTTCGAAGCTTCAGTGTCAAACTGCCATCACTACTGAATACAACATTTTAATTGTTTTATTATTATGTTTATTGTTGTTATTTGTAGAGCTTTGTCCTAATATTTATTTTTGTTTTAAACTATGTTGAAAGATTGGTTTAATATATATTTTTTATTTTGCAATGAAAGGCTGAATGAAAGGCTGCGCGCGAGACTGGTTTTTCGCTGGGTTGAGTCGTGTGGGTTTTTGAGTGAGATGCGGCACAGCAGCCTGTCAGTTTAGTTTGGCTATTATCATTTCTATTTATCTGCAACAATGGATATCAGGAAGTGGTTCACGAAAGGATTATGGCAACTCAGCGCGAGATGCAGGCACATTAGAAGAAATCAGTTACGTTACCAACGAGCTAGCAAGCCAGCCAGGGACAAGGGAGGCTGGCAATCAATTATATTTTGAAGAGAAATTGACTCTCAAGCCGGCTCTCTCACAAACTGCTCTGTGCGCAAGCAGACCGCTGCACACGCTCTCTGCCTCGCTCAATCTCTCTCTCTCCCTTTCTCTCCATCGCTCAACCTCACTCCACCTCTCCACCCTGTGTGCGCTCCTCAAGTTTGCCTGCGTGCTTGCCCAAGTTGGCACAGCGTTACAAATGTGCCACAAAACCAACCAATAGATGTAGCCTATAATAAGACCATCAACAGTCTTATGTTATGGCAACCTAAAACCCCTTTCTTTCCGTAACAATAATTCACGAGAGCCTCCCCCCCTTGTTGACAATTCAGATTTCCCAGGATATGTAAGTTTCGGGTGGGCCCGCCCTGGTAAATCAAATGCCCGCCCAGAGACGTATGTCTGCCGCCGGGTCTGATGACAAGCATGATCATTTCTAACGTGGGTTTTAGCTAATCTGAACAAAACATTGTATACTGCTTTTAACCGGTATTCCTGCATCTTGTGTAACACCCTCTCTTGTATATAAGCATGTGAAGGACACTGTTCAGGAATTAGTTGTTCCATAATGCGCTGTAATAATGTGATGACTACTTCCATTCTTGCAAGGATAATAAATACATGTATCCTGTTATTGAAGCTCAAGCTGGTGACAAGTATATTTTTCTAACAAGTGTTTTTGCATTTTCCGGATTTGTAGTTACTTTGTGTAGAACTCTTGCCATGAAAGCATCCGTTTTGACTGAGTGTGTTGGATTTGCACAATATTTGTACAACCTTGCCTTTAGACGTGGTTGGACCACATATCGTACAACCAAAGGCAAAGCTTTAAATTATACAGTTTAGATCAGCATGCGCTCTCCCAACTTGCCTGGTTAGGGTTAGTTAGTTGCCTGGTTCCAGACCTCTGAACTGCTACCTACATGTAACTAACCCTAACAGTACATTACTTCATAATTAATTTCAAATGATGTAGTCATATCAAACGACCCATGAACTCTTCTTTGGAGTTTGGTGCTTAAAAAAGTCTCACCATTGCATCTTTGAGTACTTAAAAATACACTCAATGAAGCCTATCATACACTGTCATTATTGTCCCGTTTGTAGTTGTAATGAGGTTGGCCTACTAATTTAACCGTATCAATATTATGTGCTTCTCTAGTGACACAGCGAAGTGAATTACTATCAACAGCAATTAGCTAATTGAAGTGGATCACACCATGGGACTTGGTATGCTCAGGGTCAGTGCCAATACAGGCAAGTGACATCAGCAAGCCGCCTCATTTAAAGCCACCATGACAGGGTCCTTTCATCACGGACAGTTTCTGAGCGCAACATGTTCTGACATTTGTGAAGAGCGCCAAAGTCTTTACTGTATATTCCATTTACATAACTGACGGCCCTTATCACGGTCCACGCCTAAGGATCGTATCTACTTCACTGACTAAGATGCAATATTCATTGATTGCATAATCTGTGCATGGGATTGGTTTGATATCCAGAATGAAATGCAAGGGTGTTTGTGGTGCACTGTGATCAGATGAGACAGTGCTAGCATGCATAACTGATTGCACAAAGCTAAGCCAGTTATAGATGCATAGTTGTAAATATGTCTTGCCGGCAGATTATAGGGTTTATGGGTGATTCATTTCAATCATAGCTACAAAGATTATTGCTATAAAGAACGAAAAAAATAAGGCACAAATTATCTGATATTCTTTCAATAAACTATAATATTTGCCACTGTAACTGTGGCAAACACATCGCTTAGGAAAACCATTAGCCTCAACAAACATTTTGGGATAAAAGCCCAAAAATCAGAGCATAAAGAGCATATTAGTATGAATTATTGAATCAAATGCAAATGAAAAGTGAAATCAGTCATCTTGAGAAATGAATAATACAAAACGACTGATCTATTGCTCTCAATCATGCAGGATTTGGATCCCTTCGATTGGATTCTGTCACTGGGATGATATCCACTGCTAGCATGTTTAATAACATTTGTAAGCCTCTTGATGTGGGTTAATAATACAAATACTGCGCCTTCATGTCATGTCAAATTCTCCAATGAATTGAAGACCTATATATTATGTTTTTACTGTGTCATAGTACTAATGTGAGTGTTCTCCGATTGTCATGTACTATTGACATTTCAAAGTTTTAAAATGATCGAGCTTCATTTAATTTCCAATTATAAGAAAAAGGAAAACATTTTTGTAAAGCTAATAAGATGTTATTCCTTTTAAAGTTAGTAAAGACATGTCCTTTCTAGTTGATAGACCCATGGCTTGACACTTTTGACATTTAGCACACTAGGCTAGGTTTTATTCTCTGCAAGCACTTTGCTGCCACTTATTGAACAGTATGATTGAATAAATGTATCGTAAAAGAATCAAAGGAGGAACTGTTGGCGTCTGGTTCTTTGTTCGACAACAGATATCATGATTAAACCTGACGCACAAACGTTAATGCTGCGAACGTTTGCAGTCCATGTTGTTTCTCCAGTGTGACAACCATGATCCCCTCTGGCTCCTAACCGTATTTACTGTATCTGTTCTATAATCTGCAAGCACAAAGATGTGATGAAGCAGTCTGTGGCCATTTTCAGCGATTATTATTAAGAGTGTTGTGCAACCTGTGGTTAATTGTATAGGGCGTTTTAATTATTTGACACTCTTATGTAGATATTCATAGATCACAAAGGTGTTGTCAGTGCTTCAATTTCCTCTATTGACATTAGTGCTTTAAACTAGACATTCCACATTTCACCATCTGGAGAGGCTGGCAGGAAGTTCTGGGAATGGAAATGATGCCAGATCAGCAGGGAAATGCCCAGGATGTCCATTCCTCTTTTGTCTGCACCAGACAACAATATTTACAGTTTAACATACTCTACTTTGTCCCATATCAAAACTCAAACTCTCCAAGATCCTTCCTACTGTAAATGCATTCTTTGGTCGATGTGAACAAGCACCAAATTCATGTTGGAACTTCCAAGGAAGGTAAATTACTCGACTAATATTATCCAAACTCTGTACAAGGTTTAACAGAAAATAAGTAAACCAGATTCAGTTGAGCCTATAATATGAGGTTTGTGACATTGTTGGCATGAAGACAGAACAAATGTAACTTGCTTCACACTCATTACAGTTGTGATGAAACACTTACTGTATTTTCCCTTAGAAAAAACTTGACGAACTCAACGTTGGTGTTTTATATTTCAGTTGCTTTCTTTTCTATCTTACCTAGACCCCCATCACAAAGTATTTTTTACAACTAATCCTCATAGTCTTGGTGACTTTGGTGCAAACATTATTGACAGTCAATGCTAGCAAATACATGACATTAATGATACAAAAACAAAGAAGAACTCCTGCATCGGGTTTGTTAAAACTTCAGAGTGAAAAATTCTAAAAAAAACTGCTGGGGTGATCTGGGGTAATATGTTGTGACAAGAACGTTGGCAAGTTAAAAGAGTATTAGGCAAGGGGCTTGAAAAAAGGAGACCGAGGGAGACAGGAGTGCTTCGTCCTTCATTATTATTAGTAGCAGTGTCTGATATGCTGCGGATTGTACAATGGTGCGTATAATCGAGGCTATCTGTACTCAGACCTGCAACTGAGAGTGACTGAAGGGCCCGACCAGAGTGTGGTTTATAGCAGGGGTGTTGCAGGCGAGTGGATCCTGTTACATATGCATCATGGTTCATTGGACACTCGTATGCTGTCAGGCTGTGGGCTCCACTCAGCCATTTTTTAAATCTTTGAACAGAAGGTCAAAACTCTTGAATAAAATAGAACAGACGTATAACGATGGTGCCTGAATCTTATGTAGGGTACACACACACACACACACACACACACACACACACACACACACACACACACACACACACACACACACACACACACACACACACGTTCTCACTCCCATCCCGTCACATATTGACGGACGGTCAGGGCCCCTCCCCGTCGCTATATTACGTACAGGGTACCCCTTGCCCGTCAGGCTTCTACGGGCAGGGCATCCCATAGACCTTCATTGCGGACAGCGGACCCCTTGACCGTCAGGCTTCTACGGGCAGAGCGCCCCATAGACCTTCATAGACCACGTGATCAACAACGATGGCCGACCTTCGTGTTATTCTCGGTGGAAAATGCCTATTTTAAGGTTCATTTGGCCATTAAAATGCGTTTTGATGTCATTTTATGCGAGTAATGAGTTTTTATTTCTGATTATTTGTGCAGTACATGTACATGATGTTTAGTTTGCTAGTTATGATGAAGATTACTTCATGAATGCTAACGTTTTTTTGGTGTAAATGTGTTTTTTCACAGCAAAGTCACCCTCTGTACTTGGACTTATTGGGAGAATCTAAAGGCAAGAACATCCCAAATATTCATTTAGGTCTTTATTTTAGACCTTTAGTGTTGCCGTCTGTGAGGAAAATACATGGGGCTCAGAGCCTCGTATTTTTAAAATCTTTTTTTCCTTCTAATTTGTTATTCTTTTCAAAATAACACATTGTTATTCTTTTCAAAATAACACATTGTTATTTACTCACCAATAACACACAATTATCCTTGCTTTTATTTATTGGTTTAATTCCATAATCTCTTATAGTCTTTTTTGGTGTTCGTCAGGAACTGAATTTCAAAATAAAAATAACCGGAAACAGACGTAGCGATTACCCAAGATTCTCAGCTACGCTGATTGGATGTTTTAGCCGCAATGCATGCTGGGATTAGGTGTTTATATTATATGAAATCCGGAAAACATTTTAAAAGAATAAAATAATACTTAATTCCGAGTGCTCTTGCTTTTCTCTTTGAAAGTCATCACATAACGGCATTGTAATACACGGTTCGGCTGCATTAAATATTACAGATCTGCCGTAGTTCTTTATTTATAGCGCCCTGATGAGAAGACCTTTGGAAAAACTGAAGAAATGCCGCCGAAACTGAATACTTGACGTGGATCATAAATATATCAACAATTAAAAAACATCTTCAATTTCTCTTCACACAATACGTCTCCTTGCAGTATCAACACTAATTCGGCTGACTTTTACATTTGATATAATTCATAGATAGGTTATATTTACACCATAACGGTGCACAGCTGATATAAAAGGACTTGTAGTTTTTAAAGATATTACTGATTTTAATTGGATTGAATTTTGAATGTAAGAATGTAAATACTGAGTCTGAAATAGTATAGCAATATGCTGTAAAATTATGTGAAAGCATGAATAAAACTACACATCTTCAGATGTTGTACATACAAGTGTCTGTGTGTACCTTGTGTGCACCGCCTAGTGGTTAAAGCACGTTATTGAATTATTGTTTTTATGTGTTATATTTGATTAAAAAAATATTAAGAGTACATATACTTTCATAGCGGGAAAGTAGAAGGTCTGTGATAGAAATATAGAATATAAAAAATCAAGAAGATACTATAAGTGATCTCTTCAAGAAAACAGTTTAGTGCATGATGTACAAAGATATTAATAGGAGGAGGTGCAACATAGAAAAACGAATTAACCTTTATTTAAACATTAAATAACAGATTAAGGTCTTGCTTTCCTGCAATGTTAACTATGTTGAAGCACTTATTTTAACTGATATTATACATATGGATTATACTCTCATGTATGTAGATAGAATAAGAAATGTGCAGAATATGACAGTTTAATGGTGGAGGTACACACATATTGATAGATGTCTTGTAATGCACTGTTGAGGGACCTGTGACCCAAGTTTTTCATTCATTGCATGTTGTGTATATGATATGTCAATAAACCTTTAAAATCTTGAAATCTTGAAAGGGATGTGCAAAATAGCCATAATATATAGTCTTTAATTAACTATTAGTAGAGAATAACGAGTAATTAATATACTTTATTACTCGTTTCCATTAATGTCAATTGCAGATACGTTTAGTCTTCTCAAGCACCAACTATCAAATATCTCATTTTACTCAGGTGTAACTAAAGTCTGATTTAAGGGTTGTTTATATTTCACATCATTAATCAGAATCTGCAAAGTAACTCAAATAAGTGTAGTGGAGTAAAAATACCAGGTTAACCTCTGAATTGTAGTGGAGTAGAATTACAAAGTATCAATGAGCTGTCATGTGGGTATATATTAATGCTATATATTAATGCTGCGCATTATGGACAGCGATTTTCACCCATTTATTAATTATATGTTTTACATTTGATAACACCAATGTGTTTAATACTGGCAACTTCTAATTGTGGGAAAAACGAAAACGTTCAGTAGAGACGTCCCATAGAACATTTTGCGAAACACAATAGTGTAGTGTGTAGTTCTGGGGGGCGTTCGATTCCAGTTTTGGATAGTCTGGCGTGGTTTCGTTCCATTTCAAACAGCTGTTTGACGCTGCGTAACCTTGGCGCACTGCCACTCCAACATCCAATCCCAGACCTTGAAGAGTAATCACGGGGACTGTAGTCCTAAACGATAGCTGGGGATTATGGGTAGTGTAGTGTCTTCGGCCATCCTAAACTCAAAAATGTTGACAATCGCAATGATGCTCGAAATGGCCCTTATAGGCTGTTTCCGGTTATTTTTATTTTTGAAATTCAGTTCCTGACGAACACCAAAAAAGACCGAGATTATGGAATTAAACCGATAAATAAAAGCAAGGATAATTGTGTGTTATTGGTGAGTAAATAACAGTGTGTTATTTTGAAAAGAATAACAAATTAGAAGGAAAAAAAGATTTTCAAAATACGAGGCTCTGAGCCCCATGTATTTTCCTCACAGACGGCAACACTAAAGGTCTACAATAAAGACCTAAATTAATATTTGGGATGGTCTTGCCTTTAGATTCTACCAATAAGTCCAAGTACAGAGGGTGACTTTGCTGTGAAAAAACACATTTCCACCAAAAAAACGTTAGCATTCATGAAGTAATCTTCGTCATAAATAGCAAACTAAACATCATGTACATGTACTGCACAAATAATCAGAAATAAAAACTCATTACTCGCATAAAATGACATCAAAACGCATTTTAATGGCCAAATGAACCTTAAAATAGGCATTTTCCACCGAGAATAACACGAAGGTTGGCCATCGTTGTTGATCACGTGGTCTATGAAGGTCTATGGGACGCCCTGCCCATAGAAGCCTGACGGTCAAGGGGTCCGCTGTCCGCAATGAAGGTCTATGGGACGCCCTGCCCGTAGAAGCCTGACGGGCAAGGGGTACCCTGTACGTAATATAGCGACGGGGAGGGGCCCTGACCGTCCGTCAATATGTGACGGGATGGGAGTGAGAACGTGTTGCACACACACACACGCACACACACACACACACACACACACACACACACACACACACACACACACACACACACGCACACAATCTGTTAAACAGTACTACTGTGCCAATGAACCTTGAAAACCAGGTTTTTCTCAATGCAACCCTTCTACAAAATCATCATTAAAGTCAAGTAAAACGTGCCTGTGAACATTTTGTGGATTCATACAACACACTCTCACTCCCTAAGCATCCAATAGCGACGTTTGGTCAGTGTCCGTGGCATCCAATTGTGACGCTCCTAGGCTCCTTCAGCGTCATAAAGGGACGCAAATAGCTTTCAACTGATTGCAATGTATTCCCATCTGCGTCGGGATTTGACGCTCATGGAAGCACGGCATTCGTTTATGTCCGCTGCCCTTAAAGGCAATGTGAGCGTCCATTCCCATTGGATAACGGAGAATTGTACACCCGGAAGTAAGTATTCCTCTTACTGTCGATTGATTTTACAGTGATATCTGCACTACTCATCGACTAAAAAACACCAGATTATCCTTGTTAATTACACAACATTGATGTGTTTAAACTATCGTTTGGACTACACCATGTGCTCTGTTTGACAAACCCCGTTTTTTTCACCATTCATTCCGATGGCTGGCGTCTATGTCACATGATCTTCAAATTTCTCCCTGCAGAAAAAGAAAACATGGCCGAACTTCGTTTTATTCTAGGTGGAAAATGCCTATTTTAAAGTTAGTTTGGCCATTAAAATGCGTTTTGATGTCATTTGATGCGAGAAATATGAGTTGTTATTTCAGATTATGTGTGCACTGGATGTACATGATCTTTAGTTTGCTAGTTATTACGAAGATTACTTCAGGAAATCGCGACGTTTTCATTGTTACCAAGGTGGTTGCTAGGGACGCTGCTATCGATATTATTTCTGTTATGTTGTGTAACTGTTTAATGGTCTTATCTTTATTGCTACCCCCTTCCCCGTCAATGTATTCATTTCATTTCATTTCAAACCTTTATTTAACCAGATTGGTCCCATTGAGATCATAGATCTCTTTTTCAAGGGAGACCTGTGTTGGTCCACAGCCTAAAACATATTAGTTTAACAAAATCCGCATCTAACGATAGCCTACGTTATTTTCCCCCTGTGCAATTCCAGTCTCACATCTCACAGCACATCGTCATTAACAAATACCGGAAACAGACTGAAAACATTTAAAAAAAATAATAATAATACTTTATTCCGAGTGTGCTTGCTTTTCTCTTTGAAAGTCATCACATAACGGCATTGTAATACACGGTTCGGCTGCATTACATATTACATATCTGCTGTAGTTCTGTATTTATAGAGCCCTGATGAGAAGACAAACATGAGGAACTGAAAACGTGACGTGGATCATAAATATATCAGCCATTAAACAACATCTTACATTTCTTTCACACAATACGTCTCCTTGCAGTATCAACACTAATTCGGCTCACTTTTATATTTGATCCAATTGGTAGATAGGCTGTATTTACAACATAAAGGTGCACAGTTGATATAAAGGGACACCTGGTGGTTAAAGCATGTTATTGAATTTAATTATTTTTATTATTAGATATTAATACGATCCTTATAAAGTATATTCATTACTCGTTATTCTCTACTAATAGTTAATTAAAGACTGTATATAATGACTATTTTGCACATCCCTTTCAATATTTCAAGATTTTCTAAGGTTTATTGACATATCATATAGGCCTACACAACTGTGGTGTAGTTCTGCACTGAATGAAAAACTTGGGTTGCAGGTTCCTCAATAGTGCATTACAAGACATCTATCAATATGTGTGCATACCTCCAGCAATGTTAACTATGTTGAAGCACTTATTTTAACTGATATTATACATAATGTATTATACTCTTATAAGATGTATGTAGATATTTCATCTCCGGCCTTGTCAGGTATTGAACAATCAATAAATAAAGAACACAGAATTGTTGAATATAAAACACAGAATTTGTGTGATTATACTAAATAATTTTCAAATAAACACAACTGCATATTTAACTGTTACACATGCTGATGTAACGCAAATGTTCCAACTTGGGATCAATAAAGTATATCTTATCTTAAGCTGATCGATGGCTACTGCCATATTTGCAAAATGTGCCTCTGAACCTTGACAAGTGCATGTTTCAGGCTTATCAATTAATGTAATGTAATGTTATCACAGGGGTCACACACATAAGACCAGCTGTTAAATAAAGCTCTTCTGACCTTAGCTGGCATGTGGGTATATATATTAATACTGCCCATAATGGGCACAAGCAATTTTCACCCATTTATTAATTATATGTTTTAAATGTGAGTGTTTCCTGTCCCCTAAACCTCCAGGGATGTACACAGTTTAATACTGGCAACTTCTTATTATGGGAAATACGAAAACGTATTTTAAAACTACAACTCCCAGTAGAGACGTGCCATAGAGAACATGTTGCGAAACAGAATAGCCAGCATGTGTAGTTCTGGGGACGGGGTGGGGGAGGGGGGACGCGTGGACCTGTTCAAATCCAGTTTTGGACAGTCTGCCGTGGTTCCATCCCATTTCAAATGCTGTTCGAGAATCGGCTTAACCCTCGGAGCACACTCTCCAATCACAGAGTTTGAGGACTATCACGGGGTTTGTCAAACAGAGCACATGGCGTAGTCCAAACGATAGCTGGGGATTATGGGTAGTGTAGTGTCTTCTGCCATCCTTTACTCCTGGGAATGGACGCTCACATTACCTTTAAGGGCAGCCGACACAAACGAATGCCGTGCTTCCATGAGCGTCAAATCCCGACGCAGATGGGAATACATTGCAATCAGTTGAAAGCTATTTGCGTCCCTTTATGACGCTGAAGGAGCCTAGGAGCGTCACAATTGGACGCCACGGACACTGACCAAACGTCGCTATTGGACGCTTAGGGAGTGAGAGTGTATTGATTCATACAGTATGAACAAACCTTCTGATTTGATTTAGCATTGTTAGCTTTTTTCATAGCTTCTGCAAATAGCTGTTAGCATTTGAACAACATCTTTATTATATGGTTGTGTGCTGAATTTCAATAATAGATAATTAACGCTTATGGGATGACTGTTGTTTTGACAGAATTGTGTTGCAAATCAGCAAGGTTATTCTACAGCAAAAATAGCCAATAAAGTTCTAAAGATGTTTTGTCGGTGCGTTTGTTGCCAATTAAACAATTCCCTGGGTGTAGCAAATATTCACTATCTTTTACCATGTTATCTGAATTCAGGAAGTCCAGCGTTCAACAATTTACTGAGGTTTTATTATATAGCGTATCAGCATCATAACTTCAAGTACTAGTAAAAGCACTCATTTCTAGACAATGGCCCATTTCAGAGTTACTGTATATACTTTAGAATATAGGATTATAGTTATTGATGGGTCAATGTCTTCATTTTTTAATGTTGAAGCTGGTAAAGGAGGAGCCTGATTGTATGCTGTTGGTTAGCTTGGATAGCACATTTTAATAGGGGATCAAATGTGAACTTTACCAATAATAATAATGTTTATTATTTGGTTTTATCAGAGGTTGAGTAGAGGTATAACGTAGCAGTATTTGGAAATACTCAAGTAAAGTACAAGCTGTCATGATCATGATGGTTTTTGTGTTTCCTGTTTTCATTTGAAAAGTTATCTTCCCCTGGGTTGCGTTCCGATAATCCAAAAATCAGCTCCGAACATCTATCCCTATCTCCTATTCCTTGACCTCTGAGTGAAACGTCACGGGGTTAAGGAATAGTGAATAGGAGAATTCAAAAGGACTTAGGAGAAGACACTGCAGTACTTTAGAGAATCCGACTGCACTTTCACTATCTGACGTGTTTATGATGCGCCAGCGGACGTCATTAATGTGCGTCTGCTGCTGTGGGGGAACTATGGAAACTACAGTTTTCTATAGCGGACTACAACATGGATGTTCAATAAGAACGAGGGACTACTGTAAACTCATCTAGAGACTCTGCAGCGTGCTCTGATGCTGTTGCTTTGCTTTATGAATGTGGACAACAGAGAAACATATTCTTCATGACCAAAGTTGGAATTGAAATAAAAAAGGAAAGTGAAACTTATGCTCGTCAGCCTCTCCCTCCGGACTAGTAGTGAGCAAATGACATGAGCATTACTACTATGAACAAAACAAAGCCAAGAACAGTTTTGACTCTTCAAAGTGACCATATTTATTTTCCCAAATACAGTTATTGCCTTTTTCAAAAGCCTCGTCGATAGGTAAAAGCCCCGGTGCCTTTGCAGCTGGCTTTAGATTCGCCGCTAGTTTAGCAGCGCAGGCGTCTTTGTACGCTGCTAACACACCATCGTAGCGATGGCGATGTTTCAGGCGACTAATCAGGTTGGAAGTATTAAAGCTCGTTCCCTTTTTCCCTCCTCGTGAAACTTCTGCATTGCATTTGAATACAAATAACAAGCGAACTATCTAACTCTGAAACTTTTAAATAGTCCCATACTACCGACGACATGTTTGTTTACTGTCCTGGCTTCACGGCTGCATACCATTTACGTCACAGCCAGGCATGAGTTAGGGAGCGCTGGATTTGTGAAAAACTCCCCTCTTCCTAAACCACTATACCACAGTACTGGCAAAACGGGAGGAGCCGAGTGAAAAACAAGCGCCACTCATCCCAATCCACCCACACCGCAGTATTTTTTTCTTTTTTTTTACCCAAAAAATATATTGTATATTATCGGGGCTATTAATACTGTTATCGGGTTTATCGGGATGACGTCATAATTCCTAATATCGGACCGATAATTATCGTGCACCACTAGTTTTCATCATGCTGATCTAATTGAGAGTCTTCGGCATATATTCAGTTAATTATATTTTTAAGCAATATCCTGAACAACACTGCCATGTTGGAACACCATTTGCATTATGTCTAAGATGAAATGACTACGTTCCTTCACACATATATTTTCACCATATTCAGCACCTCTCCAACACTAATGTAATAAGTGCTTTGAGCACCAGGAAAAGTGCTTTATAAATGTAATGTATTATTATTATTAATGTCCGTTCTTCCTCTTCCTCATCCCTATTAAAAACATTTGAACAAGACACCATCAATGCGTCTGATTCAACATCTTAATTTAGACGGTGGTAGCTTCTTCCACTCAATTTACTGATGCAGAACATGAATACAGTTTCCATCATGCTTTTTGCCACATAACTGGGAGTCACTGACTGGTGATGAAATTGATTTGGTCAAGATTGCAACCGAAAGAACCATATATCACATGGCTCACACTATGACTTCAGGCAAAAATGGAGATGAGACTCAGATATATCACAGCCTTGTTAACAGCAAAAATAACATGCAATAAGAATTTTTATCTTTTTGATTGGAAACCTCAATTTGAAATATGATTGCATCAATGTAGACATTTATTTTAGTGGAAATTGTATTTTTGACGTCTGTCATTGTCATATATGAAACTGATGGCTGTATTTTAGAAATAATGTGAACAACCAAACATAAAAGGTGTGCAGTGTGAAAATAGCCTAACTATGACTCACTCAGAGAACATTAATAATCATGAATGACTGCTTATATGCTTTTATAACAATTTCACTTTACAATAATAACAGCTTGCAACGGTTATACCATACTGTACAATAAAATGTGCAATGGAAAAATATATATAATGACTATCAATAAAGCCTTTGTTTCATGTGCTCTCCGTATTTTTTACAGTCGGGTCTTATTACAGGTAATGGCATGGTAACATCAGAGCCATACAGCGCTATAGCAGAGCTGTGAACCACTCTTATTCATTGGAGCATTGTCCAGCATTCAGCCTGTGCTTTGAATCCTTGCTTTGAAGCTGATTTAATGACGCATATAATAATTTCTGTCTAGACGCTGTAATTACCTTTGATTAAAGAGAGACAATAACCTGGTATGATCTCTATTCAAAATAACATTCCAGCGTTTATCAAAGGAAAGGGAAAAGAATAATAAAAATCATTTTAATCAAGAGGGGAAATTGATGAGAATAAAAGAGGTTAAGACTTAAAAATGGCACAATTTGGACCTCAAAGGAAATAAAGCATCACACCACCTGCACAAAAAAGACAGACTGACCAAGAAATGGTATAAGAATATCATAGCAACAAGTAAAGGACATGTTTTAGGTTAACAAGTATATTAAAACAGGTGTAAAAAACATGCCTATCATTTTAAAAACAAGCATATATATGATTAATATTCTTGTTGTCAAAATGCATTGACAGGTTAAGGCTGTATCCTAAAGTAAGACGAGGCTAGTTTATTTATATAGCACTTTTCAACACAAGGCAATTCAAGGTGCTTTACAAAAATGAAAGACATTCAGACAAAGGCATTTCAAAACAGTAAAAGATAATAAAAGAAACATTAAAAGAAAAAATACATGAATAAAAAGTACATGAATAAAAAGTTACAGTGCAGTTTAAGATATGAATAGTTCACACAGAAGTTCCACTTTACTGATGAACACAACGGCTCAGTTTCAATTAAAAGCAGCGACAAAAAGATAAGTCTTCAGCCTGGATAAAAAAGTAGCAAGAGTTGCAGCGGACCTGCAGGTTTCTGGGAGTTTGTTCCAGATATTTGGAAGTAAGTCTCACTTAATTTTATTGGAGATCGAGCAAAGAGAAAATCCAGCACGGAAATGTTTTAAAATGCAGAACTATATGCACCTATATCTCTTGCCAAAAATGAAGCCAGGTATGAAGGATTAAATACAGCGAGATTTCACAGTGATAAGAAGTGAGCTGTGAGATTAGATAGGAGCTGATGGGATAACAAGCTGTCAGCGCTGTCTAAAACATATTGCAGCTAAACTCGGTGTAGACGGCCAAGCAGATCCAGCGTTTCAGCTCACAAATGGCTGCACCGTAAACACCTAATTAAAAAGATGTTCGAATTTCCAATTGTGTGTGTATGCAGATGGGCCAAATTATCCATAACTCAATCTCACACACACACACACACACACACACACACACACACACACACACACACACACACACACACACACACACACACACACACACACACACACACACACACACACACACACACACACACACACACACACACACACACACACACACACATTCCTGCACACATCTCTAGAATACTGAATTAAAAGGATTTAGTTCCATAAGTTCCATTTAAAACAGGCATGTTAGATTATGTAAAATGTGCTAAACCACTGCAGATGAAAAGAGAATGCAAAGAAAATAAGGTACCACTTTACAATAAGGCTCCCTTTTACCAATTATAAATGGTTGTGACTCATTAATAAATGGGAATGTGTTTTACACTTTACATTAAGGCTCCCTTTTGGCAGTTACATGTTAGTAACTCATTCATAAATGAAGAGAGATGCCAAGAAACATCAAGATGGAAGGGGGGAGAATCAACTCAGTGAACAAGGATGCTGGCTGATGAAGAACGAGAAGTAAGCTAAGTAGCCAATATAAGGCTTAGCAGTACAGATAAATGTGGGCTCACTATTTGGCAAGCAACCGGTCATAGTTGCCGTGCTTATCTCATGTCTTATAAAAGCTTATTAATGATTTATAAAGTGTTCAGAACCTAATTAATACATGAATTATAAACCATTCGTAAACCCTTTATGAGGGTACTCTTATTGTAAAGTGGTACTGAAAATAACAACCCTATTTGCTGACCCTAAGCCTTTATACAGTTAAATATGAGAAAGTATTAAATACAACCTGTAAAAGTATATAAATACAGATGGGAATAACAAACTTTGTATGTTATTTGACCAAAGACTTAATATAAACATGGAAACAATTACAGGGTTAGGGTTAGATTACAACTAACCTAACCCTAACCTATACAACCAATAAAAGACAACAAGTTATGCCCCAAAGTGTGGAGGGTCATGACTTCGTTATTGAAGGGAAAAAATCGGAAAGGTCTGATGAAGTTTCTGGATGAGAATTATCCTTGTGTTATGTTGGTTGAAAGGTGTGTATATTGGGAAATGGACCTTTCGGAACAATGGGCTTTTCTTTCAATCAAATGGGCTTTCAGTCCAAAGGGGCCTTATTCAGACTATTGGGGTATTTTAAAAATGGCCCTAGGAACAATTGGTAGTCCCTAGCATAGATATATATAAACACTAGATGACTCACCCGCGCTGCTGGCCAATTGAGACCGACGTTGCCACTTGGCCGCCATCTTGCTACAGGCAGTTCTCTCATTCATAACATTATGGTTTACTATTTAAATAACCATAGCTTGCTCAATTTTCAACCAATTTTCAAACGGTTTGGTTTTCAAAGATGTAGTTATGATACTGCATACTTATAATCATGGACTTTCATATGAAAATAACATTAATCAGATAAAGCAATAGCTATACACACACACACAAGGTATTTATATTAAATATTTGCCGGTGTATATATTTCCATTTATTTTATTATATTGTTAATATTTAAAATAAATTATAAAAT
Source organism: Pseudochaenichthys georgianus (assembly GCF_902827115.2). Lineage (NCBI taxonomy): Eukaryota > Metazoa > Chordata > Actinopteri > Perciformes > Channichthyidae > Pseudochaenichthys > Pseudochaenichthys georgianus. The sequence continues at coordinate 10,228,677 of NC_047523.1, forward strand.
TAAAATACATTTATATTTTATATATAAAAATCGGTCTCATGTTACCACTCTGTAAGCCAAGAGTTGTTAATTTAACAATGCCTAAGCTTTAAGAACAGGGACACAACTAATGACAATAGCATATGTTGGTATATTATTTAGATATTCACACCTTTATCAGAAGAACCAAACCAACATAAAATGTGCTCACAGACAGGCCAGTTCTGTCTAATTTATCACAATTATTTTTGACATGAGATCTTCATATCATCCTAGTTTTGTAGTTAGTTTCTAGATTTGTAAACAAATCCAGAACCTTTGAAATATGTTATTGAAAAAAGACCAAGAATAATATAAACTGTACCATGTGTCCTTTTGTGTCCTTCTGTAGTCCATTTGTGGTTTGTCTTGTCTCACCCCGGCTGATATATCACAAAATCCACTGTTTAAATTGTTCCCTATATTGCCCCTATGCAATATAGGGAACAATTTAAACATAAACTATCCTATGTGTCCTTGGGTGTTATGAAAGGCGGCCCCCCAAAATAAATGTATTATTATTATTAAGAAGAACACATGGCACACCAACAATCAATCACCGTCCAGCCTCAGCTTTGGTATTCTTTCACAACCATGTTATGGGTTTATTAGACTGAGCAAACATAAACATATGTGGGGAACATAGTGCTGCGTCTCCTGTCCGGTCAAATTCCTCACTCCTGAAGTGCTCACTGCAGAGCAGTGTCCTGTCACAGGAAACAAAACCGTCCCTTCTTTGGGCGAGTTCCCACTGCCTCCTCCTCTCTTTGGTTTTGGGAAACCTTAAAAACATGAGAAAGGTAGCCAGATATATAAATTAATCCTCCCTTCTTTCCTTTAACATTAAGGGTAGGACAAAAATACACACCGAAATGATCATATTTTTGGTATGTATGCATGTATGTATAGCCTACTTTAAGAATAAGACAACCACACTAAGAGTAATAAAAAAGGTGTCCAATAGAAACATTAAATAATTGTGTAAAGAAATGGTAACAACATATTCTAAAGAGGCTGGGTCAACAACAATCTTGCAATACTATTATCTCACATAGCCCCACTGATCCTGTGTAGCAGGACTTGTAATGTACATACATCCACTAAGTAATTAACGATTATCCTAATTGTAGTCATAATATTGTCATATCTTACACGTGAAAGGTGATCCCACGGGTTCTTGTTTCCAGACTGCGGTGATTAGAGCATCCGTAGGCTGCACAAAAGTCCGGCATAGTCAGGTACTTCTGTAAACACAAAGCCAGCAAATTCCTGTAAGATTCCTGCAAGATGTTTTTAACAAGCCAAACCACTTGGAAGAAATCATGTGTAACTTAAGTTGTGTTGAAAGAAAGAGCAGTTCTGCCTCTCCCACTGGTGGAGTTGTGGGTCAACTTTGTAATACTAGGTCTCACTGACAGCCTCTTGTTATTAGCCAGCTAATAAATACAACCACATACACAAAGAAAAGCTGCAATTCCAACATGTCCAAGCATCCTGTATCATAGCCATGCTAATCATGTTTATAATAAACCAAACCGTTTGTAAATCAGTCAAGATTTCAGTGAGTTAAGAGTATTTTTGTGCAGATCACTCACCTGACAACAGCTACCATAACGCGAATCAGAGTAACTGTTGACTGTAGCAAGATGGCGGCCGGTCAGCTACGCTGGAAAATCTCCCATGAGCCATCTAGTGTTTATATATATCTATGGTCCCTAGTACAAACTACAGTAAAAATAAAAAAAACATTAATGATTTCCACAATAAACCAGCTTCTGGAAAATGTAAACTTACTTTAACATCACCAGATTGATAATCTCTGATTAATGTTTCGATCCCATCATTTCTGATATCAATGATGACTTGTTTGGTCAGAAGTGTGATCTCCTGCACCTATTATTCTGAGCTTCAGCATATTTTTTCAATTGTTTCCAATGAGAACTAAATGCAACAGATAGCAACACGTTCGTGGGTTAGTGACATTTTATATTTTCAAAATGGCAAAAAAAAAAGAAAAAGGAAACAGCAAGTCAGTTTCAACATTTTCTGAGTGAATTCAAATATGTATTTTTCATTTTTGCATGTGCCCACTGAAAAAGATAACACTATAAGCCATTTTTATGCATTTCATTGTATAGACCCCTTGAACATGTCATTCGGCAAAACAAGGCTATTTTCCATATGATATTAAAATCAATGACAATGACAGTCACAGATAGTGAAACATATAATTATTCATCTATAAGGAATCTATATCCAGGTATAACATTTTCACACCAAAACTACAAATATGAAATATTTTGTCTTTTAAGGCAATAGCTTTTCATCCGTCAATTTTGTTCCTACATTATTCCAGTACAGGTAAAAATGCTTTCAAATCATATGAAACCTCTTATTATAATTACATTCCCTTCATTAATTTCATTGTTTATGTCAAGTAACACACTATTTTATATATTTGTTGTAAAATGCATTGTTTTACTGTATGACGTATTTTGGTTTTACTGAATGACATACTGCAATATGCCATTGCACATAGATCCAATAACTGGATGTAGTCCTAAATAAAAAAAGGATACCAAAGACTTTGTAATTGAACTTTACATTTATTGACATAAAAAAACAGACTCAATCTCATAACATCGTTCTCCATTCTCTTAAAGGTCCCATGGCATGGTCCTTTCTACTGATCATAATACCATTGTTGAGGGATATTACAATAGAAAAATACTGTGCAATTTTCCAAACTCAGATTGGTTTCTCATACATTATCTCTGTATAGTATGAGTTCTCATTCATAACACTCCGTTCGATGTCTCACTATGGGATGCGCCTCATCGCGGAGCAAACAGAAGCATCAATCTCATTACGCCAATCCTGATTGGCTGGTGATTCTTGACGTCAACGTCAGGGGAAATCACCCCCTATAAGTAGCCTGCGCCACGACGCATGCGTCATTCAAACACCTCTTCTCGCTTCAGAGCACATCTCTAACGGTAGCCGGGCTAGCTCAACAGTCCACAGACTGAACCCAAAGCTAATTTTCGGTCGACGGGCGTTAGCCGGCTACCCTATTCTCTCACAGAAGAGTATTATAGTCAACCTCGCCGTTCTTCCTCTGGAGTAAGGTAAGGTTTTGACTTCAAGTTAGCAACACACCAGTTGCTAACTTGTGTTTTTCCCCTCACTACCGACACCACGGTGGCGAGGACACTTTTTTCTTCTCTCTTCCACGGAGGAGAAAAGGATTACAGCAATATTACCATACCAGGTAATATCCTTGAGAGAAAAAGACCCACGCTGTCCTTTTTCCCGCCGGATTAAAGACAGATCGGTAAAAAAAATATTCTCGAACGTACCTGTCATGAGCGGACCCTCTCCACGCCTCACGGCGAACGAGATGGATGCCTCTCCCCCTCACACCAGAGGAGTCAGGAACTCGGAGGCTCGGCGCTGCGGTTGCGGGTTGAAAGTGTCAGGCACAGACTCACACCAGATCTGTTCGTCCTGCCTCGGGCTGGAACACGCCCAGGAGGCCATCGACAACCCCGGCTCGTGCGGACATTGTGCCTGCCTCACCGTGAAGAGCCTCCACCGAAGGTTAGCGCAACAAGTTAACCTGTCGGGACGGGACCCCCTCATGTCCACTGATCTGCCGACCGGCAATCAAGACACGGGGACGTCTGCCGCAGAGATGGAGCCCCTCACTGCGGTCTGGGGCTCACCGACAGCGGCACCCGCAGAACCGGAATCCCGCGCCATATCAGGCCGAGATCCGGTGGCGGCAAGAAACGCGGGAACGGGGCCCCACGCTATACCAAGCTGGGGCTCCCGACTGGACCTCACCACGGTTTCACCCGCGGAAGATGTCCTGGAGTTAGACTACATGGAGGACGAAGAGTACACCTCTGAGTTCCTCCTGTCTGACTCGGATGAGCAGGAAGACGACATCTTCATGTCATCGACTCAGGCTGCAAAGCCGGGAGCGATGGCTGCTCCCCCGGGCGACAGCACACCAGCTTCGCCCTGTCTCAGTATGGACCTACAAGCCGTGTGTCAGCGCGCTGCGGCCAAACTAGACATCCCATGGCCCGAAGTGGCCAAGGAGACCTCCAGGTCCCGTTACGAGGGAAAACTTTTTTCCCAAACAACGAGGGCAAAGAGGCAACTCCTCCCGCTCTTCCCGGAGATGTTGGATGAGGTGTCGGTCTCGTGGAGAGACCGGCCCTTTAGCAACCAATCCAGGGTGCCCACTCCCTTGACTGTGACGGTATGGAGAGGCTTGGCGTGCTCCACATACCACCTATGGAACCGCTGGTGGCAGCCCACCTCCTACCGAGGATGGGCCAGCCGCCAAGCAGGAACCCCACGCTGCCAGCAAAAACGGACCGATTCCAGTCTACCATGACGGAACGGGCCTACAGAGCCGCAGCATTGTCCGCCAGGGCTCCGAACGTTTCCTCGATGCTAACCGCATACCAAGCAGAGCTCTGTGAGGATATGTCGAGCAATCCTGGACCGGCCACTCTGGATGAGATAGCCGCGGTCACAGACATTTGTCTCCGTGTCCAACGCTGCGCCGTCCAGGCCACGGGCAAGATAATGGGGATCATGGTGGTGCAGGAAAGAGCTAGATGGCTCAACCTCACCAACCTCCCAGACCGGGAAAAGGAAGATGTGCTTGACATGCCCATCGTTCCCGAGGGGATTTTCGGCTCCGCTCTCGCTTCCATGCAGAGGAAGTGCGAGTCGAAAAAGAAGGAAGACGAGGCTCTCCACCTTTGTCTCCCTCGAAGGGTCCAGCCGCGGCCTTTGCAACGGCGGCCCTTCGCCCACGCTGCACCGCGCTCTGCTGGGTTCAAAGTACCAGCTCAGCAGAGGGCGCAGCCCGCCCCGAGTCCCCAGCCCAGGCAGGAGACGAGGGCGAGTTGGTCTAGAAAATCTCCGGTTCCGGCTGTAGCCCAGGCACAGCCAACCCAGAATTTCGGCCAGCAGGCGAGGAAGAAGAAGCGAGCGGCCTGACAGCCCCTCCTTCTCCCCTCCGTGACGGAGCTGGAAGTTCCTTCCCCGGCTCTAAATGTGTCCCCGCCGCCTCGAGAGATGCCTCAACGCCATCCTCAAGTTGGCACAAAACACATGTCACATCGTTATTGTCTGAATAAACCATTTTCCGCTAACGCATCCAGGCTCCGGCCAAGGGCACAGCTCAAGAAAAATGAAAAGAAAGACAATAAACAGTCCGTTAACCATAAATCCCCTTCTGAGAGCAGCTACGGCCTCTCTCAAAAGGCGGATAATAAACGGGTCTGTGAAGGCACCACCGCCACGCGCATGCGCAGTGCCGGTTGGGGCTTTAAGGGCACTACCGCCACGTGCGTACGCAGTGCCGGCTAGAGCTGTAAAGAACGGCCCGTCAATCCTTCCCCTTTCAAGAGCAGCTACGGCATCTCTCAAAGGACGGATTATTGACGGGTCCGTGAAGCCACCGCCACACACATGCGCAGTGCCGGCCGGGGCTTTAAGGGCACCACCGGCACGCGCAGGCACAGTGCCGACTGGAGCCGTGAGGGCACCACCGGCACACACATGCGCAGTACCGGCTGGAGCTGAAAAGGCACCTCCGTCACGCACATGCGCAGTGCCGGTCGGAGCCATAAGAGTGACATCCCAGCTGGCTCTAAGGAGCATACAGCAGGAGATACTCACGATGTCTGCCTGGGCTTCTCAAAACAGTTATAATTTATCTGTTTTCACAAACCCAGAGAGAGTCAACCCACATTCTGGAGAGAAAGGTTCTCTCTCTCCTAGAAAGAAGGGTTTTATCTATAAAGCCCACCGAGCGGAGTCAGATTACGGAGGAAAATGTCCTCGTAAAGCACCCGCTCAATATGGGCCTCATAATAAAACTAAACCCCGAACACCACGGCTTACGGAGAGTTTTGGTGATTATGAAATGCGTAGTGGCACTACACCCGACTTTTCCAGTGCGGGACGCGCCTACGGGTGCAGTCCTTTCACGGAAGGTGGTCACCACGGACGCAGGTCAGACGGGCTGACAGGGGACTTACGAAGGTCGCCCGGTGAGAGGTCTCTAGAACAGAGACTTCCAGCGGGCACGCGTAAATTACCCGGAGCTTTTAGCGGTGTTCCCCACCCAAAAATGCTTCCTGCCTTCTCTCAGAGGACTTCATGTCCCCGTGAGGATAGACAACATGATATCGTGTATGAACCGCCAGGGGAGTTTGCGTTGTCTCCAGTCACACACACTGGCACACAAACTGATCCCTTGGAGCGGCAGACGTCTCCTCTCTCTGAGAACGACACAAGTACCGGGTGTTATGCACCTAGGGACAGAATTACTGTCAAAGGGTGCACCACTCTATGCAGACTGGACTCCTCATCCAAGGTTCGAGAGTCCGCTGTGGGTGCGTTACGGCGGAGCCGCGTTAAATCTGTTCGCAGGGGGAGAAAAAGCTCAATGACAGCTGTTCTCTTTAATGCACGATTTAAACGCACTGTTAGGCGGGGACGCACTCGTACACGATTGACCTCCGGGTCCTCTGTACACGTTCTGTGGAAATTGATGTGAGATATTGTACCAAAGAAGTGTGTTACATTTGAAATGGCAGAACGTCTTGTTGCAATTTCCAGACACTAAAAGAGGTCATTTGAGTTTCAATAGTAGCAGTTAAGTGAATACTGTTCAGGCAATACCTGTGTTTGTGTTTTATAGTGATTTCTCTGTTTTATCCTTTCATAAATGTGAGGACTAAAATGGCGGTAGACAAAGGGCTGTTAAGGGTTTTATTGCTGTGGGGGAGGTGGAGATATGTAAGACAGGGTGATTGGTGTGGGGAGAATATATTCTGCTTAGGATCTTAAGCAGGCCAAGTTTCAGAGAAGTCTACATATCTTTAATGGTATATGTGTGGGTTTATACATTCCTGTGTGTTAATAATTGAAGGAACAAAAGGTACATTTTTCCTCTCAAATATAGAGAGGTTTTTTATAGATTTCTGAAACAATGTTCCCTTTTTCTTAAAAGTAGAAGAGCACAATAGTTTTTTCTTTGACTTTTTACCTGTTTATCAAAAGAGTGTTTTAAGCTATTTGTGAAGAAGGAAGATGCAGAATTAATGGTGATTTCTGTTTTGAGTGTAAAAATTATCCCTGAGAATGTTTTCTGGGTTAAACCATCGATAGGCTTTGCAAATGGGGAGGGACATCTCCCCTGATTTTTAATGAGGTGCATCCTGCAGGCCTTCCCAACACCTGTGGCTTTAAAAGCTGCCCGCGCTAATTCCCTGTGAGACAGCGTGTTGGTATCTCCCAAATGAAACTCCACCCCTTTGTTGGTTTTGGGACGTGCAACCGGTTGCTTCGTTCTCTTTTCACGCGCGGCCCGGACTGGGAGGTCGGGGCAGCCTGTGAACAAGGCCAGGAGTAGGCATACTCCTGACATTACTCATATGATGGCTTTGTATGGTAATGTATTATATGGTATTGCATTATTACCGTTTATGATTAAAACAGATTTTTGTTTAACCCTCGTCCTGGTTGTTTTGAGTGTTTCTTCTTTTAAAGCAAGCTCATTAGGAACGGCGCGGAGGAAAGTAGTCCAAAACTCCTTCAAAATGGCGACCCCGACAACGTCATGACGTGGAGACGTCATGAGTGTTTTGTTTTGAGGAACACGGGCAGCCAGCGGAAGAAGGGAGATGCCTGGAATAATAGTTGACAACTATGGATCCAACTGAAAGGTAAAACGGACGCCTATTTCTATCGAAGGTCTGTAATTGGCTCAAGCTAAATTTTAGAGTTGTCAAAGATATTTCCAGGTGTCATTTACGGTAAAGAGTGCAATGTAGATTTTTAAATAACATAGGTAGGTAACGAAGGACTGCTTATATTGCATCCGTAGGTAACAAAGGACTGCGGTAAAATGATGCAATGCAATTATATTATAATAGGTAGGTAACGACGGACTACTGATTTTGATAAAGCAACGGTTAGGAACCTCGGGGATATGCTACACGTGAAGCGACGACAAATGTAAGAAAAAGGTGCAAGGCCCCGTTGGTTTTTAGAGAAATCAAGTCGGCAATTTGAGTCGGGGAAGTCCAGTGGGTTTCATAAGAAATGATATCCACCCAGGACGAATCTGAATAATGCTTCTTCAGCTTCATAGGAAGCTGGAGTGTATTATATGTTATAAATCCAAGGGAGAGATACGCAAATTTCAAAAAGCCATTTTGGAACGAACGGAATCTCGTTCTCTTGTTCTGTGGGGTTATTAATCTGAAAAAGCTCGATAGACTGTACGGGGAATAATTTTCTGTGAATAATTACTAATAAGATAAGGGAGAAAAGTCAGATAAAGGCATGCGAAGTCAAGCTGGCTGGAGGCGTGGGTTTGAGAAAGCCCCCACTTCACAGCTTTCCTCTGAAAAAGGAGGGAATAACATTGAAGATTAATAGATCAATGTGTCGTAGATATTTAAATAAATAAGAAACATTGCATTGTGAATTTCGTGGTATTTGTCATTTACTGAGAAGTTTACTTATATTTCAGAGGCATTTATTGCATACAGTAACGTTGAGGGAAAGTAATAATACTGTTTGCTGAGTATATGAAGCAGGTTAAAGTTTGATTCAAATTGAACATAATAGTGGATTATTCCACCTAGTGTTTTTGTAATATCATTAGTAGACATTAATTGTGTTTGTAAGTTTATGAAGAAAGAGTAGAAAGTAAATTGGGAGGTTGTTATAAGGTTGTCAGTCAGAATGAATCTGTTAAATGGTTACGCATGACAGAGGTGTTGCACAAACACACAGGTGATTGATGAGGGGAAACTTGAGCCGGCAGCTGCAAAACTGAGAGACACAAGAGAAGTAGATGTTTTGAAGAGTTCAGGGAGAGTAAAACTTGATTCTAAATAATGCCATATTGTTTTGTAAGTAAACATGAAATAAAAATATATTTACTAGATATAACAACAACATGCTTAACTAGGTTGACAGAAAACTGCTATTAACCAGTTTCAGCAGCTACTGTCATATCTGTGTTCTAAAGAGAACATATGTTGCATTTACAATTCATATTAAGGAAGTCCACAATTGATACCATTAAAGACCTTTTTTGGTTTCAAATTAAAGAAGATTTTAAAGATGAAGTAAGCAGGACTTCAACTAGACAAAAGATATTTTACAATGTGGTTTTACTACTTTTAATGGAGTAAAGAATCTGGGTAGACTACTGCCATTGATTTGTTTTAACATTCACATGTTTCAGCATTCCTGACCATATAGACACTCAGCCGTTTTATTTTGTAACCCTTTGGGGGAGAGATTTAAATTGAGTTTATCTCCAGTTGCTGATTTATTGTGATTACAGCGGCACTGGAAAGTTGTGCGCCACCTTTGGGTTGTAATCTGAATCAGTGTGTTGGTGAAGAGTTGCTCACTACAGAAACAGAAGAACTGTGCAAAGAACGCATCTGAGGAGGGTTTGACATTTTGCGTGTACCTCGTTGCCAAGGCAACAGTGGTGGGAAGAGGAACAGCAGTTGTTGGGGATTCCTGCTGTGCAAAGGACAACGTGTGTCTGCGGATTGTAGCACATTGATCCAGAGGTGCCTTCCCCCTCAGGACATCCCAGTGCAAGAGTTTCATTGATCCTATTGGCTACAGCTGCAGAGGACAACGCATTACTGACTGTTCACATTGTGACAAGATCTTGAGACAGGCTGGTCTCAGACGGTTCAGACTCTGAGGAAATGATGCGATGATTTGACAGCATAACTGTGCAAGAGTTTTCCAGAGGGTGGTGTACAACAATAACATTAGTGTTTGAGAAGGGAGGCTGATTGTTTAAACGATGGTCTGGAATACTGAAAAGATTAAAGTTTAATATTCTTGGTTGACAAACAAGACATCTGATTATTAGGTCACACATAATAATTTAGACATATAAACTAACTATGAGTAAAGGGATTAATGGATTTCATATCCTAGGGAGGGTTAGTTAGGTTGCGAATACTTCGCAGGGTATTTGCTAATGTATTTTGAAGAACAAAAAACAAGGACACAAGTCCAATTTTGTTTTGTTTTTAGATTAAATTGTCCGTTACCAAAACTGTTCACCTTGTGTCTAGATTTGGACTTTGATGGTAAGGGAGTATTTAGGCATATTTGTATACATCTGACATTTTAAAATATGTTGGCTATTCACTAGATAGACATTGGTTAATAACTTTTCTGAAGATTGAATATTTGTTCCATTTCTACATATTCCTATTTAAAAAGTAATTTTAGAGTAAAGAGGGCTGATGCTGAAATGGGAAATAATGTGGGGCCTTCAATCACCCATTGTAAGGGTGCATATTATTGACGACCAATAGAGAGGAGGGGTCACTCGACCCACCCTGCAGTGGGTTTTTAAAAATCTTACTTGCAGCTTCACAGGAAGCGCACAGCACCAGATTATGAGTTTAGAGGACTAGCGGCACCACCTCCTAATGGACATTCATTTAGTTAGTAATTAACTGACATTTAGAGATGTTAAAAAGTAAAAACATACCTACCATGAGGGATGATTCCTAAGTTCAGCTACAAACCATTGATGAAATTACTTCTGTTTTTAGGTCCTTGATAAAGGAAGGAGTGATTGTTACATGTTCAGGACACCCAGGGTTCCACGCACTGTTAAAGAGGGTAACATTGTTCTTTAAGTGCACCAGAATTGAAGATAAATTAATAGAATGAGTTATGGAATAAATAGCAGAGTTTTACAGATCCTGATAATGTTTTGACACAAGATAATAGTGATGTACACAAGTTTCTGAATTACATCTATTAGACGTGTTGATATTGATTAGGTGTTAATGAACTGCAGTAGTAGTACAATAAGGAAGTGACATTTTTTGGCTAACACTTTTCAGGGAATTTGGGAAAACAGAGATATCTTGAACATTATAGTTGGAATTGTGAATTAATAAATGATGGCGCTCCATATATACAGATTTTTATAGACGGAGGATGCTGGCCTGTGCTGGAAGATCGGAGTCTCTGCAGAGCACGATACATGGCCAAAAAGACTGAGACCAACTGACCTTTGACCCTGACCGACAGGGTAACTTGGGAAGGCACTCTTGTGACTGACTCTGAGGTGTACCTGACCAAACCTGACTTTACAACCTGACAGTGTGAGTGTGAGTGAGTGTATGTCTGCATCTGATCAGTGCAACTGCATGATTTAAAACAATGACTAATCAAGCATGTTTTGGACTAACACATTATTTTTGTGTGATAATAATGTGTGAAATGAGAGGTTTCCTAACATTGCACAAAAGGGGAAACCGTTTCTAATCTGCTTGATATTTCACTCCCACAGGAGGTGGCGGTTTGCAGAATGTGAAACTCAAACTATGACGTTTGAAGATTCTGTTTCTTTTAGGACTGAATGATGGAGAGAAACACTTCGTTTCACTGAAGTGTTTACTGTGGAAATAATGGATGTACATTTGGGAAAAATGTTTGGTATTGTCTTATAATCCATTGTGACCTGAAGGTTTTCTTCCCATGCAGGATTTTGTTTACACATGAGATAATGTGTAAAAAAGGGGGAGTGTAAACTTCACAATGTACATTTTTTTTTATTTAGGGACTGAAAGGAACCTGCTGCTCCAACTCCATTGTTCAATCTGACCATTGATTGACAGTTTTAGAATTGACCTGCTCCATATTTGGGGATAACATACTGTTTGATGAATGTTGACATGTCTCTAATATTGATTGAGTTATAGCAGGTAACACAGATAAAGAATCAGTGGCCAAGGGGCTACCAGAGATACCAGAATACTGAAGAAGCTGACCTGTGAGTAATGTTTCAACAGGTATTAAAGTAACTGAGGTTTGAAATGTAGAAAGAACATATTTACAGTTAAGCTAAAACATAGTAATGTAATGAGACACAATGTAATTTGGACAACATCATGTAACTAGTCTGGTAAAGAAGTAAAAGCCATAGACTTTATTGTTTAGGTCATTATGGGGATATACATTTCATCTACATTTATAATAGAAAGACATTTGATGACAGTTGGTGGGAATTCTGTATTCATTTTTTCAGCGGGATAATATCTAAGAACTGACGGGTAAAAGCAGAATCACCAGGAAGCCATTCACTTTGTTATTATTGTGATTTTGGTTGTTTTTGAATCCATAACATTAGTGTGTTTCTTTACCAGAAGCATTAGCAGTTCAAATCATATTTAGATTTTTAATGGGATCTCAGGGATTTCATTTAAAAATAAACACAGATGCTTGTCAGAAATTCAGAGCTATTGAAATATGTTATTTAGTTTACCTAAAGATGTTGGGGTTCTTATTTAGTGGGCACAGTCCAAGTATTAAGATTCTGAAGCTGCACAATTAATTTAGAAAACCTGTGCACAGACGTCTGTTGTTTTAAGACACCCCACCAACAGGCTCCAAGTGGCCACGCACTGGTGGGTCAAACAGCCGAGGGCCCCAGAGCCCGGAGCGTAGACTTGAGGGATTTGTATCAGATTTCTCCACACAGGTTGTTGACGCCAAAAGGGGGACCCGAGACGCAGGAGGCTGACTGTCAACCCCAGGCTCTCCGGCCCCGACCGAGTGACCCAGAGGACATCCCATGCCGTCCGCCTACAAGGAAAGGGGGACAACTGGTACCACTGGAGCCAGTGTGCGGCGGGGAAAACACCTGCGAGGACCCTAGACGACATCAGGACGGATCTGGCTCTCGTCATGGAGGTCGACTCGGATGCTGTCATCAGCGGACTGGAGGAGAAGGACCTCGAGGACATCCATCCATCAGTCGTCCCAGGAGGCATCATCATCGGACCGGAAAAGGAAGATCGGGAGGACATATATTCAGCATCGACTCGGAAGCCGCCATCAGTGAGCCGGAGGAGAAGGAAGACATCTCTCTAGCAGGCAGCCCAGAAGCCGCCGTCAGCGGATCAGAGGGGACAAAGGCACGGCAAGCCAGGACGGCACAGGGGACTCCACTCTCCGCTGAAACAGGAGTGTGTGTTAAGTGCAACAAGACGGTGTATGGAGCCAGCCAGGCCTGCCAAGCTATGGGCAGCCTCTACCATGACAGCTGCTTCACCTGCAGCGCCTGTAGTCGAAGGCTGAGAGGGAAGGCGTTCTACTATGACGCAGGAAGGGTTTTCTGTACTCTGGGTTCCAGCAGTCAGCAGACAAGTGCAACGCATGTGGACATCTGATCATGGACATGATCCTGCAGGCCCTGGGGAAGTCGTACCGCCCCGGTTGTTTCCGCTGCGACATCTGCAACGAGAGCCTGGACGGAGTGCCCTTCACTGTGAACACTGAGAATAAAATCTACTGTCTGAAAGACTACCACAGGGTCTGGCGCCTAAATGTGCTGCGTGTAACCAGCCCATCCTGCCCTCAGAGGGGTCTGATGAAACCATTCGAGTTATATCCATGGACAAAGACTATCATGTGGGTGTTGTTGTGTGCTGTGCATCCGCTCATTATGTGTCAGACTAATCAGTTCCACCATTGAAGGAAAATATGCTTCTCCCCCCGTATCAAATGCCACTGTTGGCCTGTGTCTCGGAGGGAGAGGACAAGTATGGAGACTCAGCAGACAAGGATGCAGCTTTTTGACATGTTTTGGTCTCCCTCTCATTCTGCCATAAGACATTGCTATGAAGGACTGTTTCCAAATGTTTAAAGGGCTCTAAATATAATGTGGAGAGGAGCGACAATAGTTATGTTTCAAGTGCCTTGTGTAAGTTGCACTCTTTTTTTAAGAGTGCAAAAGAGGGAATTGTGGAAATTGATGTGAGATATTGTACCAAAGAAGTGAACATTTGAAATGGCAGAAAGTCTTGTTGCAATTTCCAGACACTAAAAGAGGTCCTTTGAGTTTCAATAGTAGCAGTTAAGTGAATACTGTTCAGGCAATACCTGTGTTTGTGTTTTATAGTGATTTCTCTGTTTTATCCTTTCATAAATGTGAGGACTAAAATGGCGGTAGACAAAGGGCTGTTAAGGGTTTTATTGCTGTGGGGGAGGTGGAGATATGTAAGACAGGGTGATTGGTACTCATATGATGGCTTTGTATGGTAATGTATTATATGGTATTGCATTATTACCGTTTATGATTAAAACAGATTTTTGTTTAACCCTCGTCCTGGTTGTTTTGAGTGTTTCTTCTTTTAAAGCAAGCTCATTAGGAACGGCGCGGAGGAAAGTAGTCCAACACTCCTTCAGTTCCCACCCCTGGTTCTGTTCCCCTTAACTCCGGCCAGAGTGAAAGAGCAACGCCACACACTTACTCTGATGTTTCCACCCTAGCCCGCAATATACGGGCTGGCGGGGATATATCAGCTGTTGTGCGGGCAGCTGTGGCAGCCCCCACCACGCAGGGACAGATTGTCTCAGGCGGGGAGGGCGATCCTTCACCCACGCCCAGAGCACGGGGCACTATGGGCCTGACCCGTGAGTGGTACAATCTGAATACAGTGGGACTCCCTCAGAAGGTGATAAACACTATTCAGAGTGTGAGAGATTCCTCCACCAGGTCTCTTTACGACTGTAAGTGGAGGGTGTTTGAGGAGTGGTGCCTTCAAGAAGGGCACATCTCTTTTCAATGTCCTGTCGGGGTGATTTTATCATTCCTACAGGACTTGATCGATAAACACAGAGCTTTTTCCACGATCAAGGTGTACCTGGCTGCTATTGCTGCATGCCATGTGGGCTTTGAGGGTAAGACGGCTAGCCAACATCCTTTGGTTTGCCGTTTTATGAAGGGAGCGAGCAGGCTCCTCCCTGTCTCCAGGTCGCTGGTGTCCTTATGGGACCTGGCAGTGGTTTTAAATGGGCTCAAAATGACCCCATTTGAACCCCTGGAAGGAGCTGACATGAAACATCTGTCACTCAAGACAGTGCTGTTACTGGCCCTGGCATCCGCTAAACGGGTCAGTGATATCCGTGCACTGTCTGTACATCCCTCATGCACTCAGTTCGCCCCAGGGCAAACGAGAGTGTTGTTGAAACCCAACCCTGCCTTTACACCAGAGGTGGTTGGTTCGTGTACCCCGATTGACATTGAGGCATTTCCTCCGCAGCTGGTTTCCTCCGGGGAGCAGCAGCAGGATCTATTGTGTCCAGTCCGGGCTTTGCACACATATATGGACAGATCAAAAGAGCTTCCTCTTAATGACCAACTCTTCGTGTCCTGGGCTAAACCTCACAAGGGTAAGCCTGTTACTAAGCAACGACTATCCCACTGGATCGTGGAGGCGATTGCTTTGGCCTATACGAGTCAGAATCTGCAAGCACCTTCGGGTCTGCGGGCTCACTCGACTCGGGGCCTGGCTACATCCTGGGCTTTGTTCAAGGGTTTTTTCCATCCAGGATATCTGTGCAGCGGCAAGCTGGTCTTCGCCGCTCACTTTTGTCCGCTTTTACAGGCTGGACGTCTCCGCTCCAAGTGTGGCCCGAGCAGTGCTGGGCACCTTGTTGAGTCGGGACTCCACCTGTTAAATTCTGGTTGATTGGTGATCTTCGAGATAAGCTCGTCTGGCAATACGGGAGCTACAATATCCCATAGTGAGACATCGAACGGAGTGTTATGAATGATAACTATAGGTTACTTACGTAACCCCAGCACTCAGAGTAACATGAAGTGAGATGTCTCACCAGACGGCCCTCCTTGCTATGGTGAAGCGAGAAGAGGTGCTTATTTTGAATGACGCATGCGTCGTGGCGCAGGCTACTTATAGGGGGTGATTTCCCCTGACGTTGACGTCAAGAATCACCAGCCAATCAGGATTGGCGTAATGAGATTGATGCTTCTGTTTGCTCCGCGATGAGGCGCATCCCATAGTGAGACATCTCACTTCATATTACTCTGAGAACTGGGGTTACGTAAGTAACCTATAGTTTTCACTCCCTGTGCTAAACGGCTCGATGGAGTTCCTGCCCCCACCCTCCTGTGCGTCCAGTGTGCTCCGATTGGTCAGCTATGCCACTCTGTTCTGATTAGTCAACCACCAGAGAGGCTGTGCCCCTCTTGACATCTGCCGTAAAGTGGTTTAGCGGGTACTTAGCAACATAGCAATACTAGATTTGAGAATCGATAGAGTTATATAGATAAATATATAGCTTACATATAGCATGCAATGGCGTATGGAGCATACAATTTCGAACCTCCGTTCGATCCTAGAATAGACCAAATCGCGAGTCTTGCCTCGCCGTTCACTAGAGCAGACCAAACAGTGTCATTGTGGTACGTTTTTATCTAGTATATGTCTTACATTTCAGATGTCATCAGATGTACCTACAACTGTTGTTATTTAGGTGCCGTTGTGGAAACTGCACTTTGACGCCAAGTCATAGCATAGCATAGCATAAGAAAGGTAGCCTAGCTGAGTTACATTATGTCGGCAGCTAGCTGAAAACACCAACAGTAGCACACATATACCAAGATATACAGCATACATATTTTTCAAGTCAATAGACTATTATATGCACTTTTATTACTTCCTTAGTAATTGAATGTTTATTTTGTAAACCTTTCCCATAGTTTGTTTAATTGCTAAACGTGTTTTGTAACACATCTTACCTTCATAGGTTGTAACACGCATGCTGCAAGTTCCAGAACCCATTAACTGCATGGTTGACCACCCAGGACTAGAGCCTAACTGCTTGAACCCATACACCCTGCAGAATCTCCACAATATTTATAAATACAGTTTCGGACCTTTGACAAATACAACGGAAGAAGAGTAAGTTATTGTTACCTGTAATAAACTACTACCGTTTGATGAAAAATCAAATCATGGTTTGCTATATCTGAATGATATGTTATAGGAGCAAATAATTCAGGAAAGAAAGACTACTAAGTATTTCCATCAAACTTTATTTTTACAAATGTACAAAATGTGTGAATGTATATGTATACACTGTACATCATCCATTCCTCTCCTGATAGGCGTTTTCGATATCTTGCGTATCGCAGCTTTGTAAGCTGGTGCTGGGGATATTTAGGGCGAGGCATCAGAGTGGTGATTCCGTCGTGTGTTGTGCTCCGGATCCGCCAGGAGTTTCCAGATCTGGCTGGACAATATGTAGGATTTCGACCTCCTTTGGGGGGAAACGGGAGAAACGGCTGACAATTATTTCCTCCTTGGGGGGCCTGTCAAATTGAGTTGACAGGTCCTCTGGGACGTGGATTCGTTTCAGCTCGTCCACAAAGGGTGTAGGGTCCAGAAAGACTTTGTGAAACACAAGCCTCGTCAGCTCATCCACATAGACTGAAAAAGAAAGCATTGTATAAATAATTTGTTATTGTTATTCACTTTTTGTATTTAATGTAATACTTTTATTGTTCATTGTATCTTTAATCATTTGAAATGTAAGTTCTGTTAATAATAATAAAAATAAAAACAAATATTTCACAACTTACTGTATGTAGGGTTGTTCTTAACAGGCTTGACCGTACACTCTCCCCTCTTTGATTTTGTATAAGCCAATTTGAAGACAAGTTTTCCTGCAGCAGTTGTCGCTTGGTCACGCCCAGCATTCTCGTTGTGATGCATTGCTGCTAGACACAACCTATAGAATAGCAAAATAAAATGAGACTTTGTGTTATGACGGAATACAACCCTCATGCCACTAAACAGTGACTGTGTTATAAGATGCTACAGAATAAAGTATACAGTGTATTACCTGCACAACATTCCAATGAAGGGGAAAACCACATTTTTTGGGGTAAAACGCAGAATTAAGTTGTGGAAGGACTCCAGGGATGAGGTCTGGTAGTGATGGCTTAGCTTTAGTACATCTTTGAGAACTCTCTTGTTGGTGAGTATAGTTTCAACTCTGGCGAGTGTTATTGAGCCTTGAGTAAAATGACAAAGACATTAGGTAAATCACCAGCACATTAGAACATTACAAACATAATTTGCCATAACAACAATGTTATATTTACATTCTATATTGTTGATCTTATGAAGGACGTGAAATATTGAACTTACCACCTTTTAGGTAAGGTTTATTTGCATCTCTTGCGGCTCCTACAGGATGTGTGCACTTGTGGAACAGAGGGTCATCATGCACGTGAACGTTTTGTAGGTGGTTGACCAGTGACGTCCACCTTGCCACCTTCTCCGGCCCCGAGGTTGTGCTCGTCGCACTCCAGTAGACATGGTTTTTTATGCACCTCTTCAACTTTGTGTCACAGTCCTTGTTCTGTGTAAGTTTCAGAAGTTTCTTGGACAAACCTGATATAAAAAAAAGCACATGCACAAGTTAATATTCAAGCCATAGTGTGGAAATATAGTAGTACTACTATATAGTAGTAGAGTATACTGTCTATGAGCATTTCGTGTGTGTTTGCAGACGAAATTATCCAGCTATGATTATCTATCAGTAATCAACACAGTTAGCTTGCCAGCTAATATGCTAACCTAATATGCAGTTTAACAGCTAGTCTAGGCTTAGCAAGAACATCTTACAATTGCAATAGTATACAGTTAGTCTGCTACATTCGGTCATTCATTGTAGCTGGCATGAAAACAATGTTTTTCATAACATCTCTAGGTTAGAGCTTCTAGCTTAGCTTATTAATGGTAGCTCGGTAGAATACACGAACGGCAACTGTAATTACTGACCGTACGGTTAAATCACCCGGAGTATACTGTCTGAGTATTTCGTGTGTGTTTGCAGACATTCTCCTGCTATGAGCTACATGTAAGGCCATGTGCTAACATCGGTGTTGAGGTCTGGGAATGCTCGTTAGCCCTCGTGTTTACCTCGGTAGCATAGCATTAGCATAGCATTTACACCAGGGGTCTCCAACCTTTCTCCACCTGAGAGCTACTTTGAAAAAATGAAAGTGGCCAAGAGCTACTTGCATCACATCGCTTACATTTATTCACATAGCACTCATCAGTTGAATTAAGCTACTTTTGTACACGTGTGAAATTGCAATACCTAAAGCTTATCTAAAATCTTAACTTCACATCAAGGTCCAAGAAAACGACAATTTCTCACATATTAATATGGCCGTCATAGTAAGTACATCGCCTTAATCACCACCTTGCAAGTATGTTTATGGCACATGTGTGTAAAATAAGTGCATTCACTCTTTTGTACAGTCAGTGAGATGAATGGCACTGCATGGAGTCCACCATAGAGGGGTCTGCTGGAGTCCCCTGCGAGATGGAGTTCATGACTTTATGAGCTGTTCATGAGCACTCATGAAACATTCATGAACAACTCATTATATGTTCACTTGTCATGTTCATGAACCAAAATTCTTAAAATGCTCATGAACCATTTTAAAGAGCAGTTCATGAAATGTTTATGAACATTGTTCATTCATATAAAGTTCCTGTTTTGCTCATGACAGACTTTTATGAGCAATTTATGAACTTTTCATGATCCAGCCAATCACAACATTATAATTAAAACCCCAAAAAGTGTGCATGAGTATTTCATGAACTTTTCATGACTATGAGCATTTCATGAATTTTGGATGATTGTGGCAAGTTCAGAATATTTTGGAATATTCATGAGCATTTTATGAACTTTTGATGATCAGTGTGATGTTTTTAAAGACCTCTTGAATATTCATCTACTATTTGAACATTTCTTTCTTTTTTAAAACTTTTAATCTTAAAACAAAACAATAGTGAATTTGAAACTGAACATTATCTGTATTTATTTTGGTGACATTCATATCATTTTATGGTTTATCTGTACTGTTTGAGAAGCAGTACGAGTAAGTAGAGCCAAGGTGGAACCTTTGGCAGGTGAGCGGTGACATCTGGGTTACCTTAGGGGGGACACTTCCGCCCCCTCCTCAGAAGCAATCCAGACGATCAACCGGATCCTGTGTAGAATTATTGCTGCTCCACTTTTCTGTTTTCTACAGGTCAGTACATAATGAAAATGATCGATGTTAACTTGTGTGAATTAGATATGATGTTGGAGATGTTTAGGAGAGTGTGTCAGAAGGTTGTGAGCATGTTTGACATAGTAACGGTATTTTAAAAATACTAAACTGTCGGCAACAATAGATGCCATTTTCGCGGGCTTCAGCCGCACCTGGGTAAATGTGACCTGAGCGAAGGCTCGCAGGCAGGTTAGCTGCTGCGCACGGGTAATATGTTTTGTTTACCTGAGTGCAGTCTTGCAGGCACATTGCCTTGTTTTTTGTTTATTAACATTGACAGTGTATTTTTGTGATCTCCATAATATGTTATATTTGGTAAAGATAGATATATTGATAGAAAGTATTATTTGATAGCGTTATGTGTTTATAGATAACAACCTGTCCTTCACTGCAAACATAGCTGCTACAACCCGCTGCTGCAGATACACGCTTTACAACATCAGGAGGATGCGTCCCCAGCTGACCCAGAAAGCGACGCAGGTTCTGGTCCAGGCTCTCATCATCTCACGCCTAAACTACTGCAACTCCCTCCTGGCTGGTCTACCTGCATGTGCCATCCGACCTGCAGCTCATCCAGAATGCAGCGGCTCGTCTGGTCTTCAACCTTCCTAAATTCTCCCACACACACGCTCCTCCGCTCCCTCCACTGGCTTCCGGTAACTGCTAGAATCCACTTCAAGACAATGGTACTTGCGTACCATGCTGCGAATGGATCTGGCCCTTCCTACATCCAGGACATGGTTAATCGTACACCCCAGCACGTGCACTCCGCTCTGCATCAACCAAACGGCTCGCTGCACCCTCGCTGCGAAGGGGACCCAAGTTCCCATCAGCAGAAACACGTGGGTTTGCTATCCTGGCTCCAAAATGGTGGAATGAGCTCCCCATTGACATCAGGACAGCAGATAGCTTACACACCTTCCGGCGCAGACTGAAAACTCATCTCTTTCGACTCCACTTCGAGCAATAGAACTATTAACAAAGCACTTATGGACTGGCTTACCTAAAGCCAGTTGAGTAGCACTTGAAATGTTTTTGCTCTATGAAACCTGATGTACTTATATGATTCTGTTTTCTTCAATTTTGTTGGTCGAACGCACTTATTGTAAGTCGCTTTGGATAAAAGCGTCAGCTAAATGCAATGTAATGTAATAATTTATATTGACTATGTTGAATTTCTCCTTGAGATACAGTAATTGACTGACAGACAGATAACTTAAATGGAGAAATGTGATGTTTGTAAAGTTCAGCTATTTGAATGTAACTGTGTACTTTGGATTTTGAATAAGAAGCATTCCAGACGATCAACCGGATCCCGTGTATAATTATTGCTGCTGCACTTTTCTGTTTTCTACAGAAATCATTTATTGTTGCTGTGGTACCCAAGCTTTTGGGACCCGTAACAAAAAATGTTGTGCAGCTGAGTGTCAAGAACTGCTTCAAATAGTGATAGGATTAATTGTAGTGCTCCACCTGTATACATGTATGTTTGTTTGTTTGTTTGTTTGTTAATTTGAGTAAAGTTCCATTGTGATTGACAGTTCATGTACATGAACAGTTCATGAACAGTTCATAGCCAGCCATTGAATTATATTCAGTGACTGGGTATGAACTGTTCATGAACGGTTCATGAAGTTGTTATGAACAGTTCTTGATATGTTCATGAACAATTCTTGAAATGTTCTTGGTTGAATATCCCTACACACTCACTGAAAACTCCATTTCATGAATTGTTCATGAACCTGCCTAAAACCATATTCCATGAATTGTTCATGAACCATTCCAGCACAGGAGTTTCATGAGTAGTTCATGAACTGCCCTAGTGCCATTTAATGTTCATGTCACTTTCATGAACAGTTCATCAACTTTGTTATGAGCTGTTTATGAGCTGTTTATGAGCTGTTCATGGAATGGAAACTGAGAAATCTCCAACGAGGCTTTTGGGGGAGGTCTTTTCTGTGTTAGAGTTTTACTCCCTACAGGGTGTACTTTGAGGGGTTTTGACTTTGCAGACTGTTTACATGCATGGACACCTTCATAACACACAAGGAGACGGGTAATAACCGGAAAAGCATGCAATGGGCCCTTTAACACAATAATGATGTCAAGTCAAATATGAACCAGTAAGTATCTGATTAAAGTTTATTTTTCATCACTACAACAGAATAATAACAATCAATGTTTTTATTTCAGCTGCTATCAACAGGTAAGTGAACAGGCAACAATAACCGCAATTCTGTTTTTCTTATTGCATATGACCAGGGTTGGGAGGGTTACTTTGTAAATGTAATCAGTTACTGATTACTGATTACATGGCTCTGAAAGTAATCCGAATACAGTTACAGTTACGTGTCTTAAAAAAGTAACGTAATCAGATTACTTTTAGATTACTTTTGGATTACTTTATTTTTCCATCACAGATGGTATGTTTTGGTGAACAGGAGTCACAAAAAGCAAAAGAAAACTGAACGTGTTTTTACCGTTTTAATGACGTATCAAGAGCACACTGAAACATCACATCTGAAACGATGTAACAACATAATACACTTGTTGGGGATGCAGCTTGTGAGGAGTGAAGGACACGGCTTAGAACGGGCGTGTCGCCTTCTGTCCTGCCAGTGTTGGCAGGACATGAATTAAAGTGTCGAACTCGGACTTCATTTTAAGGACATCTCGGCCAGGGGTGTAGAGCTATATTTGTTTAAGCACCGGATCGGCAAAACAGGAGTGTGTGCACCAGTCTGCCTTGATCTATGAATTCATGTCAGTGACTTTCACAGTATCTGCTGCCCACAGCTGTTTTATAGAAGGAACACCTCCTTCACTTCATGAAATCTCTGCAGCACCAGGAGGCAGCGGGAGGGTTAACTCCGCCTCTAAGACGAGTGCGCTGCGCAGTGCCTTTCACGCAGTGCCTTTCACGCACCGCCTTCACTGTGTATACCTTCAGAAATAATCATTAGTAAGGCTAAAGAGCGACCGCAGGCTGATGTGTTTTAACCACACACACCTATATATATACACACACACGCTATTTAAACGCAGACTTGTGTTCCTCCATGTTTCGTTGTTATTGTTTCACTGAGCGAGCGGACCCGCGATTTTTTTTCAAACGCTTTTTTGGTCCATCTGCGGCGGCTCTGATGATTCGAATCGGCTGTACCTACTAGTAATGAATATTACATGTTGAGAGGAAATCTTTTCACCAATAATTCCAATAAGTAATCCAAAATGTATTCACTTCAGGTTTACGAAAGTAACTGTAATCAGATTACTCGTTTTTCAAATGTAACGCGAGCTGAATACAGTTACTTGATTTTTGTATTCTGATTACGTAATGCCGTTACATGTATTCCGTTACAACCCAACCCTGCATATGACATATATAATTTAACATTGTTTTATTGCCATTTATACTTTACTAAATAAGAACTCATTAGTGTTAAGAAATACACAGTACCACTGAAGGCTGGTCAGTGTTATTTACTGACTGTTTCAGACTGATAAGAACTTCTCCCAGTCCTCAGCTGACAATTTGGAGCTTCTACTAGAAGATGGCTCTGGTTCTGAGATAAGCGTTTTCACATCTGATTGAAAGTAATAGATGACATCGGGATTTAGGGGCCATGCAAAGCAATTATTTCTGCCAGACTGTTGCACACAGGACACCTCGACGTCATCACCAACTACCTTCAGGACTTGCCCTACAAATAGCTTTTTGTCATAAACCAGATTACCATCTTTCCAACCATGTCATCAGATTCTGAAAGGGTGGTGGAGGGTGTAGCTGTTTTGGCATGAAAGTCTACCTCAGAGGGTGATTCACATTCACAGGTAAGTCCCATTCGATGGCAAAAACAGGACACATCTCTAAACATGATCTTCCCTGGGGTGTTTGCAGTTACCTGGTGAATATTCAAGGTGCCTTTAACAACCGGCACGTCATTCGGCAAAGCCTCATCCACTCTGGTGATGTCATCTTCGGATACCCAGTAGAATTTGACATTTGAATTCGATTTTTCCAGAAAGGAAAACAAATCTTGAGGCTGCTGAATATCACTTCCTTGCAACACAAATGCATCAGCACCTCTCTTGACTGAACCACCAATACCGTCTGGTGCACCCTTTCCATGGGCCTTCTCTGAGAAGTTCCATGTTATCTCTTTAATGCCTCTAAGGAAAGGCATGGTACACATCAAGTAGAAATTCTTTCGGTTTCTGTACTGGGTGAGTGGGCCGTCACTCATGAAGTGCACTGTAGTTATCCCTGTATTGGATAGGACCTCATCCAACACAGGTTTCAGATGTCCCCATACTGCCCGTTCGTCATGTCGGAGGGAGTCAGAAATGGTGGCAAAGGCTTGAGATTTCCCAGCTGTGTAGACCATGCATGTGTGAACTGTTGCCTGTTTTCTACTACCCCCAAAATGAAAAGACTGAACCTCAACATTCAGCTTACAGGCATAATTTTCAGAAAAGTCCATATGGACTACAGCCTCATGGTCTTGGAGGCTGTTCTTGAGGGCCCTGCACTGTTCCACTTGATGGATCCATATGTACTGGTGCTTTGCCAGTGCGTCCAGCTTTTCATTAAAGCTTTGCAGGCGATCCTCCCATGTTCCTGTTACAGCTTTCTTCACAAAATGGGAATAGGTTTTCCCCTCTGAGCAGACCCTCTCTCTCTGCCATTGGTGCCATGTAATCTGCTCAGTGTTTTGGGGGATGGCTGATTCAATGTCGGAGTAGCAACACTTTGCACACTGCCTGAACATGCATTTTTTGTTTTTCAAATTACACACAATTTGAGAGAGTGTCTCCGAAATGCTTTTGCTTCCTAAAATGCCAATTTGATGTAATTTGTCAATGAGAATCTTGACATTCTCATGATCAATGCACGCACAGGTGTTGCGGTCACTTGCCTTTGGCTCAGTGACATAAAATGGACGCAGACAGACAAACTGCCTGTAGGATATGGAATGTGCCACTCCTACCTCAGTTTTCTACTCTGAGTGAAGCTCTCTAAGAGACTTGGTAAGAACACGCCGCTGTCCCTTGACCTTATTTTTAGTGACAGTGCCCTTCTTTCCTGGTAAAAGACGACTGTTTTCATCACGTGTGAGAAATTCAATCACACTTCTTCTTTCTGGACCTTTTCTGAACGCTTTTGGTCGATTCTTTTCATTCACTGTTTTATGTTTTTCTCTATTCAGTCTCTGTACTTTCTTGCGGAATGCATCTGCTCTTCTTTTTTCTCTTAAAAGTTGCTTTCTTAACTCTTCTATTTCCTCCCTCAGTTTCCTGGTACGGTTTTCACTTCGATGGCTGGAGTTTTTGTTCTTGCTTCCACATGAAGCCTTATCAGGTGTTGAGGATGAGAGTGGTCCCTCCCAAGGTGAGGATGGATGAGCAGAAACAGATGGCCTAGGAAGTGAGGATGGCTGAGATGGTCCAGGAGGTGAAGATGGCTGAGATGGTTCAGGATAGGCAACTTGTGGAGGCTCCTCAAAAGAGTCCTCAGACAGAGGTGTGAGGTTCATCACAGCTTCCACCTGCCTCTTTCTTTCTCTACGTCGCCTCTGATTGAGCCTCCACTGTTCCCTCTTCTTTTCAGCAGCAGATGCTGTCAGTTCTGTGACGGATGGATGATCATGCTGTCCAGCTTGCGTCCTCTGTTTATACCTACAAAGTATTTATTAATTTAGTCATGTATTTATTTATTAGATATTCATTTGTTTATTATTTTTAATGAAGATTTAAGCCAAGTTAACTGCCAAATGTACTTTGTAGTGGTACTGTATATATGGAAAACAAATTCAGTCTTATAGACAATGCATCCTATACTGTTTACTGCCAATACTGCTCTCATACACCTTCACAGTTATACCTGTCCCTTCTCTTTGCTAGTCTCTCCTCCCTAGCAGCAGGATCTGCCCTTATCCTTGCACGGAAGCGTGCACCCCTCTCCTTGTTGGACACAGGCATCTGTTACAAAGGTTTTTTTAATAATATAATAAAAAATAAAAATAATACAATTAATTCAGTTATACAAACTCTATAGCATGTTGAAACAATCAATAAAGAAATAAATAAATCAGTTAAATCCACTGTGTCATTCGGGATAACAGATGTCATTCAGACAAACAGTTTTACTGAATGACACATTTCATAGAAATTCATTCCTAACAGGCAGTTGCTTGGTCGCCTATTAGCAACAATGACCTTGACCTCAATTTGTAAACTTCAAATTTCATCTATAACTTTATGTTTTTTAAATTAAAAACTTTATAAACACTTGTTTGACGTTTCACAGAATGACATTCAAATCTGTGACACATGGTACCACACATGGAAAAGGTGTAATCATCTCAAATGTAGGAGCAACATTTAAACTTACCTTCAACTTGGGCAGTCTTCAAGGGTCCTTTGAGTGATGTCATCACATGTGGCCTGACTAAAGTCATATGATTATAGTTCAAAATGGCCTCTGATCTTTGTTTTACCGAATGACATTCAGGAAAATGTTTCTTTGCGGAACAATGTTTTTTAGATATTTTTTTATGTTTTTAAAGGTGCATCTTATCAAAACTTTAAAATGTTCATCAAGAGACTTGAAAAAATATGCCGCATAGAATAGTTCATGATTTTAAATTATTTTCATCATTTTACAAACAGTTATCTTCATTGACTTTAAGTGAGAACCGTTTTACCGAATGACATCTTACCACTTTAATACTAGAAAAATCACCCAATTTAGTATTATTTACACTATTTACGAATAGTGGTCAATAAAGTGATGTGAGATTAATGCCTTCATACAATATTTAACTATTTTTATGCAACAATATAAAGTTAACTGCTTGTGGAAACAGATATCTAGGCGTCATGTCACTGACCCTCATTTGTTGGTGCTGATTTGCCATGTGCACTGGATTTGGCTAAGGGTGATTGTAATGGTGAAACAAAAATATCACACAAATAGATATATATATATAGTTTCTCAAACAGATAATACAATTCAAGTGGGCATACTAGTCTGTCTCAACAAGGATGTATTGGCTCCTGGAGTACACGTCTTAAAGTTTTAACAACTGGAAGTCAGCAATTATGTTTCTAGGGGTGTTAAGCCATGCTTTTATTTTCTACTGATTATTTTCAATTGAGATGCATAGTCATTTACATTCATGGTTTTATTGTTTTTGTCAGGATTCGGGAAAAAGGTAGGACCCAAATGCAGAATAAAAAAGGCAAAAAGGTCAAGGAACAAAAAGGCGAGCTTTATTTTATAAAGCTGATGACATAAAATAAACAGATAGCACAAGGTAGCATCAAAACAAAAACTGACCGTGACCAATGAACCAACAAGGAGCACAGGGGAAGACAAGACTCACTAGAAAATCCATTTCCTGCAGAAAATGTGTGTGAATGCTGTAAACTGTGAACATTTGTGGCTGAATTTAGCTGAAAATACAGAAAAAGCTGAATATTTTTTTAGCTGAATGGTAGCTGCTGTTAGCTACAAAAACCAAGTAAGTGTGTTGCTGAACTTAGCGGAGAAATGCAGAAAAGTGAAATGATTTGAATCAAATTGTTACAGCTCAAATGCATTGCAATGACTTTGAGTGTCTGTTCTGATTAGATGATGTCACTCAGGTTTGTGGCCCCAATCTGCCCAGCAACACCATGGTTACGAACTGCAGTACTGAGTCCCATTAAGAATGCATTGAGCATTATATCTGACCATTTTGCCACCTGTTCAAAAACTATGGCTCCTATAAAAAATGTTACCAGACCGTGAGCATCAGGGAACCCCAATTAACTCATATATGTTTTCTTTGTAGGTTTTGTGTGTAAAATGTGAAGATGGGAGCAGTTTGTTTAAAGTTGACTTCTCTCTAGTCTGAAGAAAGATCCGGAAATTGCTTTTCCTGGTTTTTGTCTCTTCATGCCCTCAAGAGGCATTTAGTTTAATATTCTTTCTTATGTATTTATTTTTTAACGTAGGAGAGGTTTTCCTACGTTTTTCATGAAGAATTATGTCTCGGGAGTGTAGGGTTTGGGAATTATGGCAGATTTAAAAAAAAATTGGGGCAAATTTCAAGCTGTCCTCCACTCTGTTTTGAGATCAGAGCACTCTAGACTTAACCAGCTGCCCAATACACACTAATGTTAACATCTGAAGAAGGCCTCTTTACCAAGCTCCAAACTAAGTTAAATATCTCAAAAAGTGTAAAATATATAAACAATCTGAATAAGAATTGAATAGCTGAAGGTCTTATGATCATTTTAACCTGTTAAGCCCGAGAGACCCCGGTCCCGGGGCACTGCCGCAACATCTTGCAGGAAACAGTGTCTGAGGGCATGTTCATTTAATAAACTATGAATGTTTTTTATCCATGTAACGGGAAGAAACTCATCTAACTGATCATCATTTTATTTTTTCAAAATAAAACCCACAACGCTGAGCCTCTGAATTAGCAACGAGCGAACAATGCTAACGGATGACTGCACCGAAATTCACCCACAAAACCTTATTATTTATCTTTGCACATCCAACAACACATCGTTTCACATCGTGAGGTGACACAGAATCGAAGGGTACCCTCATTATCACTCAATTATACGAAATCGCGACTTTGTAAACAAAAACAGACAGACACAGACACAGCTTCACTCTCATGCAAAACTGTGTGTGCGAAGCCCACACCTTTTTGTTTTACCATGTGTGTGAGTGGGGAGATTCCCCTTCGATTCTAATGGCTCTAACGGTCAGAAAGAGATGTCAATCACCAAAATTGACCAATGGGTTCCAGAGAAACGGTAAAACCCCCATTTCCACCCAAATCACCTCAGAGGTGGAGTATTTTTGGCTAAACCTCTCTAAAAAGGTCAAATGTCACTTGTTTTGCATCAATCTTGATACAGGGTACTTATTACATGTTGTAGTTTGGATTCATAAAGCTTTATGTCTACCTTACCATCATCCAAGGGTAGTTTTCACTATAAGTAAAACATTTTATTTTGGACGGACACTATAATTGACAGTTTTTTACTATGTTCAATCTGAATTTTCTTTAAAATAAAAAACATGTATAGTGGTCTGACTCTTCTACATCCAACTCACAGATTTATCATTACTTTGAGGAAAAATATTATTAATTTAACCCTTTTAGAAGGGAAGATATGGTCATTTGTTCTGGGAATGTCATTTTCGAGCCTGAGACCTGAAAAACAGGCTCAGGGCTAAACATGTTAAAATGCCTGCGGCCATCATGATCTGAATCCATTTAATTGTACCTGACCTTCTGAGTTATCCTACATACCGAACTGTTGAGCCATTTCAGAAAGAGTTCATGCTTATATAATCTCATAAAGTTTAGCTGATGTCCTGAGGTCCAGCAAAGATGTTGAGGCATTTTTACTTCTACCAAATGTCCATTTCCTTTGGATAATGATCAGCAGAAAGTTCCCCTCCAGACATATTTTAAGGCATGGAAATACTCTATACTAAAATGCTGTGAATTATAATATCCACCAAAAAGACAAAGTGCCTAGTAAGAAATCTTAAACATGTTGTAATCCCTCAATGAAGAAAGGGTCAATGTAGATGCCATGCAGTGGTTATGTTATTCTTTTTTTTTATTGTATTATCGCTAAGGTTGATATGTACCCAACTCACTCAAATAAGCAAACAATGTTGACCAAAAGGATCAAAACACTGATGAAAGTCTGGTCGAAAGGGCTGGTTGTACTTTGCAGGGTATAAAACCCACCCCCCCTCTTTTCAGCCAGTGTGAGCTGGAACGAACTGGAGCCCTAAAGAGGATGTTTTGTTTTAAAAAAATGTATGCTTAGACTTTGTTGGAAATAGTTTTTTTGCACTGGGTTATTCAGACATATTAGTTTACTTAGTGCTTCATTGCAGAACAGTTCAAATGGTGAGTGGTAGGGGGTGCACGCAGGGAATATTTTGTTCCAGAAACATCCAGGGCCAGAAAATGAGTTGAGAGCACAACATCTCAGTAATTGGCAGAAAGCAATCACTGCGTTTGTACTGATCAACAACCCAGACACGTTTATTCTGGTCATTTTGTACTTTGGGCCATTGAGGATGGTATTTGCTGGACTCCGTATATTTGCATTAAACAATCTTGCGAGTCACCGTCTGTTGAACTTCTGTACGAGAAGTTTATGCTGTATAGAAGAAATTGCATAAAACTAGGACAATTTCAATTGTTATCAGTCCACGCCAGTATGTCTTAGCCACAAAGAGCATGCTTTCCTAAAAGGAAATGCTTATGAAAGACTGTTTAACCTACAGTCACAATTTATTTTCAGCGTATCTTACAATTTGTATTCTGAAGATGACATCTGTTAACAGGAAGTTATTGTTTAGTTTATACAGTGACATTGCTGTTATCCATGCTGCTAAAACCCTGACCCTAATTTCAGACCTGATCATTAAAATGCCAGCATTTCTGAAGCCGAATTCACCCGTTGTTGTCAGTTCCCAACAGTCGTGGAACATAGTATCGGCCGAAAAAGTATTTAGCCTCTATGCTAAATGGCGAATAAATCAGAGGTTCTGGTGTGGTTTTGATATGGGCCGGTGATGTTCTCTTTTGACATCCATGAGAAAGTCGTGCAAAGTATGTCAATGCTTTCATCATGCAGAAATGGTTGTGGTTAAATCTATACTGGGTTGGACAAACAATGGACGCGACTGAGCCTAAATTCCCTCTGTTCTGGTCTTTGTTTTCAGTCAAGTCAAGCAACAACTTGCAACTCAAGAATTAAGAACATAGTACATCAATGTTTATTTATTTGACGTCGGAACTTTTTAGTTAATAAAAAGCTGAAATATCGCTACTGTACGTATACATGTATTAGAACTAGTGGAGCTTCGCAGATGGGGGGTCCCCCCCCCCCTTCCCACGTCCATTCACGATGTCTCGCAGACCCCACGCAGTAAGCAGGAAATTAACCCAGCTCACACTGTCTGCTCCTCGCAGCAGCGAGCCGCGCAACGTCCCGCCAACACGGCACCCAGACACCACGTAGTATTCTCATTTGTTTGTCATTACTGGTGTCATTTTCTGGTTGCTAACGCCATTGTAACATAATCACTGATGTTCCGCTGTAACGGTGGTGGACTCACCAGAACAGAGTGGGCGAGCTGACCAATCAGAGCACAGTGGGCTCACAGGGAGGGGGGGGCAGGAGCTCCAACAAGCCGTGTAGGACAGAGAGTGAATACACATACTATACAGAGATGCTGTATGAGAAACCAATGTGAGTTCGGAAAATTGCACAATATAAATCTATTATAGTAGACCTCAACAATGGAATTATGATCAGTAGAAATGGCCATGACATGGGACCTTTAATTGCAAGGGCCACACAAACAGTACAGTCATTCAAACCTGATCTGAGGGCTCTGTTCTTGCTGTACCTTAATCCCTGACGTCAAACAATGTATGAGATTAGAATCCATAGCCAAAACCTCAAGGGGTTGTATGGGTCAGATAAAATGAATGTGAAATCCAATAACTGTTGTTGTGATTACCCCCTGAATTCGATCTGTGGTTGGTCAGCTGCAGGTTCATCGTTGTAATTTAATTGCATATATCTGTGTGGGTTTCATGCTTTGTTTTTTCTAAAGGTTGTACTATAAAGTCACTGTATTGATGTCTGAAGTATAAGTGACGGTTTCCTCAGTTTTAACCACTTGTTTACCTTAATTATTTGATACGGAGACAATGAAACCCCAGTCAAACCGTTAAATTGTTACAACCTCCTGACATTTCAGTCACTTTTGTCTAATAGCTGTAAAAATATAATATATTCGATCTGTCTGTGTTTCTTCTTTTATTTTGAAAAGTGTTCACTCACTGTTATGTGTGTTTTTACTTCTTGTCCTGTCCCCTGTTTGATTATCTGATTCTGTCCATGTGGTGCCCTTGTGTTTTCTTTCCCACCCTGCATGTGTCTTGTCCTTGTGATTAGTTGTGCATGTATTTAAGTTCTGGTTTTCTTTGAGTGATTGTCAGATTCTTGATTTTCATCCATGGGAGAGTTCTGTTTAGAGATTTCTGTTCTATTTTGCGATTTCCTGCCATATCCAGCGTGGATTCTAACCTCTAATAAATGTATTTGTACGTTAACCTGTTGTCAATCCTGCACTGGGGTCCAACTTGCTCTGCTCGCCCAAGACATTTATGGTTTTCTCTACCTGTCCAGGTCTGTCCCATTTTTTTTTTCATTGACCAGTCTTTAAACAATGCCAGAGCCCACACGTTGTCCTGTTAGTTTGTACTTCCTGTCTGCCTTCTTTTGTTGATTTCTCTGACGTCCAGCGTCCTGTGTTTTAACCTCTTTCCTTCTTTTGCGCTGTTTTTCTTTTCTTTATGGGGTCCATTCTGATGTCTTTTCTGATGGATGAAAAACAAACATTTGTTGTCCTCAGCTGACGTTAAAATGGCTGGACATTTTATGTTGATTGATATGAATGTATTTACCATCTGTTAGTGAAGCATGCAGTACTGCCACGTCTGCAATTGTTTCAGAAAAGCCTTGCTTGGAATTCAGTGTTTGAGGGAAATGTTACAAGAACAATGCGTAATGA
Source organism: Pseudochaenichthys georgianus (assembly GCF_902827115.2). Classification (NCBI taxonomy): domain Eukaryota; kingdom Metazoa; phylum Chordata; class Actinopteri; order Perciformes; family Channichthyidae; genus Pseudochaenichthys; species Pseudochaenichthys georgianus. The sequence continues at coordinate 10,261,304 of NC_047523.1, forward strand.
AATATAAACCAGATGGGACATAAGTTTTTGAAGGCTTAATGGCAATCTTCTTTGGCAGTTATTTTTAATTAATTAAGGTAATTAGTTTGTTTCGTACACAAAGATAAGGTGGTAAACATGTCTGGCCCCCTGTGGAGATGCCTTCTGGGTGTCAAAAGAAACATCCAGACAGAGTTTTCATTGAATGTTGCTGGCTGAAACAATCCGAAAATAAATAATAATATACAGCTTATTTGTTGTGAAAAATACCCCGTTTTTGTCATTGGCTTCTTGATATGTGATGGCTTTACAAGCTGGGTTACCTCAGCTCCGACTTGATGCCATTTCAAGGCAGACTCATCAAGATAAGTGACAATCGCTGGCAACTTGACCAACAGAAGGGAAAAGGGCACTTTCTTTAAATGTCATTTCAGCCCTAAGGCAAAACGCTGTATATTGCTTTGTTGCTTGTGTCTGAGTGCCACATGGCAATGGGAGGGAAAAGCACAATCTTATCTATGCTATGCTCTGTGACTGATTCCCATGTGGTACACGGATTGCATAATGAAGCTGGACTGTGAAAATGTTATTATGTTATTATGAGCCACACTGCCAGCGGTTGGCAAAAATGCCTGCTGCTTGAATGTTGCTACAATGTGTTTTTTGTGTGTGGATGTGGGCAACAGGGAGAGGAAAACAGAGAGGGAGCATACTGGTTTCAGTGAGCCTAGCATGTGTTGGATGGAGGGGGGTGGGTTGCTTTTGCTGATGAAGTGTGTGGGCAGGTATCCAGATACACTTCTGGAGGCCGACAACCTGTATATCAGTGTATAAGTATATAAGTGTATGCACTGGCCTATTTATGTGTGGATGGGTGTTGTAAGTGGGTTAGGGTTTGTCATTCAAGTGGTGGTGCCCAGTATCTCTGTCCAACGGTTCAACGGTCATTGGACTCATGTCCCGAGATGGTAAGACTGGCAGAGTGATGGGATTGAAAGTGATTGACAAGGGGTGTGGTGAAAAGACCTTCCCTGATGTTGTAAAGGTGCTGTTTCAGTCTGGTGAGTATGGTGTGTTGGGTTTCTCCGATGTAGAGTTTATTGCAAGTTGTGCAGGATATAATGAAAACAATGTTGCTGCTAACGAGCGAGAAGGAGCAGAGGCTACAGTGGGGGCTCCACAACCCCAGTGGGGGATTGGTAAAAGTGAGAGTAAGGTGGGTGGGGATGCAAACTGGTTCAATTTTGGATTTGGAGTAAGGATACAGACCCTGGTTGGGCTAGGTCGAGGTAGGAGTAGAGGGTGTAGGGCAGGGGTCGGCAAGTAAGTTTGGCCTTTTCTGAGCCACTAGATGGCGGGCCGGAACATAATCAAAGGCTTATTTAAGTAATTGATTGTTAAAACATGTGACACATTCTAATGTTTGGGGGGGGGTGCTAGTGAACTGTCAACGGAGGGGAGGGAGCCTCGCTGCGGTGCCGTTCTGTGATTCTACAGATGGCCAGTCCGCCCCCGCTCACAAACTTATTAAGATCCAAAGTTTTAGTGTGTTTTGAATCAATGCTGAGTACAGCCAAACTTGACTTCTCTGTCATTGTAGACCGAATGCTTCTCATTTTTGCGCCGTCCCGTTCAAATGACAATCACATTTCAATGCTCGCGCCAGGGCCAGGGTTACAAGGCTCGCGTCTTGTGCTGCATACACTTGCACACGGACATTAGGGATTTTCAATCAATGTTTATTTATATAGCCCAATATCACAAATGTTACATTTGTCTCAGTGGGCTTCACAGTTTGTACAGAATATCAGTATGACAATACGACACCAGGTCACCCTTGAAAAAGAGATATTTTGATCTCAAGGGGCTTTCACCTGGTTAAATAAAGGCTACAAACAAGACACCCTCTGTCCTTAGACCCTCACATCGTACAAGGAAAAACTTCAAGAGAAAAACCCACAGTTTAAAGGGAAACATGGGAGAAACCTCAGGGAGAGCAACAGAGGAGGGATCCCTCTCCCAGGACGGACAGACGTGCAATATATGCCGTGTGTAAATTGAAGAGATAATACATTTTACAGCATAGGTAGATCAAATGTTTGGAAATGTAAGTCTATAATAAGAAGATTAATCCACGAGGATGTCAACAATCCTGTGGGAGCCATCAGGAAGGTAGTATGATGAGAGTCCTACCCTTACCCACCCCCCATTTTCCCTCTGCTGGTCTATGGCCTTGTAGAGGGAAACGGGGTACAGAGTCGCTTAGATAAGCGGGGGAGTGCATCTGACGAAGAGATAGGTTGTTGTGCTCCCTATCTCTGTTTCTTATCCTATATCTAATAGAACTGCTCGGGTCTTGATAGATTGAGTGGGGAAGTTCATGAGATCTTTCTAGATGGTTATCAAGAATAACTTTTATCCAATGACCTTTTCCCTCTCTGTCTGTGTCTGTGTATTCTCTTGTTCCGATTAACCCAGCCACATTTGTTTTCTTGTTTTGTATCTATATCTACGCCGGGATCCGGAGTCGAGGCTGATCCTCTTGCTGTAGTCCTGTGTCTTGGATCCTCTATCCTGAGTTCTGGATTAAGTCGTGGACTTCGGGTCGTGGCTGAACCTGTCTATGCGGTCCTGCCTTGGGTCTCGTCATGCTGCTTTCCTGATGGCTTCCACAGGATTGTAGCTGACATCCTCGTGGATTCATCTTCTTATTACAGACACACATGCATTTCCTAACATTCGGTCTATATGCTGTAAAATGTATTATCTCTTCGATTTACACACAGCATCTATTGCACGTCTGTCCGTCCTGGGAGAGGGATCCCTCCTCTGTTGCTCTCCCTGAGGTTTCTCCCATTGTTTCCCCTTAAACTGTGGGTTTTCTCTTTAAGTTTTTCCTTGTACGATGTGAGGGTCTAAGGATAGAGGGTGTCGTTTTTCTCATACTGATATTCTGAACAATCTGTGCTGTTGTATTTGCTGTGTCTCTACTTTAGGCTATTTTTATTATATGTACAGCACTTTGGCTCGACCAAAAATCGTTTATAAATGTGCTATATAAATAAAACTTGATTTTATTTGATTTGAGAGTCAGGCAGGACCCCAGTGACAGGTTCAGCCACGACTCGAAGTCCAGGACTCAAATCCAGAACTCAGGATAGAGGACACAGGATCGCAGCAACAGGATCAGCCACGGCCCAGGATCCCAGCGTATATAGACACCAAAAAGAAATTTGGGGGAATCTGGGTTATTCGGAACATGAGAGCAGTGTGCGAACTATACACGGTCTCCGGGGGTGCCGGGATTTATTTATTTTTTGTGGGGGGGGGGGGGGGGGGGGGTAAATGCTGATCCGTGCATTGATAGCAACAGCACAGACCTATTATAAATTGAAAATATGTTGCACACGGGGTGGTGCCACAGGTCTACATTTACATGAAACGTCCCGATGGATCATGTTCATGTCAACATATTTCCCGAGCATGTATGGGCTACGCAAACTTCAATCAACTTGATAATAAATAATCCACGACCACCAATGTAACGTTTGACTGTTTAACTGACGCTGCCCGCCTCCGGCGTCTATAGAAAAGAGATCAACTCAGTGAAAGCACCGCCTGCTGACCAATCAGAGCTCAGTGTGCGGAGTTTAAATCTATCAAGTCATATTACAGGATAAAGGAAATACAGTTTAAACTGCTGTATGCAGAGAAGACGCCGACGTATCGCACTTATCATTCATATCACATTCAATCAGATCATCGATCATATAATATCATAATATAGCCTATATTATCTCCTTATCTGAGTCAGCTGAGCCGTATCTGGCCGTGCAACACTCACAGTGTCACATACTGTATGCAGAAGCATTATTTTAAGCAACACATTAGGTTGACGAAACACTCAACTCAAATGTAATTAAAGTCAGATCTTAGATGGGGCAATGATATCATAAAACTGTTACGCTTTCAAACACTCGGTAGTTTATTTATTTTTTAACCAGTTGTTCTGTATTCACCTTGCAGGTGGCTTGTATCCTGGATTATTATGTTTAAGTCATGGATGTTTAAAGTTCATATTTGTCTAATATTAGTTTACTTTTCATTAATGAAGTATGACGCTGCGCTGTCAGTACACTTGTCCCTGTTTGTGATTGGTCAACTGTTGCTAACCCCACCCTTTCACGTGAATGCGCTCTCAGCTGGTGAGAGAAGCTCTGGCTTGATTTACCGAGTTGACATTAACCAGCGCCGAGATCTCGTTTGTTAGGGTTAGTTTAGATAACTCAAACATATCCAGGGTTTGAACTGGCTTCGTAGTACAGGGCACAGGTGGCTGCATAGCATATTATTATATTTTTATTTTAGCAGGATGCAGTGACACAAATATTTGGGAAGGCTTAGCCTTCCCTAGCCTACAGCACCCGCCGCCCCTGAACACAACCCTCTCACTGCCTGGAGAGAACGATGCACATAGCCCTTCTCTCATAAGTAGGCCAGCCCCCAAGTTAACGTTAGCTGTCAAGTTAGCACTAGCACTGACGTTAGCTCCCTCCTCTCTCGGTTCTGTTGTAGCAGCAGTCACAACGTACGATGTGCTACCACCAGCTACATTAGGTTGGTCTTCTTGATCAGGTTGTTTGGCCGTCTTTTTAAATAAATTGCCCAGGGTAAGTTGTTTTTTTCTTTTCGACATGTCAGCAGCAGCAACAATGCCTGGTAAACATGCAGTGCTAACTAAACGAGCTTGTGAGTGGGTAGAGCTGCGGGCAACGTGCAAGCAGGCGACACTTTTTTCATGAATCATAAACTTTAAATATAATTTTATTTCACTTATTTTACACCTTTGAAAAAAAAAAAACATGCCCAAAAGGGAATTTATTTGGTCATCATATCAGCATTTTAGAGAGCTCCCCCCAAATATCACAAACCATGTTCCCAGCAGGATTTCCGTTAGCCGGTAATTACCGGTTTTTAGCTGGAAACATTTATTAAAAACCGGTAAATTCAAAACCTGCCGGTCAAAATGTCTGGTAATAATTAGGGAAGCTCCGATCGATCGGCCGCCGGTCATTATCGGCCGATATTCACTCTTAATAGTTTGATCGGTGCTCTCTATAAAGGCCGATCAGGAGAGCTGGATCTGATCGATATGGACATAAACGCGAGTGAAGTGTAACCGGACGCGAGAGAGAGGTCAGATCAGCTGCTGAGTCTGACCGAAACACGCAGCTCTGCATAATCACCTGAAGCCCCGCCCTCTGTTTAGCGAGCTGCAGGAGCTGCTTGAGAAACTGACGTGCTGTCAGGAGGGAGAGGGGAAAAGAGAGGATCCGTTTCTCCCGTGTTATTATTCAAATGTAATGTAAAATGTTGCATAATGTACGTTATCTACTACAAGTAGTTTGTTTGAATGTAATAATTATGGTGTTTGTTGTTTGTGGAATCATTTATTGAAAAATGAATCTGAATTTTTCGATCTGTTACGATTATAAACTGAAGCAATATAAAAATGAGCCCCGTGAACTGAAGCATATCTGCTCATAGTCCGGTAATTACCTGCTAACGGAAACTCTGCTACACAACTCTTATTATTAGGGCCCGAGCACGAGAGTGCTAGGACCCAACGGCGTCCTAGCACGAAGTGCAAGGATACCTATTGTTATTCGTGGTATTATTAGGGCCCGAGCACGATGTGCTAGGACCCAACGGCGTCCTAGCACGAAGTGCAAGGATACCTATTGTTATTTGTGGTATTATTAGGGCCCGAGCACGAGAGTGCTAGGACCCAACGGCGTCCTAGCACGAAGTGCAAGGATACCTATTGTTATTCGTGGTATTATTAGGGCCCGAGCACGATGTGCTAGGACCCAACGGCGTCCTAGCACGAAGTGCAAGGATACCTATTGTTATTCGTGGTATTATTATTATTAGGGCCCGAGCACGATGTGCTAGGACCCAACGGCGTCCTAGCACGAAGTGCGAGGATACCTATTGTTATTCGTGGTATTATTATTATTATTATTAGGGCCCGAGCACGAGAGTGCTAGGACCCAACGGCGTCCTAGCACGAAGTGCAAGGATACCTATTGTTATTCGTGGTATTATTAGGGCCCGAGCACGAGAGTGCTAGGACCCAACGGCGTCCTAGCACGAAGTGCAAGGATACCTATTGTTATTCGTGGTATTATTATTAGGGCCCGAGCACGATGTGCTAGGACCCAACGGCGTCATAGCACGAAGTGCAAGGATACCTATTGTTATTCGTGAAATTATTCCTATTATTTTTCTGCCAGCGTTTCCTGTTTTTGAGGCCTTTAGGAAGCTGAAAAAGTTGTATAATTTTGCACGGACGCCAGGACTGGTGAAAAATACAATATTCTGGAGTCAATGGGTTCAAATTGTCCAACCTGCTCGCTAGCGCCACCTATTTCAATTCCATTTTGGAAAAATTCACAAAGTCCCACCGTAACTCCGAATGACCTAATATTTTGCAAACATATCCGGGTGGACCTGCTCTACAAATAATCCAATTGGAATCCTTAGCTCCGCCTACTTTAATTTTTTTTAAATTAGCATAATTTTAAAAACACTTAAATATTCACTTAAATTTCAATTTCTTATTTATCAACACCAAACTTCGTATACAGCATCGCCGGAGGGTTATAGACATTACCCTAGGAGATGAGCATGTTCAAATGATAAATATTTCCGCCATGAATTAAAACGTACTCGCAAAAAGGCGGGACTTAGAAAGAAATGCTCCTAATTCATTAACAATGTATCCAAACATCACGTTAAATCTGTCTTGGGGAATAGGCACACCAAAGTATTTTCATTTTGGACTATAGGGGGCGCCAAAAACACCACCAATTTATAACTCAAGAGCGGATGGACTAATCTTTTTGTTTTTTGTTTACACATACTCTCGGGGAGACTACGAACTTAGATTCAAAGTGTCGCAACAAATTCAGAATGTGGGCGTGGCCTATACATTATTTTTAAATTGCGATAGCATAAAATGAGCTTCGGACGCAAAACTTGGGACACACGTCAGAGCCCAGGACCTTTTCGAAAATGTAAAAAAAAAACGTACATTTTCAAAAAAACTGCTCACTAGCGCCCCCTATTGTGTGGTAGTCACATATAGTTTCTCAAAACTTCACGAATTTTGGCACAGACATTTCTCATGGAATTGCGGATATATTTGTAAATACATTCCATTAGCCCCGCCCCCCAAAAAGTCGGCCATTTTGAAATATGTGCGTTTTTCAGCCATTTTACGCACGTTCTTGCGAACTCCTCCTAGGGGAATGATCGGAAAAATTCCAATGCAGGACAGGTTTAGCCCCTAACCCATATGATACTTAATTGAGGAGCACATTTTTGAAAAATTACTCGTGGAGGTCGTAAGCTAACAGCGAATACACCATTGTTGACGATTTACATGTCGCAAATTACTCTAAACTACTCGGATATAGTTATTCCGATATTCACGAGACGCTGTATACATATTGCTATTATGATTGCACACATATTTCAAATTGCCTTTCATTAGCTCCGCCCCCCAGAAAGTCGGCCATTTTGAAAAATGTGCGTTTTTCAGCCATTTTACGCACGTTCTTGCGAACTCCTCCTAGGGGAATGATCGGAAAAATTCCAATGCAGGACAGGTTTAGCCCCTATCCCATACGATACTTAATTGAGGAGCACATTTTTGAAAAATTACTCGTGGAGGTCGTAAGCTAACAGCGAATACACCATTTTTGACGATTTACATGTCGCAAATTACTCCAAACCACTCGGATATAGTTATTCCGATATTTACGAAACGCTGTATACATATTGCTATTATGATTGCACACATATTTCAAATTGCCTTCCATTAGCCCCGCCCCCCAAAAAGTCGGCCATTTTGAAATATGTGCGTTTTTCAGCCATTTTACGCACGTTCTTGCGAACTCCTCCTAGGGGAATGATCGGAAAAATTCCAATGCAGGACAGGTTTAGCCCCTATCCCATATGATACTTAATGGAGGAGCACATTTTTGAAAAATTACTCGTGGAGGTCGTAAGCTAACAGCGAATACACCATTTTTGACGATTTACATGTCGCAAATTACTCCAAACTACTCGGATATAGTAATTCCGATATTCACGAAACGCTGTATACGTATTGCTATTATGATTGCACACATATTTCAAATTGCCTTCCATTAGCCCCGCCCCCCAGAAAGTCCACCATTTTGAACAATGTGCGTTTTTCAGCCATTTTACGCACGTTCTTGCGAACTCCTCCTAGGGGAATGATCGGAAAAATTCCAATGCAGGACAAGTTCAGCCCCTATCCAATATAATACTTAATTGAGGAGCACATTTTTGAAAAATTACTCGTGGAGGTCGTAAGCTAACAGCGAATACACCATTGTTGACGATTTACATGTCACAAATTCAACCAAACTACTACATTTCCATTTTTGGAAACCTTTACAAAGTGGCACCGTAACTCCGAATGACCTGAAATTTTGCCCACTTATTCGGGTGGACCTACTCTACATATTATGTCCAGGAACCCCAAAGCTCCAACTTCTTTATTTTTTTTAAATTACCATAATGTTAAAAACAGTGAAATATTACCTTAAATTTCCATGTTTTCTTTTTCAACGCCAAACTTAGTATACAGCATCAGTGGAGGGTCAGACACATTACTGTAGAAAATGAGCATGTTCAGTCGATAAATATGCCCGTCATTAATCTAAATGCTCATCACTGCTGTCACTTCAGCCTTACATACTTTTACTTATAATTCAAAAATTACATCTGTGTGCCATGTAGTACTTGTCATTTTGCATAATACTGTATATACTTATTACATTGCTGTTAACATTGTCTTTTTTTAAATACTGTCTACACTTAATCTACAACTTCTCTCATATCATTGAATCTACATTATGGTTGTTTATATTTATCTTGGACTTCTTTGCGTCTTAGGTTTACATTTAAATGTTTGCTGTGACGGACTGCGGAGCTGAGCAAAACACACACTAACAGTTAGACCAAACACACTTAGCTATTCCATCTACCTCTGGAGCTAGCTAAACTAGTTATAAATATGTTTATTCTTCACTGTCGGCATATAGGGTTAGGGTTAACCCTAACCCTAACCCTAACACAGTTGGCGCACATGCCTAAGATTTCCTGGTCAGAAATAAAGGAACGCAAAGTCAGGTAAACAATTTAGAGACATGACAAACGGCTCATCTCGGAGGACTGAGGGGGGGGACCAGCAACCCTCCCCGACAGGCGCACGGACGCGAGGGCCCGCTCATCACTGCGCGCACAAGTGCGACCGCAGTTTTAATTATTATTATATAATTACGGAATCCTTGTTTTCAGGCCTTTAGGATGCTGAAAAAGTTGTATAATTTTGCACGGACGCCAGGATCGGTGAAAAATTTGATATTTTGGAGTCAATGAGTTCAAATTGTCCAACCTGCTCGCTAGCGCCACCTATTTCAATTCCATTTTGGAAAAATTCACAAAGTCCCACCGTAACTCCGAATGACCTGATATTTTGCAAACATATTCGGGTGGACCTGCTCTACAAATAATCCAATTGGAATCCTTAGCTCCGCCTACTTTAATTTTTTTTAAATTAGCATAATTTTAAAAACACTTAAATATTCACTTAAATTTCAATTTTTAGTTTATCAACACCAAACTTCGTATACAGTATCGCCGGAGGGTCATACACATTACCCTAGGAGATGAGCATGTTCAAACGATAAATATTTCCGCCATGAATTAAAACGTACTCGTAAAAAGGCGGGGCTTAGAATTAAATGCTCCTAATTCATCAACAATGTATCCAAACATCACAGATTTTGGTGGAAACGTTAAATCTGTCTTGGGGAATAGGCACACCAAAGTATTTTCATTTTGGACTATAGGGGGCGCCAAAAACACCACCAATTTATAACTCAAGAGGGCATGGACTAATCTTTTTGTTTTTTATTTACACATACTTTCGGGGCGACTACGAACTTATATTCAAAGTGTCGCAACAAGTGCAGAATGTGGGCGTGGCCTATACATTATTTTTAAATTGCGATAGCATAAAATGAGCTTCGGACGCAAAACCTGGGACACAAGTCAGATCCCAGGACTTTTTCGAAAATGTAAAAAAAAAACGTACATTTTCCAAAAAACTGCTCACTAGCGCCCCCTATTGTGTGGTAGTCACATATAGTTTCTCAAAACTTCACCAATTTTGGCACAGACATTTCTCATGGAATTGCGGATATATTTGTAAATACATTCCATTAGCCCCGCCCCACAAAAAGTCGGCCATTTTGAAATATGTGCGTTTTTCAGCCATTTTACGCACGTTCTTGCGAACTCCTCCTAGGGGAATGATCGGAAAAATTCCAATGCAGGACAGGTTTAGCCCCTATCCATTACGATACTTAATTGAGGAGCACATTTTTGAAAAATTACTCGTGGAGGTCGTAAGCTAACAGCGAATACACCATTTTTGACGATTTACATGTCGCAAATTACTCCAAACCACTCGGATATAGTTATTCCGATATTCACGAAATGCTGTATACATATTGCTATTATGATTGCACACATATTTCAAATTGCCTTCCATTAGCCCCGCCCCCCAGAAGGTCGGCCATTTTGAAAAATGTGCGTTTTTCTGCCATTTTACGCACGTTCTTGCAAACTCCTCCTAGGGGAATGATCGGAAAAATTCCAATGCAGGACAGGTTCAGCCCCTATCCAATATGATACTTAATTGAGGAGCACATTTTTGAAAAATTACACATGGAGGTCGTAAGCTAACAGCGAATACACCATTTTTGACGATTTACATGTCACAAATTCATCCAAACTACTACATTTCCATTTTTCAAAACCTTTACAAAGTGGCACCGTAACTCCGAATGAGCTGAAATGTTGCCCACTTATTCGGGTGGACCTACTCTACATATTATGTCCCGGAACCTGAAAGCTCCACCTCCTTCATTTTTTTTTAATTACCATAATGTTAAAAACAGTGAAATATTCACTTAAATTTCAAATTTTGGTTTTTCAACACCAAACTCAGTATACAGTATCGCCGGAGGGTCAGACACATTATCGTAGGGAATGAGCATGTTCAGTCGATAAATGTGGCCGTCAGTACTCTAAACGTGTTCGCAAAAAGGCGGGGCTTAGATAGAAATGCTCATAATTCATCAACAATGCACCAAAGAAACACACATTTTGGTGGTAAGGTTCAGTCTGTATTGAGGAATAAGCACAAAAAGTAATATCCATTTTGGACTATAGGGGGCGCCAAAAACATGACAAATGTATAACTCGTGAAATGATGGACTAAATCTTTTTTTTTTTTTTTAGACATACTCTGGGGATGAGTATGGACTTATATTGAAAGTGTCACAACGAATGATAATTGTGGGCGTGGCCTGTACTTTATTTTTTATGACGATGTGCTTAAATGTGTTTCGGTACGCAAAACTTGGGACACGCATCACAGCCCACGACCTTTTCAAGAATGTATAAAAAAAAAGGAATTTTTCAAAAATACTGCTCACTAGCGCCCCCTATTGTGTGGTAGTCACATATAACTCTCAGAACTTCACGAATTTTAGCACAGACATTACTCATGGAATTGCGGACATATTTGTAGATACATTCCATTAGCCCCGCCCCCCAGAAAGTCGGCCATTTTGAAAAATGTGCGTTTTTCAGCCATTTTACGCACGTTCTTGCGAACTCCTCCTAGGGGAATGATCAGAAAAAATCCAATGCAGGACAGGTTTAGCCCCTATCCCATATGATACTTAATTGAGGAGCACATTTTTGAAAAATTACTCGTGGAGGTCGTAAGCTAACAGCGAATACACCATTTTTGACGATTTACATGTCGCAAATTACTCTAAACTACTCGGATATAATTATTCCGATATTCACGAAACGCTGTATACATATTGCTATTATGATTGCACACATATTTCAGATTGCCTTCCATTAGCTCCGCCCCCCAGAAAGTCGGAAATTTGGAAAAATGTGCGTTTTTCAGCCATTTTACGCACGTTCTTGCGAACTCCTCATAGGGGAATGATTGGAAATATTCCAATGCAGGACAGGTTCAGCCCCTATCCCATATGATACTTAATTGAGGAGCACATCTTTGAAAAATTACTCGTGGAGGTCGTAAGCTTACAGCGAATACACCATTTTTGATGATTTACATGTCGCAAATTACTCTAAACTACTCGGATATAGTTATTCCGATATTCACGAAACGCTGTATACATATTGCTATTATGATTTTACACATATTTCAAATTGGCTTTTATTAGCCCCGCCCCCCAGAAAGTCAGCCATTTTGAAAAATGTGCGTTTCTCATGCATTTTAAGCACATTTTAGCAAAGTCCTCCTAGGGAAATGTTCCAAAAAATTCCAATCCAGCACAAATTCTGCCCATATCCAATGTGATGCTAAATTGTGAAAAAATTAGTTGCTAGCTGAATCGAGGACCTCGTAAGCTAACGGAGAATATACCTTTTTGGACCATTTATATGTCAGATAAGCTACTGAAACCTGCCTGTCTGCCTCGCACATCAACGCTCACAAACACACAGACACACCTACACGTTCTACAACACACACCTACACGTTCTACAACAAACACAAACAGCTCCTAAAGCATATAATAAATATAAATATTAGGCTACAGCCCTTGTATTTATTAAGTGAAGCACCATATGGTTTCATGAAAAATCTCCTAAAGCCTACAAATAAACACACCCCCCCTCCCCCACACAAACACTTTCTCTGTCTATAAGGCTTACAGTTACATTGTTCAATCATGCTTTAGCAACCATGTCTTTATTATGATCTCTTGTTTTCTCTGTGATTACCACAATTCTGGAGAAATGGATCTGCTGGGGAACGACCCTTACTTTGAAAAGTGCACGGCAAATCAGAAGGACAGAGCTGCCACCTGAGGTGCTGGATAAAGCAAGCCTGAACAGCGCTCAGGAACATCATCCACCCAAACCTCCGCTGACTGCAGTACAGACGTATGAGTGTAGACGTGTAGAGCTCATCACTGCTGTCACTTCAGCCTTACATACTTTTACTTATAATTAAAACATTACATCTGTGTGCCATATAGTACTTGTCATTTTGCATATACTGTATATACTTATTACATTGCATTGTCTTTATTTGAAATACTGTCTACACTTAATCTACAACTTCTCTCATATTATTGAATCTACATTGTGGTTGTTATATATTTATCTGTTATCTTGCACTTCTTTGCGTCTTAGGTTTACATTTTAATTGTTGCTGTGACGGACTGCGGAGCTGAGCAAAACACACACTAACAGTTAGACCAAACACACTTAGCTATTCCATCTACCTCTGGAACTAGCTAAACTAGTTATAAATATGTTTATTCTTCACTGTCGGCATATCGCTACCTGGTTGATGCAGGACAAATGGTACCAACGCAGTTGGCGCACATGCCTAAGATTTCCTGGTCAGAAACAAAGGAACGCAAAGTCAGGTAAACAATTTAGAGACATGACAAACGGCTCATCTCGGAGGACTGAGGGGGGGGACCAGCAATCCTCCCCGACAGGCGCACGGACGCGAGGGCCCGCTCATCACTGCGCGCACAAGTGCGACCGCAGTTTTAATTATTATTGAAATATGACCGGTAAGTTTCAAATTTGTCCGGTAAAATAAATTCTGCCCGGACATTTGACCGGCGAGAAAAAATCCTAGCGGAAATCCTGGTTCCCAGGGGAGCTCATGTCACCACTAGGGGAGCTATAGCTCCCCCTGTTCCCCTCCAGTTCGCTCCCTGCATGAGAGTACACAGGTACAGACAGACAGAAGGAAGAAGTAAGGTGTCCCCCAACAGTCTAAACCTATGGCAGCTAAACTAACGTGTCTACGTACATGGACACCCTTAGGATAGATTGAGGGAAAGGGGTAGCAATTAAGAAGTAAGGAACAGAGGTGGAGAGTGTTAGGAGATTTTGTGGACAACTCGTCCGCTTTCTTAAATCTCCTCGCGTCCCTACACAAGCCGTTATCTTACAGGAAGGAAACCCAGAGCATACAAGTAACCGTGTAACAATAATCCATTTTAATGGTAATATACAATGCAATACAATCAAGTACAGTACAAATTAAATACAGTTTATCTGTGGGATCCCATAATTACCTGTGCCAGCGAGAAGAGAGAGAGAGAGGCACACCGCGGGGTTCCTGTCTAAATACTTCGCTGACCAGAGGAGGAGTTATCTGCGCCCCCCTTCCAGACCAGTGATTGGCTGCCCAAATTAGTATCAACAGCTCACATCTTAAGTTCCCCAATCCCAGTGGCTCAGCTTCCTTATCACAGGGATCTGAGATGACTGTATGTTAACTCCACACCTTCCCCCTCTTCCTTTTGTCCTCACAAAACCAAATGTTCACAGGCCCCAAAAACAGTTCACAGTTTTCTCACCCAAATCATTTCCCCTTTTTAAGCATCTTGATAGTTTACTAACATGAATACATACAAATATTTCCTCACAATTCCCCCTTTTGGTCTACACTTAAGAGACCAACTATACCAAGACAATCACATTATAACCTGGGATTCAGACTATTTAAACATTCAGGCATGGCTCCACATATCAACTTCATATGACCGTGTAGAAATACCAAAATATGTAAATAACTCCATACATCAATTCCATTACTTAGTAATAACAAAGTTAATAAAAACCTTCAATCAGAATGATTGAGTACCGCTAATCGTAATAGAAAATCATCTCTCCTCAGTGTTTAGACAAATCGTTTATCAATAGCACAAAAATAAACATACCAAAAAATATAGAAGAAAACAGTAAAATAACATCCAAATAACATCTTTTATCATTTATCCTTCAGTCCTCCTTAATCATCAAATTACAAACTTTAAAAATAGCTTGCATCTCAAAGATTTGCTCCAAGACCCTTATAGTAAAAACACATTTAAAATTTTAGGATTATTAGAAATCCACCTGAGGTATAAAATCTGGATTGTAAAGGTCCAGTTGAAATTCACAGTTTAAAGTATAACCTTCACAGTGGTGATTGAATTAATCTGTAATCTGCAAAATTGCAGTGTCTTCAAGCTTTAACATTACTCCACGTATACTTCATTACGCTTTAGTCCAAAGTAAGGCACTTATCAATACATTTATTTTAGTCCAATACATGGTTCAAAAATCTGAAAAGAGGAATCAGACGTTTATTGCGTAGTGTGAAAACCCGAAAAGATATATACATCTTCTACATTCTGAGTGTCAATTCTCATCAACTTGTCATTCATTTCGTGGGGGTCCCCATGGCGCAGATGCCGTGATTGAGCCCCACGGATCTGAAACCTGGGCGTCGTACATCAACACGGAGTCATTTACTGTGGAATATCCTACTAGTGTCTGGGGAGCCTGGAGGGCGGTTTTGGTCATCTTTCGTATGGCTAGTTTAACTACAGTGACCAAGCAGATTATCACAATTAGCACAACTAGGATAAACATTGAAACGGTCACTGCAAATTTAACCAACCCCGCACCCCACGATCCAAAAGTTCCAGTTAAATCCCCAAGGGTAAACCCATGAGTTTCATGCAACTCTTTTATCCCCCTGGCGGTATCATGAGCCATGTCCATTATTTCAGGAGTAGCGTCAGAGATGAAAGAACAACACTCAGATCCAATCACCTTGCATGTGCCCCCCTGGGCGGCTAATAGAAGATCCAGTGCCATACGATTCTGTAATGCTACCGTCCAAACCTCCTGTAATTCTTTATGTTCGGCTAACATGGCGGTGTTAGATGCATTTAAGTGATTTTCCACTACTTTGGACAATGCTACAATTTCCTGCTGAGAAACATAAATACCGTACCATGGTAACAATAGACTAGCCATCCGCTGTCCTTTTGTAATTGACCTGCTGTTCCTATGTGGAGAGGGAAGTATAGCTGCAATCTCATCAGCCTTTACTTCACGGATTAAAGGGATTAGATAGGCCAGGTAACAGGTGCCATAGAAAATGTCATAAGGCATACAGCCATAGGCTCGGTCCCCACAAACTAAGTAAACCCTCTGTGGGAGGGGCGTTCTGGCTAACTGCACCGTTATTACAGTATTACAGTCGCTGTGTCCCACGTCTGGAGAGGTAAGAGATCCTCTTTCATTTTGGAAACAGATGGACACATTCTTCCACTCATGTACCACCACTGGGGGAACATAGACAGAACAGTCACGGGTAGGGGACTTACCTAAGGGTAATGGCTGTGAACAGTCATGTATTTTAACCACAACTGAGTCCACTGTTCTGGAGCCAAACCAGGGCACTACTGTTACCAAAGCCTCAACTAATAAAGATGGAGTGTGTGGTTGCAGTGTACATATTGGACTGGCAAAGTTAACCGAGCAATTAGTCTGGGCTAGAGCTAATTGGAATCTGTATTCAAAAGCTAGGTTAATATATTTCTTCACATATATTAGTCTCAGGACCGTCAACTGTTTGAAGCCCTCTGGCAGGTAATCTTTATTTACTGTCTCAACAATGAGCGAGATTAAACCCTTGTATTTTAGAGGTTTCTCAGAGTTTATTGGGTACGATGGAGTGTAACAATCCTCGGCATCATCTCCAATGCGGGATGATATGTCATTCCAGCTAACATAACTGTAATCAATTTTTGAGAAAGGGATTGGGCTAAACATGGGAGAATGTACGGATTCTGGCAGGTTTTGGCACAGCCAACAGTTACTAACATTACGTTCGTGTGCATAGTCTAACATTAAACTTATTGCCAAATTGGTCTTAGTTAGTTTAGATGGAGCTATTAAAGCCTTCTTTGGAAAACGTGTTTCATGCTCTGGTTCAATAAATGCACATCCGGTGACCCCCGAATCGGGAGCTTTGTAATCTGGTTTCCTTGTCGTGCACTGGGACTCGTATTTTAACTGTTCTGCCGTGGTACACCACAGTTCTGGGGGCATATTTGCAATGGTGTTGAGTATTATTCTCACCATCCGTGGCGAGACCCGGAACTCCTGATACTGTGTCCTTGGATACGCTTTCCACACCGTGGAGTCGCCCCCCTTGTTAAAAAACACAGGGTACTTAATAACACAGTTTGGTGAGTCACATATTGCAGTTGGGCAGTTAAAAGAAATGTTCTGTGGTTCGTGAGCAGAGAGAGGGGCATTCCTCCTTCTTCTCACTCTGTGTCTCTCTCTTTGTCTTTCTCTCATTGTACTGTATGTTCGTGTGGTGCTTGGAAACAACCTGTCTTTGTCGCTAGGCACTGATTGGCCCGTTGGTGTGATTTTGCCCTCAGGGTCTGGCCTCTTAGAGAAGAGCACCTTACTTTCTCCCCCCGAGGGGCGAGAGTCCTCGCCACCTGTCGTTGGAATGGCCCCAGCTTCATCAAGCAGGGCTACCTTGGACAGGTACAGCAGGCCCAGGATGAGGGGGATGATGACAGCTTTCACACGCCAGCCTCCGGTCGAGAAGACAGACGCCATCTGGAAGCGTTGATCCACCCCGCTCTGCCTCGTTCCCTCAGTGCCGTTCCTCCTCTGGGTCGGTGATAGGAGTGTTGTCGTCTGGGTCGGTGATAGGAGTGTTGTCATCTGGGTCGGTGATAGGAGTGTTGTCGTCTGGGTCCTCCTCTGCGCAGACCACGTCCGTGATGAGGTCGTCTAGGGTCCTTCCCGGAGGTTTCCCCACGGCGCACTGATTCCAGTGGTACCAGATGTCTCCTTTCCCTTCCAAGCGGACAGCGTGAGATGTCCTCTGCATCACCCGATGGGGTCCAGAGAACCTGGGTCTCAGCCACTTGGGTCTGATCGCTTTCAGCCAGACGAACTCCGCAGTGTTCGCTTCGTGTTTCTCGGGTCCCCCTTTTGCCTCTGCAACCTGGGTGGAAAAATCTACCACTAATCCCTTAAGTTGCTGGAAGTATGGTTTCGAACTTAGAACCTCTATTTCCTTTCCTACACTTAGGGCCCCTGGGCCTGGGAACTGGTGACCATGAGTGAGCTCAAATGGAGAGAAACCTGTCCCTTTGTTAATGGAGCTCCTGATTGACATAAGAGCTAGAGGCAATGCGTCTAACCATTTCATGCCTGTCTCCTCGCATGCTTTGCTGAGTTTTTGTTTTAAGTTCTGGTTCATCCTTTCCACTTTTCCCTGAGACTGTGGATGATAAACTGCTCCAAAACTGTGTCTTAGTCCTAAGGACTGTTCTACTGCGCGTAGGTCATGGTTCTTGAAATGGCTGCCATTGTCTGACCTCACTTTCCTAGGAAATCCATGTAATGGAATGTAATGCGTGACTAGGAATTTGATCACTGAGTCTGCATCCTCTCTCCTGCAAGGGATAGCTTCTGGCCAACCTGTGTATGCATCTACCACAACTAACAAATATCTGAATCCTCTTACTTTGTCAATCATGTCAGTGTAGTCAATGATGATTTCTTCTCCTGCCATCTTAGGTAAAGGAAACTTTCCCTGGTGTGGTTTCACTGTGGCTCTGATGTTATGGGTTAAACAAATTACACACTCTTCTAGGTGATTTGCTATCATGTCAGGTAGGTAAGGGTGCCACCAGTGAGTCAGGTGTCTGCTCATCTGAGTTTTACCACAATGCGTTGGGCCGTGTGCTTCTTTAAGCATTGATCTTATCCACTCTGGGGGTATCACTGGTCTCCCATCTGGGGAGTACCATATCCCATCTTTGTTGGTAGCCCCCCTGTTTGACCATAGTTTTTTGTCTTGAGGAGACCCCGCTTCTTGAGCTTCTTTAAGCGTCTCGTCTGTTATTGCGGGCAGCAAGTCAGCAGATTTTAAGACAAGCATTTGATACCATGGTGTATATCCTGCCTTCTCTTTAGCTGCTTTGTCTGCTGCATTGTTACCCCAAGCCAAGTAGTTATTTTCTGTGTTGTGACCTCTACATTTAAGTAAAGCTAACTTGTTAGGTAACATTACTGCTTCTGCAAGCCTTTTGATCTCTTTCTCATGTTTGATGGGGGTATTTGTGGACGTTACAAATCCTGCTCTCATCCACTGGCGCATTTCCACATGTATGACACCATGAACATATGCTGAGTCCGTATAGATGTTTACATCTTTTCCTTTTGATAGCTCTAATGCTGCAATGACTCCCACCACTTCTGCCAACTGTGCTGAGACTTTCCCTGTTACTTTTCCTGCTGCTCTTTCCTCAAACTCTCCCTCCGCTGTCTGAGCCACCACTGCGTAGGCTGCCTGGAGCCCGTCGGTGGGGTGTCTGAAACAACAGCCATCTGTGAACAGGTTTTCTGCATGTGGCATAGGCTCGTCTCTGAGATCTATTCTTAGCTTCACATCCTGGATGATTCTCTCCTCACACCTATGGGGTTCTCCGCTGCCTATGGTGTCTGCGCTGTTAACTCCGTCATGTGTGTAGGTGATGTGTGCTTGTGTCAGAGTTTTCTCCAGCCTGGTCTGTCTTGTGGAAGTCATTGTGAATGCACTTGAGTTCACAAAAGAGACAATGCTGTGTGTTGTCAGTACTGTCAAAGGATGGCTCATCACAATGTGTGAAATCTTGTTTAAGATACGTGCTGTACCTGCTGCATGTCTCATGCAGGGAGGTTCTCTGTTTTCCACTCTGTCTAGTGTAACACTGACATACATCAATATTGTCCTACAACCCCCCTTTTTCTGAAAAAGAATCCCATTTACTGTGTTTTCATTTTCAGAAACATCAAGAAAGAATGGTAATGCATAAGATGCAGAGGCGAGAGCCGTGACTTGGGACATGGACTGTTTGAGAGAAATGAACGCCGCTTCTGCAGCTTGTGTCCAGTTCAGTGTGGCAGTGAGATTGCGCATGCCTTTCTCATTGATCAGTGTTCTGAGTCCAGCTGTTCTTGGGTTATACTCTGGGATGTAGTGTCTGCTGTAGCCTGTGAGACCCAAAAAAGACAACATGTCTTTTACTGTTTTGGGTTTCGGGTGGTTCAAAATGTGTTCCTGATGCGCTGCCGACATGCCCGTGCCTGCTGGGGAAATCACTCTGCCCAAAAATGTCACCTCTTTACGGGTGCATTGTAGCTTTTTCTTGGAGACTTTGAACCCTGATGCGTGGAGCCGCACCAGTAGGTTTCTGGCGGCCTCCAAACAAGAGGCTGCAGAAGGTGCTGCGATGAGAAGGTCGTCTACATACTGTATCAATACTACCCCCACTGGCAATGTAACGCCCTCTAGCTGTTCCCTGAGTACTTTGTTAAATATCCCCGGAGACAAACTGAAGCCCTGTGGCAGTCTTGTGTATTGTAGTTTCTCCCCACCTATTGTAAAAGCAAAAATAGGTCTCATACTCTCTGCCAGAGGTATGCAGAAGAAAGCGTTGGCTAGGTCAATACAGGTGAACCATGTATGTTCAGGTGAGATATTACAGATAGCCGTGTAGGGGTTAGGAACGGGTATCAGAGCTGTAGTTGTAATAGCATTAACGGTTCTCAAATCATGAGCCATTCTGTACTCCCCGCTAGATTTTGATACAGGAAGTATGGGAGTATTCCAAACGCTTTGTGAGGGTTCTAACACCCCTGCTCTCTTCAGTCCCTCCACTGCCTTGTCAACACCCCCTTTTGCCTGTGCTTTGATCGGGTATTGCGACCGGTTCACAGGCACAGAGCTGCTCACCTCAAATGTTACTGGTGTGGCTTTTAAGCAGAACAGAAACCTACATCATGAGAGTGCGATGCCCACAGGTCAGACGGGAGATCACGCAACACGTCAACTGTATATGCATGGTCAGTTTTCTCCCTACCATGATGTCTATCTACTTCGTGTCTCTCCATGTGGATGCATTCTTGTGTGCAGATTTTAAGACGATAAGCTCTGTGTGTGGGAGAGTATGTCAGTGCCGCGATCTGCGTAGGTTCCCAATCTTCGACTTCTAGCAGCGTCTTTACCATGGGACCAAGTTCTTTAGCTACATAACCCTTCCTGATAGCTAATGAAATGTGTGGTGTGGACTCAGCAGACAAACGGTACCAATACAGCTGTTCATCAGAGAGCTCAACCGACGCAGCCACCCCCGCCTGTCCCACAAAAAGATTTGTCGTGGTAACATCCCAAACGGCCATAGACACCTCATTATCATACTCATATTCATAATTTTGGTCGTCTCTTCTATCATAGTTTAGCGTCAGGTGGGGGGGGTCTGGAGGGGGGCCATAAGGCCTGAGGAGGTTAATCCATGGCTTCCATTGTTGAAAAATGGAGTATAGTCCAGGTGTGTTGTCCCGAGGTCGGTCCAACCGTCCCCAGAATATAGTGGCATGTTGAGTTGCTTCTGCCTCAGTGGACTGGGCCAACATCATCTGAGAACCCGATTTTATGGTAGATAACGAACAGTTGATTGTCGTGCCATTTGGGAATGATATTATCAGTCCATCCGGGGAACAGAGGATGGAGGCATTCGCTTTGATCAGAATATCCCTTCCCATTAGGTTAGCCGGGCTTTTAGGTGCAAGAATATACTGGTGCAAGAATGTCTGTCCTGCTATCTTGGTGGATAACAGCGTGGAAAGCGGTATTTTTTCTACTTTTCCCGAAAACCCTATGACTGAAACTGTTGTAGATGAAAGGGACGCCTTGAAGGCGGGAGAATTGATGGTGGAGTATCTTGCTCCTGAATCAACCAGGAATGGTAGCTTTGAGTCTTTAACAGTCCCGTACATCCAGAGTTCCCTGGGCGTCGTCATTGTTCGTAGAACTGCCCCTCATACAGGACAAACTGGCCTTAGGGGGCGACCATAGCATTAGGGGCAATGTGACCCTGGTTTGGTTGTTGCGGCAATGGGACAGCCTCCTGAGGTGTCTGGACATATGGTTTCTCTGATCCATTCCCCCTTTGGTACCCTTTCTTTCCCCCTTTGGCCCGCTTGTGTCCTGGTGGGGCTTTATTTGGGCACTGCTTGTACCAGTGATCTGGCTGTCCGCAAATGAAACACACCTTCTGATAGACCAATCCAGGAGCCATTCCAAAACCACCTTGACCTCCGAACCCGCCTATACGCTTTGTTCCTGTCCCCTGACTTCCTCCTTACGTCTATCTTGAATTTGTTGTTCATAGCCCTGTCTTTCTTGTATTTCCCTCTCGTCTAGGATGTCAGTTAGGTATGTTATTTCTCTCTGTGTAGCGCCTGAGTGGCTCTTTGTAAGATCTGTTAGAAGGGAAGTCAATTGTTCTGAGGTGGGCTCCCTATCAGGTTGACTGTCCCCTCTCGGGGGAACCACCCCCTGTCCTGTGTTAAAACTAGGCCTCCGCGTGGTGTGTGCGCTGTGTAGTCCGTCTAACGGGGAGGAAACTTGTGTTTCTTTAACATGTACTCTTTTCTTTGGAGTAGGGACGCCCCTTAACGGACTCAACGCTACCGTGCCCACCATCCTATAATTCCCCCCGCTCATGGCAGTCTCCTCTCCTTCTGTGTCCGATGCATCTGCTACTGTCATTTGCAATTTATTTGCGCTTTCGTCGGGTAGAGAATAAGGGGGAGGGGGCTGTGTAATCAGAGTACCTAAATTCGGGTAAAGGAGAGAGGAGCGGGTGGGAATGGCTGGGTTTTGTATGGGCCCCGTTTGAGATTTCTGCTCTGAGTTAGATTTTGCATGTGTAGTGACCTGCCTTGAAACCAGACTGGTGCGGATACAGAAGGTTGTTCTGATGGAGATAACAGGAGAGTTGTTTAAAGACAGCGCCGCGTTCAAGTGTTTTAGACAGAAACGGGAGGAGAGCCTGATAGGTTAGGAGGTCGTCACGGTGTTTGGATTTCCACCATTTCCGCTCTGCTGCCCGAAGGACGGTTCTATTAGCACGCAGTGCATCATTTAGCCAGGGAGCAGGAGGGGACTGACGAGCCTGCCGAGATGTGAGAGGACAGAGAGAGTCGAGAGAGGATGAGAGAGTAGAGAGGAGAGTTTCTGCAGCAGAGTTTGGAGGCAGCAATTGGAACGAGTCAGAAGAAGGGAGGGCTAAGAGCACCGATGAGGCAAAGGTAGAGGGGGAGAGAGAACGGAGGTTACGGCGGACAGGTGCAGGATGAGAAGAGTTTCGTTTGTTATGTTTGGAAAGGGGTAGAGAGAATGAAATAATCTTATTAGATTATTTTATCAACTATGAACTTTATCAAAAAGGAAGGTCTTAAACCTACTCTTAAAAAACGGATAGGGTGTCTTCCCAGGGCCAATTCAAGGGTCTGTGGGGGCCCTAGGCAAAAATACACTGGGGGCCGCTCGAACCAGCTTTCATCACCATTGTGTTATAAATAATCTGACACCAACAAAAAAATTGCTAAATGTAAACAGTTTTTTATTTAACCTCTTAAGCCCGAAGGTCCCCCCAGTGGACCCCTCCCACCGTTTTTTTACGAGACTATGTCTCAGGGCTTCTTAACATTTATGAAACTATTAATGTTTCATACCCTTTTAAAGTTAAGAAACTCCGCTAACTGACAATAAGAACAATTGTTAGCTAAAAAAAACACAAGAGTAATACCAAGCCTTGGAATTAGCATTGAGCGAAAAAATGCTAACTAATGCTAACGCTTTTTTACACAGAACTCACGGTAGAAATGCCCTTATTACTATCTTAACTGCACAAGATTCCACACATGTAATGTCATCACTGTACGACCTCGAATTCCTGGAGCTATCAGCCAGAAAAGAGAAAGTAAACAACATCCAGTTTCAAAAATATTACAATAATTACGTCTTACCTTTTTTGATTTGTGATCAAAAGTTGTGTTCAACGGAATAAAAACGCCGCTCAAGGTTAATCCAATGTCTTTGTGTCACGTTTTTACTGATAATCCATCATCATATTTATGGAAATATACTGGGTATAAAGTTTTGCCGTCCAGGCTTGTACTTTCAGATATGTTTCGTTTGCTTCTCTATTACATCCGCAATGGTAATGTTTACGTGGATTTGGGAACTGCCCATCGATTCTATTGGATGTAATGGTTAAGAAAAAGGTGTAAATCACCCAAATCGACGAATGGGTTCCAGAGATATAACGTCGCAAGTTTGTATCTTTCAGTGTTGAGGTGTGCACCGTTAGATTCTGTGTCTTTACGATCATAAACAATGTGTTGGATGTGCAGCTAGGATAAGTAATAAGGGAGCTAGGAGTGATTTTCGGTGCAGTAATAGGTTAGCATTTTTCGCTCGGGGCTAATTCAGTGAAAAAAAATAAAACATAGGCCTATTCTGTTATCCTCTTACAAGAGGATAACAGAATAGGCCTATGTTTTTTTTTATTTTTTATTTTTTTATTTTTCACAACAGTTGTATTTGGATGGAATGAATACCTATAGTGATAATTCAAAGTAATAAAATGATTTTTACAGTGAAAAAGTTCAAATGGAACTGATGGTTCCCAAATTACCCAGAGGTGAGTCCGCTTGGACTTTATTTTTCTAAACCTCTCTAAAAAGGTCAAATTTCACTTGTTTTGCATCAATATTGATACAGGGTACTTATTATATGTTATAGTTTGGATTCCTTAAGCTTTTAGTCTACTAGCCCATCATTCAAGGGTGGTTTTCACTATAGGTAATGGTTTTTTTTAGGCGGACATTAGAATGTACATGTTTTTACTGTGTTCCATCTGAATTTACTTTAAAATAAAAACATCTATATTGATTCTGACACTTCTACATCCAACTCACAGATGTAACCTTGCTTTGAGAGAACATATTATTAATTTACCCCTTTTAGAAGTGAAGATATAGTCTTTGTTGTGTTAGTGGCATTTTCGAGCCTGAAACCTGAAAAACAGGCTCAGGGCTTAAGAGGTTAACAACTTCGCATTTTTGTTATTTTCAAAGTTAGTTATTAGTTAGTAATATGAATATAAAAGACGTACAAAAACGAATAAATCACGCATATAAATATAAAGAACAATTAAAACCAGAATAGTTTTCTTTTGTAAATCTACGTGAAGTTTTTTCAGTATTCTGCTGAAAGACTATATCTGTTTCTTGTATTGGTCCTCTTGTTACTAGTGCACACTTTTCACTATCATTTAGGACATTGTGCAGGGTCGTCTGATGTGATCAAACCTTTTGTATTCGTGGTAGTGCTGCTGGAGGTAGGGGTTGACGTGTCATCTTCATGATGAGAAGATGTTGCTGTCCCACTGGAGGCAGATGTTGACACCCCACTGGAGGCAGATGTTGACGCCCCACTGGAGGCAGATGTTGACGCCCCACTCAAGGTAGATATTGACTAGACCAGTGGTTCCCAAACGGTGTGCCGCGGCAGACTGGTGTGCCGTGAGGCAAGTCCGGGTGTGCCGTGAGGCAAGTCCGGGTGTGCCGTGGGATTTTGTGACAACCATACGTTATTATTGCAATATACAACTACACAAAAATAATTATTTTTTAATTTACTATATCAGTACTTTGTAGGTTTATATGTACGTAATCTGCGCGACTTGCGCGTCCACATCTCCGCGTGCAGTGCTGCATAAACATGGCTGAGTCAGCGATAACTCTCGAGGGGTGGAGGTATGCCCATTATTTTGAGTTCATCCGAAGAATAGACAGGAATGTGACGGTGAGGTGCAAACTGTGTGCAGGCCAGAAGCTGTTATCCACTGCTGTAAACACCACGTCAAACCTCAACAAGCACCTGCAAAGAACACATGCTAAGGTGGAGCTACCGCACACGCTATTTGTTGTTTGTTTATATCACAGTCTGTTCTTCTTCTCTGTCTTCCGGTTGTTGCCTGTTTTGAATGACGAATACACACTCCCGCCGCCTGCTGGTAAGGAGAGTTATTGTACGTGCTCGGCTGAAGTCTTTGCGGTGTCTGGTTCCAGTGCAACACATGGCCAACACGCAGGAGAACACGCCGACGCAATAGCGTGAGCAGAGATAGACTGCGAAAAATATACAGATAGTAGGAGACAGAGAACAGCCACGGTCAGATAGGAAAACATTCAGGATCTGGATCAGTCTTATGCGACAATGGAAACTGAACTAAAGAGAACATTTGAAACTTTAGCAGTCTGCGTGATCTGCCTGCAGGGAGGGGCGGGCCGGCCCTGCGAGTAAAGTAACGAGTTACTTTATGTAGAGAGTAACGAAGTAGTGTAATATATTACTTTTTTTTAAAGTAATATGTAATATATTACTTTTTTTTTAGTAACGACCCCATCTCTGCTGAAATGTTACATTTATAATTTGTAGTTCAGGACCATGGACAATGCAGCTTCCTTGCATTGACAGTTCTCTGTGCTGAATTTCCTTTGTCTCATGTGTAATGTTGTGACCTGTCTGGTTTAAATGAGTGTGTTGCTGCTTTGATGAAGCCTAATTTGATAACGTTTCAAATTCATTTCTGAAATATTTCGTTAATAAATATTTCATGAGTAATATAGTTGTCTTTGTCACATTTTATTTGGCATTAGTAAATAATTATGCACATAATACAGATATTTTACATGATATGAGTGATAACACGTGTTATAAGGGCTATTTTGCACAATAGGTGTGCCTTGAGATTTTTACTTGTCCTTTGGTGTGCCTTGGGCACAAAAAGTTTGGGAACCACTGGACTAGACCCTCCAGAAAAACGTGATTCTGCGATCGCAGAATTTACCGCATAATCAGCAAAATGGCGCAGATTTTTAAAAGGTCGCATATTTATCAAAAGGCCGCATAATCCCCGCATTTTTCCACACAAAGTTGAGAAAAAAAAAGTTAACTCGTCTTGACGTGATGATGATGATGATGATGATGATGATGATGATGATGATGATGATGATGATGATGACGCGACGTCATCAGCTCGCGCATCACAGAAGGTAAACAACACCGTAGAGTGAACGTGTGGAGCTCACACGAGAGAGAAAACACCAAGATGAAAAAATCTAATCCATCTCATTTACAGACGAACATTTCTGCTAAAGATCGGGCAAAGCAGTACCCCGATGTCTTGCACGAAAGTGGGGGGAAAATGTTCTGCACCCCGTGCAACTGTATGTAGGAGCATAAGAGAACATCGACGGTGACAACCCACTTTGATTCATTCAAACATTCGAAAATGCTTTCTGCTGCTGCGGACAAGAAAGCCAAACAACTCACGTTCACCGAGGCATCAACCTCCAAAACCCTTTCGAGGGCTACAAGAAACGAGGTGAGTAGCCTACAAGATTGAATCTGGTCAGATAACGAACGAGTAAATGAAAACGTGTGTGTGTGTGTGTGTGTGTGTGTGTGTGTGTGTGGTGTGTGTGTGTGTGTGTGTGTGTGATGTGAGAGAGAGAGAGAGAGAGAGAGAGAGAGAGAGAGAGAGAGAGAGAGATGAGAGAGAGAGAGAGAGAGAGAGAGAGAGATGAGAGAGAGAGAGAGAGAGAGAGAGAGAGAGAGAGAGAGAGAGAGAGAGAGAGAGAGAGAGGAGAGAGAGAGATTAAAATAGCCCAATTGCTTTTACAATAAATAAATATTGGATATGTTTAATTGAATATTAAAGGGGTTTAACGTTAGTGGCAGGTTGTTTGTGAGAGAGAATAAATAAATAAGATAGCCCAATATTTATTTTTTCGGCATATTTTGCATATTCACATAAAAATCACATAAAACTCCGCATGTTTGATCGCATAATCAAGGATTTTAGCCCGCATAATCAAGGATTTTTGCCCGCGTTTTTCTGGAGGGTCTAATTGACGCCCCACTGGAGGTAGATTGAAGTATTAAAATAACGTGTTATAGCAGAAGATTTAATACAGCGTATTTCTGGTATATTCATTTTTATGTCACCTGATACAGTGGGGCAAAAAAGTATTTAGTCAGCCACCAATTGTGCAAGTTCTCCCACTTAAAAATATGAGAGAGGCCTGTAATTTTCATCCTAGGTACACTTCAACTATGAGAGACAGAATGGGGGGAAATAATCCGGGAAATCACATTGTAGGATTTTTAATGAATTAATTGGTAAATTCCTCGGTAAAATAAGTATTTTGTCACCTTCAAAACAAACAAGATTTCTGGCTCTCACAGTCCTGTAACTTCTTCTTTAAGAGCCTCCTCTGTCCTCCACTCGTTAACTGTATTAATGGCACCTGTTTGAACTTGTTATCAGTATAAAAGACACCTGTCCACAACCTCAAACAGTCACACTCCAAACTCCACTATGGCCAAGACCAAAGAGCTGTCAAAGGACACCAGAAACAACATTGTAGACCTGCACCAGGCTGGGAAGACTGAATCTGCAATAGGTAAGCAGCTTGGTGTGAAGAAATCAACTGTGGGAGCACTTATTAGAAAATGGAAGACATACAAGACCACTGATAATCTCCCTCGATATGGGGCTCCACTCAAGATCTCACCCCGTGGGGTCAAAATGATCACAAGAACGGTGAGCAAAAATCCCAGAACCACACGGGGGGACCTAGTCAATGACCTGCAGAGAGCTGGGACCAAAGTAACAAAGGCTACCATCAGTACGCCGCCAGGGACTCAAATCCTGCAGTGCCAGACGTGTCCCCCTGCTTAAGCCAGTACATGTCCAGGCCCGTCTGAAGTTTGCTAGAGAGCATTTGGATGATCCAGAAGAGGATTGGGAGAATGTCATATGGTCAGATGAAACCAAAATATAACTTTTTGGTAAAAACTCAACTAGACGTGTTTGGAGGAGAAAGAATGCTGAGTTGCATCCAAAGAACACCATACCTACTGTGAAACATGGGGGTGGAAACATCATGCTTTGGGGCTGAAGAAGTAGATTAGCGCAAATGGTCTTTTCTTCCACTTGACTTGTTAAAAATCAGAAGGTGGTTTTTTGGCTATTTGTGAGTAGGTAAGGTACAGTACAGCCTGTGATTTCTGCCTTGAATAAAATGATTACCCGTTGATGAGTATTTTTCAGAAAGTCATTTTGGGCTTTCGAGGGCAGAACTCAGTAGGTTGTCTGTAAGAGTTTTCTGTATGATCTGAAAACTTAAATTAATAAGAGGAAGAAAATATTATGTCAATTCTTGGACCATCTCAAATATAACGTACTTTGATTACAGTTTCCAAATATTTGAAGAAGTCATGAGATGATGTGAGTCACACAGTTAGACAGACAATGGTCCTTCTGAGTTATCAATAGATGCATTCATTCTAAGTGAGCTGACTTTGGGGTGAAATGAAGTTCAGAGGAAGGCCTGAGGGTAGGAGAACAGTTAACCTTTGTTAGTTAACTAATCCAAAATATGTCATAAGACAGGGACATTTAAACCTATAACAAGCATAGCTTCGGAGAGGAAAGCAGGTGACATTTGTGTGGGGGGCTGGATGATGAAATGAGTGTGGGTTAAAACCTGCTGTAAAGTTCTACTATTTGGAAAACATGGCTATAATTACTGCTCAACTATACCTGTGTTTGTGTTTTATTGATTTATCTGTTTTATTCTTTCATGTTATGAGTACTAAATTGCCACCACATTTTGGAATAGTTGGTTTAAACAGATGTGTGTGTGTGTTGAAGATGTTAAAGGGGAATGAGTGTGCGTTCTGTCATGACTCCAAAGCATTGTTGTGGGACTGCCTGAGGGCAGAGGGACACACACACACACACACACACACACACACACACACACACACACACACACACACACACACACACACACACACACACACACACACACAGTAAGGAGAGGGGGCGAAACAGATGGAGTTAACAACTGCTGACTCATTGCCTAGGGTCATCGCCCAGAAGTGAAACTGGCCAATGGAGAACTACCAGCTCACTGTCTTGGGCTCGCCCAGAAGTGAAACTGGCCAATGGAGAACTGCCAACTCACTGGCTAGCTCGCCCAGAAGTGACATCGCCAATAACAAATAGCTAGGGAGGAGCAACCTACACAACTCCTCCCTGCTTATGTGTATAAATACTGTAACATTCTTATGCTCTGCGCTCTTTTCCTGACTGGCTGTCGTGGTACGTATATCACACGGTGGTAGGAATTGAGCCTGGAGCGCTCTGTATGGAATATTGTTATTTTCTACCATTAAAACAGATTATTGTTTAACCTTTATTTATGGTGCTTTGAGTTCCTTCTTTTGTAAAATTGACTAGCTCATCAGTCATCAAGAGACGGCGCGGAGCAGAGGTGAACCTTCCACCACTGCCATTGGGTGGTGCTCCAACAAGATGTTGACTGAACTACTATGACCAAACGGGGAATATCATGTTACAAGGAATCTTTGGAGTGCAATGCACAGTATAATCAATTAAAAGTGGAATACTTAACTTACCATCATCAGCATTTGGAGGGGGCACCTTATCCTTTTCCGTTGCTGCTGCCAGAAACTTAAGGAAGGATCCTGAGGATAGATAATAAAGTGATACTTATAACAGTAACATGTTAACAATTCAAAATGCTTTCACTTTATATAATTCAAATTCCTCATTCAGCTTTCGAATGTTGTTCTTGGGGATAGATTTCACTATTCTTCATTGTTTACTATTTCCATTTCATTTGAAAGAGACAATATAAGTGAACATATATATATACTTATTGTAAGTTGCTTTGGATAAAAGCGTCAGCTAAATGCAATGTAATGTAACATGGTTCCAATACAGAGGATTGTGCTGGAGCCTGCACTATGACTACTAAGGTTGAAATATACAGTTTTCAGTATCATCATAAAACCACTAGGAGTACACTACAGAGAAGCAAAATACAATAAAATACATAGCACACTAACTTAACAATAAGTTATTTAGAGTACACTTGTCCAAATGTCTTGCATCTACATTTCCTAATTTAACATTCCAACCTAGTCTCACGGCATTTCGTGTTCACCAACACGATTTTTAATCTATTGATTCGTGTTCACCATCACGATTTGCCCCTTTTATTCGTGTTACACAGCACGATTTTAAAAGCAATGTATTTCTACTGGTAATGTGTTTCGTGCCTGCAGGCTGCAGCACGTCTTTTTCTCCGGTCGGGTCGTGGAAGACCGGAAGCTGTGTGGTTCATAAAAACATGTTCTTACTCAATATCAAGCCACAGTTATTGCTTTTATTTTAAATCGTATAATTTCGGACTTTTGTTGTCGTCTGTGAGGAAAATAAATGGGGCTCAGAGCCTCAGGATACTGAAATCTGTATTTTTTAAATCTTTTTTTCCTTCTAATTTGTTATTCTTTTCAAAATAACACACTGTTATTTACTCACCAATAACACACAATTATCCTTGCTTTTATTTATTGGTTTAATTCCATAATCTCGGGCTTTTTTGGCGTCCGTCAGGAACTGAATTTCAAAATAAATATAACCGGAAACAGACGTAGGCATTTCGAGCGATTACCCAAGATCCTCAGCTATGGTTTTAAGCTCGCTGATTGGATGCGTTAGCCGCAATGCATGCTGGGATTTGGTGTTTATATTATATGAAATCCGGAAAACATTTTAAAAGTATAAAATAATACTTAATTCCGAGTGCTCTTGCTTTTCTCTTTGAAAGTCATCACATAACGGCATTGTAATACACGGTTCGGCTGCATTACATATTACAGATCTGCCGTAGTTCTTTATTTAGAGAGCCCTGATGAGAAGACCTTTGGAAAAACTGGAAGAAATGGCGCCGAAACTGAATACTTGACGTGGATCATAAATATATCAACAATTAAACAACATCTTCAATTTCTCTTCACACAATACGTCTCCTTGCAGTATCAACACTAATTCGGCTGACTTTTACATTTGATCTAATTCATAGATAGGTTATATTTACACCATAACGGTGCACAGCTGATAGAAAAGGACTGTAGTTTTCAAAGATATTACTGATTTTCTTTGAATGTAAGAATGTAAATACTGAGTCTGAAATAGTATAGCAATATGCTGTAAAATGATGTGAAAGCATGCATAAAACTATACATCTTCAGATGTTGTACATACACACTAATAATACAAAGTTATTATGGCTGTGTGCACCTTGTGTGCACCTCCTAGTGGTTAAAGCACGTTATTGAATTATTGTTTGTATGTGTTATATTTGATTAAAAACATATTAAGAGTACTACTTTCATAGGGGGAAAGTATAAATATAGAAAAGCAAGAAGATACTATAAGTGATCTCTACAATAAAACAGTTTAGTGCAGGATGTACACAGATATTAATAGGAGGAGGTGCAAAACAGAAAAACGGATTAACCTTTATTTAACACTAGAACCGCCAGAGGTCGCTGTATACCTATATCCGCCAACGGGTAAAGTTTACCCGCTATTGATTTCCAAGGTACAATGTACCATACAGAACAGTGAGTTTTGATCGCACAGGGATGACATGTATACCAATATAATCTGTGGACTCTCAGCTTTTCATATTATGTGACCCGCTCTATCAAAATCAGTCGGAAGTCGCAACGGCTCATTTCAGAGTAAACGTGGATTTACGTAAACAACTATTTTTTTCAGGGTTCGGGTGTTTTCTTTGATTTTAAACAAACAAAGTCTTGGCTTTCAGAATATGAAACTTTTATTTCCAAAATCACACGATAAATACATTTTTGAAGCTTGTAAAGGGACGAAGACAGGCACCTCTCACTCGCAATCTGCTCTTCCAGCAGCGCCGCCCCCTCTCCCTCCGGCTGAAATTATGAACGTAAGAGTAAAGTAATCATAGATAACACGGCAGGGTCCGTTACAGTTTGTTTTCATCTGATTTAAATTAAACAAAGTCTTGGCTTTCAGAATATTAAACTTGTTTCGGCAAATTCAGATGATAAATATAACTTTGAAGCTTCGGCATAATTACAAGCGGAGAACGGAGTAACTTGACAGCAGGCAGCAGCAGGCACAACAACAGCCGGTGTTTCTCGTGAGGGTTTTCTCTGGGAAACAAACACAATACACACAAATACACAAACACACACACGTATACACATACACACACACTCGCGAGCTTCCCCTCCAAATGAAAATATCTTCCCTCCGTAGTATTTTGATCATTTTGATCGCGAAATCAATAGCGCGAGGAGCGCTGCATTTCTATGAGGTAAATATTACCCGCTGGCGGACATAGGTATAAATATCCATTTTTTTTGGCGATTTTTTCAATCTGACTTCATATTGACCATTTTTAACAACACAGGGTGTTACATAACACACTTTCAGGAAAAGTCACGGACTGGGAGACGTCAATAGTTTATTGAAAAAAAGTTTCATACAATAAAAAAACAGCTGCGGGTAAAATGTACCCGTTGGCGGTTCTAGTGTTAAACATTAAATATTAAGCCTGACAAAGTAATTAACGTCTAATATATTGCTTTCCTGCAATGTTAACTATGTTGAAGCACTTATTTTAACTGATATTATACACATTAATTATACTCTTATGTATGTAGATAGAATAAGAAATGTGCAGAATATGACAGTTTAATGGTGGAGGTACACACATATTGATAGATGTCTTGTAATGCACTGTTGAGGAACCTGTGACCCAAGTTTTTCATTCATTGCATAACTACACCGTAGTTGTGTATGATATGTCAATACACCTTTGAAAATCTTGAAAGGGATGTGCAACATAGCCATAATATACAGTCTTTAATTAACTATTAGTAGAGAATAACGAGTAATGAATATACTTTATTACTTGTTTCCATTCATGTCAATTGCAGATACATGTTTAGTCTTCTCAAGCACCAACTATCAAATATCTCTCCTGATTGTTGGCACTTGACAATCACCTTACCTGAATTTTACTCAGGTGTAACTAAAGTCTGATTTAAGAGTTGTTTATATTTCACATAATTAATCAGAATCTGCAAAGTAACTCAAATAAATGCAGTGGAGTAAAAATACCAGGTTAACCTCTGAATTGTAGCGGAGTAGAATTACAAAGTAGCAATGAGCTGTCATGTGGGTATACGGCATTAATATAATGCTGTGCATTATGGACACAAGTGATTTTCACCCATTTATTAATTATATGTTTTACATTTGATAACACCAATGTGTTTAATAATGGCAACTTCTAATTGTGGGAAAAACGAAAACGTTCAGTAGAGACGTCCCATAGAAAATTTGGGGAAACACAATAGCCAGCATGTGTAGTTCTGGAGGGGTGTTCGATTCCAGTTTTGGAAGTCTGGCGTGGTTTCGTTCCATTTCACACAGCTGTTTGACACTCTGGTAACCTTACGGGAACTGTAGTCCTAAACGATAGCTGGGGATTATGGGTAGTGTAGTGTCTTCGGCCATCCTAAACTCAGAAATGTTGACAATCGCAATGATGCTCGAAATGTCCCTTATAGGCCTACGTCTGTTTCCGGTTATTTTTATTTTGAAATTCAGTTCCTGACGGACGCCAAAAAAGCCCGAGATTATGGAATTAAACCAATAAATAAAAGCAAGGATAATTGTGTGTTATTGGTGAGTAAATAACAGTGTGTTATTTTGAAAAGAATAACAAATTAGAAGGAAAAAAATATTTAAAAATACAGATTTCAGTATCCTGAGGCTCTGAGCCCCATTTATTTTCCTCACAGACGGCAACAAAAGTCCGAAATTATACGATTTAAAATAAAAGCAATAATTGTGGCTTGATATTGAGTAAGAACATGTTTTTATGAACCACACAGCTTCCGGTCTTCCACGACCAGACCGGAGAAAAAGACGTGCTGCAGCCTGCAGGCACGAAACACGTTACCAGTAGAAATACATTGCTTTTAAAATCGTGCTGTGCAACACGAAAAAAAGTGGCAAATCGTGATGGTGAACACGAATCAATAGATTAAAAATTGTGTTGGTGAACACGAAATGCCGTGAGACTGGGTTGAACATTCATAGCTTGACAGTTACCTCAGTCGGACACAGCTTCATCATTTAACTAGCCTACAGAAAAAGTTAGCTGATGTTCCCCCTCTAAATCACTCCATTACTGGTGTCCCATTAAACAACGGGTGACACGTTAATGTAGAAATGGCAGAGACCATGTTTATTTCAGTAACAATGCCAAAAAGATTAATGAAGACGTGTTAATACTGTAATTACTAGCTTTTACATTCTTTCAGCCGGCTAGCTAAGCTAAACTAACATGTCAACGGCAACTGTAATTTCTAACTTCTACGTTCTTTCAGCCAGCTAGCTAAGCTAATAGGTCAATGGCATTGTACTGACCCAGCTGCGCACACTTGACTCGGTAATGTCACGGCCAGCAGAGCAGATACTGTTCTGAGGTTAACTCATGTCATGTTAAACGTCAAAGTAAACAAAACAATAATTTGATTCTAGTGGAAGTTACGGAATTCAAGTTTCTCTATCCCACAGTTAAGGTTAGACTAGCAACATGTATTTCATCGTTATCTACTCAACTTACTTACCACTATCTTGTTTTTGTCTCTCATCTTCATCTTTTTTATTCTTCCTTTTTTCGCTGCCAGAAAGATAATTTCTCTTCATTTTTCAGTGCCTTTCCTTGTCATCAGGATTATTTTGTAAACAATCATGCACGCAATTTGCGACACTGACCGGAGTGAGCCTCCCATTAGGGAGGTCTCCTACTGTCTGTCATTGCAAACGTTGTGCATTGCCCTTCTCACTAAAATTCAGTTCATCTACAATAATGGGGCCCCCACTATTGTAGATGAACTGAATTTGATGAAGTCTTATGGCAATGTATGATGTCTGTTTAATTGTATTTTTTGTATAATTTGTTGTTCTGAATTGTGCATAAAAAAAACGACACTGATGTCGTTTTAAAGATGTGTCGCCCCTCAGGGGCCCCCTACTGGTCTGGGGCCCCAAGCAGTTGCCTGCCTTGCCTGTCCGCAAGCGGCGGCCCTGTGTCTGCCGCCCGAACACAAACTGGAAGCTGATTCCACAAAAGTGGAGCTTGATAAGAAAAGGCTCTGGCTCCCATTGTACTTTTAGAGACTCTAGGAACAACCAACAACCGTGCATTCTTGGAGCGCAATGCCCTAGTTGGACAGTAGGGTATAATGAGTTCTTTAAGGTAAGATGGCGCCTGCCCATTAAGGGCTTTGTAGGCGAGAAGAAGCATTTTAAATTATATCCTGTGTTCTATAGGGAGCCAGTGTAAGGCAGCCAAAACTGGAGTAATGTGGTCCCTTTTCCGAACTATAGTTAGTACACGTGCTGCAGCATTTTAAATAGCCGAAGCAACTTAACTGACTTTTTTGTACACCCTGATATTAAATAGTTACAATAATCCAGCCTTGAAGTAACAAATGCATGGATTAGTTTCTCTGCATCGTTTTGAGGCAAGATATGCCTGAATTTTGCAATGTTACGTAGATGAAAGAAGGCGGCTATCGAGATTGATTTTATGTGGGGTTAAAAGATCAATCCTGATCAAATATAACACCAAGATTCCTTACTGTCTCACTGGAGGCCAACTTAAAGAGCTTACGAAATGAAGGACAATACTGTTCTTATTACGATAATATATATACTATTATTAATGGGAAATCATGTCATTCATGACAATATGCCCGCAGTATTTATAAATCGTGGTTTATTACAACTTTCCATGCTCACTTCCGATGTTACACGACCGCTCCGAACAAAACAGCTTTCGCCGGTTAGTGACGTCACGCACGTCACGAGTAGAACACCTGTTGAATAATACACTACCTCTGTGGCTGATGTCGGACTCTGGAGACAGAATCGAGTGACAGACAAGACTCATTTGGCGGAGATCCGATGCGGCAACAGAACACAGACTGGTATACATTTGACTTTAATTCATAGAGATTCTCAATAAATAGTAAATCAATAATAATACATCGTAATGTAGCAGGCAAACTTGGCTCAGGCAACAGAACAGAGACTGGTATATACATTTGACTAAAATTCAGAGATTCTCAAAAAATAGTAAATAAATAATAATGACTCTGCTGAAATAACCAGTTTAGATACATATAGCTGGTCAGGCTGTTGTAAATTGACCAGCCAGTATATATTAGGCTGGAGAGGGGTTTTGGACACTTCAGCTGGCCAGGATGGCTGGTTTATCCATCTATCACCAGCTTATGTTTAATAATAGTATTAAATATACCCTGCTGGGAGCTTACCAGGATTCCAGGTGACCAGCATACATTAAATACTGGTATGATTATTTAAACAAGAGAACATAAATATATTACAAAGATTCATTGTGTCATGTATTCTGGTATCTACAAAATAAAGACATTGTATAGTGTTCATAATAGTATTTTAATTTAATAAATAGCTAGTTAATATAATAAAATACACAGTAACAATACAATAATTATACAAATAACAACCAACCTGCAAATCAACCTACACATCAAAATAAATATATTATCTAAAACCGGTGCATTTGATTTAAAATAAAAGTAATACATAGAATTCAATATTTAAATGGTAACAAAAACCGTAACACTATGTATGATAAGAACAAGGCAACAAAGAAAGTGTTTGTTGTTTTTCCTTGTTCATGTCTATAATGTTTCCTGTTGTGTAGCGTCCAGCCTTTCCCAATCTGACCTGCACTTCTGTCTGTTGAAGCCACTTCTTGAAGCAAACTGAAAAGAAATGTACAGATATAAGTACACTGTAAAAAGAAAACTTAATATTTATGTTAACATTTGGGCTGCTGTGGTTGCCAGAACTGTTAAAGTATAATACATTACAAATTACAGTTGGTTGGCATAGAGTCTAGACGTTACAATCAACAATTGCTTATGGTGAATTACAATGGCAAAAACAAATAGAGCTAGTGTACACGGTGCAGCTGTATTATCTGGGAAATAGAAGAATCGGATCAGGATTCGGTATTGGCAGACAATCAATATCAAATTAATCGGATCATTATTAGCATCTGATCACCTTTGTCGACGCTAATGTTATAATAGTCAGATTGCTCTGAAGATGGAGGTGATATTCTATTAATGTTCACACAGTCAGTGATTTTTGCCGGCCGTCTTTCCTGCAACGGCAGCTTTTCTGTGTTTCCTTTCTCCTGTGACTTGATCGCTTTAAACTCCGCACACTGAGCTCTGATTGGTCAGCAGGCAGTGCTTTCACTGAGTTGAGCTCTTAGCCTGCAACCTAACCTGCTCCGGGGCAGTTTAGCCGTTCAGCATAAGTTACCATGGAGATCTAGCCCGCTAAAAAGAGAACCAGCTTCGTAGGACCGGAAAGCCGGAGTTTTCCCTGAAGTTAGCCGCGAAGAGAACATCCTGCTTCGTAGTACAGGCCTCAGGACTGACTGAAGACATGTGGAACAGAGGACAGGCATGGTTCCATGTACAGGAAACTGGAACTTTTAACAGGTGTTTTCATCTTTTCTGCCTGAAGATTCACAAGTTCTTGATCAGGTGTTTGATGTGGACTGGCATGATCCTTTCTGCAGCGATAAATAAAGAAAACAAAGATTTTCTTTTTAATAATGGTAATGATGGTAACAACAATAGTATTAGTATAATTATGTATATAGCTAGCACTTACACAATTGCAAAGTGATTCTCACAACAAAAATAAAGAACAAAACAATATCAACAATAAAAAAACAAATTATTACAGGAATGTTGAGACAAATAAATGTTTTTTCAGTCTTTACAATGACCTTGTCGGAAATGACCTTCCAAAGGCTAAATTCGAACTCAATACCATAAATAACTGGGTACCAAAGTGCTTTACCTGATAGAACACGCTCCACACGGAGCAGCAACCATCCGGCTCGGCCTTTTGCTGCATATCATCTCCTCCCTCTATCTCTCTCTCTCTGGTGTTAGGTTCCAGTAGATCTCTACTATCCAATAAAACAGAAATTCCCCAAAAAAATCATATTAAAAAAGTTAAAAACAATGACTGGCTGTTGGCATTGAAATGGATTAGAATCTCACCTTTTTCCTGGATGTCAGGAAGGCCGTGGAGTCGTTCCCTTCAAGTCCGCAACCAGTCATAGGAGTTCAAATGCAAAGCCTGAATGATGACAAGAGCGAGAGACATACATTTTACAATTATATTTTTAATTCATACCAGAGCAGTGTGTACAGGCCCTGTACGACATGCAAAGAACAGATCAAATCCCCTGACAGACTCACACACTTTTGGTGATGTCCTCATCTGATAATGTTTCATTTTTTAGCAGCAAAGTAACATGTATGTCAGACCCAACTCATTTACAGTATGTTTTGCATCTCCTCAACAATGGTCTGTATAGTTGAGTAGAAAAAAACTGTCCCTACAATTTCAGGTAGATTAACACACATTTGTAAGAAAAGTTTACAATGAAGCACAAAATCCCTCTTTGTATTAAGCGAGCTGCCACAGAAAGTGCAGCTTAACATGCTAACCTTTGGTGAGCTACAGTAAAGCTAACTTCATGCTCAACACAAAACCTTTAACGTGCATTACATTGACGATTTTAAACAACTTAACTTTCTCTACTTGTAAGATAACGTTTAGTTAACTTACCCTTAAATAACTACATCACGTTTTTCAGTGGAAACACAAACTGCAGAAAACGTTAGCTGCTAACTGTTGTTAGCTAAGACAGCTAGCTCTTAAGGGAAGTAACATAGCCTCATGGCAAACGTAAGGTTGAGTTAACGTAACGTTGTAAGAAAGCAAAACGAACCTTCGAGAAAGCGTTTACTCTCTCTCTCGGGCATTGTTGATTGTTCGAAACACGATCTCTTGATGTGCTGCCCCACACATCGTCGGTTTCATCGACCCCGGGTTACCTGGTCTAGCAAACGTCCGCCTCGTACGACGCACTTGTTTTGTCCATATACGCAACATTTGATCATTTTTTGGCCACAAAAACATCCCATAACCAGATGTTGAGACGGCCCCACATCCCCATACAACATATCGCTTGCCAATTATTCTTGGCGTCTTATTGCTGTGCATCCTTTGTCGTAATATTTGGCCCTTCAATGCATTCAAACGGGACTGAGCTCAGCTGTGTTCCACTCATGTCGTCACCGCCGGAAATGGCCGAAGTTGATGTTTCCGGCGCAACGAACGATTGTTACTAACTGACAACTTTTGTATGCTGTTATAATCGTGATTTATTAAAAATAGATCAATAATAAAAAAATCATATGGCACATTCCACAATACAAATGCAACCTCTATCATATACTAAGCCCACTAACAGGTGCTAAAAGCATTTCGTAAGCTCTTTAATGCCATCCATAGTTAATATATCTTTAGATAGTTTGTTTTGTAGATTAATTGGGCCGAGTACAATAACTTCAGTTTTGGCCGTGTTTCACATAAGAAATGTAAGGTCATCCACGTTTTTAAGTCCTTGAGGCAGTCTTGAATTGTATTTAGGTGATTGGATTAATCAGGTTTGATGGATAAATATAGTTGAATATCATCCGCATAACAATGGAAATGTACAGAATGATTCCTTATAATATATATAATAAAACGGAAGCATATATAATGTGAACAAAATAGCACTGAGCCCTGTGGCACTCCATGGCTCACTTTTGTTTGCATGGAAGATTCATCATTGACACACACAAACTGAGACCGTTCAGGTAGATAGAACCTAAAGCAGTTCCCTTTATGCCAACTAAGTGCTCTCGTCTTTGCAATAGGATATCATGGTTGATAGTATCAAATGCAGCACTGAGATCGAGCAAGATAAGGCAAGGCAAGTTTATTTATATAGCACTTTTCTGTACGCGACAATTCAAAGTGCTTTACAAAACAAATGAAAATACTTTTTAGGAATAAATACAGTAAAAACACATTATATAATGGCATTTTACAACAGGCATTACAAAGCAAAGATAATAAAATAATAAAAATAAACACCACAGATACACAATACATGTTTAAAAGGCATACTGTAGTTCGAATATGGTCATCTCAATTAAAAGCAGCAGCAAAGAGATATGTTTTTTAGTCTCGATTTAAAAAATAGTAAGCGTTTCTGCGGACGTGCATGATTTGGGTGGTTTGTTCCAGAGTGTCGGGGCATAACAGCTAAATGCTGCCTCTCCATGTTTTGTTGTTACTCTCGGAACCGATAGCAGACCCGTCCCAGAAGACCTGAGGCACCTTGATGGCTCGTAATTATGTAGGAGTTCCACAATATACTTTGGTTCTAAACCATTTAATGACTTAAAAGCTAGCAATAGTACTTTAAAATAAATTATTTGGCCAACTGGAAGCCAATGTAGATATTTTAGAACCAGACTGATGTGATCCACTCTTTTAGTGTTAGTGAGGACACGTGCAGCAGCGTTCTGAATCAGCTGCAGTTTTCTGATGGATTTTTTTGTCAGCCCTGTGAATACACTATTGCAGTAGTCAAGTCTACTGAAAATAAAAGCATGGACAAGCTTTTCTAAGTCCTGTTGTGACATTAGTTTTTTAATCCTCGATATATTCTTCAGGTGACCTAATGACTGTTGTAATGTGGCTGTTGAAATGCAGGTCTGAGTCCATCACTACACCTAGATTTCTGGCTTTATTAGTGGTTTTGTAGTCTGCCGACTGAAGCTCTGCGATTACTTTTAATCGGTCCTTCTTTGCTCCAAAAACAATGATCTCTGTTTTTTGTTTGTTCAGTTGGAGAAAGTTCTGAGTCATCCAGTCAGTGATGTGTTCTAATCGGAGAATAGTCTCCTGGTGTGATTTTAAAATAAATCTGGGTGTCGTCTGCATATATGTGATAGCTCTTTTTAATAATTTCAGCCAGAGGTAGCATGTAAATATTAAAAAGCAAAGGTCCTAAGATGGAGCCTTGAGGAACCCCGCATTACATATTTGTCAAAGTTGATGTGTAGTTGCCTATTGAGACAACGTTTTTTCTGTCCTTTAAGTAGGTACTAAACCAATTTAGAGCTGTTGCTGAAACTCCCACCCAGTTTTCTAGACGGTCTAGCAATATGTTGTGGTCAACAGTATCAAAGGCAGCGCTGAGATCTAATAATACTAAAACTGATATTCTGCCACTGTCTGTGTTTAAATGAATGTCATTTAAGACCTTTACAAGTGCAGTTTCAGTGCTGTGGTTAGGTCTAAAGCCCGACTGAAACACATCAAAACCGTCATTTAAAAACATGAAATGACTCAACTGTTGAAAAACAACTTTTTCAAGAAATTTGCTTAAAAAAGGAAGGTTTGATATTGGCCTGTAATTATTCATTACGGTTTTGTCTAAGTTATGCTTTTTTAGGAGCGGTTTAATTACTGCAGTTTTCAGGGCCTGTGGAAATACTCCTTTGCAATGTTTACAGGCTCCCACTACCTGTTAGCATCTAGCTCTCCTGCTTACAAACATTTAGCCATCCCTGCTTATACAAGTAGTAGTTTTAGTTGTCTGCGGTCTGCGGAGGCCTACTCCCACCTGTCGAGTACGGCTGTGCTGAGGTGGTTTTACCCCGGAGACGTCGCAAAGAGACGGAGCAGCTCCACCTGTTGCTGCCTGCTTTCCACCTGTCTGCGATCTGCGGAGGCCTGGTCCCACCTGTAGAGTACGGCCGTGCTGAGGAGATTTTTACCCCGGAGTCGTCGCGGAGAGACG
Organism: Pseudochaenichthys georgianus; assembly: GCF_902827115.2. Lineage (NCBI taxonomy): Eukaryota > Metazoa > Chordata > Actinopteri > Perciformes > Channichthyidae > Pseudochaenichthys > Pseudochaenichthys georgianus. The sequence continues at coordinate 10,303,907 of NC_047523.1, forward strand.
GAGTGGCTCCACGCTTCGGGCTTGGCCTGCTTCCACCGGGCGTGTGTTGCTGTGCGGAGGAGGATTTTACCACGGCTGGGGCCTGCTTTCCACCAGTCCTCGTTCTGCTGTTGCGGAGGCCTGCTCCCACCTGTCGTGTGCTGCTTGCTGAGGAGATCTTTCACCCCGGGGTTACCACGGAGGGCCCGGAGCGCTTCCACGCTGCTGCTTTTGCCTGTCCTTTGCTGCTGTGCTGATTTGCTCCAGGAACATCACGGATACTGTGTGCTGGTCTGGGAAAATGGCCCATATCGGGATTCTGCTGTGCCTGTTAACTGTTTTGGACTATGAGAAGATCTCTAGTCATTCTGAGAAGCCTACTGGATTCAGGTATGTTCTGCCACCCGCAGTGGGCATCCCCTGCAAAGTTTCGGATGTGTTACACAAACAATTACCGGTTGCCTTGTCACAGACAATCTGCTCGACAAAATATATTTATCTTTTTTGTTTTCCTGCGATGATGGTTCTTCAGGACTGCTTCTTAAGCTCAAATCACACTCTCGCAGACTTTTCCGGTGATTCTAAAGTAAATGACATACATTGCATGTGTGTCGATTAAGAGGAAAAGATGCCTGATTTTTTTGTTGCTATTACCGTCAGGAAATGTACAACCTAACCCTGGTCCGCCCAGTAGTAGAGGTCAGATCGCTACTCCTGCTGATTTTAAAGCTAGGTCTGGGTTGGGTCTCATCCACTTGAATGTGCGCAGTCTGTTAGGTAAATTAGATGTTGTCCGCATTTGGGCAAGCTCGACTGACGCTGACGTCATTGTTTTATCAGAAACATGGCTAAATAAATCTATTTTGGCCTCTGACATTGCCTTAAATGGTTATAATGTGTATCGTTCCGACCGGCCTAATAAAGGTGGTGGCGTTGCCATTTATGTTAAGAATAAGTTCAGTGTATCCACATTAGTTTCCAAATCTATCAGTAAGCAATTCGAATTTTTAGCCTTAAATATAGAAGTGGCAAAGGGGCAACAGGTCATGGTGGTGGGCTGTTACAGACCCCCCTCAGCTGTCAAGGACTCCTTGTCTTCGCTAGCAAATCTTTTATCGCTACTTGGAGATTTTAACTGGGACTGGTTAACTGCAGTCAAAAATCTGAGGATTTTAAAAACCTTTATCTAATTAAATGTTACTCAGATTGTTGACAGTCCTCCTCGCCCTAACATTAAGTCCCCTAATAAATCCTCCCTAATTGATCTCATTCTAACTAATGTTCCCTATAAATACTCATCTGTGGGAGTATTTGTGAATGATGTGAGTGACCACTGTGCTCAAGCCACAATTAGGGTCACTAAGGTCCAAAAGGTTAAAACTCGTATTATTATTAAGAGAGACATAAAACATTGTGTGGAGCAGGGTTTTGTTCATGATCTGTTTGGGTTTGATCGGGGAAAAATCGATCTGTGTGCTGATGTAGAAACTGCATGGTCTTATTTTTATCTTGGTTTTATGTTTAGGTGAAAATGTGGATGAAGCTACTTTACATTTCTATGCGGACGATACCGTGATGTACTGTGCAGGTCCCTCCATTAAGGAGGCTGGTGTTAAATTACAGGCTGTTTTTAACATTATTCAGACTCAGCTCGCTGAGCTTAAGCTTATTTTAAATGTTGATAAAACCAAGGTAATGCTATTTTCAAAAGCTAAAAAGACACCAGAGCCTGTTTTAGATATTGTTACTATGCAAGGACAAGTACTAGAAGTCGTTGCCTGTTATAAATACCTAGGTATATGGCTTGATGATTGTCTTACTTTTAAACTTCATGTCAATAACCTGCTTAAAAAGCTGAGGGTTAGACTAGGTTTCTTTTTCAGAAACAAGTCCTGTTTCTCGCTTGAGGCCAGGAAAAGGCTAGTCACTGTGACCTTTTTACCTGTGCTGGACTATGGTGATTTGTTGTATATGAATGCACCTGCCTATTGCCTGAACAAGTTGGATGCCGCCTATCACAGCGCACTGAGATTTGTCACAAATTGTAAAGCACTTCCACATCACTGTGTAGATGTGTGCATCTTGACCGGGTGGTGACATTACCTATTGACGCAGCAGCCACTGTAAGTACTATTCGTGTTTAATTAGACTTCTCTATTTCAGTTATTCTACTCTGTATAATTGTTCTGCAGTTATTGTAGCTAAATCGGCGCTTTTGAGAGATTTGAACCTGTTAAACAGGGCTCAGTAGGCAATCAAGCGTGCATTAAAATAGGCACGGCCTCTCAGCTGTCGCCCATCAGCTGTAGAGAGTTAACTAATTAGAGGGGCGTGGCACCACAGCTGTGTGAATTCAGCAATCAGGCGTCCATTTAGGTAGCTCTTTCCTTCAGCGTCAGACGGACAAAGACATTGGAGTCCTGCGGGAGTAAGACGGACAAAGACATTGGAGTCCTGCGGGAGTCCTGCGGGTGGCAAAGAGGAGGCAAATCCTACTCTGATTGAGCTAAGTATCGCTGGTGTTTTATTTTTATTTTCTTTAGCTTTCTAGCCCCTCATGCTATAATCATGTGTATTTTCTCCATTCCTGTTCATGTGTCTTCTCGCAATTATCACTGGCCCTGTGTATCTCCTAATCGCTATAACCGGCCTGCTCTCGTCTATCCCACGTGCTCCACTGACATCCAACATCTAGTTTCAGGCGGCCTGTGGAACTGCCAGTCAGCTGTCCCTAAGGCTGACTTCATCTCTGGCTACGCCTCCCTGCAGACCCTGGATTTCCTTGCTCTCACTGAGACCTGGATTACTCCATTCAACACATCCACCCCAGCAGCTCTCTCCACAGCATATTCCTTCTCCCATACACCCAGACCCACTGGCAGAGGAGGGGGCACTGGTCTCCTGCTCTCTCCCAAATGGAGCTTTTCCCTCTTCAAGCTACCTAACTTCACTCCTTCCACCTTTGAATTCCATGCCGTCACAGTAACCCACCCTATACAATTAACCATTGTTGTTCTCTACCGTCCACCAGGTGCCTTGGGGGACTTCTTGGAGGAATTGGATAATCTCCTATCACACATCCCTGAATCTGGCCCTCCCGCTGTACTTCTCGGAGACTTCAACCTCCAGACGGGGAAGATAGACGAACTAACATCTCTGTTAACCGCCTTTGCCTTCTCACTGTCTCCGTCCTCACCAACTCATAAAGCTGGCAATGTCCTGGATCTCATATTCTCAAGGAACTGCACTACTTCTAACCTCTCTGTAAACCCGCTCAACACATCCGATCACTTCTTAATTTCATTCTCTCTACCCCTTTCCAAACATAACAAACTAATCTCTTCTCATCCTGCACCTGTCCGCCGTAACCTCCGTTCCCTCTCCCCCTCTACCTTTGCCTCATCGGTGCTCTCAGCCCTCCCTTCCTCTGACTTGTTCCAACTCCTGCCTCCAAACTCTGCTGCAGAAACTCTCCTCTCTACTCTCTCATCCTCTCTGTCCTCTCACATCTCGGCAGGCTCGTCAGTCCCCTCCTGCTCCCTGGCTAAATGACGCACTGCGTGCTAATATAACCGTCCTTAGGGCAGCAGAGCGGAAACGGTGGAAATCCAAACACCGTGACGACCTCCAAACCTATCAGGCTCTCCTCTCCTGCTTCGATCTCTCAGGCAAAAAGCACTTTCTTTCAAGATAAGATCCAAACTTCCTATTCCAATCCTAACAAACTATTTTCCATCTTCTCCACCCTCTTGGACCCTCCCAAAGCCCCTCCCCCTCCTCACTTCTGTCAAGCGACTTTGTTAACCACTTTGAAAAAAAGGTTGATGATATTCGCTCTTCTTTTTCTGACTCATCTTTACTCACCGCTGGGTCACCAGACCCTCCTTCCACCCGCACACTAACCTCCTTTTCTCCTCTCTCGCCAAGTGAGGTTCTTACCCTCATTACCTCTGCCCGCCCTACCACCTGTCCTCTCGACCCCTCCTTCAGACTATCGCTCCTGATATTCTACCGTTTCTCACCCATTTCATCAACACTTCTAACTTCTGGTCACTTTCCAAATAGTCTTAAGGAGGCAAGAGTAAACCCTCTCCTAAAGAAACCCACTCTCAACCCGTCTGATGTTATAAACTACAGGCCTGTCTCTCTCCTCCCGTTCCTGTCTAAAACACTTGAACGCGCTGTCTTTAAACAACTCTACTGTTATCTCCATCAGAACAACCTTCTGGATCCGCACCAGTCTGGTTTCAAGGCAGGTCACTCCACAGAAACTGCACACTGCTAAAGCAGCCTCCCTCTCCTCTGTCATCATCCTGTTGGACCTGTCTGCTGCATTCGACACAGTGAACCATCAGATCCTCCTTCGCACTCTCCAAGAACTTGGAGTTTCAGGCTCTGCACTTTCCCTCATCACCTCATACCTCAAAGACCGTACCTACAGGGTTACTTGGAGAGGGTCCGAGTCCGACCCTTGTCAATTAACTACAGGGGTCCCTCAGGGCTCTGTTCTTGGTCCCCTCCTCTTCTCCCTGTACACAAACTCGCTCGGATCTGTCATTAGCCCGCATGGTTTTTCATACCACTGCTACGCTGACGACACCCAATTAATTATGTCCTTTCCCCGCTCAGAGACCCAGGTCGTCGCACGCATCTCTGCTTGTTTAGCTGACATCTCTCAGTGGATGTCCGCTCATCATCTCAAGCTCAACCTTGACAAAACTGAACTGCTTTTCCTTCCGGGAAAAGATTGTCGCACTCTTGACCTGACTATCGACATCGGGCACCTCTGTTGTTTCCCCGACCCAGACTGCAAGGAATCTGGGTGTGATCCTAGATAACAACCTGTCCTTCACTGCAAACATCGCTGCTGCTGCAGATACACGCTTTACAAGATCAGGAAGATACGTCCCCAGCTGACCCAGAAAGCGACGCAGGTTCTGGTCCAGGCTCTCGTCACCTCACGCCTAGACTACTGCAACTCCCTCCTGGCTGGTCTACCTGCATGTGCCATCCGACCTCTGCAGCTCATTCAGAATGCAGCGCCTCGTCTGGTCTTCAACCTTCCTAAATTTTCCCACACCACGCCGCTCCTCCGCTCCCTTCATTGGCTTCCGGTAACTGCTAGAATTCACTTCAAGACACTGGTACTTGTGTACCATGCTGCGAATGGATCTGGCCCTTTCTACATCCAGGACATGGTTAAACTGTACACCCCAGCGCGTGCTCTACGCTCTGCATCAGCCAAACGACTCGCTGCACCCTCGCTGCGAGGGGGACCCAAGTTCCCATCAGCAAAAACACGTGGATTTGCTATCCTGGCTCAAAAATAGTGGAATGAGCTCCCCATTGACATCAGGACGGCAGAAAGCTTACACACCTTCCGGCGCAGACTGAAAACTCATCTCTTTCGACTCCACCTCGAGCGATAGAATTACTAACAAAGAACTGCTAAGAGAGCACTTATATACTAATAAAGGACTGGCTTATCTATAGCCAGTTGAGTAGCACTTGAAATACTTGGCTCTATGAAACCTGATGTACTTTATGATTCTGTTTTCTTCAAGGTTGTGTCTTCCTGGTCGAATGTACTTATTGTAAGTCGCTTTGGATAAAAGCGTCAGCTAAATGCAATGTAATGTAAAAATGTAATGTACCCTGTATGCCAAGGCAGGTTTGCCATCACATACTGTAAAGTGGCTCAGTCATTGGTACACGTTTATCTATAAAGCTTTGTTGGGTAAACTCCCGTATTATATCTGCTCTCTGATAACACAGAGAGTTGCAAGCAGCTATTGTCTGAGATCGCATGATGTAGTATTGTTAGATGTGCCAAGAGCAAGGACTGTCTTAGGTAAGACAGCTTTTATGTGCGCAGCTCCACTTGCTTGGAACAATTTTCAGCAATAATTGAAACTGAGCAATCTCATTCCTCTGCATGTTTTTAAAGCTAGGCTAAATGAAATGCTCGTTGATACTATGGGCACTTGTATTGTAAATGTCTATAACTATGTTAATGTATCCTGTAAATATAATGTACGATGTTCTTTATTGTTTTATGCGGAACCTATATCCTGCAGGTCTCCCTTGAAAAAGAGATCTATGATCTCAATGGGACCAATCTTGTTAAATAAAGGTTTGAAATGACACCTGCTTGAAGAGAGTTGTTTACTATGTGTAGTATATCTGAGGCCATGCAGGGAAAAACAGTTTTGAAAAATCCTGTCGGAATAATATCGAGGCTACAGGAGGAGGATTTCAGATGTTGAATAATGTCTTCCAGGTCTTTAGCATTTATCAGACGGAATTGTGACATGCTGTCTGAATTGGCTTTAGGTGAACATAGGGACAAAACATTGGCAAAACATTGGCACGATACACTGTAACAAATAAGATATAAGAACTGCAAAGTTTTCCAGGTCGGATGCGTAAGACTAAAAACGAGGCTTTCAAAGGAGGTATAATGTAATTTTGGTTTAGTATTGATAAGTAAACTTGAGTCAAAGATTGCTGCAACCTCCTCGGCCTGTGCCTCGAGCAATATGAGTGTTGATATGGCTGGGTGGAGTGGCCTCATTTATGCTGACATATTCTTCATGTTTCAACCAAGACAGCAGTGAGACAGCATATATCAATATTATAATCTGATATTAAATAATTTACCAATATTGCTTTAGATGCTAGAGATCTTATGTTTAAGAGTCCACATTTAATCACTCCTTCGGCGGCACTCAATGACGTAGTATGCTTGAAATAGTGGCTCTGGAGCAGCCTTCCTCGACATTGAGAAACACCCCAGGAGTCTGGTAAATGTGAAAGTAAAACATGAAAATGAGTGTTGGTAACTAAGCTAAATTAAGCTAAGCCAGTGCCTGGGAGAGACTAAATCGTAACCATTGGTGCTGTCCGCTAAAACAAAAAGTTTGAAACCCCACTTTGTGGGCTTGGCCTTCATGTATTATGAGCCATGGTTGCCAACATCCTCTCATCAATGGACAGCTTCTGCTTAGGATGGTAAAAGGCTTTGCAGGATGCTTTGATTGTGTTGATTGTGCCGGAACATTTTGCTCGGCTCACCAAGAAGAGCCGGCTCTTCATTTTACCACAAATACCTTTTATAATTCAATCAAATATAGCCCTGTTTTTACTAATGATTTATATGTGTACACATATATCACTTAAATGATTAACTACATCCTTTGTACTGAAGTATTCAAAAGTAAAAATTACATTTTTTTATATAAATTAATTACTGTGGCCAATTGTTTTAATTGCATTTACAGAACATTGTAACTCTCTGATGCCACCCAATGAATGCACTGAATTGCTTGTACAACCACGCTACACAAAGCAGATAGCAACACCTATAAAAACGTAAGCATAGCAAATGTAAAAAAGACAGCAACAGCTGACATCAAATCTTAGCTGAGCCTAAAAATAATCATAAATAAATAACATAATGAAAATAAATATATTGCAATGCTCAAAACAGCAGCATCTAACAGTCTGTAATCATAAAAAAAACATAATACAAATAAATGTATTGCAATGTGCAAAACAGCAGCATCCAACAGTCTCTAATCCTTGGATATTACATGTCACTGCATGCATGCATGCACGGAGCACTCGTAGCGCGGAGATCATCATATCATTCTGTCTTGTATTACTTAACAAAGAAATTAAAATATAATTGACCGGCTCCGGTCATTCACTTAAAAGGTGGGGTAGGTAATTGTTGAGAAACCAGCTCGAGTGCACTAGAATTTGAAAAAATCTGCGACTTCCTTCCAGAGCCCCTCCTCCAACACACAGTGGCCTGCTTCAAGGTCAGTTAGAGTAGCTTTTAGTCTTTTTAATGAGACCAGCTCTCTGAGTTTCAGCTCAGTTTGAAGCTGGTTCCATGCTTCAGGAGCAGCGTAACTGAACTCCCTCTTCCCCAGTTCAGTACGGACCTTTGGTACAGTTAAAAGAAAAAAGTCCTCGGATCGAAGCCTATAATATCCTGTGCATTTTCTGTTTATGTAGATCCTTAGATAAGGAGGAAGAGCAACAATAATAGCCTTATATATAAGGATGTGCCAGTGTTTCAGTCGACGCGTGGTCAGGGAAGACCATCCAACACGAGCGTATAGGTTGCGTCAAGGTTTTGAAGTTTGTGATGAATCTCATTGCACCGTGGTAGACGGTATCCAGCCAGTGAAGGCACTGAGAAGATGCATTCATATAAACTACATCTCCATAATCCAGCACAGATAGAAAGGTTGCAGACACTAGTCTCTTTTTGGCCTCATAAGAAAAACAGGACTTGTTTCTACAGAAAAAAACAAATTGTATTCTTAATTTTTTCAAAAGTTCCACAATGTGTGGTTTAAAAGAAAGTAAATTGTCAATTACAATTCCAAGATACCTATACTGCGACACAGATTAAATCTCCGACCCCTGCAAGTCCTTGGTTTTTGCTTTCGAGAACATCATTAGTTTCAACTCAATCATGTTGGATTGTACAATGTTAAAAGCATTCTGGAGCTGACAAAGAGCCTGCTTCGGGGTGGACGCAGAACAGTAAATTACTGTATCATCAGCATAAAAATACAAATTTGCATTTAAGAAGAAGAACAAGAAGAAGATTCAACTTATTGTCATTACGTAGTACAGGTACTATGTAACGAAGCGGTTGCTCTGCATTTGACCCATCCTAGTGTTAGGAGCAGTGGGCTGCCATTATGTACGGTGCCCGGGGAGCAGTGCAGGGAACGGTGACTTGCTCAGGGACACCTCGGTAGCACTTTGTCTTTCCGGGACTTGAACTGGTGACCTCCCAGTTGCCAAGCCAAGTCCCTATGGACTTCGCCACCACCGCCCGCATACAACATTGTTATTAAGACTTTTTATATAAATAATAAATAACAGTGGTCCTAAAACAGATCCCTGTGGCACACCCTTGGATACCTGAAGAGATGTTGAAGTTAAACCTTCTGCCCGCACACACTGTGATCTGCATGATAAATAGTTCTCGAACCAACAGCCTGATCTGAAAGACCGATGCTAAGGAGTCTTTGTCACAGTAAGGCATGATCCTTCCTGGGAGTGCACTTAAACAATGGACTGGTCAGACAACACCAATGCTCTCTTCAGGAAGGGACAGAGTAAGCTGTTCTTCCTGTGGAGGCTCAGGTCATTCAACGTGTGCACGAGGCTGCTGCAGATGTTCTACCAGTCTGTGGTGGCCGTGATGTGCTGGGGTGGAAACACAAACACTAGTCATCTTCACTCTCTGCTAGTGAAGATGAGGAGTACGTTCAGCCACAGACTCATCCCTCCACAACAACGCACCAAGCGCCTCGGACAGTCCTTTGTGCCTGTAGCCATCAGGCTGCACAATAAGGGGTTAAATATGAAAAATAAATAAAATTAAATCACTGGTCATAAATATACACTGTTTCCACAACCCATGTTAACTTGTCACTTTAACTTATTCCGCACTTTATAACTTAGATGATGACCAAATATGTATATATGCTGACAGTTATTTTACTCTTATTTTGTATGCATCTCCTATTTTCATAGTCTTTTATTATTATTATCATTATTATTATGTTATTTATTATTTATTTTAGATTTTATTGATCTGTGTGAATCTTTGCTGTACTGTTTTTTTCACGCTTACCCTGTTGCTGCTTTGTACAACTGAATTTCCCCTCGGGGATTAATAAAGGTTCATCTTATCTTATCTTATCCTTTGACAAGTCAATAATAAGTGCTGCGCAGTGCTCTCTATTGTCTAAGAAATTAATAAAATAATGTACTACTTTTCAGGCAGCTGTTGTAGTGCTGTTTTTTCCTAAAACCAGATTGAAAGTCAGATACAATATTATTTGTTGATAAAAACTCCTTCAGTTGTAGATTTATCATTGATGCAGTACTTCCATTATTTGGAGATGAGTCTGTAGTTGTTTACGAGAGTGGGGTCACTCCCTTTTAACAGTGGGATAACAAAAGCAGATTTCTAAATAAGGGGAATTTTGTTTGTCTCCAAGGACAGATTAAAAAGATAAGACAAGGGCAAACTAATAAAATCAGCTGCTAACTTTAACAAGTACGGCTCCAGGTTGTCAGGACCTGTATTGCTGTATTTCTTGGTTCATGGCCTGGGTCACATTTTACTTGGCCTTTCTGCCAGGGTTGGATCATATTAAAGAATAATAAAGACAATTACAAAAATATGAAATTAAATGTTTATAGAGGTCAGCCTGAAGGGGGATTATTGACACATGTTTTTTTTTAAATGGCTACTCACATATGCCTGTTTAATCCTGGGTCCCGGCCTGCTCCTGGGTCATGGCCTACTCCTGGGAGCTAGTCCTGACCCGTTATTTCTCTTACATTTTTGTATGTACAATTATTTTTGGAAAGCACTAACCTGGTCTGTTATCCTGTCTTTTTCAGCATGTCTGAACAAGTGTTACCCCCCCTCTGTTTTCTGAGGACAGATCATTTTGACTTGGTGGTCTTTTCTTTTGCTTCAATTAGCATTTTTGGTTTTGTTTCTCCCTTTGCACAAAGAAAACATAATGATGAAAAAAACAAGTATATTACTAATGGTTTGTTTGAAAATGGTGCTAAAAGTACTCGATTATACCATTGTGGAAAGAGAGTATGCATGTTTGGACAGGCATTTCAAAGCCTTCCATTCCATAGTCTTGAAATAGACATGGGTTTAAAGAAGGATATTGGTTAAGTAAAAAAAACTGTTATTTCAAATGTTCAGGTTATGACCAAAGATCGAAGTGACATATCATCAAATAGTTCCCTACTTGTAGAATCAACAAGAGCCCTTCACTAGCTGAGCCCCGATTCTCGATGTGTCAGCGTTGTTGAACAAACTGCTCCCAAGGTCGTACATTTTCTGGGACCGGTTCTGGAAGACAAGATATGTCAGATTTGAAGGTCTTTGATTGATTTAATGGACAGTCGCCCATTAACACAGGTGGAAATCTTAACAGGATGCTCAGCCAGCCATAAAGTGACAGGGCTAAGAATGCCTTAAAATGAATGCAGCATAAATCAGGAGTGAAAGTCATTGCTCAAAGGTTATTTCACCAAAAATACAGATTGTGGATGACAGCAATATTCCCCTTTCATGACCTTACATGTGGGTGATTTAATTAAGAAAATAAGTTCAGTTCAAAATAGATAAACGAGTTATTGAGTGTAGCAGAAGCATAACTTGCTTGAACAAGAACATGTATCTTTGTTAACCGTATTGATCCTGTCAAAATTAAAATAAACCTTTTTAGACACAGGCTAAAAATGGCTAAGAAATAAACAGGGAGGCCGCGGAAGAATAAGAAGAGAACATGAAAGGCAGTAAGGCTGAATGAGGAGAGAGGGTGAGGCAGAGGAGGAGGGTTGAAGTACAGAGGAAGAAAGAAACAGAAGAAGTCTGCTGGAAGCAGAGTGCTATAATAAGACAGCTGGGGTCCACACAAAATGACAAAGTAAGAGCAGAGGCAAAAGGAGAGAGAGGGGAAAAGGTGGGCAATACAAAACATTGACAGAGAAAATAAGCAATGGGCTGGCAGAGATAGAGCAAGGAATAGGATGATAGAAACAATTGTGAGAGGAGAAGAGGAAATAAAATGGCTTGAGACAAAGTGAGAAGGCAAAGAGGTTCTGCTGGAGCGGCTCGTTACTGCTGAGCCAACTCATGCTCTCTTTCCGTCTCCAAGAGCTAATTGGCACCTCCAGTGTGAAAACTCAAGCCTGTGTTCTCATTGTCACAGACATACTCCACACAAACACACACATGTACAGGGGGTAAGAAAAGCATTTTCCAAAAACTTAACAAGCTATAATGCATGACAGAGAAAATAATAGGCAAGATTGTGTAAAAGACTCTCTGTATTCTGGGATTTTCTTCTTAACTGAAGGTTAGACGCTATTGCCAACCTGTAATTTACCATGAAAACATACGTGATGGTCATCGTTGGAAATACTAAATCAGGCCGATAACTTCTAGCTCTTTTAATGTATCCAAGGTTGTGCCACAGGGATCGTATTTAGAACCATTATTATTTATAATTTATATCCATAGTCTCAATCAAAATCATTCTTTTACTTTTATGATAGTGATATATTGCTCTGCATCTAGCCCACATTAGGCTCTTTGTCATTTCAAGACCGCTTTATTAGTGTGCAATTTACCCTGTGTGAGGACTAAGCTAGCAAAACAAAGTTCATGTTTTTCTAGGTAGATAGATAAATAGATACTTTATTCATCCAAAATTGGGAAATCGAAAGCTAAATCTTAACCCTTGAACCTCCCATAACCACTTTGCAGGGTTCTGAGATTGAACATGTTGGAAGCATCCCGACATTCAACAACCGGTCATGTATATGAATGCATCTTCTACTATGCCTATGCTCTTTGGATAGTGTTTTCCATGAGGCACTGCGATTCATTGTAAATCCTAAAACCCTTACGCACCATTATTTGTATGCTTGGTTTGGACGGTCTGGCCACCCGTAAACAAAACCATTGGAAGACCCTTATTTATAAGGCAATTGTTGGTTCTCTTTCACCTTACCAATCTACATCTGTTGTAAAAGTATGCAAACTCATCTGCCTCGCTACACAGACTTGGTTTTGCTTACTGTTTCTTACATCCAAACTGAGCTCGAGAAAATGTCTTTTAGTAACATTGCTATATTTACTTGGAAATAGCTCCATCATGAGCTGAAAGTCAGGGAGCTGGTCTCTAAATGGTTTTTAAATTATTTATTAGTGGCCAAGAACCAGACAATTTTGTCTGTAGATGTTTTATATTAGGATGTTCTGTCTTAATGACCATATATGTTTTCTGTTATTGTTTTTATTCAAACATTCTGCTGCCTAATAAATAAAACACTGTATACCTTGTACACTGAATAAGAAGTGTGTCATGTTTTGTCTACAAATATAAACAAATCTTCAAATGTGATTACATTTTGAAGGCCAACAGCAATTAGATCAAATCAGAATACATATAAAAAAAGTCATAATTTTATCATAGGGAACATCATTATACTCAAACATGGCTGCAGCTGTCTACAATGAGGCGGTCATCGTGAGTGCTTCACTTGCCCATTCAACAGCTTGAGGACAGGTGTGACAAATGAGTGTCTCAACCTCCTGCTTCAGTGAACTGGAATTAAGGGAACACTTGCACAGACAAAAACATATCTCCTTAAATGTGTTTACCAACAGTTGAGTGAAATTGTCAGTCGCTTTCACCATTCACCCTGTCAGACACACTATTTCCATAATTAAAAATGTCTAATTTCTGAATAATATAGGCTATAATTATTGAGTTATAATCATTCATTCCCAGAGGATGTGATTAAGCAGGCCTCTGCTGTGGGTTGGCTGGCCTTCAACTTGTAGGGAGAAACCAGTGTTGTTCCATCTGTAGGCTACAAAGTCACATTGCATTAGTAAGTATTTTCTGCACACATTTACATCCGGTCAACTAACTTTTGGGGATTTCCCAACAGTTTTGGCTAGTAACTGATCCTTTTTCTGTTACCACTTCAGTTGACATTCGAAGCAAGCTGAGCTAACTATAGATCTATGGTGAGGCTGTCTCAGTGGGCTCTTCGGATCAGGGGAGAACAAGTTCAATCCCCACTGCAGTCAGCATGTCGTTGTGTTCCTGGGCAAGACACTTCACCTCAAGTTGCTCCTGTGGGGATTGTCCACAGTATTGAGTATGTAAGTCGCTTTGGATAAATGCGTCTAAGATAAGATAAGACTTTATTCATCCCGAAGGAAATTGTTGTGCCAGAGTAACAGAGTAACAAAAATAATAAACACAGCAGAAAAAGAGCAATTAAACATCCACTGACAACATTAAACATAGATGGTCACACAATCAATGCAATCATTATTAGCAGTATTTAGTAGTTAGTAGTGCAAAAATGAAAACGTAGTGGCAATTACGTAATTGCACGTTATCATAGCATTATTAATAATAATACTAATACTAATAATAATAATATTATATAATATTGCACATAGTTATATATATATATAGCAGTGAGTGTATTGCAATGATGTTAATTATATTGATATATTGCACATAGTGTTGGTGTGGAAGTTCTCAGTGCCCTTTACTTAGGGGTGAAGAGTTAAAGAGTTTGATGGCCACTGGGAGGAAAGACCTCCTGTGGCGCTGTGTGGTGGTTATCGCCGGTGATCTCAGTCTGTGGCTGAAAGTGCTCCGGTAGGAAACCAGCGTGGCATGCAGGGGGTGGGACCCGTTGTCCAGAATGCCGAGGAGTTTCCTCAGCATTCTCCCCTCCCACACCACTGCCAACGACTCCTGATCCACTCCCAGGACAGAGCCTGCTCTCCTGATGAGCTTGTTGAGTCTGTTGGCATCAGCTGTCTTCACCCCGCTGCCCCAACACACTACAGCAAAGAAGATCACACTGGAGACCACCGAATCATAAAACATCTGCAACATAGTGCTGCTAACAAGTGACATGTAATAATAATCCAACAAAAAGTACCTAAAATTAACTATTCTCTTCAAGGCCAGTAACGTAATTGGGCATAATAGGTATATATCTAGTTATTCTGCCTATTGGGTAAAGCTAAACATTTTGGGAAATGTATATATTCTTCAAAATAGTTTGATTTCTCTAGTCTAAACCACACTAGTCATCACCCAACATTATAGTAGTTTTATTTCAAGTATCCTACTATGACCTCTACAAGGGTGCTGTGTGTAAGCATATTAACTCCAGAGCTTATTCCAGGTCAATGTCTGACACAATATGAATGTCGTCATTATTGTAAATGGCATATGCACATGGTTGATTCTTCTTTAGAGAAAGTAAACACCCTAAAGAATTTTATCGAGCACGCTCTGATGAACTGTGAGCATTAGGTCCCATTCAACATGCATTTAATATTCCATAGCGTTGTGCATTCAAGCAACAATATGAAATTGACACAGTAGATAAGAATATCTAAAGATAGTAATAAATTATGGACTTGTGTGAAATATTATTTCAATTTGTTGCCTCTTCTTTTACATGTTTACATTATTTAATGTTCAAAAAGGTCTTTCTTTTTCTCATAACACCTCTTATGACACTGTCTGAAACCAAAACCTAGTCTGCTCTGATTGGTTGGCTGGCCCGCTCTTTTGTGACTGGTCAACCACTTAGAGATGTGTGGGAAATGTTCACTCCCCCTAGCCTATCACATACAATGTGTTGGAGAGTTTGAGATTACAAAAGTAAACGAAGGAGTTCAATGGAAGTGTTTCAGGCAGGGGGGGAGTGTGTGGGAGAGAAGGTCCCTCTTGAGGGAACAGTGGGATTGTAGCCTTTGTAGACCTTTTTCATGCACAACATCTATATAACGACAGGAAAGGGAAAACCCCAAATTTGACATGGACCTAATTAAAAAAAAACAGTGCTTCAAAAACCAATGAACAGGCACACATCTACCATATGAATACAGTAATAAGCAATCCACTTCCTCAGTCGGAAATCTGTGAGTATGCAATTCAGATTTTGATTAAAAATGATTGAAGTTTGGTGAAAAATATTTCTATGTCTTGCAGAATCCGCATCCAGTAGAGCCGGCCTTATCAAGCTGTGGGCTATCAGGCATTGGCTCTCGCCTTTCTACATCAAGGAAAAATAGACTTCCATTACTGGCTGTGGCACCAACTGCTGCTCCCACAATCTCTGTAATCCAAAGATGCCGGCTGCTGACGCCTCAATCACATTCACCGTCTCCCTTGGAAAATGTACCGGGCGACCACAGGAGTGCTGCGAAAACCTGTATTTCGCAAAAGTGATGAGGCAAGCTATGTTGCTGTGTTTGATAGGAGGGCAAATGTAGTGTACTGTGAAGAAATATGGTCTGACTACTGACTTTAGAGAACATGCTATCAGAGAATTAAATCCTCGAGTGACTTGTGCATCCTTAATTGGTGTTGCCCATGAGTATCTCAAAAGCTAAAAAAGAAACATGTACATCTCACTGCCTCTTCCAGTAGGGGTGGGGGAGGTGGGAGGAATGATGCAGATTGTATGACATCATAGGCCAACTGTGATACATCATAAACATGTGTGCTGTATTAATCATTGACCAGTAGTCATACATAGTCTATGTCCAAAATGATGGACACTTATAAAACCCAAAGGTGCCAACTGAAAGACGGTTTTGAAACTGCTAACTAGACATATATGAATATCCAACATGGTTTAACTATTTATACAAAGTTATATATTCAGAACTCTATCATGAGTCATAGCTTGTTGTGAGAGTTACACAGATACAGACAACAAACAAGAATGTGCCAGGCATAGAATTGGTGCCTTATGTTGGAAGTATGCAAATAGAAAATCAGATGCAATTTTAAGACTGAGCATTAACCTACTACAGGTCAGTGGTTTTGCATGCATTGGTAAAAACATCTGGTCATCCCTTAAATGTGACTATTCAAACTGGTTTTCCGTTATTGTTCGATAATTTAAACCCTCAATACATTAATATTAGCTCTGTTTTTATCATCAATCCATTATAGCAGTCATCGATGGCTTTAATGCTAATTTAGACTGTGTTTCATTACTTTTGGGTAATTTCAATTGTT
Organism: Pseudochaenichthys georgianus; assembly: GCF_902827115.2. Lineage (NCBI taxonomy): Eukaryota > Metazoa > Chordata > Actinopteri > Perciformes > Channichthyidae > Pseudochaenichthys > Pseudochaenichthys georgianus. The sequence goes on from NC_047523.1 coordinate 10,320,535, forward strand.
TTTACTTTATTCTATAACCATTTTAACAATTCATCTAGTACATTTTGTTTACTATTTAACTCAACCTAATGCTACCATTCTGGCTAACTATTTCAACAATTTATTTCTGCTATCTTACAATGTCATGCTTTTTTATTACTTAAAACCAACTGTTTCAAATTTTATGTTGAAATGCTAACTCATTTATGACAGTCCTGAATGAAACACGTGGTGTTTAGGTGTAAAGACAGACTTATGTGGATATCTTAATATTTTTAAATCAAACTGTAATTCTACTTTTCTTTAGATCTTATAAGATACTCCATGCAAAACAAGCCCTTAGGACAAGTCTCCCTGTTTATGAATTATTGCTATGGGGGTCTGCACTCTTTCACTCTTCGCTTACAAAAGAAGCCTCTCCCTCCAGAGATAAATTAAATAGTGCATTATCTTTATAACAATCCCACTGCTTCCTAACATTGGCCACTGATACAATCAGTGCCCTGTGAAGGAAAATGAATCATCTTCAACTGGTATTACACGTTCCTTTTGGAAACTTATTCACAAGATCTTAATAATTCATCAACACTAATGCAAATGGCTGATAAATGGTGCAATGACTAATTTATTTTGATTGTAATATTCGAGCCAAAATTGAGTACAAAGGAGGTTCTATTTTTAGTACAGCCCAGTCTGAATGGTTTGGCTGGAGAGAATCATTATTAGCATAAAACATGTTGATAAGAAATTAGGAAGTGTACTCATATCCATTTTGTATGGTCTTATTCCTCCCACATTTCTGCACTTTATTTAGGAATCAATGACAGACTTTTGTAAAGAAAGAAAGAAAGATGAATAAAAGAAGAGTGATTCACAGCATTTCACTTAGCACTTATCCCATTCCATCGCTCTACCCTGCAACACTCCGCCTTTACCTCAGGGTGACTCATTTTTCACCTCTCACAAGCCAAAGGCCAAGGAGCGACAGGCATTACAGGAATCAATTATTTCAACTTTACACTCGGTGCTTTACATCATGCTTGCTTACTTGGATGCAAAATATATATGTTATCCTCATGTCAGTCAGCCTGGCACACAGGAGCCTTTCACAAAATGTTTATGTTTCAAAGTGGAGCAACCCAACCTCCAAGAGAAAACTGGCCATGCCGCAGGAACGTGGCCTCTAATAGCATATTGATCAAAAATGAATTGAGTGCACAAATGAGAACATGGCAAAGCACAAATATTACAAACTACCTAGTCTTGGCTAAATGAAGGTCTGATCGATGCAGGATTAATTGCATTCCTCCCACACCACCGTAACAAAAAGGATGTTGGATCCAACGCTTTTACCGCAGAAAACAGAACAACAGAAAACCAAAATGAATCTATTGATATCATTTATATTATTCTATTCACCTAAACTCAAATGTTACAACTTACAATGAATCACTGATTCAGTGCTCAGGGTTGGACAGCTATGTACTTCAAACACTTGTCATGAAAAAACAGATGACCATACATGGAAGCTATAGTGTATTTATGTGTATTACAGTTTATAACTGTTGAATGTTATGGGCCATGCTGCAGTGTCTTTGCAAACCAAATATTGGATTGATTGCCCTAAAATTCAGTGCGGACATTCATGGTTCCCAAAAGATGGGTCAAAATGACTTTGGTTTTCCTTTCCTTTAGCGCCACCATAATGTTGCAATTTTTTTTTCTACTTTTCGTACATTACTGTCACCACCGATCATTATTTGAGTTCAACACTCATCGAATTGCAACTGCCTTAAGTTCCCAAACAGGAACTGACTGATTAGACAACTTACAACAGTGCCTCAGGCAACCCTATGTGTCTGTACGCATCACAGTATGGATTGTGCTGAGCAGAGAGTTCACTCTCAACTGAAGAAGTTGTCAAATCACTTACAAAGTCTGCATTCCACAATCTCACTAAAAGCATAGCAATAATCAAAGGAGGCCCATTATTCCCCAAATCCCCAACATGTCCAATTTGATAGAAAGCCCATGTGTCAGATGTGCCCATTGAGTAGACAATACAGACTTTTCTTGCATGCAAATTATATTAAAATTAATTGACTGTGAAAGTTTAATAATCTGTCTTCTTCAGTCCACTGAATCTTCCAATCGTTTCCAGAAAAACAAACAGAAGCACATGACTCATTATTATCCAGAATTGTTACCTTTGGTTTTTTTGCCTGCCCTCCCCATCTGTGTCTTGTCTATGTTAATATTTCTGATTGTATTTGAGTATTGGTCTTTGGTCAGATCCTTGTTTGATGTGTGTTTTAAAGTTCTGCTCAGTTTTGCCCTGGCCTGCCTTATTTAAACCTTTTAATAAAGGTATTTTTCGGTTAAGTGATTTTCTGTCCTGCATTTGGGTCCACACTGCTCTGCTTTTTGATGACACATGAGTTATTGTCTTTCAGATTATAGGATGGATTGGAAGAGTTGGTTAACAGACATCTATATAAGGTAAAAACAGATGCTTCAAATCTAAATTTGAATCAAATGCCAGCTGATAGATGATTGATATGTATTATTGGGCAATGTGCTGTTTGTATTGAGTAACTATTAGGCTTTATTATGTCATCAGGACATTGGGCAATCCGCTTATTTCCATCACGTATGATTGCTGTAATGGTATTATCAGAAAATATTAGGCTTGGTACAAACTTTGATGACATTTCAATCTGCTCTACCTTTGACTGAACCTTACAAACTCATCATGAAACATATATGTTTTTGCTGTAGCAATGTTTTATATATGTAAATGTGTTACACAAATAAAGGTACAGACAAAAACTTGAATTCAAGTCTTAAATGCTGACAGTGCCAGTTTGTTTCAGTTCTAGGTGTCATAACAACATACTCTCACTCCATAATCGTCCAGGAGCGACGTTTGGTCAGGGTCCCGTGGCATGCAGTTGTGACGCTCCTAGGCTCCTTCAGCTTCATAAAGGGACGCAAATAGCTTTCAACTGATTGCAATGTATCCCCATCTGCCGCGGGATTTGACACTCATGGAAGCACGGCATTCGTTTGTGTCGGCTGCTCTGGGCTGCCCTTAAAGGCAATGTGAGTGTCCATTCCCATTGGATAACGGAGAATTGTACACCCGGAAGTAAGTATTCCCCTTACTGTCGATTGATTTTACAGTGATATCTGCACTACTCATCGACTAAAAAACACCACATTATCCTTGTTAATTACACAACATTGATTGGTTTAAATTGTGTGCAATGCTTTTGTATTTTTCCCCTTCGATTCGGAGAAACAAATATTTTTTCGGAGTAAAGGATGGCAGAAGACACTACACTATCCCAGAATCCCCAGCTATCGTTTAGGACTACACCATGTGCTCTGTTTGACAAACCCCGTGATTAGTTCTCAAGCTCTGTGATTGGTTGACCTCCAACTGCATTCCATATGAAAAAAAAAACGTTTCGTAAAAGATAAAATCATACTTTATTCAGCAGTGCTTGCTTTACTCTTTGAAAGTCATCACATGAATGCATTGCAATAAATGGTTCGGCTGCATTAAATATATTACACATCCGTCGTAGTTCCATCCATCCATCCATCTTCTCCCGCTTATCCGTGGTCGGGTCGCGGGGGTAGCAGTTCCAGCAGAGAGCCCCAAACTTTCTTTTCCCTGGCGACATCAACCAGCTCTGACTGGGGGATCCCAAGGCGCTCCCAGGCCAGCGAAGAGATATAATCCCTCCACCTGGTCCTAGGTCTACCCCTTGGTCTCTTCCCAGCTGGACGTGCCTGGAACACCTCCCTAGGGAGGCGCCCAGGTGGCATCCTAACTCGGTGCCTGAACCACCTCAACTGGCTCCTTTCGACGCGAAGGAGGAGCGGCTCAACTCCGAGTCCCTCCCTGATGACCGAACTTCTCACCTTATCCCTAAGGGAGACACCAGCCACCCTGCGGAGAAAACCCATCTCGGCCGCTTGTATCCGCAATCTCGTTCTTTCGGTCATGACCCATCCTTCATGACCATAGGTGAGGGTAGGAACGAAAATGGCCCGGTAGACAGAGAGCTTTGCCTTCTGGCTCAGCTCCCTTTTCGTCACAACGGTGCGGTAAAGCGACTGCAGTACCGCTCCCGCTGCTCCGATTCTCCGGCCCATCTCACGCTCCATTGTTCCCGGGTCTGGTCCGTCGAGACCCTCCGCTTTCCCTGCCACCCTTCTGGCAGCGCACCCGACCCCATCGCTGTTTTCCGTAGGTGGTGGGCCCGCGGGACAGAGAAGCGGAGGTGTTGCCCACGTTGCCTTTTCGGGCTGGGCCCGGCCGGGCTCCGTGGCAAGCCCGGCCACCAGACGCTCGCCGACGAGTCCTCCTTCTGGGCCTGGCTCCAGAAAGTGACCCCGGGCTTCCTCCGGGCCGGGTATCCTCATTTCTTGTTCTTGTTTCTTTCATGAGGTCTTTTGAACACATCTTAGTCTGGCCCCTTGCCTGAGACCAATTTGCCATGGGAGACCCTACCAGGAACACAAGGTTCCAGACAACACAGCCCCCAGGTTCATCAGGGCACACAAACCTCTCTACCACGGTAAGGTGCTGGTTCTTCAGAGAGGACTGTCGTAGTTCTTTATTGTTATTTATCTACAGAGATCGGGCTCAGAATAGACCGGAAACTATTCTTTTACCGTTCAGTTTGAATTTCACAATAAAGTTAGTAGTAATATTTTGTTTTGATATTATTGTTTTTTATTAACTACTAGGCATCACACTACTCAGCCTCCCCGGGAAAGTTTACTCCAAGGTACTCGAAAGGAGGGTCAGGCCGATTGTCGAACCTCAGATTGAGGAGGAACAATGCGGATTCCGTCCTGGTCGTGGAACGACGGATCAGCTTTTTACTCTCGCAAGGATCCTGGAGGGGGCCTGGGAGTACGCTTATCCGGTCTACATGTGTTTTGTAGACTTGGAGAAGGCGTATGACCGGGTTCCCAGGGAGTTACTGTGGGAGGTGCTGCGGGAGTATGGGGTGAGGGGGTCTCTACTCAGGGCCATCCAATCTCTGTACTCCCAAAGCGAGAGCTGTGTCCGGGTCCTCGGCAGTAAGTCGGACCCATTTCCGGTGAGGGTTGGCCTCCGCCAGGGCTGCGCTTTGTCACCAATCCTGTTTGTAATATACATGGATCGGATTTCGAGGCGTAGTCGTGGGGGGGGGGGGTCTGCAGTTCGGTGGACTAAGGATTGCACCACTGCTTTTTGCAGATGATGTGGTTCTGATGGCTTCATCGGTCTGCGACCTTCAGCACTCACTGGATCGGTTCGCAACCGAGTGTGAAGCGGCTGGGATGAGGATCAGCACCTCCAAATCTGAGGCCATGGTTCTCAGCAGGAAACCGATGGACTGTCCGCTCCAAGTAGGGAATGAGTCCTTACCCCAAGTGAAGGAGTTCAAGTATCTCGGGGTCTTGTTCTCGAGTGAGGGATCAATGGAGCGTGAGATGGGCCGGAGAATCGGAGCAGCGGGAGCGGTATTGCAGTCGCTTTACCGCACCGTTGTGACGAAAAGGGAGCTGAGCCGGAAGGCAAAGCTCTCTGTCTACCGGGCCATTTTCGTTCCTACCCTCACCTATGGTCATGAAGGATGGGTCATGACCGAAAGAACGAGATCGCGGATACAAGCGGCCGAGATGGGTTTCCTCCGCCGGGTGGCTGGTGTCTCCCTTAGAGATAAGGTGAGAAGTTCGGTCATCAGGGAGGGACTCGGAGTTGAGCCGCTCCTCCTTCGCGTCGAAAGAAGCCAGTTGAGGTGGTTCGGGCACCTAGTTAGGATGCCACCTGGGCGCCTCCCTAGGGAGGTGTTCCAGGCACGTCCAGCTGGGAAGAGACCAAGGGGTAGACCTAGGACCAGGTGGAGGGATTATATCTCTTCGCTGGCCTGGGAGCGCCTTGGGATCCCCCAGTCAGAGCTGGTTGATGTCGCCAGGGAAAAGAAAGTTTGGGGCTCTCTGCTGGAACTGCTACCCCCGCGACTCGACCACGGATAAGCGGGAGAAGATGGATGGATGGATTAACTACTAGACCGCTGGGTCATGTTAAGACCATCTTTTCTGTGTTGCTGTGGGGTTTTTCCATCACAAATATCAACCAATAACTAAATATATCCGTCGTAACCTAAACCAGAAACAGCAGTATATTTTATTTTGTTAACACTGTAAACTTGACAGCTTTTTTACCCAAACCACCTACTGGTTAAAGCACATTATTACACATTTAGAGTAATGCAATGCAGGTAGATTGTGTTGTTTTGAAATGCCTTTTTCCTAATGTATTTTATTATTATTATTAACTACTTGTTACTTGTTGCTAGGGACGCTGCTATCGATATTATTTCTGTTATGGTGTGTAACTGTTTAATGGTGTTATCTTTATTGCTACCCCCTTCCCCGTCAACGTATAGTGTTGGTCCACAGCGCAAACTTATTAGTTTAACAAAATCTGCAACTAAAATTGTGGCATAGATAGCCTACCTTATTTTCCCCCGTGCAATTCACCATTTACTCAACAATAACACATAATTATCCTTGTGTTTATTTATTTGTTTGATTAATACACACAAGTTGGAGTCCGTCAGGACCGAGGGTCGGAGCAGCTCATTTGCTTTAGAGAATATTACACTGGGAAGTAAGTATTCTCTCCGCTTGACGAACCCCGTGATAGTCCTCAAGCTCTGTGATTGGAGAGTGTGCTCCGAGGGTTACGTTGAGCGTCGAACAGCACTTGAAATGGGATGGAACCACGGCAGACTGTCCAAAACTGGATTTGAACGGGTCCACCGCGTCCCCCCCCCCCACCCCGTAGCCATCGATCAGCTTAAGATAAGATACACTTTATTGATCCCAAGTTGGAACATTTGCGTTACATCAGCATGTGTAACAGTTGTAAATATGCAGTGGTGTTTATTTATAAATAATTTAGTATAATCACACAACTTCTGTGTTTTATATTTAACAATTCTGTGTTTTTTATTTATTGATTGTTCAATACCTGACAAGGCCGGAGATGAAATATCTACATACATCTTATAAGAGTATAATACATTATGTATAATATCAGTTAAAATAAGTGCTTCAACATAGTTAACATTGCTGGAGGTATGCACAAATATTGATAGATGTCTTGTAATGCACTATTGAGGAACCTGCGACCCAAGTTTTTCATTCAATGCATAACCACACCGTTTGTGTATATGATAAGTCAATAATTATAAACCTTAGAAAATCTTGAAAGGGATGTGCAAAATAGTCATTATATACAGTCTTTACTTATCTATTAGTAGAGAATAACGAGTAATGAATATACTTTATAGGGATCCTATTAATATCTAATAATAAAAATAATACATTTCAATAACATGCTTTAACCACTAGGTGTCCCTTTATATCAGCTGTGCACCTTTATGGTGTAAATACAGCCTATCTACCAATTGGATCAAATATAAAAGTCAGCCGAATTAGTGTTGATACTGCAAGGAGACGTATTGTGTGAAAAGAAATGTAAGATGTTGTTTAATTGCTGATATATTTATGATCCACGTCACGTTTTCAGTTCCTCATGTTTGTCTAGAAGTCTTCTCATCAGGGCTCTATACATAGAGAACTACGGCAGATATGTAATATTTAATGCAGCCGAACCGTGTATTACAATGCTGTTATGTGATGACTTTCAAAGAGAAAAGCAAGCACACTCGGAATAAAGTGTTATTTTATTTTTTTTAAATGTTTTCGGTCTGTTTCCGGTATTTGTTAATGAAGATGTGTGTGAGATGTGAGACTGGAATTGCACATGGGAAAATAACGTATCTTTAGATGCGGATTTTGTTAAACTAATATGTTTGCGCTGTGGACCAACACTATACATTGACGGGGAAGGGGGTAGCAATAAAGATAACACCATTAAACAGTTACACAACATAACAGAAATAATATCGATAGCAGCGTCCCTAGCAACCACCTTGGTAACAATGAAAACGTTATGGACGCAATTTCCTGAAGTAATCTTCGTAATAACTAGCAAACTAAAGATCATGTACATCCATTGCACACATAATCTAAAATAACAACTCATATTTCTCGCATCAAAACGCATTTTAATGGCCAAACTAACTTTAAAATAGGCATTTTACACCGAGAATAAAACGAAGTTCGCCATGTTTTTTTTTTCTGCGGGGAGAAATTTGAAGATCACGTGACATAGGACTCATTGGAATGAATGGTGAAAAAACGGGGTTTGTCAAACAGAGCACATGGTGTAGTCCTAAATGATAGCTGGGGATTCTGGGTAGTGTAGTGTCTTTTGCCATCCTTTACTCAGAAAAAATATTTGTTTCTCCGAATCGAAGGGGAAAAATACAAAAGCATTGCACACAATTTAAACCAATCAATGTTGTGTAATTAACAAGGATAATCTGTTGTTTTTTAGTCGATGAGTAGTGCAGATATCACTATAAAATCAATCGACAGTAAGGGGAATACTTACTTCCGGGTGTACAATTCTCCGTTATCCAATGGGAATGGACGCTCACATTGCCTTTAAGGGCAGCCGACACAAACGAATGCCGTGCTTCCATGAGCGTCAAATCCCGCCGCAGATGGGAATACATTGCAATCAGTTGAAAGCTATTTGCTTCCCTTTATGAATCTGAAGGAGCCTAGGAGCGTCACAACTGCACGCCACGGGACCTTGACCAAACGTCGCTCCTGGACGATTATGGAGTGAGAGTGTGTTGGTCATAACAGCTCAAAGGCTGTTATAGCATTACTTTGATTTCTTCGGTTGCCTACATTTTGCACTCTATGCAGTTTAAGATTCATACACTATCCCCCATAGGCTTATAAGGTTGTCCTAAACATTTGCAACTTGCTTTTTTGCAGCTGCTCTTTACTTGGATTTAACAAGATTAAAATGGCATATACTGGCTAAATAATACATTTCAACCAATGTAAACAACCGTCATTGCGTATGACATATTTTAGTATCAAAAAGCTAGATTTGTTAGTGATAAACGTGTTGGAACATACTGATTGCAAACAGATTTAAGAGACAAACAAACATATATCAATCCAAGAAACAGGGACACTGTTGCAAGCCATTCAGTTATGAATCTACAGTGTACAGAGGGAATGTATTTAATCATTTATAAAAAAAACAGGGTTTTCAGATGTATTCCTTTAGGTTCACAATATCATCCAACATTTGGCTTTGTATATATAATAAGAACCCATCATAAGCTAGTAGAAACAAGGTTGATGTACTCTTCATGACCAGATGATTTATAGGTAGGACTGTTATTTGGAGCACATACATAATTGTGTTCATTGTTTATTACATATACTGTATATGATGACGAGAGGCAACAATGAATCACCACAACATATAATTGGGAAGGCAATGCCACGTTGCTATGTCTATTATTATTTCACTTACCTCAAGGAATTTAACATTATATATGCATATGTTCTTACAATTAAATTCAACACAAAGATATCAGGTTTTTCAGGGAGCTATCAAACAATATGTGCAGAAATGAGGACCCATCTTGAGAAACTAAACCTACATACTGATGCCAAATTAGATATAGCTGAAAAATAACTCAAAAGCGTGTTGGAGGGGGCGACAGCAGCAAAGTTAATTGGCAGTGTTAAGTAAGAAATGTTATAATGGATGGATATAATATATTAACTACAGGTATTTCGTTTTTTACATTTATTCCATGTGTTTTTCTTTACATGCAACTAAGATGATGTTGTTTCCATGGCAGTCCTCCTGCCTCATGTAGCCACGGGTGGGCCTAGGTGGGTGTTCCCCACCAGGTGCTGTCCACTAGTGAAAAATGTTCGGTATGTTTCTTTTGAATTTTTATTAAAAGCACTGTACAAGCACTGTTTCTTGTGCCTCACTCTGGCATTGAAATGTGGCTGCTGGCATTTTGCGTGAGGGCTACTTTAGTATCGGGTTAAAAAATTATCAATGGAGTGGACATAACGTTCATCGTAAGCACCTGATGAGGGAAAAATAGCAAGCCCTACCAGCCCACCCATGGCTACGTGTATTGTGCACCTGAATCTGACTCGCTCTGACAGCGCACCATCAACAGTGCATGGTTCTTGAGGAAACGTCAATCAGGCACCAGGGAGAGTGACAGGCATGCAATCCATGAAAAAAAGGAGAAAGAATATCCACAGGTAACACAAAGTGCTCAATATAAGTGACAGTACAAATGGAACAATTTTGAAAACACTGAGAATATTAATAAATAAGCATAAACAGTCCTCATAGTTCAGATAAAGTAGATACAAATATCATCATCTTAATTGCTCATTGAGTCGATACTTGTTATTATTTCCATTTGGCACCAATTTCACCAAAACGACAGCACTATTCTGTTCATGTTCAGGCCACATTTTTCTGGAGTGAAAATCATGTGCAGGATATCTTGAGGAGTTGCTCAGCTATTCAAAGGCAATCTGTGACACAATGCCAAACATAATAGGTACTGACTTTTTAACAGTTGTAATTGCTCTTGTGAAGCCTAATAAAAAAGCACAAGGCCTTCAAAACACTTTATGTCACAGATTAAAGCACATAATCATAACTTTGAGTAGTTATTCATACATTTGAAGCCCATTTGAAGCATTTGTGCCTATTATATGCTCCATAAGACTGTAAAAGGACCTCATTAAGACACATTAAACAAATGTGCTGATATTGATAATAGCTAGAAAAACCTTTAAAATGTTGCTTTGAGGATTTTATATGATAGATAGTGTTTTAACACTCTTTAATTGTGTTGATATTGAGCTTGTGTTGAACTGTGCTTCTGGTTTGGGATTTGATGTAAGTGACATGGAGTAATCTTTTAATAGATCCTTATTTTTGGAAGAATTTGACAACCCACTGTTGTTAATGGTGTCGGAGTCGGGAGGCCTGTTAACTTATTCCGGCAAATTACTCAGACCTACTAATTGACCTAACAAAAGTTATTGAGTCCATGTAAGTTTACTGCTCGGCTCAGATCCACCAATGATCAGCAAGGTCTCACCTCTATTAACTCCTGAAGAACCAGGTTCAATTAACTGCTGTTTCAATTCAGACGACCCGCTAAATCTGTTTAAGCGATCCCGAAGGAGTAATGAGATATGGCCCTACCTAAGTGTGAGAATGGCAGTTGTGCGATCTTACCTTTCAAGCAGGAGCGGAGAGCGCATATTTATTTTAAGTTGTCCCAATCCAAAGGGTGGGATCAGTTTATTTGAAGAAAAATTGGTCCACACTTGTACAGGGTTTTACCTTCTCTCGTTACAACATGACCATCATACAGAATATTTCATGCTGTGGTCAATTACTAATATGAAACCTCAATTCACAGTCTTACATTTATTACACTAAATTGTAACTTCAACTGCCCAATTCAGATATTAAAATCTCCTGATAGAATTTAGAGGAATCTCCTCATAAAAGATTGGTGATAAAAACCACATTCAAAGTTTCATTCAACAAACCAATTATTATACACACCTAGGTCCAGCATGAATTCAGAGGACTATCCTCATAGGTGGCTGGGTTATAAACAATTCACTCAGCATTCAACAAATCAATTCACATAAATTCATATACACACCCATGTCCAGCATGAATTCAGAGGACCATCCTCAAAGGTGGCTGGGTTATAAACATTCAACAAACAATTCACTCAGCATTCAACAAATCAATTCGAGAGATATTTACCAAGTTTGAGAGAACCTTACAGAGGAAAAACCCAGCTCCCAAGGGAGATAGCTTTACCAGGGAGAGAGCTACCAGGGGGAAACCCCCCCTCACTCGAGTTTGCTCCCTCTCAGGCAGTGTTTTTATGCTCAAAACAGGACATACAAACCTAAAGACACCTCCTCTGTAGTGGCCAATTGTCCAAAAGAAAATGTATGTTCAAAGGCCACTTAGTCTAGGAGGCGAGTTTGAGTATTGACTAGGGGTGTAACGGTTCACAGAAGTCACGGTTCGTACCTCGGTTTGGAGGCCACGGTTCGGTACAACAACAAAAAAGCAAAAAAAAGTCCCAAATGCATAATTCCAGGTTTGTTGTTATTTATTTTTTAACAGTAGTGCAAGTTTCAGTTGAAAAATAAAGAACTCTGACATTTTGAATAATTAACTGTATTAAACAGTTAAAAACAAACCATACACAGTACACTCAGATGGCCATATTATCTATAATGGCTGATGTCAAACAAAAAGGTTTCATCAAGCTGTAAAACTAAAAAGGATGTCTTGAAAATATTACATCATAAATAATAAGAAAGTGTTTCAAGAGCGCAAAGTCGTTGAAAAACATATGCCAAAAGCTTCCGTTATTTATTTTTGGTCTCTCGGCTCTCATGTCTATTGGCTTCTTAAAAGCAGCGGGGATCAGCTGTTGAACTGCTGTTGTCTTTTGCGGGGCTCCGGTGATTGGCAAATCTGGGTGATGCCTTCTGATATGATTTAGCATGTTTGGCGTGTGTTCCCATGCTGTAGAACAACGCCGACACACCGTCCACCACTCGCACACCTCATCGTTATTGTAGTCCACAGAGAACCCGAAATGTTCCCACACAGCTGATTTAAAAGAAGCAGACCAGGTTCTAGCTCCTGTGTGTTATCTGAACTCACCATACTAACTTTTCTTCTTCTTGTATTTTGTTCGTTTTGTTGTTGTGTTTCTTCTTGTTCTTCATTTGTTGTTTAAGGGCGGCTGGCAAACAGCTTTTAGGCGCAATACCGCCCCCTGGATTATATATAGTGTAGTGGATACTGCCCAGAATTACTTTTTTCCCACTGGTAAAAAAAAGGCGTATTCGCCGTGTGACTGCATGTGCCGAACCGTGACGGTACGGGACGAATACGGATACCGTTACACCCCTAGTATTGACTCACGTATATTCAAGAAATCAGATACGTACTTATTGTAAGTCGCTTTGGATAAAAGCGTCAGCTAAATGCAATGTAATGTAAGATACCTTGCTCGTTCCATTCAGGTGCTTTATTGAGAGGTTCAATAGATCAGCTGGCGGCCCACTGCCGACGTGCAACATTTGCACGGTATTTAAACAAATAAACAATGATCCCTCGGTCATACGGATGTGTGCGGTCAAAAACTTTTTCCAACTTCCTCTCTAGACTTCCTGCTGTGTCATGCTGGCAGCGTCATTTATACCTGAGCACGCCCCTACGATTGCTTTCTATAAATAATAACAAATCATAAACTAGAGCTGTCCTTAAGCAAGATAACACGTTACAAATAAAACTGTATAATAATAATTCATAGTTATTCAGCTCATTTAAGTTGATCTATTGAACCTCTCAATAAAGCACATGAATGGAACGAGCAAGGTATCTGATTTCTTGAATATACGTGAGTCAATACTCAAGCTCGCCTCCTAGACTAAGTGGCCTTTGAACATACATTTTCTTTTGGACAATTGGCCACTACAGAGGAGGTGTCTTTAGGTTTGTATGTCCTGTTTTGAGCATAAAAACACTGGCTGAGAGGGAGCAAACTTGAGGGAAGGGGGTTTTCCCCTACTGGTAGCTCTCTCCCTGGTAAAGCTCTCTCCCTTGGGAGCTGGGTTTTTCCTCTGTACGGTTCTAATTGTTCTTGTTTTGCTCGATCTCAGTGCTGCATTTGATACTATCGACCATGATATCCTATTGCAAAGATTAGAGCACTTAGTTGGCATAAAGGGAACTGCTTTAGGCTGGTTTAGGTCCTATCTATCTGAACGCTCTCAGTTTGTACGTGTCAATGATGAATCTTCCACGCAAACCAAAGCTAGCCATGAAGTGCCACAGGGCTCAGGGCTCGGACCTATTTTGTTCACATTATATATGCTTCCGTTAGGCAATATTATAAGGAATCATTCTGTAAACTTTCATTGTTATGCGGATAATACTCAACTATATTTATCAATCAAGCCTGATGAAATTAATCATCTTTATAAAATTCAAGACTGCCTCAAGGACTTAAAAACGTGGATGACCTTACATTTTTTTATGTTAAACACGACCAAAACTGAAGTTATTGTACTTGGCCCGAATAATCTACGAAACAAATTATCTAAAGATATACTAACTATGGATGGCATTAATTTGGCCTCCAGTGAGACTGTAAGGAATGTGTTATATTTGATCAGGATTTATCCTTTAACGCCCACATAAAATCAATTTCAAGGACCGCCTACTTCCATCTATGTAACATTGCAAAAATCAGGCATATCTTGCCTCAAAACGATGCAGAGAAACTAGTCCATGCATTTGTTACTTCAAGGCTGGATTATTGTAACTCCTTATTATCAGGGTGTACCAAGAAGTCAGTCAAGTCGCTTCAGCTGTTCTGGCTGCCTTAAACTGGCTCCCTATAGAACACAGGATATAATTTAAAATTATTCTTCTCGCCTACAAAGCCATTAAAGGGCAGGCGCCATCTTACCTTAAAGAACTCATTATACCCTACTGTCCTACTAGGGCATTGCGTTCCAAGACTGCAGGGTTGTTGGTTGTTCCTAGAGTCTCTAAAAGTACAATGGGAGCCAGAGCCTTTTCTTATCAAGCTCCACATTTGTGGAATCAGCTTCCAGTTTGTGTTCGGGCGGCAGACACCCTATCCGTTTTTAAGAGTGCGCTTAAGACCTTCCTTTTTGATAAAGCTTATAGTTAGGGCTGATTAGATTCAGACGCTAGTTTTGTTGATATAGGCTTTGTTTGTCGGGGGACATCTTACTTCTTCCTTCTCTCTGTGTACTCTCATGTTCCGATTAACCCAGCTTCCCCAAATTTCTTTCTTTTTGGTATCTATATACGCCGGGATCCGGAGTCATGGATGATCCTGTGGTCCTGTGTCCTGGATCGCGAGCCCTGGATCTTAAGTCGTGGCTGTGGTCCTGGATCATAGGTCCTGGATGGATATCCTCGTGGATTCATCTTCCTATTATACAGACATGCATTTCCAAACATTTGGACTACCTATGTTGCAAATGTATTATCTTTTCAATTTACACACGGCATCTATTGCACGTCTGTCCGTCCTGGGAGAGGGATCCCTCCTCTGTTGCTCTCCCTGAGGTTTCTCCCATTTTTCCCTTTAAACTGTGGGTTTTTTCTTGTACGATGTGAGGGTCTAAGGACAGAGGGTGTCGTATTGTCATACTGATATTCTGTACATACTGTGAAGACCACTGAGACAAATGTAACGTTTCTGATATTGGGCTATATAAATAAACATTGATTGATTAAGTTAAATTCAATAATATTCAATTGGCTCACAAAACCATAATTCATTACCATAAAATAATGTGCCTAAATGGCTCTTACATCCTCCATACCCATATTTGTGGAAACTGGAAACTGGGCACGACCTCTGATGTGCATGACGGGACATGTCCAGACCTATTCTATGGCATAAACACATTTTTGGGGCCTTAGTATGTCTCCAACAAGTCAAGCCCCCCCCCCCCCTGTTCTATGGGCTCAGAACAGTCTCATAATACACACATGTGTGTGTGTGTATGTGTTCCGTTTCATATACATGTAAATAAAATCCAAATATAGAATATGTATTTTTGATCCTCACATATTTGTTTTCCGTTTAAATCCCCTGAACCTGCAAACACAAACCGCTTTCTGTGCACGGATCTTTGTGCATTCGTGTGTGGGTTTTTTGAGACTCCCCTGACGATCAGCCGATTCGTACTTGTAATTGTTTCTATCTATAGCCAATCAGATGTCTCCTCAATTCTAAGCCAATCACATGAGCGCGCCCCCATGAGGGTAGATTTATTGCATTCATGACGTAGCGCTTCATGTACGCATTTTGCGCTGACAGGTCCATGGAGCCTGCCTGCAGGCGCTAATCTCAGGACACCTCCACTCTCAATACATTGCCACTTTCCGAACAGGAAATGAATGCAAATACAAGCCTTTATATTATTATGGTACAGCGCCACTTTCCGAACCATTGATGCTTGTGTACACAAAAACGGCAGGCAAAACCGTTCTAAATGTGTGCTTTCTGTATGGCGAATACAGCTGCTTTATTTATGTCTGTATGAAGTTGTTGTGAGTGTGGAGGGAGCAGCCTAATCGATCAGTGCACTACGAAGCCAGTGCTAGACAGTGAACTGTCAATGGGGGGGGGGGGGGGTCATTATCGGCCGATATTCACTCTTAATAGTTTGATCGGTGCTCTCTATAAAGGCCGATCAGGAGAGCTGGATCTGATCGATATGGACATAAACGTGTTACAGGCTTGGCCTGTCACTTTAAGAGTAGCAGCCACAAACCACCGGTGTGTAACCGAAACTGCGGTTTCGGTGCCGAGATACCGTTAGTAAAAAGGTAACAAACGCGAGTAAAGTATAACCGGACGCGAGAGAGAGATCAGATCAGCTGCTGAGTCTGACGGAGACACGCAGCTCTGCATGAGCACCTGATGCTCCTCCCTCTGTTTAGCGAGCTGACCGGACAGCACAAAATGCGTATATGAAGTGTCATGAACGCAATAAATCATACCCTCGTGGGGGCGCGCTCATGTGATTGGCTTAGAATGGAGGAGACATCTGATTGGCTATAGATAGAAAAAATTACAAGTACGAATCGGCTGACCGTCAGGGGAGTCTCAAAAAACCCACACACGAATGCACAGCGATCCGTGCACTGAAAGCAGTTTGTGTTTGCAGGTGCAGAGGTTTTAAATGGAAAACAAATATGTGAGGATCAAAAATACATACAATGTAAAACCTTTGTCTGTAATTGGATTTTATTTACATGTATATGAAACGGAACACATTTATGTGTGCATTGAAAAACACAAGTGTGGATCCGGAAATACAAGTGTGAATCCTTTTGTGGATCATGAAATATGAGTGTGAATCCTTCTGTGTGCATGTGTGTATTATGAGACTGTTCTGAGCCCATACCGTTCTAACTAACTTTCGTTTAAGTATGCAACCTAATATGGAGATCTCAACAATGGACATTCTTTAAAAGTCTTAAAAGTGTGAATAAATGGTGTGTTTTTCAAAGCGATAAACACATGTATATAGAGGGGGAACAATAATGTGTCTTGAGGAAAATTATCTTATTATTTTTCCTCATCCTTCATTGTCAGTATGACTATTTTGATACTTTACTATTTTTGTTGGTTTTCTGTTTACTGAGCGCATATTGAATTTGAGTAATTACTCAGTGAAGACATTGAGTGTAGTCCCCATATGACCCATAATCAGTGAGTAAGGCTGCCTAATGAATCGGGTGATTACTTATTGTACAGGCGGAGCCCTCTACTGGACTCTATGGGTACTACTCTCTATCATGCTGTGCATGCTTTCACCTACTGAGTTACGTAAACGTAGCCGGCCAATCGGGGCGAGCCTACCTGAATGTGCGTGCAGGCCCACAGTATATAAGGCGGCTACGCCCTCCGCCCGTCATCCTACACCCTCTTCAGCGAGCGGCCTAGGAAAGACAGGGCCCCCAGGTAGAGGGCTCCGCCTGTGCTTATACAACTATGGTTACAATACGTAACCCCCCGTTATATCTCACACAGGCTCCCCGATGTATAAACGCATTGACCCACCACACCGTCCCTGACCGGCTTTTGGCTAATGTTAGAAATTAAAATCAATTTTGATATGGCGTAATTTGAATTAAATACACTATTTAATTTAAATCAGTTTTATTCTGAAAAACCTGAAGTTCGCTAACTATTAACGTAATACTTTTATTCTGAAAATGATTCACTTCCGGTTAGCATTAGCATGTGGCGAAATGCTGCATTTTCAAACCGTGAATCAAAGGTGAAATGACATGTGATGTTGTACACTGAGCACACTGGGTTTAGCACTCATTTATTGCCGCTGAATAACGTTTATTAGGGAATGTTTAAATAACCACAGACACCAGAATGATGTAATTTAACAACAGAAAAAGGCAGGAATTGCATTGGACCTGCCCCCCGACGACGCCGGCCAATAGGAGAAGACCTCAGATGACAACAGGAAGAGCAAGCCAAGAATTGACCTCTTCGACCTGCTGATCTGGACTGACCGGTCGGATGAGGAGAGCGCCTCCACTCGCACATTTCATTTTGTACACCACCGCATCTTTTGTGTAATTAAATGCTGTTAACTTTTATAAGCTTCCCTTGACTCTTTTCAGTCTCTCCTGCCTTCAGGATTCTAGAATACACTAACATTTGGCGTCACAGGGTGGACTCTGAAGCGGTATTGAGCTGGAAGAGAGGGGAAGGCTGCAAGCTAACTAGCATCACGCTAGGCTGCAGAAAATGAGTTTTTGGCTGGGCCTAAACGAAAGGTGAGACAGTTACCTGTTTAATTCCGTGGTGATTGCGAGTGGTGTGGAGATTGTATATAGTGTTTCTATTAGTCTCTGTTGTATATTCGGCGCCGCCCGATTAATGTGAATATTACATAGTATTAAGACCTTCTGGGGAGGCACTAGATTTGATCTGGGATAGGACTGGGTCCACATTGTGTTAAATACCTCTGGGTAGGTACCAGACCTGATCTGTTTTACGCTGGACTGGGTCCATTCATGTTAGTCTATATGTTTGATGTGTTAAACCTGCGTAGTCTGGTTTAATAAAGTATATTGTGTGGAGTTTTTAAGCCGAAAAGTATATTTTTGTGTGATTTTCTAAGCCGAAATGATTGTGTACACGATTGGTATGAGATCAGCTTTTAAGGTCAGCATCTATCGAATTTAGAGCTAAGATAAATGAAGAGTGTGTTGTTTTGTATTGTCAAGCAGTGTGGTTATTTATCTGCAGATGTTGAGTGTTCCCATTGTTCCCCTTCCCCCAGTCACATGAGGTTAATGCTAGTTAGCTAGCCAGTTAGCATTACAGGATGGTGAAATAGTGCGAGTAAAGATACAACCGGAACTACTGATTAAATACACAGGGATGGTGTAGATCAGGCATCCTCAAAGTACAGACTCCGGTCCGAACCACAACTGTCTCTGGACTCTGAGCAAATTATACTTTTCATATGTATTATCTGTATTATCTGTGTTTTCTGCGAGACATCGCCACAACGCAACGAGTCAAAATGATCCGCTATGTCCATAGACTGCAAACAGCGCTCATCGGACATTTATGAGAGAAAGTCTCTAATGTCCGAGTGCAAGTGAATGCAGCACAAGATGCACATCATGTAACCCCTCCCCCGGTCCTGGCGCGAGCGTGGACATATGATTGGCGGCGATTTCATTTGAACAGGATGGCGCAAAACGAGAAGCATTCGGACCCAAGCACTGAAGGAATGAGGTATTTGCGGTCTACACTGACAGAGAAGAGACTGTCAGTTT
Source organism: Pseudochaenichthys georgianus (assembly GCF_902827115.2). Lineage (NCBI taxonomy): Eukaryota > Metazoa > Chordata > Actinopteri > Perciformes > Channichthyidae > Pseudochaenichthys > Pseudochaenichthys georgianus. The sequence goes on from NC_047523.1 coordinate 10,339,928, forward strand.
GGCTGTACTCAGCATTGAATCAAAACGCACTAAAGCTGTTGATCTTAATACGTTTGTGAGGCGTTTTGCTGAACAAAATGGTAATCGCCGCATTCAGCTGTAATACAAGTCAACTTGATGCTCTGCTCACGGATGAGCATACAAAACTATTAAGATGATGATCTTACGTGTGTAAATATATTTTTTTCTTTGAGGGGGTCTGCCCCCAAAAAACTGTTTTAAGTCCTGAGAAAGTCAAATAAGACGGTGTGTAAAACTACACTGCCCAGCCAAAAAAAGTAACCACTTTGATTTAACTAGGTTAGTAGGTAAGGACATTCCACTGGATAATAACTGAAGTATAAAAGAATACATGACTGAAGTGATGGAGACCATGTTGAAGGCAAACAAAAAGAGGAAATAACCGGTCAAATCAAGCAAATCCCCACTCTCAGATTCCACAGCAACCAGAAGAACATAAATACTGGCTGGTGATTTGATTAATCAGCTTTGTGATGGAATAAAAAATGCACAGTGCATTTCCTTAGCTGTGGATGAGTCCACTGACACCACTGACATTGCTCAGTTGCTGGTGTTTGTGAGTTGTTATGATGAGGCAAAGGGGGAGTTTGTTGAAGATGTGTTGGGCCTGACGAACCCCAGTGGACACACAAGGGGGAAGACATTTATAAAGCAATAATGGGAATGCTGAATGAAAAAGAGTGCAGCTGCCTTTATTCATAACTGTGCAGCTCTTACACTGCGACTCTGAGGGATCAAGCACAGACACAATAACAATGAAAACTTCTGCATACAGATTATTTTTGTTTTTGCAACCTCGTGTTAAGAATCTTGTTGCAATTGTTTAAAAGTTTGAATTGTTTGTAGCCTTTATTTAACCAGGTGAAAGCCCCTTGAGATCAAAATATCTCTTTTTCAAGGGTGACCTGCAGGACATTAGTTACACATGTAACATAAAAACAACAGAACAACAATAAGGATGACATACAACATAATGTACAGGGTACATTATGAATGACCGTAATAAATGGACCTTTGTCTTATTGAAACATTTATTTTGGACCTTTACGATTTGTATTTGAGTACCCCTGGTGTAGATGAACGTTGAGAGTAGATTGAGTTGTTTTGTTTTTCATGCTTTTCAAAGAAAGTAATTTGAACTTTATATTTTGAGGAAATAAACAGGAAGTAGGTTTATGAACCGGAAGTACTAGTTGATACATTTGAGAGGAGTTACAAATAAAACAGCTCCCCTAGCGGACATAATAAGTATTACAGTTAATACATTATTCACCACACAGATCAAGATTACATGTGGTTTCTTTGAATTTAAGTATTGTAGTTAACACATTTTATGACATTTGCATAATTTCATAAACTTGAGTATACACGGTTTATTTGGATTTGCACCATATTCCTATTTTCATATTACAAAGTCAAAATCATACACTGTTCATTTTTATTTATTTATTCCGATTTTTTAAATTTGCATAATTTCCAAATTTTAATTTAATTTGTCTAATTTTGATTTTCCAATCTCAGTTTTACAACATTTAAATTTATTTTTCCAAATTCTGTAAAAAAAAAAAATTACCAGATTTTAAAGTTAAGTTCAGATGACATAGGATATCTTTATAAAGAATACAAGGGTACTATTCAGAGGATTAGTAATTCATTTTTTATAACTTAATAATATTATCCGTGTACTTAAGAAACATGTCGCCAGAGTTAAGAGCACTCGCAGTGCCAGCTACAACTGCAGCTATTAAGGAGAGAGTAAATGCCTGGTCAGATGATGGGACAGTTCCCAGTAAAAGACAGAAGACATGGAACCAAATAGAGGAACTGTTCAAGCAGTGGCAAATGAGAGGATTGATTCCAGCAGATTATCAACCTGGACTAACGGAAGCCCATAGAAAAGCTGTAGTTGAACATGAGAATGCTGAATACCTACAACAGGAAAAAGCATGGATCAAAGCCGAACAACCCCCTCGGTATGGACCTGCTAAAAGCCCTATGAAAAAAGCTGAAAAAAGAAAAGTTATGGTTGCAAGTCTGATTCTCCATCTAAAATATACCAGCCAGGGATTGACAAACAGCTTACATGTGGTAGCAGCAGAAGATCTGCCAGTAATGGAAGAACTCAGCAGGAGAATGGAAGCAGAACTCGGCAGAAGAATGGAAGAACTCGACAGAAGAATGGAAGAGGAGCTCAACAGAATAATGGAAGCAGAACTCATCAGAGGAATGGAAGAGAGACGAAAGGCAGATGAAGCCCATAATGATATTATTGAAGAAAGACGGAAGGCAGTTGAAGCCCATAATGACATTATTGCAGAAAGACAAAGGGAGGAAGAAAAATACCACCAACTTCTGGTGAAAAGACGACAAGAATATGTAAGATTCCAGGACATGATGGCAGATAGACAAAGGAGAGAAGAACGAAGAACTCAAAGAAAACGCCGAACAAACTACTCTCCTGACTATTCCAATGGACAGGGAGATGAAAATGATGACAGCGGTACACAGTCTGAAACCAGTAGACACTCCCCATACCATGAATAGTCACAGCAACAAAGCAGTTGTGCATCTCCTCCTGAGAATAATAGTAGCGACGAAAACGAGCAACATTACCCTGGGACATGCCCCAAAACTAGAAGAACCAAGACAACTAAAATAACCAAGACCGGTGCACATACCTCCATGCCATTGATAGCGGCTGGAAGAGGAGGATTTCAATACCAATCATGGACTCACAGGGACATGGAAGCATTAGTGTCAAAGCTAGCTCCACTCACGAAAGGAGGTCAGAAGTGGGTGAATGATCTGGAGAAGTACACTGTCCAAGACCACCTGTGCTTGGGAGACATGAGAGCCCTGCTTGGACGGATAGAAGGAAGACTAGAGGCAAGAGCAGTAGATTCCGAGGCCAATTGCACGCACGACCCAGATGAAACTTCATTCAACAATATCAGGTCGAATTATTGGGCTGCTATTCGTCACATCTACCCGACAACACACAGTTTACATGCCCTCAACAGCTTGAGGAAAGGCACAGAGGAAGAAATGCATGCCTTCTTGAAGAGATGTGAAGGAGTGTGGGAGGACTACACTGGAGAACGGCATGACGTTTCTCCGGCTGTTGTAATGTTGTGGAAGAACGCTGTCATTAAAGCCCTTCCCCGATCAGTGCAGGCAGACCTGGGAGACGTGGTGGGATTAGTCACTAAACCCATTGAAGAATGGAGACTACATCTCATTCACCACGATATGAAATACCAGGCAACAAAGTGGGAAAATTACGAAGAAATGAAAACACTAGAACTAAGACTTTTGAAGATACAAGTAGCTGAGAAAGATGCCAAAGCTAATAAAAACAAGAAATCGACAAAGCAGATGGCCATACTAGCAGAGAAGGCAGGGCGGACACCTCCAACAGTTCAACAAAGCGGAGGAGGAAGTGTATGTCCACAAAACTAGGTTCAGCAGACACCTGTGTATCTTCCTACGCAAGTACAGCCACAAGCACCACAGTATCTTCAACATCAAATACCTGTGTATCTTCCTACCCAAGTACAGCCGCAGTATACACTCCCATACAGCATCAACAAAAGGTACAACGGAGAGGAAAGCAACGATAAGGAATGGCGCTCCACATATGATATATTTTTGTAGATAAAGGGTACCCGCCTATGCTGAATTACCTCTGAAAAGACTCTGCAGAGCACGACATGGCCAAAAGACCGAGACCAAATTACCTTTGACCCTGACTTACAGCGTGACAAAAGCACTGTCCATGACTGACTCTGGGGTGTACCTGACCAAACCTGACGTGACAACCAGACGGTGTGAGTGTGAATGTATGCCGGCATGTGATCAGTGTAACTGCATGATTCTAAAACAATAACTAACCAAGCATATTGTTGGACTAACATATTATTTTGGAGCTCCAAGGGAAACGAGAGGTTTCCTAAAGATTCCACAAAAAGGGGAAACCGCACATGTGACCCGTTTCTAATCTACTTGATATTTTACTCCCACAGGAGTTGGCGGTTTGCAAATGTAAAACTCAAACTAAAATCTGAAGGACGGAGAGAAACACTTATTTTCACTGAAGTGTTTACTGTGGAAATGATGATAATGGATGTAACATTGTAAATAATATTCGTTGTGTCCCTAACCAATATTTACCTGACAGTTTTTTTCCCCCCTCCCCATTACAGGGTTTTGTTACACATGAGTTCATGTGTAAAAAGGGGGGAGTGTGTATAATGTATAATGTCAACATGGCTGTAAAATTCACAATTTAAATGTTTCTTCTAAGGATTGACAGAAACCTTCCGTCCCACTGAGGTTTGAAATGTAGAAAAAACATATTACAGTTAAGTTAAGCTAAAACATAGTAATCTAATGAGACCAAATTTAATTTAGACAACATCTTGTAACTAGCCTGTTAAAGAATTTGAAGTAAAAGCCATAGACTTTATTGTTTATTTCATTATGGGGATATACATTTAATTTAAATGCATAATAGAAAGACATTTGATGACAGTATGTTGGAATTCTGTATTCATTTTTCAGCTTGATAATAGACAGGTCAAAGCCGTATTGCCAGGTGAATCGATGGGATTTCTGCACACGATCCAAGCAGAGAATGACGTACCTTACAGCACAGATACACTCAGGAAATCATTCACTCTGACAGCATCATGACTTTAGTTGTTATTGAATCCATAATGAAATTGTATTACATAACGTTAGTGTGTGTCATTAGCACAAACAGGAATAGTTCATTGTTATATTTAGATTTGAGTAAGATTACAAGGATTTTATTTAGTTCACCATGAAGATGTTTTTTGCCCAGTAGTAAGATTCAGCAGGTTCTGAATTATTATTTATCTGTCCCACAACCAACAATAATGTGGATGGGGAGAACTATATCTACTAGAACCAGCAGAGATTCATAAATTACACCAGAAACACAGTAAAAGTAAATAAAGAGTCATATTTAGCTATTTTCAGATAGTTTAATCCTTCTTATACTTTGCTCCAGTGCCTTTACACCAGATACAGTATGAAGATGATTTATGATGTGAAAGGAGGGAGTTAGACGTTTTCCATACCAAGCTAATTGCTGCTATTTTATGAAGTGACATTAAAGGTTTAAGCTAGAAGTTATGCACAATGAAAAACTTCATATTTATGATGAATATGTATTCTTATTTGTATTTTTTTTACTTTTATGAGTTATGTACCATGCAATGTTCGGATGAAGAACTCATTGATTTCAATATTATTTAAATACCTTAAAGGGTATGAAAGGAGGGATTGTTAGAAATTAAAATCAATTTTGATATGGCGTAATTTGAATTAAATACAGGATTGAATTTAAATCAGTTTAATTCTGAAAAACCTGAAGTTTACTAATGAGAGCCATATAATAGAAGAGTTACGACATCTCCGTTCACTCCAATGGACCACTTCTTTACAGCAATGGCGGATCGTGGAGCCTCTCAATCGTTCCCCCGGAAGTTAGCGCCAAGGCTAGCCGAGCTGTAGAGTTGCAACATAATAGACCGTTCGTGACGGACTTTTAAAGGTAAGAAGAAGTTTAAAGATTTATATTGCGGATATTATCAGTACATCTGATCCAAATTAACATGTGTATTAAAGGATGTCAGTGGATTATCCCTACATTAGTAGATTTGGGGAACGTTTACAGATAACAGATTAAGCTAGGATACCGAAGCAAGTTAGCAACACACGTTGAACAGCCTTTTAATTGTAAATTCCGTTCTCTTAATGTCTATTTGGTCCAACGTTGTTGAATTAGAGAAGAGGGGCTTCTAAACGGGATTGTATGCGGGGGTGGAGGGAGTTAAATATTAGATAAATATAACTTTGGTGCATGTAAGAGTGAGTGTTTTTAGCAGAGCCATATTGTGTCCTTGTGATTATGTTGATTATTACCTGTCTGTATAATGTTGCAGCTCAGCTGATTTTGGATTGATGGCAAAGGGAGAGGGACTTAAGTGAGAGTGAAAACACAAGGTAAGTTTAATACTACTGTTTTATATAAGTAAGCATACTAAACATGTATTATATCACTGTATTATATAAGTAATCTTGTTAGTAACCTACTGTATGGCAGGTGGAGGGGCAGTGATGTTACAGGTGGAGGAGCAAAACTGCAAGACTGCAAACTCACAAGACAGAGAAATCAAAGTTTGTTCTCCAGAGAAGAGGTTGATTTCACTTCAATTTTTTATTTCATATTTTCTAAAGATGTGGAAATGGCAAAAAAAAAAACTTGAGTGCTGTAACCAAGACAACTGTAACAACATGAGTAGAGAGCCACCAAGGTTTTTCAAGTCCCTCTCTTACTCCATTTTTACCAGATGTGGGACATCGGGCATGAAATAAAGCTGCCTGTCTGGTGTTGCTGGATGTGGCACCGATGTTTTATTTTGGTCCACCCCAAAGGATTTCCACATGGCTCGGTTAGGGCTACCCATGTCGGTGGTGACATCAAGCACATGTAGCCCTATGGATGCTGCCCTCTGTTTTATATCAATAATGATTGGCCTGTACTCTGCTCCATTGGTAGAATTGCCAATGTAATGATATTGTCAAGTCCTTCAGGTTTTTGGCCTGTTCCAGTGATTTAGCCTGACTTGATAGGCTAGAGGGCAACAGAGGACACTTTGGACAACTCAAATTTGTTCTTTTTGTCTTTATTTATTCAAGACAGCTCCAAGAATTAATCAGGTTGAAAACCTTCAAACACAAAGGACAAACAAAAGTTAGCTCACATGCTACACAAATTACAAACATTTTGCAGGTCTCACAGCATTCTCAATAATAACAATAATAGCACCACAAACTATGTTTTAATTAAAAAGGATCAATTGTTATTTTAAAACCACATCATTAACTTAAATGAATTAATAAGAGTGTTTATCTCCACTTGGAAACAAGCAGAGAAAACCTCATCTGAACACCTGCGCCGTCTAAATTACACAGAAATCAAACGGAGCACAGGCAGACCGCGCTGTGTAAAACACACAGCTGATTGCGCAACAGCACTCTCGCAAAGTGCGACAACAGATAGTACATAAACACAATAAACATACCAACGGCGTCTCCGGAGCCTCACACACACTGTCGCCTGGTTCTCTCTCTGTGGCTTTGAGAACAAGAGACCGGCCATCACAAATTACACCCCTTTTTGAAGCGGCATTCATATTTTTCCTACAGCTCGCTTCTGAAAAGTAGCCCACGCTATCAAAAATAAACAAATACCCTCTCCTGGTATTGAACAATACTATAATAATAATAATAATAATAATCTAAATGAAAACACATAATTATGTATTAGTCCGTTTTTCACAGATAATATTACATATAGGCCTATTGACTTTCGTCTCGACACCTCCCACTTGAGCTCCTGGTTTCTAACCCAAAGAGCTCACACCAGTTATTTACCTTCAAATCCCACCTGTTCTTCCACAGGAAGTAAGATGACAAGGCGCTTGCCATCTCTATGAAGAATAGTGGCAGGGATCCTGCTTGGATGTCCCTTGTACACTCCACACACATTATTCTTCATAACTGAGACTGGGAAGCTGGGAGAGGTTCTCACATTTACATCCCTTACGATGCCTTCTCCATCAGTATTTACACTGACCACTCTCACCAGTTTGTAATGTCCTCTCAGGGCATTTTGGTCAGCCAGCCACACCACATCTCCCACTGCTACATCTCGATTCCTTGTGTGCCATATTACTTCCAACTTTGATTCTGCCCTAGGCTGGTCCTTAATCTCCAGCCACTTCCTTGCAGCTCTCCACACCCAGGCTATGACACCGACACATTTTTGAAGGCTGCAGAATCTTTTCACCTCCACAGTATCCTTCACTGTCTTTCCTGTGAGATTTCTGGTAGGAGTCTGCTTGGCTCTAGGTTTCTCCCATTGGCTCTTCCTTTTTCTGTTTCCCTGTGGGTCTTCTAGGCATGCATCTCTTTGCTTTATTTCGGCTTGAGCTCTTGTTATGGCTGCTGAGAATGCCTTCCTCTGGAGCTTGTCCACACTCTCTCTGGCTTGCGCTGCCACCTCTCCAGCTGATCTTATTGGCCACTCCTCCACTCTGTACCCAATTCCCAGGGCTTTGTTGTCCTCCTCTCTCATCTGATTTGGGAGGATGAGAGTTTTACTTACAGCTGTTGCTTTTTCTCCTCCCAGGAGCGCTGCTACAGTTTCTTGCCTCCCACTTTGACCAGACCGGACCCATGGTTTGAGGCATAAGCCACCAGCTCTTTCCACCATTTTGTGCTCTTGGGCTTTATCTACAGCTTGCCCCTCAGGCTCCTGCTTCAGCTGTTTTCCTGTCCTCAGGACTGTGCCCTCCACAGTACATTTGTTGTTGGGGAGAGAAGTGGGGTCTTCAGTCCAGAGATATTTTGCATCCCAGTGCGGTGATGCAATATGAGAATCCTGCCTGACGTAGGTTAGGCCTGCCTTTATTGTATCCAGCTCTCTCGCCTCCGCCAGGGTCATCTCTTTCCCTCCTGGTTGGCAATTTCCACACCGACATCCTCCACACTTAGGCTCACAGGCTGCTCCAATGCTGTCCCACCTCCACCATTCCAGGAACTCACGATTAGTTGCAGCTGTGACCTTTACTTCAGCCATATCTTCCTTCTGAAACTGTGCTGGTTTGTCCTTTGGAAGCTTTCTCTCCTCATACCTGACTGCAGCTGTTCTCATGGAGCGAGCAAAGTGTGTGTTGGACCTGTGTGCCGCCAGTTCAATCTCCTCAAACAGTTCTGGGTGTGAACCGCCTACTGTTTTTCCCAGTGGACTTTCCCACAAAACAAGGTCTCCAACCACCTTCACTCTCTGTGGAGCAAGTCTTCCTTCCATGTGGCTTATGAGGAGCTCAACTTATTCTGGCCTCTTCAATTCTTCAGGCTTGACCTCTGGGAAGAACTTCTGCAGTTTTTCAGGACTGATGACTTTATGCACTTTGGCGATCTCCTCTAGGCCATAGCAGACAAGTTCATGTGCCTTCTCTGTCCCTTTAGGAGTCTTGACTTCTTCTGGCCTCTTTAATTTGTCGGGCTTGACCTCTGGGAAGAACCTCTGCTGTTTCTTCGCTGCAATCCTGCGTGCGGTAACAAATTCAACTTGCCTCATCTCAAGTCTCTTCTTGGTTGCTTTGAGGTCCTTGACTCTGCCAGCTAGATCTGATTTCGCCATCATGGGTATCCAGCACTCCCAAGCTGCCATCACTCTGGTGGCCTCCTTCATCCGCCTCTCTAGAATGGTCAGGAGTACCCCATAGCCTTCCAGGTAGGTTCCTTCCACAGGCACATTCCCAACTTGTTCACTGGCTTCTTCTGCTTCCTCAATTGCAGTGATGACCTCATACTGGCCATATCTGGACCACAGGTTATCTTGAATAAGGCCTCTCACCTCTTCCATTCTGGCTTCAGCCTCCTCTACAGTCCTTTCACCGTCTGCCTCTTCCCGCTTTGCAATAACTTCTTCTTCCTTTCCTTCGGCCTTTTGAGCGTCTGCCTGTAACCCAGCCATGCAGTCATCATTTGCTTCAAGAACCTTTCTTAATCCCTCTTTCAGCTTGGTGAATTCCTCCCTTAGCTCTGCTTCGACCATTCTACCTGCTTCTCTGTTGAGGTAGTTGGCCTGCCTGGTGAAGTTGCTTTTTGCATTTGTTCTTGCTTTCTTGAGCTCTTTAACCGTCTTCCCCAGGATTTCTTCCGCCATTTTGAGCTAATGGAAATCCACGGTTTCCCCTTCTCTGCGTCAACAGCTTTCTCTGGACGTCTGAAGCCTTTTATCCTCTGGCCCAGGCTGCTCCGCGTGGTTTTCAACTGTCAAGTCCTTCAGGTGTTTGGCCTGTTCCAGTGATTTAGCCTGACTTGATAGGCTAGAGGGCAACAGAGGACGCTTTGGACAACTCGAATTTGTTCTTTTTGTCTTTATTTATTCAAGACAGCTCCAAGCATTCATCAGGTTGAAAACCTTCAAACACAAAGGACAAACAAAAGTTAGCTCACATGCTACACAAATTACAAACATTTTGCAGGTCTCACTGCATTCTCAATAATAACTATAATAGCACCACAAACTATGTTTTAATTAAAAAGGATAAATTGTTACTTTAAAACCACATCGTTAACTTAAATGAATTAATAAGAGTGTTTATCTCCACTTGGAAACAAGCAGAGAAAACCTCATCTGAACACCTGCGCCGTCTAAATTACACAGAAATCAAACGGAGCACAGGCAGACCGCGCTGCGTAAAACACACAGCTGATTGCGCAACAGCACTCTCGCAAAGTGCGACAACAGATAGTACATAAACACAATAAACATACCAACGGCGTCTCCGGAGCCTCACACACACTGTCGCCTGGTTCTCTCTCCGTGGCTTTGAGAAAAAAGAGACCAGCCATCACAAATTACACCCCTTTTTGTAGCCGTTTTGCCGGAAGCGGCATTCATATTTTTCCTACAACTCGCTTCTGAAAAGTAGCCCCACGCTATCAAAAATAAACAAATACCCTCTCCTGGTATTGAACAATACTATAATAATAATAATAATAATAATAATAATCTAAATGAAAACACATAATTATTTATTAGTCCGTTTTTCACATATATTATTACATATAGGCCTATTGACTTTCGTCTCGACAGATATGCCACTACTTACTTCCACCGTGTTGTGTTTCCAGCCAACATAAACACAGAAGCATGTGTTGCCACCCCTGTGTGACCTGGTAAAGTCACATCACTGTACAGTTTGCCTGTAATCATGTCTAACTCCACACTTGGTGTGATTGCCATTTCATCCAATGTCAACACACACTCCCTTTCAAGGTCTGTCAATCAATCTGCCTTCAATTTTAGGAAATCAAAGACCTCTGTCAACACACCAGGCTCAAACTTAACACATTGCATCCTTCTTTGCAGTGTCCTTATTCCTGGAAGGGGAATCTTCAATTCCTGCAGAGTTTTGTAACCCGTTGGTCTGCACGCAAAGCGAATTTTTAAAGCCTTCTTAATTGTCTCATTGCTCCATTTCATCCCCTTTGTGGTAAGTCTGCCTAATGCCTTAAGTTGGTCTTTTGAAAACGTTTTCTTATATTTCGTGTCCCTAATTTTCATTGTTGTCTTGAGAGCTGCATTTTCCTTCCTGATTTTTCTTAGTGCAGCCTTTGCTTTTTTGGTGATTCCTTCTTGGCTCTTTAATTGTCTCTTTAATTGTTTTAATATATCTGTTTGACTGGCTGCTGGTTCCCTCGTATGCTGACTGGCTGCTGGTTCCCTCGTATGCTGACTGGCTGCTGGTTCCCTCGTATGCTGACTGGCTGCTGGCTGAGTGGGTGGTGTCCGCCCTCCCTGTCTCTCCTCACTAGCCATGTCCTCTCTTTCTTCACCCTCACTTTCCTTTCTCTCTGTCTCCTCATCCCTTCTTCCCTCAATCTTTGAGACTAATGTAAGTAGAAGACATGGCACTGTAATTTTTCGAACATTTTAAATATTATACCACTTAAAAATGAGAAATATTACTTTTGTTACTAAGAGTTCATACTTATTATACCTGTGTCACCTTTCACACTATAGCTGTGATCATGAGCTATGGGCTTTGTAGATACAGGTCCCGGGGTGAATCGTGGTGCAGGGGCCCTTCTCTTTTTGACCACAGGGCGATGCACGAAAATGGTGGGTATAGCCTCTGCTCTCAGCCTAGTCTTGCCCTTTTTTGTCTTGACAAACTGGTCTGCATCAAAATGTGCCTGCGGAGTGACTTGAGGTTACTTCACACACAGAACAACTCAGTTTTGTCTGCCCACATACATATTCCATAGTGGTTGAATACACAGTATTAGGAAACACTTTATACTTACTGGACATGTTATACTCATTACATACTGTATATAAAATATGACCAAGAATGTGAGACAACTTTATAGAAATTCATATCACATATGTTACTGATGCCATTTGTCATACTTTGTTAAACTCACAAATAATAAAGTTCCATAACTTCAGTTGGGAACAAAGACCACACCTTATCTCCCCAAGGCAATTTCCCATCCAATAGGTGTGCTATATAGGTGTGTATAACCCTTTCTCCTGTCTGTTACTCCCTCTTTCAGCACAAGAACCAGAGGGGGATTCAATGGAGCCTGAATACCTGCACTGAGACCCTCACCCTGCACCCTGAGTCTCAACTCTGTGTTTTTCAAGCCTTTCCCTGTTTTTTTGTATTAAACAAAACATCAAGCTTTCCCAATGATGTGGTTTTCGTTTTGTGAAAAAGTGCAAATGCAGTGTTTGTATATAATTACATCACATATTTTTTTGCTGTTGGTCGTGAAATTGCTCCTGCTGACTTGAACCAGCCATTTTTTCCTCCGCTCTGTGTCAGTGGGGAAGCCGTACATTCGTATTCCTTTCTCGGAGCGATTTGAGCATCCCCAGGCAGCACAGCAAACCATGGTGGCGACTAGGAGGCAGCAGAGCAAACCAGGACAACACGGAGGAAAATACACCGACAAACAGCATGATATGCTATTCAATGTTTATTGAATTCCATGTATTTGCAATGGATGTTCCTAAAACAACACATTTAACATCATCATCATGCTGCTGCTGCTGCTGCTGCTAGTCCTTTGATAGTCACCTGTTGGTCTCCTGTCCTTTCTGAAAGCCATAAAGATGACATTAGTCATTTAGATAATTTGTGTCCTCAATTACCATGGGATTACTGAAACTACCATGAATTTAAGAAAATGGTAGAAATGAATCTAATCTGAATTTTAAAGCCTTACTTTAGATCCCCTCCCTCTAAATATATCAATAAACATTAGAAAGTGATGCTCCTGACTACCATACAAGTTTAAGAAGATAATATTGGTTTTAAATAATTCAAAGCTATAAATAAACAGCAACAGGCTCTTTAACCAAGGCAGCCTACCGCGTACCATGTTCCCCAGGTCCCTCAGGAGCATGGGAACACATAAGTGCAACACGTCCCCCACACTCACACACGCTCCGTGTAGAGTGGGCATAGACAATAGTGAGGAAGGCTCTCCCAAGGGGGGTCAGATACCTACTGGCCGACACCCCCCCCCCTCCCTCTCACCAGTCATGTGTTGCCCCGGCAAGCACATGCGACGAGAAGGAGCCAGACATGTCCAGGAGATAACATTTTATGAAGGGGCTTGGCGTAGACCAATACGCCGCCGTGAATATATCTTCTACACTCACGCCGCTGAATAAGGTTGTTGACACAGCCCGTGTAGAATGTGCACGGATCCCAGTGGGGAGGGCTCTCCCTGCCCGTCCATAGGCATGTATAATGCACTCGCATAGCCATCCTGTTAGGCGCTTCTTGGAGAGAGCTTTTCCAGCCACACCATCCCCAAAGCACACAAACAGCTGTGCCTCTAATGGCAGCAGTGTGCTCTACATAACATGCTAGTGCACACACTGAGAAGAGGAGGTGCAATTTAGCCTCCCTGGCCACAATATGGGGTGGAAGATTAAAGCGACCTCACTAAATAGCCCTTGACCTGAACAAACTCCTTAGGCTCTTAGGAGCAGTGTTGGGTTTAACGCGTTACAAAAGTAACGGAGTTACAGTAATATATTACTTTTTGCTGTAACGAAGTAATGTAACGCATTACTAATGAAATGTGGGTAATATTACCCGTTACAATGCTCAGTAACGCAGTTACAACACATTTTAACCCGAAATTAAATGGTGATTTGTTTTTTAAGAATGTACTAACATAGCGAGACATTCCGACACCAGACAAATTGTGCGGGTAGATTAGTAAACCTGGTGTGTTTACCCTTCAGGCTTCATGTCGGGATCTTCGGGGCAGTTGAATGTTATGCACCCTCTATTCAAAAAAGAGAACGGAGCGAAAAATACTAACAACAAATTGTGTCAGGTGCGTGTGACCTGCTCCACTGCGTGCATCATTTCCAAAGTGCTTCCACAGCAGTGACACACATCTGTGGATAATCATTAATACGAAAATGATTAAAGCAATCATCACTAACGCCAGCAACACTGCATACTACTGCAGACAGTCGCAACAGGTCAGATGGGGACATCACGTTACCCTCGGTTGTGGACACTAGCTTACTCCCGCCTGACTCGCCGCCCTCAACCCCGGAGCAGCTACGCAGCCCCTCTGCGGCCCGCACGTGCCAGGATACCACGGCAAAACAGAGCCTGCCCAGGTATATCTAAACAAGTACCCGCCTGTACAGTGGGGTTAGGCGGTCATTTTGCAGCTTGTGGTATACAAATAGACAATGGCTAGAATATTCATGTGAAAATAGTGCCATAGAAATGTTGGGTCAGAAATAATGCATACAATAGCACAGATGCCTTCACCACGAATGGCTACACAACTATCTCATATCCCAAGCTTATCAACGAGCTAATGTTGCAGCTGAAATGTTCTCCAGGTCACAAAGTCAACCTCATATGATGATGTACCAGTTTTCAAGGACAGTAAATATTCTCTTTCCAGAGTATATATGATGGGACCAAAGTGATGATTTAGTAGGCTACATGGTTTTAATAATACTTTTGCTTTTCAATGTTTGCCATTTCAAACCATGAGCTGGTTCAAATAATATTTGCCTTGATTTACAATATCTTCTCATTTCTTTTATCAGTACAGCTTTGAAGCTGTTGTGCTTTTCTTTGCCATAGTCCAATTTGGACTATATGAAATATTTCAGGATTGCACTTTTAACTCACTTGAAATGTTCTCACTTGCTTGGTTTCAAAACATAACAAATGCCATAATCTGTTCATTGGGGACCATCAATGCTATTTTTCATTGCTGTTGCCGGCTACTATTGCTCATGCAAACCTACTACTGCTGCGCCCCCTGTAATCTCAGAGGCACCCTGAGTAATTTTGTTCTGGAACCGGGCCTGTACACGGCCATATACTAAACAAAGTACAGGGCCCATTCCGTGTCCTGTTATTGTTTACTTCCTGTCTGCCTTCTTCTGGTGATTTATCTGACGTCCAGCGCTCCGTCTTTTAACCTCTTTTCCTTTCTCTTTCTTGATCCTCCTTAGCAACCTTCATTATAGTCCTTGACAGCAGTATTAACAACGTGTCACATGTTAAGAATTTACAATCAGAATCGAGTATTCAAGTAAACCGTGTTATACAAGTTGTTAGTAGCCTTAAGGGCCTACACAGTTGTTATGCTATACCACATCGCTGTTCACTGGATGTATAATGAGCTGCACTAAACCACATTTTAGCATTTAAAATACCTAGCCATTCTTTTGCGGTTATTTTGGTGAAACTAAAGTAGTGTAACTCATTACTTTCAAAAGAGAGTAATACGTAATATGTAATATATTACATTTTGGAAGTAACTTGCCCAACACTGCTTAGGAGCAAAGGAGGGGTGCACCGACAGAACGGTCAGCTCGGACACTCTTTTGGCCGAAGGCAAGTAGCAATGCTGTCTTCCATGACAGTGCTTTCAGGGAGGAGAGCTCCAGAGGCTCAAATGGTTCTGTGACCAGAGCCTTGAGCACCAACGGCAGGTCCCATTGCGGGGAGGAGGCGTGCCACTGGGCGCTGCCTCCTGACCCCCTGCAAAAACCGTGCCATAATCGGCAGACTGAAGGCTGACCTGCCTCCAAATCCCTCATGGCAGGATAATAATAATAATGATATATCATAAGCGTGCGCAGATTATTCGACTAATCGCCTGAATTGACGACTGCTGTTCGACGAGCACATGTTTTAGTCGCGGGCAGCCCTTTAAACGACACAGTGTATTATTCACATTTGGCAGTACTTTAACTTTCTAGTCAACAAAATATCATATAACAATGTATGTACTCTTTATGTTTAAGTGAGGTGGAGACATTGAACACCATCGCGGGAATCCCACCCACTTACAGACCTGAGGAATCACCCAGGGCTGGCCCACCATCATCTGTGTTACCTCCGCGTACCACGGCGCCAGGCGGCGACCTGGGGTCACTAGGGTGACTGACAGCTTTTCCCGCCTCATCCTCTCCAGGAGGGGTGGGGATAAGGTGCAGCATTGGAAAGGCGTAAAGCAGCTTTCTTGGCCATGGCTTGTGTGCAAATGCGTCCACCCCCAAGGGGCGGATTGTCCCACCGGGCCAGGGAGAATCACAGGGCACAGTGGCTTTTGCAACGATTGGCGAACAGGTCCACCTCTGCCCTTCTGAACTAAGTCCAGACCTGCTACACCACCTCCGGGTGAAGCCTCCACTCGTCTGGCAGGGGTCCGCCTCTTGACATGAGGTCGCCCCCCCCCCGTCCTGGGATGTGCAGGGCCCTTAGAGACAACACAATCTGTGAAGCCCACAACCACAGATTCTCTGCTGCGGTCAACAAGGCTATTGAGCGGACTCCGCCTTGCCTGTTGATGTATGCCACTGTGGTGCGTTTGTCGCTCCTCACTAGCACATGTTTGCCCTGTATTAAGGGTTTGAAGTGCTGTAGGACCAGCATCACTGCTTACAGCTCCAGGAGGTTGCTGTGCCGAGCCCCTGTCCGAGGCCAGTAACCACCTATAGCTCTCTCTCTTAGCATAGAATAGAATTCCTTTATTGTCATCGCACCAGGTACAACGAAATTTAAAAAAGCAATCCTCGCAGTGCATTTCCACATACAACGAATAAATATATTATCTATATAAACATATGCACATTAAACATGCTCACACATCCATACATGCCCGCACATTATTTAAATACAGTTTACAATATAAAAAAACAACACAGGGATGATATTTTGCATCTCTGATGTCGATCAGTTCATAAGTTAATACAACTATTAAAAAGTAGTGCAGTTGGAAGTTGTAACTGTTCAGTTCAGCGTTTGACGGTGTTCAGTTCTCGTATGGCTCTGGGGTAAAAACTGTTTTTCATTCGGTTTGTCCTTGATTGAATTGACCTGTAGCATCTACCGGAGGGCAGAAGAGCAAACAGGAAGTGTCCAGGGTGTGAAGAGTCTGCAATTATTTTGCCTGCTCTGTTGAGGCAACGTTGGCTGAAGAGTTCCTCCAGAGAAGGCAGTGAGCAGCCGATGACCTTCTGGGCTGTGTTGATGACCCTCTGAAGGGCTTTCCTGTCCTTTTCTGAGCAGCTGGCACACCACGTGGTTAGGCAATATGCCAGCACACTCTCTATGGAGCAGCGGTAGAAAGACACCAGAAGCTTCTCCTCCAGGTTGTTTTTCCTGAGGATCCTCAGGAAGTGGAGTCGCTGCTGGGCCTTTTTCACAGATGTTGTGGTGTTGATAGACCAGGATAGATCTTCAGCAATGTGTGTGCCGAGGAACCTGAAGGCGGGAACCCTTTCCACACAGTTGCCGTTGATGTACAGTGGATCTAGTGTTGTGCTGTTTTTCCTGAAGTCTATAATGAGTTATTTTGTTTTGATGGAGTTCAGAACAAGGTTATTATCTGAACACCACACTGCCAGTCTCTGGATTTCATCCCTGTAGGCTGACTCATCTCCTCTTGTGATCAGTCCAACCACGGTTGTGTCGTCCGCGAACTTGACGATGGTGTTGGTGGGGTGAGTGGGGGCACAGTCATAGGTGTACAGGGAGTAGAGCATGGGGCTCAGTACACAGCCTTGTCCCCCCCATCCTGTCACTGAAGCGTCTGTGAAGACTGTGATATAGGAGGTCACTCGCCCCAGTGGAGCTCCCCACCGCAGATTCTCTGGGGACCCCCAGAATCGGAGGTTGCTCTCTACTGAGGGGGGGATGGTCACCAGACGTTGTTTGTGCCTCTTGGGATCTAAACGAAGGCCGATAAACCACCTCTGCATGCAGCAGTCCGAGTGGCACTACGGAGGGAGCAGCTGTCATGAGGCCCAAAGTCTGCATGATGATCAAAGCTGTCACCGTCGCCCCCTGACGCAGACTGCCCGCAGCAGGAATGCCTGTCTGCTTTCTGTCAGGGTGGCACGTAGCCTGCCTGCATCGAGCATCACCCCCAGATATTCGACCTGCTGGTGAGGTATGGGGGAGCTCTTCTTCCAATTGACCACAAAACCCAACTTGGTTAGGTGTAGGATCAATTGGGCTGTGTGAAACATTGCCCATTCCCTGAGGTTGTCCAGATAAAATAACACCCTCATGCCATGGTCGTGCAGCGGTTGCAGCCCCATGGCCACACATTTGCTGAACGTGCGTGGGGATAGGGAGTAGCCAAACGGCAGTCTGTTGTACTCGTAGGCTACCCCCTGGAAGGCAAAACGCAAATACTTTCTGTGCTTTGGAGCAATTTTGACATGGAAAGTAAGCGTCCTTCAGGTCGATGGTTGTGAACCAATCGCCTGGCTGCACCAGTCCCATAGTTTCATAGTTAACATATGGAACTTCTTGCATGCAATGTGCCGGTTCAGGCATCGAAGATCCAGAATGGGCCTGAATTCTCCTGTCTTCTAGGGAACCAGGAAGTACAGGGAATAGTGCCCCTTCTCTCTGTCTTGAGTGCCCAACAGACACCGCCTGTTTCTGCAACAGGGCCTGAATCTCTGCCGAGATTTGCCTCTCTCATGCCTCTGAACGGAGGAGGGATGCTGCAAAACTGGAGTAAATAACCCAGTCTCAGTGTCCTGTCCATCCACTCTGTTAACACACAACTGATTTTCCATTGCCCATAACATTGTGATAGGGGTTGTGCAATCAGCTGTGGAGCTGCAGCTATGAAGCTGTGGTACTCTCTGGTGGCCCACTCCGCCGTCAAACCCTCCATAAAAGGAAGTTTGACCCATGGGGGGCTGACACAGAAAGGGCCGTTTTTCTATAATGCAGTTTTCACTCAGAGAAAAAAACGACCGATTTTCCACTGAGGTCCCGTGGGAGTGTGCGCTCCACCATAATGCTGTTTTCTCTCAGAGAGAAAGAGGCATTAAACTGAGCTTTTACACTAGGCGCGATGTGTGGGCAGAGCCTCGTCGGGATCGCCCAGCCTGGCCTCGTGGGGGCTGGAACCGGACCTGCGTAGAAGGAGAAGCAGCGGGAGCTATGGGTGCTCCGGACCTGCGCCTGTCTCTCCTTCTTACCGTAGGTCCGCGCTCGCCCCGCTGAGGGAGAGCCAGCGGCAGCATCCGGTTGAGCTGCTTTATTTCCTCCTAAGTGGTGAAAGCGCTGTGTGACCATGGTAACGGACCCAAGGAGCCCTTCCGTGGATATGGGGGCTACCAGGAGATTGCCACGGTCCTTCCTTGATAACGCTGTGACCACACATGGCGTGACCCCACTGTGGCCAGGGATATCACGCGGCCACCTGCGGCCTCCACACCGTGAACCAGATTTTTGATCTTCCCGATGCAGCGGTCCACATAATCGCCCCGATCTTCCTGCGACGGGGAGGCGAGGGCTTCCGGTTGAGGGGTAATCAAGGACACCCCCAACATGCCCAGATTGTTGGCCGCCACGGCCATCTGTGCCCCGAGCCGGAATATTTTGTCTAGATACTCTAGCGCCTCACGGTCACGAGGCAGCGTGGGCAGGGGTCTTCTCCCCTCCACCCAACCTGCTGCCTGGGGGACAAGATGGGTCGCAAGGCTCTCATCGAGAGGGGTCACACCGGGACACGCCATGTCCGAGTGGCCCTGCACCCTCAGCAACCCCGCCATGCCAGCCACTGGAGCCCCGGGAGCGCCCGACAGGCACTGCAGGACGGGGAATGTCCGCCACCCTCCACAGCGTGATCGGCCCCCAGACACTCGAAGCAGAACCAATGCAGATCAGCGCCCGCGATCAAGCCAGGGCAGGCGGGGCATGGTCGAGCTTCCAGTAGTGGTGAGTCCATCGTTTATTTCTCTTATTTCGTTCGTTCACTGTTCAGTTGTTTGCTCGCTGAGGAGAACAAGGATGACGGGCGGAGGACGTAGCCGCCTTATATACTGTAGGCCTGCGCGCGCATTCAGGTAGGCTCACCCCGATTGGCCGGCTACGTAACTCAGTAGGTGAAAGTACGCACAGCATGATAGAGAGTAGCACCCATAGAGTCCAGTAGAGGGCGGAGCCTGTGTGAGATAACCTATTCATTTTACCTTGTGTGTAGGCATGCATAAGAAAGTCCCAGCACACATGTCTGTGTGATATACAAAATATGAATGTGATAAACACACAGACGTAGACCTTTGCTAAGCCACTTTTAAATGGCAAAACTGGTGTATAAATTGTTTTCAAGTCATGGTGAGTGTGTGGATGAATCATTCAATTAAAAAAAATGTACTCATGTAATAGCTGGTTGGTTAGTTAGCTAGCTTTTCTAATTCCAACCTGTTCATGCTATACTAGTTACAGTCAAAGAGCAACAGCAGGCTGGTATCCAGTGGAAGGTGTCCCATCCATCACTTCCTGCTATTAGGAAACAACGGAACTGCCGACCGTTTACCACCAATCAACTGCTGTCCTAGCGGCAGGAAAAGAGGCGTTGCGCTAGCTAGCTGGCTAGATAGCTGGCTAGATAACTGCCAAGCTAATTATCTTTTTTCTAATGATAAGCAAATTCACTGGTTGATAACTTGCATATAGACTTCTAGTTTATTAGCCACCAAAACAGAACAATAAAAACATTTATAACCCAATGAAATGAGACATAAATGGTATTGTTCCTGTGATTGGTTCGAGTTGTATTCATATAAGAACAAACCGATATAGGGTTCACTTATCTCCGACAGCGATATGAGAAGGCCCCTTTGAAGTAATGAAGAGAGGGGTTATCTGGTCCTAACCAGAGTTTGAGTCACAGAGCTTATAAGAGCGAGACATTTGTGAATCAATCATAACTTACCATTTATTAAAGATTGTCTTAAGTCTAACTACTAAAACCTAAAGCAGCCCAATGCTTATTTGATGCCCTGTGCTATGTTAGATCTACTTCTTCCCTTGTGCACTGTATATGAAATCATTCGAGTGACCATACAGGTGATTCTACATTTTGTTCGACATGCTGAAGCCTTTCTGTCAGTCAGGAGCGTGTCCTACAGCGCTGAGCCGCACATATGGTTGTTTTAACAGCAGGCGGGAGAACTTCAAACAAAACAGGGCCATGTCAGTTAGGGTCTAGATGTTTAAAACATCAGTTCCAGGCTGCAGGCTTCAAGGTCATTTTAGATGGATTCATTACTGATTCTCTTTGCCAGTCAGTCTTCAGGAGGATCTGATGTCTCTCATATCTGATTTATTCTGTGAAATGTATGTACCAACATATTTTACAATATTAAACACTATATTCATAGGAAACATTCCAAATTATTTATAATGACAAACAGTCTTCATCTTGCTGACAGAACACTAGTTAATATTGTCAGGGGTTTGTTTATTCATGTCATGTTTAGTTTTGTATCTGGTTTATGTTGTATGTTTCATGTTTGGTGTACGGTCCATGTTTACATTTAGGTTTTTATGTTTAGTTATGTTTCATTGTTTATTTGTTAAGTTACAGTCATGCACTTTCTGTTTTATTTTGTAATTAATTCCTTCCTCGTTTCAGACTTCCTGCTGTTGTGAGTTTTCCATTACCCCTTCTATATATATTCCTTAGCCTCATCTCAAAACCCCTCCTCGACTCCTCCTTTCCCTCACTCGCGTCCCTTCCTTGCATCTTAGCTCCGCCTCCGTAAGATGCGAGCAAGAGACACGAGGACATGCAGTCTTCAGGTATTCATTGGGATGTCCTCGTTCACTCAAACGTCACTTTTAAACGACGTCTGTTAGTGATGACATGTGCTGTATCCCCTCTCATCGGGCTTAACTGAATAACCCTTTAGAACCGGCCCATTTGTTGTTAAATATTTCTTTAATTTAATTAATCTTTCTCTTGTTAGTCAAGGAATTCAATGTATGATGGTTGGTCCTGCTTTTGTGTTCCGTTTGTGTAAAATGTAGCCTACATTTAAATAAAAATATAATTATAGTAATGTGAAAGCCTCAAATTTAAAAATGATGCCGAAGTAACTAAATACTGATAACGGTTAGTAAAAACCATGCTTTGACAAGTGTGCAGACAAGACGGCAGGCGAAAAACTTTTAAAATGCGTGTTCTCTGAATGGAGCGATCTCGATAAGATCAGGCTAAACTAACCTGTATCTGCTCCGTCCGTCCAAACTCACAACAACGTCCTAAAGACAGAATTAAAGCAACGACTGTATTCACCATGACACAGACAGTCTGTGGTTTGTACATGTTTAACTTTTGTCTAGTTTCTGAACAGATATGAGGAGCTGTGAGGAGTTGATTAAAGAGACTCACACACACTCACTCACACACACACATTTTTGCATTTCAAAGTATTGCTTGTTCATAAAGTTGAATGTTGGAGCTTCACTGTGCACTGCTGAATGATGTATGTGCAGAGTTTGACCCTTGAAGGCTGTTTCTTCTGCTCTGAAATGGAATATATTTGTTAGGGAGGCGTGTGGTGCGTTGGTGTTCGGATCAGTGGGTCATAGGTTCAAACCCCACTGCAGTCAGCATGTCGTTGTGTCCTTGGGCAAGACACTTCACCCCAAATTGCTCCTGTGGGGATTGCCCACAGTATTGAGTATGTAAGTCGCTTTGGATAAAAGCATCTAACAAGTAACATGTAATGTTACATATTTATAGAATTTTTGATTTTTGGATTTGTGAATGGGAGAAGTAGATGGAAAAAATACCAAACACTAATTATTCAAAGTAGAGTATTTCATTTTATATACGGTAATACTAAGGTGATGATATAATGTTTGACATTATTGATATTAAAAAGTGATTTTTTTTTTCCATGTCATTTGTGTGTTTTTCTTATAGAAAGTGAAGTTATTTATTTGTGAGCTCCAAATCCAAATGTTTCCCTCAATGGCCTGGCATGTGGCCTTTGTGCCCTGAAAAAATGTGTGACACCAAAGGCCGAATGGCCTTGCCCCTAAAAGGACGAAAATCCAAGCCTGGTACCGGCCCAATTCAAGCACTGACTCCCACGGAGCTGTGAGCACTTTTCCACTCATCTTCCAGTTCTCCGTTTTCCTCTGTTGAAATCGAACAGCTGTGAAGGTGGGGGCGGGGCTTTTATACGCGAGTATATAGTGAAAACACTTCCGCGTAGTCTGCTCTCCTGTATCCTCCCTTTCGTCTCCTCCCGCACCCCTCCTCCCTCACTCCTCCTCGACTCCTCCGTGTGCATTTTAGCTATTGGGACGTCCTTCAAAATGGCGTGTCTTGATCGATTTCCGGGTCAAGTCCCGGAGGAGGGGAAGAGAGGAGTCGAGGAGGGGTATTGGGATGAGGCTCTTGTCTCTCTTTGTAGTTGACAGGCCGACATTGTAATCCCTACAGCCAGGGCCGGCCCTTGGCATAGGCAGTATAGGCAAATGCTAAGGGTGCATCAATCAATGGGGGGCGCCAAAAAAAAAGAAATTAAAAATAATTATTATCATTTATTTCATAACAACGCAATTTCCCGATTTTGGATCAACAAAGTACATCTTATACGCCTATATTGCGTACAGCGTCCATAAACTATGGCGCACCCCCCCCCAAATCAAGTTCAACCGCTGCAGCCCCAGTAAAAACCAGAGGTTTATGTGAAATAGTTCTTTTTTTGAAATAATGGTTTTAGTGTGCAATTATAGGTTTTCATTTTGTATTTGTGTCCATTTAAAATAAATCAAACTCCCAAAAAAGCTAAACAGCTAAAATCTTGCCTAGGGCAGCAAATTGGTCAGGGCCGGCCCTGCCTACAGCTATTCTTTTTTTTTGTATCCTAATGAAAAACTGCAAGTGTGTGTCATTTCTCGATTTTCTGTCCCCATTAATCAAAGTCAAAATATGCCATTGTTATGATATTAACTTTCACATTTTGGTTTCCATCTTTCTTATCACACAAAAACATCACAAATACTCTGAACTTGGCTTGCACCTTTTTTCATTTTCCATTGCCAAGCTCCAAACAAACCCTCTTGTGTGGAGATGGGAACAGTTTTATTCCAAGCTTGTGTTTATGCAGATCAGGTGGGGCAGTGGAATTTTGGTGCTCATTCACTTATTATTAATTACCAAACTGGCGGTACTACCGCCTGGAACTAAACTCTGTTCTCTGCGGTGTCGAATGATTGTTTTGCCGCTACACCAGCTGTGTGCCGTATCAACATTTTTGCAGGAGCTCAGGAGGCCTCCTGAGGATACCTGCTATACTCTCAAAGACTTCACTGTACACACTTGGAATCCCAGAAATACATTAGCACGCTGGTGTGAAGGAAAGCTCAGGCGTGGCCATCTAGCAAGGCTCAAGGTTGGAAAAGTGTTGAGTTAAAGATTAGCACTTTCCCCTGGCTCATGCCCACTGCTGCAGTGCCCTTAAGGCCATTAACCCATATATGCTCCATTGGTGGTGCTAAGTGGCCGACATTTTACACTTTGGTTGTAGAGGGCAGTCTTCACAAGTGTTTAAATGTGGCGGGCTGGAAATGTCTGTAAAGAGCATTTGTAATGCACTCAGTAGTAAAAAAAAATGCAATTATGCTCATTTGGTCGCACAATATTAGGGTTAGGGGTTCTGTGTTATGTTGCACATATGTAGTGTTGGTTCTTTACTAAAGTAGCGCATACTGTATAAAGATTCCTCACAATTTAAATGAATTAAAAATAAATAATATGTTACTAGGAAATAGTATTATATGTCAGTTTCGCTTGGCCCCGGCAAAGCACAAAAAACACCAGGCAATTATATGTGCTTCTCAAAAATGAAGAAAAAAAACATTAAGAGTGCAGCGGGAACAAATTAGAAAATGGCATTTAAACACAGTTTAAAACGGCATTTAAAAACAGTCATTCAAAATGTCACTTGAAAACAGTCATTAAAAAGCAAAGAGAATAAAATAAACATAAATCAAGCTTATATAGAATAACACAGGCATAATATACATGAATACAAGTTACAGTGCATTGTAAGATAAAAAAAACAGTTCAATTGGAAGCAGCTGCAAAAAGGAAAGTCTTCAGCCTGGATTACAACTGCCTTTCAGCATCCCACACTAATGGAACAAAATTGCCTTATGTATTTATATATAAAGTGTAGTGAGTTAAATACTGAGTTCCAATTCACCATTGTGGAAGCAAAGAAAAGCAACAAGGATTCATTGTAATTGAGCGGTTACATTTAACCTGGACTGAATGAAGCCTGACTAATAGTATTCACACATTTTAAATTCCAATTATTACATTATTTCTTTGCTTCCATTCACGACTATCAGTTCTAACATCTTTCTTATACAAAGTACAATAGAAATTTAACAAGAGTACCTTGAGAACTCACAGGAATATATATTTCTTTGCAAATATCAAATTAGATATTATAAAGACATTGCTCGATGGAATGGCTTCATTATGACTTCCACCTTGGCTCAGAAATGAGACCTTGAGACAAGGAAGACATAGTCAAGAGGAACAGATTGAGTTGGGGGTTGGGGGTCAGACCGGGCTTCAGGAAAAGAAAGGCAGAAATGGATGAAGAGAGAGTTACATGAGCAGAATAAAAAGATGTAGAATGTAGAAGGGCGCATTGAATTAGTGTTAAGATAAAGACATCAGGGAGGGACCAGTTGTGCAACCCTGCAAACTGCTCTCTCTCCATCGGGGGGGGGGCACACAGCATCGGAGTGAAAACTGCCAAGAATATTTATGAAAACTGCCAAGAATATTTATCAGCTGATGAGCCAACAAGCACTGGTTAGAAATACTACCCCGAAACGATGGTTAGAAATAGTTTTTTTAAGATGGTCATGATACTAAAGAAATAAATACAGATTCATACAAATAGTTTGTCATTCACCTCCCCAATGAACAACTTCAAAATCGCCCCCATGTCACCAACTCTGAGAAAGCCAAGTCACCAGATGTTGTCCTTTTTAATTTTCTGTACCGTCCAATCAGCGATGCAGAAGGCAAGGCCAAAGAATGCAAACTAAGATGTTGAAGCCAGGGGCACAGCCATGACATGCAATCCTCTCTGGACAGAATAATGAAGGACATGGAAAATCAAATATTACAGGATTTCTCCACAGTTACTGTTAGGAAACAGAAGATGTATTATCTATTGTTTATTTTTGAGCTTAGAATATTTATCTTTAGGTCAGATTTTCACTGTGATGTATTGGTTGGAACTGTACATTTCCTCCGGTGCCTGCAAGGGTTTTCTTCGTTTTCCTTCCACGGTCCCAAAAATGTGCAGCTAAGGTTAATTGGCGAATCTAAATGGGAGTAATTGACGGTGAATGGTTGTCTCTCTCTATGTGTCAGCCCTGAGATTGACTGGCGACCTATCCAGGATGTACCTCGCCTCTCGTTCAATGTCAGCAGGAATCGGCTCTAGTCCACCTCAACTCTCTCAAGAATAACTTATATAGATAATGGAGGAATTATCTTCTCTTGTCTGTATCATTCTCTACACAGTACTGACCAATGTGCATTCCAAAGATTGAGCTCATTAGAATGTCAGTCATCCTTTATGCTGCCATACTTTATTTTATCTTACATTATCTGATTGATCAGATCCCTAAGGACACTTACCGTGACCTTTAGGGTGTCAAAAGTCAACCTTCCACTACAGGGTACAACAAGTATCTAATATATTTGACAATGATTTGTTACTATATTGTTAAACAAACAATTGCAAGGTGATACAAGTGAATAGGGCAAAGAAAAGATTGCACCATGATGATTTCCTAGTGGATCAGCTACATTAACACCACGTTTATATTGTGTTTAAATGTGTTAGTGGGCTATGTCGTAAGCATATGAGGCATTATTTACTGCTCACTCTTAGAGATTAGTAAAGTACAGACACAAATTAGTACAATAAAAAAAACTAAATTGGATTTTTTCTATTCAATAGGCCTACTCTGAAAGAAGACAGTTATGTAAGATAAGAAACCCTCAAAAGTTACCATGAAAAAAAAAAGGTTTGCCTTAAGTATCTCGCTTTAAAATATTATCAGTGAGGGAATTTGGTGATTTAGTGCCACGTAGGAACAAACTTTATTAGCCTATTCTTCAAAAAGTCCACCTCTCCAGGCCAATGCATGCCACAGTTGAACCGATCTAACAGAATGCAATCTCTGGTCCAAGTTATTTTGGTATATTCTTCCTACACCTAATGCAGCCCTAAGTGGAATGTTACTTTGAATTATCTACGATAAACATTTAACAACAGGTTGCCAACATATCTTTAGTAACATAACCGTATGAAGACAGTCAACAATATCCAGACAGGTTGGAACGGCAGGGATAAATGAAGAGCTGACAGACACAAATTGTTGATCATCCACTGTATTCTATGGAGTGTCATCCATAATTGAGATGTCAATCATGGGATAGTAATTGGAGGTACTCTTCCAAACTGATTGACTACAAGATCATGAATACAAATACTGACACTTTTTTTGGACTAAAATCATAAACACACATTGAGAAATAAACTGTTTCAAGGACCGCCACTACCGACAGAGCCTAACGAAACTTTCTTGCATTTACTTGATCATTGTGATTAAGGCTGCGGCCCCACGAGGACGAAAACGGCTAAACGCATAGGATTAACGCAAACGCAATCGCAAACGGCTTCCGTCCACATGCAATAATTATCCGGATAGTGTCTGCCCACACGAGACCGCTCCGTTTAGCTCCAACCGCTGGAGAAGCTGCAGTACATATGCAGGAGCCTCTACGTGACGCTGTAACTTCCTCCACAAAAGCAGCGAAGAAGCATGGTTGTCATGGTTGCCCTTCTGTTTATTCTCCGCGGTGGGGGCCGAGGGAACCGGGCAGAGTTTTTCGCCAGTCAGCGTGTATTAAAGTTGAAATCTTCCGGACAAAATTATAAAAGTGCCGGTCAAAGGTCTTCTTTGTTATTTATTGAGCTTTAAAACAAATGAATAACGACTCTATATAATATAATGATAAAATACACGGAGCCTCTCTTTTTCCTCCCTCTCTTCAGACAGCGTCAGTGTCTGTCTCATGCAGCAGCTCATCCAGTAATCAGTGACCCGGCCGACTGTAAAAATAAACATATTTATAACTAGTTTAGGGAGTTTGAGAGGTAATTAAAATAGCTAAGGGTGATGATCTGACTTGAAGTGTGTGTTTTGCTGCAGCGGGAGGAGCTGCAGGTGAGCAGAGCTGCGTGTCTCCGTCCTGTCAGATTAGACTTCACTCGCGAGAGAAAGATAAATAATCTGAATTCAGGGTGCAGTTTACTTTGACGTGGGGGTGAGCAGCAGAGGTGGGGAGAGGCGGGGCTATTGCCTCATCATTATTGCTGTAGATGTTGCACAAACAACTGTAGCATGGTCAATAGCGTCCGGAGCACGATAGCAACTCTGCGATCCGCCATTGTTGTTGTTGTTGGTGGCGAAACACTTCAGCACTGGCGCGGGGGAAGAGGTGGGGAGAGGCGGGGCTATTGCGCAATCACTATCAGTGATCTGAAAATGTCGTTTGACCCCCCAGAGAGTGGCGTATGCATTTCTATCCACCTTGGGACCCGTTGTCGTTTCCTCAGTCGTTTAGTGCCGTATTCGGTCGTCCTCGTGTGGCTGAAAGGTCTATATGACACTAAACAGTAACGCAAACGACCGAATTCGTCCTCGTGGGGCCGCAGCCTTAGGCTGCCAAGTGTTTGGAGCGCAGGAAACTAATCTCATTCTGTCCATCAAACTTGATCGCACCTTGTTGGCAAACTAATCAGGCGTCAGTTGAATATCATTGATCTCTGAAAACAATTGACTGCTTCTTGGCTGGCAAATCAAAGAATACAGCCAGCGGCGACACTTCCACCTGCTCAATCATGTCAGTCAAACTGTTGCTTCCACTTTATGGAAACTCTTATCAAATCTAGACCACTTTTTTAATAAGAGATTTCAAGAGTATGTGAATACAAAAACTGAATTTAACTAACCATTTAAATCCAAGAGTTATAGTCAAGACCCTTCAATGAACCATGTATTGCATCAGTCCAACCTTATTAAATGGAGGTAATCAGTATATCTGATTATGGTAACCATGTATATTCACTTTGCAGGACATTGATGGGATCAGAGACAATGTCGTTGGCCAGCCTCACTTTGTAATGATGGTAGGCTGATTCATAGAGTTTGACCTACAATCTTTGAGCAGATTTGTATTTGTTGAAGAAGAAACACTTGTATTATGTACAAGTGTACATTTATAGAACACTCACAATCACAGTTGAGTAACTTGAGAACACAAAACTACACATGTATCATCAAGTCATTCTTGAGGGTATGCAACTTGGGCGACAATTTACCATCTTCCAGACCAAGTAAAACCTTCTGAGTAAACTCAAAAGTGTTTGTCAGTCCTTTGGGATAGCTGAGGTGAAGTGCATAAATTAGTCCAAACATTACCAGGAATGCATCTGCAAGTCTGGGGAGGCTGACCACAATGTCATTTTTAATGACAACAGAGTTGGTCACAGGCTGGTATTGCACTTGACTTGTGCCATTGTCACTGATGACTGTAAGGAGGGCCACTGCAACATCTCCAAGCTCTGGCTCGAACTCTTCCTAAATGAATAAAAGAGAGATAATAATCACAAACTATTCCATTGAGTCTACAAATATCAGAGTTTAATTATTTTTGTCAAACCTATTTTTATGATTGTTTCAATTAGAGTTTTTTTTTATTTTGACAAATCATCTCTCCTGTTCAATTTAGTACTGCAGGTCCAGCACAAAGTATATCCTAGTCATTTCAAGATTCTACAAACCATTATTTTTTTTCTGAGGTCAGATAGCAAGGTAAGGGTTACTTGTAAAAGTAGTACAAAGGTAATACAAATTTAAATAAAAACACACATAACTACACAGTACCTTATTATATATTGAAAAAGCAATACCACCAAGTCTCACACAAATTTGAAATTAAAAGAGAGAATTGTGTGTTTTTCTCATTGCTATTGTTTGCTACTATGACAAAATCTAATTTCCCCCGGGATAAATAAAGTATTTAAAATAAAGCTGTTTTGTTTTATACAGTAACTTTGTGCAAGTAATTTGTCTCTGTGAATCTGCTGACGCAACCTCTGGCTAATGTTAGCTAACATGTGTGTATCTGGCTAACATCAACACTCTCTTTCACATGTTTAATCTCAAAATAACAGAAAAAGTGAAGAAATATGAATATTGCACTTACAGTGAGACCAATGATGCTGATTACCACCGAAAATTAAGAGCGAAGATCCACCTTACTTACTTACATTAGAAATTAGTACAGTTCAAATGTTTAAGTGAAGTTTACTTAATCCGCCAAATAGTTCAAGTTAATCAAAGATTATCAGTGTAATTAACTCAAAAAGGAAGAACAGTCACAGGAACTGAAAATATTGAAGTTAGAACTTTTTTTTTTATTTAAGTTTACACTAATTAATCTAATTATTTTGAACGTTTGGGTTTACAGTGTACATCTTTTTTTTTTTTTGGTAACTGACGGAGTTTGTGCTTGTGTCCTCATTTCGTTGTATTACATATTCTAGTTCAGTGATTCTCAAATGGGGGTACGCAGACCCCTGGGGGTACTGCAAGGGGGTACGTGAGATTTCAACAAAAAAAAGGTTAATTAAAAAAATACCATGCATGATTAAAAAAATAATCTTAGTACAATAAGTTAAATAGAAAACACAATTGTATATAAAATATTCCTAGAACCACCAAGGGGGTCCTCATATAAACATGTCAAATGTGTGTATTGTATTTTATAGTTTTTCACAAAATATCATTTTGTTCATTGGTTTGTTAAACATATTAATTAAATTGAAAAACTCCTTGGAAAAATCTGTTTTCTAAAAGTGTTATGTTATGTTGTTTTTTTTCATGCATGAAGATGAAAATATCCTTAGTTTGTTGTAATGCATGCACGAAGGAGTTAAATCACACACTGAGGGAACATCACTATATTATTGTAATTATTTATATAGGCTTTTTCGATCAAAAATGTTCGGGGTCGGTTAGGGGGTACTTGGCTGAGAAAATGTTTCAAAGGGGGTACATTACTGAAAAAAGTTTGAGAAGCACTGTTCTAGATTGTGGGTGGCCCGGGGTTCGAATCTGACCTGCGGCCAGGGCCATCCCTCCCTACAGGCCGACCACGAAGACTGCATTGGGCCTCACCTTGCGGAGGAGGCCTCATCTTGCGGAAGGAGCCTCAACTGAGCCGAAAATGCGGCTCCTGGAGGACGAGCAAGCCCGCGGCTCCGACTGGATCAGTCGCGAAGCTGCACGCAGCCAGCTGTATGCAGAGAAATCCTTTAGATCAAACGTTCCAACCGAACACTGTAGGCTACAAGAATGTAGCCACGTTACTCTCGTGCAGCGAGAAGATGAAAGGAACAGATCCTGTGATGATATTTTCGTTTGGATTATTACTGGTCTTGGGGGAGCTCGCGAGTGTGTGTGTTTGTGTATTTTAGCGTTTGTGTCTATTGTGTTTGTTTCCCGGGGAAAACACTCACGAGAAACACCGGCTGTTGTTATGCCTGCTGTGACGTAAAGTTACTCCGTTATCCGCTTGTAATTATGCCGTTACAAGCTTCAAAGTCGTATTTATCATCTGAATTTGGCGAAACAAGTTTAATATTCTGAAAGCCAAGACTTTGTTTAATTGAAATCGGATGACAACAAACTGTAACGGACCCTGCCGTGTTATCTATGATTACTATACGCCTTGCATTAATAATTTCAGCCAGAGGGAGTGGAAAAGCAGAGTGGCGAGTGAGAGCCGTCATATTCCCTTTACAAGCTTAAAAAATGCCTGTAGCTAATGAGATTGAATATAACAATCAAAAATAACAAAATATACACAGCTAGAACAGATCGCGTACTTTTTAGATGCGACTTTAGAGTAGAGGGGAGTTATTGAAACGGGATGTGTACAGTGTTCCGCGATATCGGCTGCTGCGAAAATGTGGGGCAGGGCTGTAAAGGGGGAGGCCAATGGCCCCCCTGCTTCTGGCGCCCTTGGTCACAGGTGACTTTGTTGATATTGGTACTCAAGCTGCGCATGTGCGCGATGGACATATCCACTGCTTAAAGCACCGCCTCTGGCGGTCAATAGGGACGAAATAGAACGGGTGTTACTGACACACACCTGCGCACGACATTTTGGTTGATTTTTCTTTCTTTATTCAATTAATTTAATAAATACTTTAATTTACCAGCACCCAATGTGTGTGTTCCCATTGTCATGGCCTAAGAGCCGGGTTATGACGGCTCTCAAGAAAAATACCATTCTAATTTCACTAAACAACAATGCCTTTTTTTGGGTCTTCCATTATACGATTAAACAATAAAAGTTGATTTCTGCTAATCATAGATAATTATCAAATAACAATCACACACTTTCAGTAAAAAAGCAAGTTAGGGTCTATTAGTCCTCTAACTGGATGTATTAAAACTTTGATTTAGTGTATCAGCCTACATTAACTCAAGTGGAAAAATATCATCAGCAAATAAATAAAATGTCTCCTAAATTAATTGTTTTTCTGAGCAATGCACCAAAGACAAATGCATTGTAGCTGTATATGCAAGGTTGCATGCGATAGTCCAATTCAATAGCATGTGTATCGAGCTGGAAGACACATGATACACATGTACAAGTCTCTTTCTCACATCAGCAACACACAGGTGTGCTCTGCTGATGGTCCAACTACCTAGTTTATCGTGTCTTACATGTTGTTTCTCCCAGTGCTGCCGGTTGATTCCATTACAATATCGACAATGTAATTATATTTTAAGGGGCCCATGTCATGCTTTTCCAGTTATTACCGGTCCCCTTGTGTGTTATGAAGGTTTTTATGCATGTAAACGGTCTGCAGTCAAAAACCCTCAAAGTACACCCTGTAGCGAGTACAACTCTAACACAGAAATGACCTGTCTTTGCTGCCCCAAAACGCCTCTTAGAAGATTTCCCATTGTTTGCTTCCTGGGTTCTGTGACGTGTGAACATCCAAATCAACAACAAATTACCGGATTGGTCCATTTGGGCACCTCACACACCAGGATCCCTTGGCTAACTAACAGGGAGTCCCCATTGACTTGCATAGAGCTCCCTGAACGCTGGTAATAAACTATTTTCCATCTTCTCCACCCTCTTGGACCCACCTAAAGCCCCTCCCCCCTCCTCACTTCTGTCAAGCGACTTTGTTAACCACTTTGAAAAAAAGGTTGACGATATTCGCTCTTCTTTTTCTGACTCACCTCTACTCACCGCTGGATCACCTGACCCACCTTCAACCGGCACACTAACCTCCTTTTCCCCTCTCTCGCCAAGTGAGGTTCTTACCCTCATTACCTCTGCCCGCCCTACCACCTGTCCTCTGGACCCTATCCCTTCAAACCTCCTTCAGACTATCGCTCCTGATATTCTACCGTTACTCACCCATTTCATCAACACTTCTCTAACTTCTGGTCACTTTCCAAACAGTCTCAAGGAGGCAAGAGTAAACCCTCTCCTAAAGAAACCCACTCTCGACCCGTCTGATGTTATAAACTACAGGCCTGTCTCTCTCCTCCCGTTCCTGTCTAAAACACTTGGACGCGCTGTCTTTAAACAACTCTCCTGTTATCTCCATCAGAACAACCTTCTGGATCCGCACCAGTCTGGTTTCAAGGCAGGTCACTCCACAGAAACTGCCCTCATTGCTGTCACTGAGGAACTGCACACTGCTAAAGCAGCCTCCCTCTCCTCTGTCATCATCCTGTTGGACCTGTCTGCTGCATTCGACACGGTGAAGCATCAGATCCTCCTTCGCACTCTCCAAGAACTTGGAGTATCAGGCTCTGCACTTTCCCTCCTCACCTCATACCTCAAAGACCGCACCTATAGGGTAACTTGGAGAG
Source organism: Pseudochaenichthys georgianus (assembly GCF_902827115.2). Classification (NCBI taxonomy): domain Eukaryota; kingdom Metazoa; phylum Chordata; class Actinopteri; order Perciformes; family Channichthyidae; genus Pseudochaenichthys; species Pseudochaenichthys georgianus. The sequence continues at coordinate 10,373,911 of NC_047523.1, forward strand.
GGTCCGAGTCCGACCCTTGTCAATTAACTACAGGGGTCCCTCAGGGCTCTGTTCTTGGTCCCCTCCTCTTCTCCCTGTACACAAACTCGCTCGGATCTGTCATTAGCCCGCATGGTTTTTCATACCACTGCTACGCTGACGACACCCAATTAATTCTGTCCTTTCCCCGCTCAGAGACCCAGGTCGTCGCACGCATCTCTGCTTGTCTAGCTGACATCTCTCAGTGGATGTCCGCTCATCATCTCAAGCTCAACCTTGACAAAACTGAAGTGCTTTTCCTTCCGGGAAAAGATTGTCCCTCTCTTGACCTGACTATAAACATCGGCACCTCTGTTGTTTCCCCGACCCAGACTGCAAGGAATCTGGGTGTGACCCTGGATAACAACCTGTCCTTCACTGCAAACATCGCTGCTACAACCCGTTGCTGCAGATACACGCTTTTCAACATCAGGAAGATACGCCCACAGCTGACCCAGAAATCGACGCAGGTTCTGGTCCAGGCTCTCATCACCTCACGCCTAGACTACTGCAACTCCCTCCTGGCTGGTCTACCTGCATGTGCCATCCGACCTCTGCAGCTCTTTCAGAATGCAGCGGCTCGTCTGGTCTTCAACCTTCCTAAATGTTCCCACACCACTCCGCTCCTCCGCTCCCTTCAATGGCTTCCGGTAACTGCTAGAATTCACTTCAAGACACTGGTACTTGCGTACCATGCTGCGAATGGATCTGGCCCTTCCTACATCCAGGACATGGTTAAACCGTACACCCCAGCGCGTGCACTTCGCTCTGCATCAGCCAAACGACTCGCTGCACCCTCGTTGCGAGGGGGACCAAACTTCCCATCAGCAAAAACACGTGGGTTTGCTATCCTGGCTCCAAAATGGTGGAATGAGCTCCCCATTGAAATCAGGACAGCAGAAAGCTTACACACCTTCCGGCGCAGACTGAAAACTCATCTCTTTCGACTCCACTTCGAGAGATAGAATGACTAACAAAGAACTGCTAACAGAGCACTTATATACTAATAAAGGACTGGCTTATCTAAAGCCAGTTGAGTGGCACTTGAAATGTTTGGCTCTATGAAACCTGATGTACTTATATGATTCTGTTTTCTTCAAGGTTGTGTCTTCCTGGTCGAATGTACTTATTGTAAGTCGCTTTGGATAAAAGCGTCAGCTAAATGCAATGTAATGTAATGTAATGTAATAATGGTAATAGACCAGTTGGGATCGCGGAGAAATGCTCTCCGCAGACCCATTCTCACAGCGTTATAAACCTTTTTCTTACTCAATATCAAGCCACACTTATTGTTTTTACTTGGAGTGTTTGTGTGTGCTCAGGATGAGTTTTGCTTGTTCTCGCTTGGTCTCGCTGTATCGCCGACCCGGAAACCTGTCCGCTCCTCGCAGCAGCGGCGAGCAGCAATGAGCCTCACAACGAGCCTCGCAACTTCCCGACAAATCAAGAGCACAATGGGCTCACAGGGAAGGGGGGGCAGGAGCTCAAACAAGCCGTTTAGGACAGAGTGAATACCTGGTGAATACACATACTATACAGAGATGCTATATGAGAAATTTGAAAAATTGCACAATATAAATCTATTCTAGTAGACCTCAACAATGGAAATATGATCAGTAGAAATGGCCATGACATGGGACCTTTAAGGTAAATCGACAAATGCGGTGTATCAAAGCGGCTAAATGGCCCCTCGTTTACCTGCTCAAATGACCCTGCAGATGTCCTACATGGGGTTTATTCAAGGGAAGAAAAATACTTATAAAACTCAAATGTAGGAATGAATATTTACCAGATTCACAAAGAGAAAGATGTTGCGCCTTAAAAGTGCTCTTCTAGTTTTGGCGCCCATTCTCCTCTCTCTATATACATACTTTATTGAAGACATCACATTCTCATCCCTGTACATCTGAATTATGGATGTAAAGACACAAAGATACATGGGGACCCAACAGAGAGGTTTCTAGATGACCTACTGAACACACTAAAAAGACTAAATAGAGAAACGAAATGAACTGGTGTGTTTTAAGTTGGTATGGTAAATCAATCAATCGACTTGTATTAATATGGACCTAATGAACAAGATACATATTGGTCTGAGGAGGCCTTAAACAGCAGGAAAAAAAAGAAACAACCCTAAAAGAAACCCCCCAATTGCCCGGGAAAACAATGGAAGCAACGCCAGGTTACGTATTGTAACCCTTGTTATATTAGCACAGGCGGAGCCCTCTACTGGACTCTATGGGTACTACCTTATCATGCAATCATTCACCTACTGAGATTTCTATAGACGTAACCGGCCCTGGGGCGGGCCTACCTGAATGCGTGCGCATCTCACTTCCGTATAAAAGGAGGCCCCGCCTCCTGACCATCATCCTTCACCACTCTTCAGCGAGCGGTATAGGACAGACAGTGCCCCAGGGTAGAGGGCTCCGCCTGTGCTAATATTACAAGGGTTACAATACGTAACCCGGCGTTATATCTCTCACAGGCTCCGCCTTCTACTGGACTCTATGGGTACAGTGGGCGGAGCCCCGATGTATGCATGCACTGTCGTCCAGCACACCGTTCCACCTCACTGTCCCTGACCGGCTTTAGCAGCCGCTGCGCCTCACTCACCTCTCCCTCGGTTGTAACCGTGGAGAAGTCCAGGCTGCGGCCGACAGAACACACCCTGACGCGCTTGCCTCGCAAAAAAGTGTGCTCAAAAACAGTGCTGAGGGCTCCCCTGTGTCCGCTTATAGGCAGACAGAGAAAGTCCGCAGCTGTATGGGTTCACTATGCACCCTCTCTCCTGAGTCCCTAAAAGCACGGGGAGAGCGCAAGTGCCCCCCTATGTCCCCACACTCAGACACTGACCCTGTGCAGAGTGTGTATGGACTACAGTATGGAGGGCTCTCCCCCTCCTACCCCCAGGCAGGCGAGGGGAGCCCTTTAGCCAGAGAGAGCCAGACATATCCAAGAGATACAACTTTATGAAGGGACCTGGCGTTAACCAAGACGCCGCCGTGCATATATCCTCCACACTCACACCATTGAATAAAGCTGTCGACGCATCCACAGCTCGTGTGGAGTGCACACGGACCCCCGTGGGACAGGCTCTCCCTGCCTGCTCGTAGGCGTGTGCAATGCCTCCGCAAAGCGAGCCTGCCAGGCGTTTCTTGGACAGCGCTTTTCCAGTCAACCTGCCCCCGAAGCACACACACATCTGTTCAGTGCGTCTCAGGGTAGCTGTGTGCTCTACATAACATGCTAACGTGCGCAACGGGCAGAGGAGGTGTAATTTAGCTTCCCTGGCCCCACTATGGGGTGGAAGACTAAAACCCCCCAACTGAATAACCCTCGACCTGAACGCACTCCTTAGGCTCTTTCTTCAATTGCTTACTAGCAACAGAAACCTAACTTAAAATGAAGGCAGCACTGATTGTTTTCTATAGCTGTCTAAGTCTGTTCACATTCTATTTTCCATTAACCATTTTTCATATACGCTGTCAGACCCCAACAGTGTTCCCTTTAGTGCAGGGGTGGGGAACCTTTTTCCTCTCAAGGACCATTTCAATTTTTTCAACATCCTCCGAGGGCCGTACAAATGATTGACCTCTGCTTAAAAATCACAGCACATTCTTTCATGCTGTGCAAAGAAAAAGCAACCTCTTAATCCAGATATCTTGCCATGACTCGCGCATGCATTCACGTGCACGGTTGTGGCATGACCACCAAACAGAAATATATGGACACAAGATGTGTGCAAATGTATTTAGTTTCCTATCCATGTGGACATGATTTAAGTGGGGGGGACCTAACCTCCTCTAGGGGGTCCGGGGGCATGCTCCCCCGGGAAGACTTTTTTCATGCAAAAACTGCAGCATGTGTACGGACCCTATGGTACGGACTTATGGGTACTGCAATTTTTTGAAGTCCCGGAGTGGCGTTCTGGTGCTCTCAGTCAGCACTCCCTGTCAGACGAGACATATACCTCGTGTTGTGTTCAAGGACCATGACCGTTGCCAGGAAAAACAGGCACCATCCATCCATCCATCTTCTCCCGCTTATCCGTGGTCGGGTGGCGGGGGTAGCAGTTCCAGCAGAGAGCCCCACACTTTCTTTTCCCTGGCGACATCAACCAGCTCTGACTGGGGGATCCCAAGGCGCTCCCAGGCCAGCGAAGAGATATAATCCCTCCACCTGGTCCTAGGTCTACCCCTTGGTCTCTTCCCAGCTGGACGTGCCTGGAACACCTCCCTAGGGAGGCGCCCAGGTGGCATCCTAACTAGGTGCCCGAACCACCTCAACTGGCTTCTTTCGACGCGAAGGAGGAGCGGCTCAACTCCGAGTCCCTCCCTGATGACCGAACTTCTCACCTTATCTCTAAGGGAGACACCAGCCACCCGGCGGGGGAAACCCATCTCGGCCGCTTGTATCCGCGATCTCGTTCTTTCGGTCATGACCCATCCTTCATGACCATAGGTGAGGGTAGGAACGAAAATGGCCCGGTAGACAGAGAGCTTTGCCTTCTGGCTCAGCTCCCTTTTCGTCACAACGGTGCGGTAAAGCGACTGCAGTACCGCTCCCGCTGCTCCGATTCTCCGGCCCATCTCACGCTCCATTGTTCCCTCACTCGAGAACAAGACCCTGAGATACTTGAACTCCTTCACTTGGGGTAAGGACTCATTCCCTACTTGGAGTGGACAGTCCATCGGTTTCCTGCTGAGAACCATGGCCTCAGATTTGGAGGTGCTGATCCTCATCCCAGCCGCTTCAAACTCGGTTGCGAACCGATCCAGTGAGTGCTGAAGGTCGCAGACCGATGAAGCCATTAGAACCACATCATCTGCAAAAAGCAGTGGTGCAATCCTTAGTCCACCGAACTGCAGACCCCCTCCCCCACGACTACGCCTCGAAATCCGATCCATGTATATTACAAACAGGATTGGTGACAAAGCGCAGCCCTGGCGGAGGCCAACCCTCACCGGAAATGGGTCCGACTTACTACCGAGGACCCGGACACAGCTCTCGCTTTGGGAGTACAGAGATTGGATGGCCCTGAGTAGAGACCCCCTCACCCCATACTCCCGCAGCAGCACCTCCCACAGTAACTCCCTGGGAACTCGGTCATACGCCTTCTCCAAGTCTACAAAACACATGTAGACTGGATAAGCGTACTCCCAGGCCCCCTCCAGGATCCTTGCGAGAGTAAAAAGCTGATCCGTTGTTCCACGACCAGGACGGAATCCGCATTGTTCCTCCTCAATCTGAGGTTCGACAATCGGCCTGACCCTCCTTTCGAGTACCTTGGAGTAAACTTTCCCGGGGAGGCTGAGTAGTGTGATGCCTCTGTAATTGGCACACACCCTCTGATCCCCCTTTTTAAAAAGGGGAACCACCACCCCGGTCTGCCACTGCTTCGGTACTGTTTCCGACTTCCACGCAACGTTGATGAGACAGGCACTTGCTTGTTTAATTATTTTGCGGTCTAGATTTCTTTAACTTTTTTCCTTTCGCGTGTGTTTATAAATTACCTCGAGGGCCATACCAAATGGTCTCGCGGGCCATATACGGCCCGGGGGCCGGAGGTTCCCCACCCCTGCTTTAGTGTTTACTTCCTGTCTGTCTTCTTCTGCTGTTTACTTCCTGTCTGTCTTCTTCTGCTGTTTACTTCCTGTCTGTCTTCTTCTGTTGATTTCTCTGACATCCAGTGCTCTGTCCTTTAACCTCTTTTCTTTACTGTGGAAGTTTAGCTATCCTTAATCCAACGTTTCGACGTTATAGAGCTTTAAACAGAAAGTTCCATGTCAGCTGCAGTTTTCATAGTTATTCCTGGAAAACACCTCAATGGCACCCCTTCCTATTGTCTTCGTCTCAAGCGCGTCCAATATCAGATAACTACTGTGATTGGCTCAGGCTACTGGAAATGTGTCCTTAACATAGTAGGGGACCAGAAACATCTGCAAGAGCAAATAGAAGCCAAGCTTGCAGATTATTTTTCCCATGGTAAGCAATACTAGGTTGTGGAGATGAATAACAGGGGTGAATTTTCTTTTGCAGTAATTTAAACACTACCAGATGGCTCTAAGGACAAAAGCAACATAATGGGCCATCAATTCAATCAACATTTTTGAATCTATAATGAACCTTTTTATGATGTTTTAATGTCTTACTCAAAGTGTGATAATCGTTTGTTCATAATGTACTTGCACATATAGCTGCACATTAAAAATCGAATCTGTTTTGAAGTGAGCAGAGCCCAGTTAACCTGTTAAGCCCCACAGCCCCTGCACGAAACGGTGTGTCATAGCTACTTAACGGGAAGAGACTCAGCTAACTGACGATATGAACCATTTTTACTAAAACAAAACACAAATCTCACAAGAAGCGTCTAAATGAGCCCTGAGCGAAAAAATGCTAACGCACTTAGCACAGAACTCTAGGTCAGGGTCGGCTCTAGAACAAATCAAATGGGGGGGGCAATCATTTACCAAGGGGGGGCACACACTGCCGTCAACAACCAACACACAAACACCAACGCAACTTCAATTTAAAAAAACATGCTGTTGTCTGTCAAGTCTGTTGTCTTTCACACACATTGCAGGGGTGTAGTGCTATTTTATAGCGCACCTATGACTTGTGCATACATGCACGGTTGTGGCACGACCACCAAAACAGAAACATATGGATATAGGCCACCATATAAAAAATTGTGCAAATGTATTTAGTATCCTATCCATGTGAACATGTTTTAGGTGGGGGGTGGACCTAACCTCCTCTAGGAGGGTCCGGGGGCATGCTCCCCTGGGAAGATTTTTTTTTAAATATTGAAGTTCAAAGCATCAATCTGATGCACTTTGAGAGCAAAATGAAGAGATCTATGGATACATCTCTCAACATCCATATGAAACAGAACTGTACACAGATTTACTTTTTATTTATGGATATTTTACAAATCACTCCCCTTGTATTCTTCTGTTACTGTCCTATAGTATTTCATACCCGTTTTTCCTTTATTCTCTTATTTTTTAATAACTATCATGATCATATAAAAAGGTATTCCTCGCAAATACTTGTTTACATAAATGGTGACCAAACCGTTTGAGACCCACTGAGATAACCTACACTAAAGTGAACTATCTAAACACTGAGAGAGTCCTTACTTCTGGCTGAGGTTATACGATCCTCTCAGTCCGACAGGAGAGGACTCTCCTCCACCTTGGTGTAGAAAGAGCTCTTTATTCCGTTAGCATAGATAGCTAACCAGATGCTAACCACAACATTCCACGTTACCGCTCGCGCACTGACAAAATGCTCTCGTGCCACACACACAGAGAGCCGAGCTTGAATAAAACACAGAGACCCATGTACTTATTTTCGATGGCTTTACTGTATAATCAGTATAACAGATTGACAGATTGCCACTGGGCTTTCATCTAAACACCTATGCTGAACACACAGCCACGTAATGATAACAAAACAAAGGTCGGGGGTCATTGGTCAAGCAACACACCAATCAGAGAGCAGCAGTGAGCACACCTCAGGCTGTGTTTCATATTTGTATTCTTTATTGCTGATGTATTTCACACAAAAAACTTTTACTGGAAACGTTTTAACTTATATGATTAAAAAAACAAAAAACGGCAAAGTGGCAATAAGGGTTGCCCACCCTGCGTTGGGGGGCACAGTGACTCATTTGGGGGGGCATGGCCCGCGAATGACCCCCCATGACGCCGACCCTGCTCTAGGTATAAATACTTTATTACTTATCGAATCTGCACAAATAAGCTTTGCTAGCAAGCTGAGATTCCACAGATTCTAGGGGTATTAGTATCATCACTGAGCGATCAGAACTCGCGACATGGGAAGCAAATACTGACATCACAACACAGAGCTTTATGGAGCAAAAACGGGAGAAACGTCTTAAGGCCCGGACACACCAATCTGACAACAAAGAACTGACACAGACGGACCCCGACTGTCGCCTCACGTCTCTGCATTTTGGCCATGTGTCGCACTGGAACACACCACAAAGACTTCAGCCGACGGCCAAGAAGCATGTACGAACTGCGCATGCGTGAGTGGCAATAACTCTCCTTACCAGCAGGCGGCGGTAGTGTGTATTCGTCATTAAAAAGAAGCAACAACCGGAAGACAGACTGCGTGATAACCGAGAGAAGAAGAACAGACTGCGTGATATAAACAAACAACAAATAGCGTGTGTGTTCCATTTTCACTCTACAACGAGAAGCTCATGGGGCTTTCCCGAACCTGTGTCGAGAGCTGGAGTTAAATGAAATCCCTTCTTAATAGTTTGTTTGGGTCCCTCACTTCCGTTTCGCTTCTCATGCACTGATTCGCTAGCTGAACAGCCAATCAGAGTGATTTATTTTGCCGACTGCCCGCCGATTCAACGGCCGAAAAGAAGTCCGCCTGGCTGAAAAGACACAACGGTGCGGGGCCCACCGACGCCGATAATCGGCATTGCGTGTCCGTGCCTTTACCTTTTGCTGTTATTCTGGTCAAAAGTTGTGTTCAATGGCATTAAAACGAGAAAAACGCGGCTGAAGGTTAATCCATAGGTTAATCCAATGTGTCTGTCACTTTGAAAAAATTACAATTTTTATGTCAAAAACTGAGTTTTCATATTAGCTGCTAATGATAGCTACCAGAGCGTATGACAGCTTCATGTTTTGGGTATTCTGGCTGTGCATCACTCTCACTCCTTATTTGGTAACGTGTGTGTGTGTATATGGAACTTCCCCTCGATTCTAACAGTTAAAAAGATATGTCAATCATCAAAATCGAGCGAGGGGGGCAAGATTTAATTTGTTTTACTATGTTCAATCTGAATTTACTTTAAAATTAAAATAATCTATATTGATTCTGACTCTTCTACATCCAACTCACAGGGTTATCATTGCTTTGGGAAAAAATATTATTAATTTACCCCTTTTAGAAGTGAAGATAGTCATTTGTTCTGGGCATGTCATTTTCGAGCCTGAGACCTGGAAAACAGACTCGGAACTTAGCAGGTTAAAACTGTTTTTATTCTGAAAAACGGAAGTTCACACAACGACGTCCGGTGGTGCGAGTAACAATTGTTAGCTTCAATTTAAGGTTAGCATTAGCATGTGGCTAAAGACTACGTTTTGAAACAGTGAATTCAAGGTGAAATTATACGTGGTGTTGTACACTAAACACACTGTCTTTAACCCTCACTTATTGACACTGCAATACTTATATTAGGGAATGTTTCAATAACCACAGACTTTTGAATATTGTAAATTAACAACAGAACAACGCCAGGAAGTGCCTTGGACCGCCCCTCGTCGACGCCGGCCAATAGGAGAAGACTACAGATGATAACCCGTGATGGAGAGAAGAAAACGCTCTCTCTCACCCGGCACCCACGCGATCAAGGAGGGAGCCACACCGCTTGCACATTTCATTGTATTATTGGCATCATTTGTTTAATTAAATGCTGTTAACTTTTAAGAAAGCTTTCTTAGACTCTTTTCAGCTAATCCTGCTCTCAGGTTTAAATCAGCGTTAACAGCAGCAAAATGCCTCCGTTCTCTACAGATGACTTCCACAAACTTCTACAGAAGATGGCCGTGTTGGAAATGAAAATTCAACGGTTGGAAGTGAATGGACTATGTGGGAATGACACCACTTTACCAGTGTTGCAAAATAATGGACAAAGGCATGCTAACTCACAGCTAGTTAGCCGCTACAAGAATTCCAAGGAACAGGAGGGCTGTGTACCGGGTAATACATCTACAAGTGGTAGTCCTCCCTGGAACTCTCTGGGTGCAAAGCCTAAGAGTAAATCATTTCCATGGGATTTGGGAGGACGAATAACAGGCAGAGCCCAGCGCTCTGAAATCTGTGATGCGACCGGCTGGCCGGCATTGTTATCACCCAGGAAGAGAACCTCTTCAACCCCTATTCATACATACTAGGAACGAGCCATGGACAGCTGCTAAAGGGAGAACTACAAACAATCCTCCAAAACCACCAAGTGTGCCAATCCAGAACAGATACGCTCCGCTGACCCAGAACCGGAGATCTCTTTCTGATGACCTAGATAACCTGTCCTCTTCACACAGCAGGGTAAGGACCAATAGCTACTCCAAAAGTGAAAGGATAGATGGAAAGCTAACGACTGGGCCTGAAACTCTGATTGTGGGTGACTGCTGTAAGAGATGTACAAAGTCTGTGTTGTAAGAACCACACCAAAGCAGCGGCGTAGCTGTGCACGTCTGGCCCACCCACAGCCAATCAGCAATTACCATCGACCCCCATGTTAAAATGCCCAACTTTACAGCATAAATAAACATGTTTCTAGCCTGGATCACTTATTATGGATATAGTTAGATTCCACCTTCATGACAATGGAATAGGGAGTGCATTTTTTTACCGTGAGTTTTTATAGTAAGTAAAGTAACTTTTGCCGTGAGTGAATGAAAGTATTATTTCTTCTTGAGGTCTGCAGTTTAGCGTGTACACATTTGCTGAATATGAAAACACTCAGTGTGTGCCCACTGTGCGAATGTCAAGGATAAACAACCTGTGCCCCCGATATATGTTGTATGTATTATTGCTACACAAACATTACATTACAGTTTAAGTGTCACCAACTCCGTTTAAGAGATCTCTCCCCCGTCTGTGTGCGAGGGGGCGGGGCAGTTTACACACACACACGGAGGAGATGGGGGCGAGAACGCGCTCCGAGGTGTGGTTAAACTATTCTTTCACACACACATACGGGTATTGGGCCGAGGGCGACACCGTACTTCCGGTATCCGCCGTTTTACACGAGGTGCAAGCAGGCCAAGGGTTTAGCCGTACACCGTCTAGGTGTTGCTAAGCTTCCTGTACTGAATATCATAGTCTATTGCCTTAATCAATATCTAGTCAACTCTAAAATACCACATATATGCAATGGCATGATAATATTATTGTGACAAGTGGGATATTCACCTGGTGTTTCCAGAAATTAGACGTAGATGCAGCCACAATCGACGCAGTCTGTAAGGGCAATCCGACAACCCACACTGCTCTAGTTTACGCTGGTAACGACCTAGAGCACACCCCTCAAGTCCAGAGATGTAATCTGAAGACATGCAGCGATTTATTCGGTCGTTAATTCAGAAAAAAAACCTAGTGCGCTCTGCCTTGCTACGTTAGCTAGCTGTTTATATTTGCACTTCCAGGATATTTGCACCTCCATTAAAATGGCGTATTTATATATGTTAGGGGTGTAACGGTACACGTACCCTTCGGTACACGTGTGTACCGAACGAATATAACGTTAAACGTAAAAAATTGAGAACGTGAACAACTTCTTGGAAGAAATCTCAGGTGCTGCGTCGCAGCATTCAGAGTAATTTGCTCCCATTGTGTTCAACGCGTCATAGAGCGAGCAAGTCATTGCATTGGACGAGCTGGTCAGAGGGATGCGTTCAAATGTAGTCAGTAATTTGAGGAACTGTCGAAATGGCGAACGCAGATAAAGTTGAGTTCGAAAATCCTCCAGCATCATTGAAGTCTCCGGTTTGGGAACATTTTGGTTTCGCAGTTACGTACAAGGATGACGGACAAAGACAGGTGGACCGAACCAAAGCTGTTTGTCGGCATTGTTTAACTAAAATTGGTTACGCGGATGGCAATACATCAAACTTGCACACTCATTTGAAAAGGCATCACCCGAACGGGAATATCACCGGTACCAAAAGACTGAAGTGCAAACCCAACTCCCACTAGCATTTAAGCCTCCACCACTCGCAAAAACTTCAGACCGAGCCAAAGCTATTACAAACGGCAAATATCCTTATGTTAGCAAGTCATAATGTCAAACTGGCTGCTTAGGTACTAGTACAGTACAGTTCAAATACAGATTATTTCAGTTCATCGAAAAGCTGCCCCTTAATGTTTATTTTATTATATTTTATATTTATTTGAGTGAATATTCATAGTTTAATAATAATTAAAAACCCAAAACTAATAGTTTGTTTTGTGAGTACTAGTACAGTAATTTCAGTTCATCGAAATGCTGCATCTTAATGTTTATTTTATTTTGTATTTATTTGAGTGAATACATTATTCACAGTTTAATAATAATTTAAAAAAAATATGTTATGTTTTGTGATAATTTTTTCTGCTGTACCGAAAACGTACTGAACCATGACCTAAAAACCGAGGTACGTACCGAACCGAAATGTTTGGCGCGTATTGGCAATATGGCGCGTGTTGCATTGTGGGTAGCTCATGACGTCACTGTGTGTGAAAGAATAGCCGTGTCGATGTGGACAATACTCGTTACCAAAAGTGGAATAAGAGTTTAGCATGTAAGGGCGGTAACACGAGCAATTTGTCTAAACATTTAGCAAAAGTGCTCCACATTCAGACGGAGGAATGCACCGGGTTCGACTGTCTTTCTAGTATCTCTGTAGCCCCATCCACGTCAGGTGTTATGTATGCTAGCAGCAACACACCGAGTTAACTACATTATACAAACATGGGTTAATGATTAGAGGTAACTGAGTTATTTATTTTGTTAAAGTTTCAGCTATTCTGTCATCACATTATTTAATACGATTTGTTAAAACATTGTTGTTTCTTTTGATGTGAAATATTATGTATTTAATTTAAATAAAAAGCAATGTTAGTTTTGTTCACAATTTGTTTAGTTAGTTTACCTTATTTTTTTCTCCAAAAGAACCGATAAAAGTAATGTTAAAGGACCGGATCGATAAGACATACTTTATTGTCATTTCAACAAGACACAGAGTGTACTATTAAAACGAAATTTCGTTGTACTGGCTTACAGGAACAGGCCAATATAAAAACTTGCTAAAATTGTAAATATAAATACATAATAGTGACGTGGTGCTGATAAAATTAAAGACTTACTATACATATAAATAAAATATACATACTATATAACACATATGTGCTCTTTACACAGCGTAATGTAATCTTTATGTTACTGGTCTACTTGCTGTTCAGCAGTCTGATGGCTTGGGGGAAAAAGCTATTGCAGAATCTGGCTGTTTTGCTCTTAATGCTGCAGAACCTCTTGCCGGAGTGCAGCAGGGAGAACAGAGCATGGTGAGGATGAGTGGGGTTTTTAAAAATGTTCTGGGCTTTTGTCAGGCAGCGTTTCTGATGGGAGGGAGAGAAACTCAGATGATCTTCTCTGCTGTCCTGACCACTCTCTGCAGAGACTTCCAGTCTTTGGCGTTGCAGTCTCTCGACCAGATGGAGATGCCGCTGGTCAGCACGCTCTCTATGGTTCCTCTGTAGAACATGGTGAGGATGGGAGGGGGAAGCTGTGCTCTTCTCAACCTGCGCAGGAAGTGTAGGCGCTGTTGTGCCTTCTTAAATAGTGATGTAGTGTGAGTGGACCAGGTCAGACTGCTTGTGATATGCACCCCCAGGAAATTGGTGATGTCTGTAGTCTTCACTGCTGTGCCGTTGATGTGGAGTGGTGGGTGACAGTGCTTTTTGTTCCTGAAGTCAACAATGATCTCTTTTGTTTTATCGACATCCAGGATCAGGTTGTTGGTGTTACACCTGTCTGTCAGATGTTTCACCTCCTCCCTGTAGGCCTGTTCGTTATTGTGCCTGATGAGTCCCACCACTGTTGTATCGTCCGTGTACTTTATGATGTGGTTGGTACTGAACCTGGAGCATAAGCATAAGCGCTATCGATAAAAGTAGTAGTACCGTTAAAGCCTTAACGATACCCATCTCTATGTGGATTTCAGTTTTACACACATTCTGAGGCCGCCGTGCCTATGTTTTTTGTTTTCACTGCTAATTTATGCTTATGTTCTATTAGTGCATTAAAAAATCATTAAAATAATTAATGAAGTCTCAGCTCAGACCCCACGCTTAATATGTCTCCCCCTGGCCCACCTACACAATAATTCCTGGCTGCACCAAAGTACTCTGTTTTCACAAGGATATGGTCTCTTACTTGGCTGAGAAGATCCTGCATATTGGGGCTGAACATCGGACTGTGAAACATGTGGTACTGCAAATTTTGTTGTGAAACAACAGTCAGAAGTGCTGAAAGAAGACTTTAAATGTCTGTTGGAAACTGTCAGCTCTCTAAATGTGGAGGTGTTCATCAGTGGCGCTATACCACCAGTGAAAAGAGGAGTGGAGAGAGTCAGCAGATTGTTTGCACTGAACACGTGGATTTCAACTGCCTGTACCGACCATTCTGTACATTTTATTGACAATTTTAAGTTTTTCTGGGACCACAGACATCTTTTTAACCAGTTTAGCCCTGAGCCTGTTTTTCAGGTCTCAGGCTCGAAAATGACATTCCCAGAACAAATGACCATATCTTCCCTTCTAAAAGGGTTAAATTAATAATCTTTTTTCTCAAAGTAATGATAACCCTCTGAGTTGGATGTAGAATTGTCAGAATCAATATAGATGTTTTTTATTTTAAAGAAAATTCAGATTGAACATGGTAAAAAACTGTAAATTATAGTGTCCGTCCAAAAAATATGTTGTACTTATAGTGAAAACTAACCTTGGATGATGGGTTAGTAGACTAAAAGCTTTAGGAATCCAAAGTACAACATATAATAAGTACCCTGTATCAAGATTGATGCAAAACAAGTGATATTTGACCTTTTTAGACAGATTTAGCAAAAAAAACCTCTTCTGTGGCCATTTGGGTGGATTTTCCTTATCTCTGGCTCCCCTTCTTCGATTTTGACATGTGACATTTCTTTCTGACCGTTAGAGCCAATAGAATCGAAGGGAAATCGTCCCGCACACACTCATGTTAAAAAAAGAAAATGGTGTCTTCGCACAAGCAGTTTTGCTCCAGAGTGAAGCTGTCTCTAGCAGTGGCGACCGGCTCATAGGGGCGCCACCTCTTCCCACATACAAAATAAAAATAATAATAAAAAATATATTTAAAAAAAATATTTTTTTATTTTATTTTTAATAAACAAGGTAAATATTATATAATTGTTATGAGTAAAATGTATAATCTACAATAAAATCTCGTTTAAAATTGTGTTACGATGATGTCTAAAGTTACTGATAAGTCACATGTTTCCTGCGTGGCCTTGCCCATGTGTCATTCCCTTTATATATACAGTCTATGGTCATTACCCTCTCTCGTCTGGGCGGTAATAAAGGAGCCCTCAACCAGTGCAGCAGCAGCCACTAGCAGCTGACTGTTGCTATCTGTAAACGATGATGCCGAAACATAATTTCAGCCAATCAGCGTCGTTAAATCTGATGATCACCGGGCGCCAATGTCAGCGCTCGGTCCAGTCTGTGAGTAGTTTGGACACTAGTGACTCGTATCCGGTGGGGTGACGCAGTACGGCAGTAGTTGATGAGGATGGCTTCATGTGCAGGTGGAGTCCCCGCCCAATTCCGTTCAAGAGCTAATCTCCAATCCTTTCGAAAGGAGAAGTTTGGGAGATAAACTGTTGCTTAAAGACCTTGTACCGGACCAACCCGATTTGTATATATCGCAGCAAGCTCTTGAAAAAGACAAAACGTATCAACGAGGCTTCTCACGTAGCTGGTACACCAGAAAGGCATGGCTAGCTGGATGCAAACAGGTAAATGCTGTCTTTTGTTTCCCATGCTTGCTCTTCAAACAGCCGGGGACAGATACGATCTGTTCAGAAACTAGACAAAAGTTAAACAAGTACAAACCACAGACTGTCTGTGTCATGGACAATAGAGTCGCTGGTTTATTTATGTCTGTATAGGCCGGTGTTGTGAGTGTGGACGGTCGGGGCATTTATATCATTAGCTTAGCCAAGCTCCATTTAGAAAACACGCATTTTAAAAAGGGTTTTTCGCCTGCCGTCTGTCTGCAGACTTGTCAAAGCGTTAATACATGGTTTTTACTAACCGGTATCAGTATGTTGTTAATTCGGCATCATTTTGAAATGTGTATTACAATTAAATCACTGTAAAATATGTTCATCTTGTTGTAGTTGTAGCCCCCTTGCCAGCGATTCTCTCTCTAGTTTAGCATACTCAGCCCGACTCAGCCTGGTTGTTCCTGGCCCTAGAACCACGATGTTATGGGGCCAGAAAAACTGTGAATTAGGACCCGCTAGCCGGTGTGAAAGAAACTTCTGTTCAGCAATGTGATGGAAGAATGGAAAACTGGAAACTGCTTAATCATCCACCGAAGTTTATTGAGAGTCACACGGCCGGGAGCGTTCACAAGATATTTCACACAACTTTCCTCATGAAAACACCAAGTCAACACTGAGGAATATACAGAAGCACAGCGCATATCTACACAGAGAATATAGGAGTGGCCTATATTTGCGCGCTTTCCATCCTAATCGATACCACACATGTTGAAGACAAAGAACTGGTCTGTTTAAGCCTACTGCGCATGGTCCACACTTCCCCCACAGGAAAGGAGAGCGCCTCTTGACCTGTGCCCTCCTCAAGTTACAGGCAAGAGCATAGGCGACTTAATGAAAAACATATCTTTGAAATAACAGATTCTCAGAAAAGCTGAGAATCACGAGACACAAACAGATCACATTAAAATATTCTTTAACAGCTGGTACTAGGCCAAGTGGAAACGCAACCAAAAACGGGCCCCGCACGGCTCGGCAAGCTTAAAGCGAGCTCCGCGCTGCACTGGAAACGCGACATTACATCACCAGAAGTCCTAACTTAAGGGGTCATTTCTCCCTAAAAAAATGGTTTTACTCACTATATCAACAGACCGCCCAAAAATATTTTCCCTCAGCCGCCACTGGTCTCTAGGTCTGACATCTCAAAACTGAAAAGCAGATTTATTGCTCATGGATTATCAGAAATCATTCAAAGTGACAGACAGATTGGATTATTAACCTATGGATTAAATTCAGCATCGTTTTTATCGTTTTAATGCCATTGAAGACCACTTTTGACCAGACTACCACACAGGTGAGCCATTTTGCCGTTTTTGGCTAACTAGCTCCATATGTTTTGATGTGTATTCTTGTTATTATCTCCGAGAGTTCGTATGATTGAGTGATAATGAGGATAACCATCGATTATGTGTCTCCTCACGATGTGAAACGATGAGTGAATTTCGGTGCAGTCATCTGTTAGCATTTTTCGCTCGTTGCTAATTCAGAGGCTAAGCGTTAGCATTATGGGGTTTTTGTTTAAATTAAAATGATCAGTTTCTTTCTGTTACATGGATATAAAACATTCATAGTTTATTAAATGAACATGCCCTCAGACACTGTTTTCTGCAAGATATTGCAGGAGGCACCCGGAACCGGGGTCTCTTGGGCTTAACAGGTTAAGGCAGATGGAGTTTGCCTGAAGAAGTCAGGAGTAAAATGGTTTATCTCGAACATATTCAACTGCCTGCGTCATCAATCTGTTCCCTCAGCCAAGGACAAGCGACAAGAGGAATCAAAATAAGAGAAAGACACAACACATCATGCAGAAAACCATGAAGAAGTATCACTGCACCTGCCTGATTATGGGAGAACTATGACACAAATGGAGGAGTCTCCACCGCCCTTCACCCCCCCTATCAACACCTTTGAGGATACTCTTCCTTCATCCCCCTCTCTTCTCTACACTCACCCTTTGCAACATGTCCTTGACCCCCGTCACTGAACGACACCCACCACAATCACCGAAGCAGAGACGCGCACCATCTCCCCCGTCTTCATCACCATGCCAAAACGTCCTCCCCCCCCCTTCAAGACAGCATCTGCTGTCTCCGAAGACATGTCAATTGAGGTATCTCTGATGTACACACACTCTATGGTTCTCTCACACATCACCTACTGTTTACCTACCTGGTCACATGCCAGTACAACAACATTAAAACCACTGGAGTCATTGTACAAACAAACACTCAAAATACTGGACAAAACATCTGTTTTTTCGCATCACTGCCCAATACTCCAAAAATACAAATTGCTAAGCTGGGAAAACCTCATTAAACATGCAAATGCTTGCCTTTTTTACAAGATTGTCAACAGCCTTACCTCACCTCCTCTTAGACAGTTTATTAACATACGCACAACTGGAACTAGGGTAACAATAGGTGCGGCGAGAAGAGATTGCATTATTCCACTCAGAAAAAGTTATTTCAGTCAGTCTTCATGTTCTGTTAAAGCTGCTCAGCAATGGAACTCAATCCCACCTCCAATCAGAGACCAGACCACATTCACTTTATTTAAATCAAAACTCAAAATATGGTTAGTGAGGAATCAGCTCTGCCAACACTGACCCAATGTTCTGCTCCTTACAACCCACTGCCTTTGTTTTGTTTTAATGTTCTGTATTTTAAATTGTTTTATTTAAGTATCCCAGTAATGTCTGTTGCATGTTTTAAATGTATTGTATTTACTTGTTTAAAATGAAATGTGTTTTAGGTTGACTTTTAAAATCTGTCCAGGGACTACAGATGAAAAATAGCCTCTTGGCTAACTCTGGCACATTTACAGAAATATTCATTAATGTGCACTGTCCCTGTTAAATAAATAAAT
Organism: Pseudochaenichthys georgianus; assembly: GCF_902827115.2. Classification (NCBI taxonomy): domain Eukaryota; kingdom Metazoa; phylum Chordata; class Actinopteri; order Perciformes; family Channichthyidae; genus Pseudochaenichthys; species Pseudochaenichthys georgianus. Next base: position 10,392,432 of record NC_047523.1, read on the forward strand.
GTGTGTATACAAAACGCAGCAAACTCTAACTGATATGTGCTGGGTCCAGGCTCAAGGGCGTATGGCACTCTCAACTCTTTCCAGGACAAGCCGGGGCCCTGCCTGCCAGTAGATTTGCCGATATCTGTGTTGATAGGTAATAGATTAAGAGCGGTGAATCAGCTTAGATACAGGAAGCGCTCAAACGTTTGTGTATCAAATTTAGCCACAGCTTGTCACCAAAAATCTGACTGATAGTGTATTTAACATAATTAAACTAGCTTTATTAAATGTCAGGTATTTGCCAGGAAAAAAAATGGTAATCAATGATTTTATGTTTTTTGCTCTATTTCTGTTCACAAACATGTTCAAAAAGAGGTAACCACAAAGCGATATTTAACTGAAAATACTAGGGAAATGTTTACTCAGAATTTTTCTTCGACACTTGCCCCTGCTAACATCTCAGTAAATGAGCTAGTCGATCATTTTAATTCAGATTGAACATTGAACAAAACTGTAAATGATAGTGTCCGTCCAACAAAAATACATTACTTATAGTGAAAACCGCCCTTGAATGATGGGATCGGAGACTAAAAGCTTTACGAATCCAAACTATAACATATAAGTACCCTGTATCAAGATTGATACAAAACAAGTGACATTGGACCTTTTTAGAGAGATTTAGCAAAAGAAAAACACTATGTAAATAATAACAAATTAGAAGTTAAAACAGATTTAAAAAAAATACAGATTTCAGTATTCTGACACAGAACGATTTTAGAAGCAATGTATTTCTATTGGTATTATGTTTCGTGCCTGCACCAAATAATAAAAAATTACAAGGATTTCAGTATTCTGAGGCACTTTGCCCCATTTATTTTCATCGTGGACGGCAAAAAAACTCTGACATTATACAATTTAAAATAAAAGGGATAGGATTAGGCTTAGGGTAAAATATTGAGTAAGAAAATGTTTTTATGAACCACACAGCTTCTGGTATTCCAAGACTCGACCGGACAAAAAGACGTGGTGCAGGCACAAATTAATATTCGTTGCTGGGGTTCTGACACGTTACTCCCCTTATGGAAAACCCAAGCTTAGCTCAGAAAGTACTGAGGATAATAACTTCTCCATTTGGATAATAGACTTGAAGCCTCAGAATGAAAGCTAAGGTTGGGTTATGAACTGCTACATGAACAATAATTCACCAAGTTCAGCAGGGAGTGGGAAAACAACTACTATCCTCTGGGAATATGAACTCATGACCTTCAGATGGATGCAATGGTAAAGTATGTCTCTGGAATGCTATATGAACTGTAGCAGCATTGGACATTTTGCAGTTAGAAGATAATGCTACATTAGTTAACCCTGTAAGGTGTTAGAAATGAAAATCAATGTTTTATGGCATAATGTACCTTAAACATACCGTCAGTTTAAATGCTATTTTATTCTGGAAAAAAACGGAAGTTCTCAATACCAATGTTTTATTCTGAAAATCCTTCATGACGACATCCGGGACTACCGTCCATTAGTATCATTAAAGTGGCTATTGACGCCATTAACATGTATTACATATAAAGTTATGAAAGAGATAAGGAGGAGAAAAGGCATGTGGAAGTAAGCAATGAATGTAAAATGTCGAAATCCTCTTCTGTGTCTCTATCGGACACAGAAGAACGAGGGGGGAAGTCCCCCTACGTCACCACATCCCCCAGAGAGGAGGAGAAAACAGCCAGCAAGCGGGACAGAGGAAGGCTTGTGAGGGCTCTTCTTCACGGCCGCGACTGCGAGAGGAAGCTGCAGCCTTTCTCTCCTGACTGAACAATATTCTGCTTGTAAACATACCCACGCCTTTATTTTTAATTAAAGTACCAATTTGGAACTATCTCAGAGACTCAATTTAGTCTCCTTTTTAAAGCCTCTCTCCTGGACGCGAGAATAACAAACACAGCATAACAAAGGCCCCCGGTTGTTATTTTACAACATCACTTTAAGCTATCCTAAAAAAGTTTTAAAGACTACATTTAACAGCAGTATTGCGTTGATTGTCTCAAGTAGCTTGCAGAGCTTGCACTTAATTCATACATTTATGTCCCTGTGTGAGCGCTGAAGTAACGTGTTATAGCAGAAATGTTCAATACATGCGTATTTCTGGTATATTCATTTTAATGTCACCTGCAGGTTCTCTGTTCTCCACTCTGTCCAGTGTGATACTAATGTACATCAGTATTGACCTACAGCGCCCATAACATGTTTGTATACTGCCAACAGCTCGCACATTGCATTCTCAGCCACAACTACAGTGCTAATTGGTTAGCATGGAAACAATGCCCAAACACCTTCATTTTCACAACAAAGAGGAATTAACAAACGTCATCTGATGATTGAGTACAGAGCACCCATCAGTCTTATCCAGTACCAACAACAATCATATCTCATTGATATTAGATTAATGGAGGCATGACAAGCAATGTAAAAGTGGCGTGCCAAAACCATTTGCATACAGTCCAAGCAATTACAAGGCAAAATGAAGATCAACATGCTGGTCTTCTTTGATTATAGAAGCAAAGACAAGCTCCCACAATCAATTGATGGACACAGTGTTCAAATTGTACAGTAGTTGCATCATCATTGTATTATTGTATGTGAATGCTCAGGGATGACAGTTTAATATTTCTCTAAATTGGACTCATTTGCCATTTAAAAATACATATTTAAGGACAAATTAGAGCCTTGAGCACAATCCCAAACATTCATTGCATCTAAACACCTGTTTTGGTTGATATGTATAATCTCATATCAGGGAGCTTTTTCAATAATATAATGGTCTTTATTTTAATGTTTCTTAATACTAATATACTAATAATTCCGAAGCTCCGAATCTTGCAGTTAAATCTGTTTTTCTCTCCAGACTGCTTGTCTGGGCAGAATGCTTTTTCTCTTATCTTCCACGGATGTTTTCGGTTTAAGAAATAGAGCTGGATTCAGCATACTTGCTGTTTATGAACTGGTATCAACCGGTTTTCTCAGCAAATGTAATTGCATCCCTTGGAAGTTCACTGAAGTACAGTCTGCCTACGTCAAGCCTTTTGATGACAGTGAACTCTATCTCCAGTCATTTTAACTTCAACTCTGGACTATCTTGTACAACAATAACAAGACTCACTTCTCCCGAGTTTCTTCTTTCCTATTTATGCCACTGTATGTTTAAGATAAAGTTAGCCCTAATCATACACTCCTGCCTTATAGCTCCCAATAGTAAAGTCACTCAGGCTGAAATGCGTCTATCTGGTTCTACACTCTCCCAATCTCTAATCTCAGCACTCAGTCTACAGAGGCCAGGGGCAGGTCTCTGCTCCCAAAAGAGACCTTGAATCAGCTCTTATATTTGATAAAAAAAGTAGTACAGAACTCACTACAGGCAATATGTGTTTATGATGGCTGCTTCCGTGCAGGAAATGCTCTTTTAGCTTCAAGCCTTCATGATGCATGTTGAATTCAAATGACCTTACATCGCATCAAAAATTCATGTCCTGTCTCGATTGCTAACCTCCATTTATGCAGTGCACAATGTCTGTTTCCAGGTGAGCCATTGCACAGACAATTTAAACCTTAAATGTCTGAGTGGAGAATCAGCATTCTCGGCGCACATCTGGGCTCGAAACATTACTCAGATCAACGTAAAGACCTGTCTAAGGCACTGTCACAAATACTCTACACACAAATAGAAGCTAAGAGTTACTCAAACTAAAACGGATTAACTCAGATCTGCAATCCCCACTCTATAAATGTGTTTGCAGGAATACAAAAAGGACCACAAACGAAACCTTGCCAGCATTTACTGCAAGCCTATCCCCCTACATTGTCCAACATTCACTAAGGAGGTTATATCTCACACAGGCTCCGCCCTCTACTGGACTATGGGTACTACTCTCATCAATGATACGTGAGCGTTCACACACTGAAGTTGTATAAACATAGCCGGCCAATCAGGGCGAGCCTACCTGAATGCACACGCATATAACCCCCTGATCCCACCGGAAGCGTCTGTGCTGCGCTGCGGGGCAAATTAATAATCTTTTCTCTCAAAGCAAGGTTACATCTGTGAGTTGGATGAAAAGTGTCAGAGTCAATATAGATGTTTTTATTTTAAAGTAAATTCAGATGGAACATGGTAAAAACATGTAAATTATAATGTCCGCCTAAAAAAAAACCATTACATATAGTGAAAACCACCCTTGAATGATGGGTTAGTAGACTAAATGCTTTAGGAATCCAAACTATAACATATAAGTACCCTGTATCAAGATTGATGCAAAACAAGTGAAATTTGACCTTTTTAGAGAGGTTTAGAAAAATAAAGTCCAGGCGGACTCACCTCTGGGTAATTTGGGAACCATCAGTTTAATTTGACCTTTTTCACTGTAAAAATCATTTTATTGCTTTGAATTATCACTATAGGTATTAATTCCATCCAAATACAACTGTTGTGAAAAAAACAAACAAAAAAAAAACATACTCTGTTATCCTCTTAGGCCCCACGGACCCGGTTCCGGGGCCGAAATCGCGTGATTTGCAGGAAACAACGTCTAAGGAACCTTAATATTTAATAACATATGAATATTTTATATCCATATAACGGGAAAAAACTAATTTAACTGATCTTTTTCATTTTGTTTTTCAAAAAAAACACACAATGCTAACAGTGAGCCTCTGAATTACCCCAGAGCGAAAAATGCTAACCTATTACTGCACCGAAAATCACTCCTAGCTCCCTTATTACTTATCCTAGCTGCACATCCAACACATCGTTTATGATCGTAAAGACACAGAATCTAACGGTGCACACCTCAACACTGAAAGATACAAACTCGCGACGTTATCAACAAAAATGTACATCAAAACAAGTGGCGCTAGGTAGCCCACAACGCTAACATGGCTTACCTTCGTCTTTGTCTGGTCTAAACTGGTCTTCAATGGCATTAAAACGATAACAACGATGATGTAGTTAATCTATAGGTTAATATCCAATGTGGCTGTGTCCCCTTTGAAATGTTCTGATAATCTTTAAGCAATACAACTGCAATTCCGTTATCTGCTGTCCGCTCTGTGCTCCGTGCGCTCTAGGTCCTGCAATTCCTGCTTCCTTACGTAGTAAACAATAAGTAAAGTCTGCTGCGTAATGTGCTTACGCTGGCTGGCATTCTTTATACTTTACGCAGGACCATATCTCTGGAACCCATTGGGTCGATTTGGGTGATTTACATCCAATATTATCGATGGGCAGTTCCCAAATCCACGTAAACATTACCATTGCGGACGTAATAGAGAAGCAAAAGAAGCATACCTGAAAGTACAAGCCTGGACGGCAAAACTTTATACCCAGTAAATTGCCATAAATATGATGATGGATTATCAGTAAAAATGTCTACGTGACAGAAATACATTGTATTAACCTTGAGCGGCGTTTTTATTCCGTGGAACACAACTTTTGATCACAAATCAAAAAAGGTAAGACGTAATTATTGTAATATTTTTGAAACCGGATGTTGTTTACTTTCTCTTTTCTGGCTGATAGCTCCAGGAATTCGGGGTCGTACAGTGATGACATTACATGTGTGGAATCTGTGGAGTCTCAGCTTTAATCGGATATCTTGATTGTGCAGTTACGATAAGTAATAAGGGCATTTATTTAATATTCATGGTGACGATGATAAAAATAACCTTACTGTTGCAGTAAGTGTAAATAAACCAACCCACTGCTATAATCACACTCTCAACCTTGTTCTGATTTATGGTATTGAAATTGAGCAACTAGTCGAACCACATAATCCTGCTTTATCCGACCATTTCTTAGTAACTTTTGAAGTACTGTTACTAGACTACAAATCATTAGTCAAAATTACGATAAGTAATAAGGACATTTCTACCGTGAGTGCTGTGCAAAAGTCTGTTAGCATTAGTTAGCATTTGTTTGCTCCATGCTAATTCAAAGGCTTGGTATTACTCTTGTGTTTCTTTTAGCTACAAATAGTTCATATTGTCAGTTAGCTGAGTTTCTTACCGTTAAAAGGGTATGGAACATTAATAGTTTCATAAATGTTAAGAAGCCCTGAGACATAGTCTCGTAAAAAAAAACGGTGGGAGGGGTCCACTGGGGGGACCCTCAGGCTTAAGAGGTTAACTGACTTCTTGGTACACCCTGATAAGGAGTTAGAATAATCCAGCCTTGAAGTAACAAATGCATGGACTAGTTTATCTGCATTGTTTTGAGGCAAGATATGCCTGATTTTTGCAATGTTATGTAGATGGAAGTAGGCGGTCCTTGAAATTGATTTGATGTGGGCGTTAAAAGATAAATCCTGATCAAATATAACACCAAGATTCCTTACAGTCTCACTGGAGGCCAAATTAATGCCATCCATAGTTAGTATATCTTTAGATAATTTGTTTCGTAGATTATTCGGGCCGAGTACAATAACTACATTTTGGTCGTGTTTAACATCAAAAAGTTTAAGGTCATCCACGTTTTTAAGTCCTTGAGGCAGTCTTGAATTTTATTTAGATGATTAATTTCATCAGGCTTGATTGATAAATATAGTTGAGTATCATCCGCATAACAATGAAAGTTTACAGAATGATTCCTTATAATATTGCCTAACGGAAGCATATATAATGTGAACAAAATAGGTCGGAGCACTGAGCCCTGTGGCACTCCATGGCTAGCTTTGGTTTACGTGGAAGATTCATCGTTGACACGTACAAACTGAGAGCGTTCAGATAGATAGGACCTAAACCAGCCTAAAGCAGTTCCCTGTATGCCAACTAAGTGCTCTAGTCTTTGCAATAAGATATCATGGCCGATAGTATCAAATGCAGCACTGAGATCGAGCAAAACAAGAATAGAGACAAGTCCCTTGTCTGACGCTATTAGAATGTCATTTGTGACTTTAACCAGAGCTGTCTCTGTGCTATGATGTGTTCTAAAGCCAGACTGAAAAGCTTCAAATAAATTATTGTTTTTTAAGTAATCACACAACTGTTTTGCGACTGCTTTCTCAATAATTTTTGAGAGCAACGGAAGATTAGAAATAGGTCTATAGTTGGCTAAAACCTCTGGATCGAGGTTGTGCTTTTTAAGAAGCGGTTTTATCACTGCTACTTTGAATGATTGTGGAACATAGCCTGATAATAAAGACATATTCATAATATTTAATAAAGAAGTGCTAATTAATGGAAAAACTTCCTTCAACATCTTAGTTGGAATTGGGTCTAACATACACGTTGATGGTTTAGAAGAGATAATCATTGAATTGAATTGTTCAAGGTTTATGGCTGAAAAGCATTCTAGTTTACTATCTAGTGTAATATTAGAACTTACGTTTCAGGGAGCTGTTGATAACACTATACTGGTCAAAGGCAAGAGGTCATTAATTTTGTTTCTAAGAGTAACCATTTTATCGTTAAAAAAGCACATAAAATCATTACTACTGAGTGCTATGGGAATAGAAGGCTCAATCGAGCTATGGCTTTCTGTCAGCCTGGCTACAGTGCTGAAAATAAATCTTGCATTATTCTTATTCTCATCTATTAATGAAGAGTAGTAAGCTGCTCTCGCTTTACGCAGTGCTTTCTTATATTCATTGAGAGTAATATGCCAAATTAAACGAGATTATTCAAGTTTAGTGGAACGCCATATCCTTTCAAGTTGTCTCGACTTTTGCGGGTTTCGGCATTATGCCATGGAGTTAATTTATGTTGTTTTATTTTCTTCTTTTTCAAAGGAGCAACAGAGTCTAATATTATTTGCAGCGCATCTGTAGCACTATCAACAACATGATCAATTTGGGGTGGTGTACATTTTGTATAAGTTTCCTCCCTTACATGCAGACATGCTATCGAGTTAAGTATTGGTGGAATCTCTTCCTTAAATGTGGCTATAGCACTAACAGATAGGCTTCTGCTGCAGGAGCTTTTGACTAATGATTTGTAGTCTAGTAACAGTACTTCAAAAGTTACTAAGAAATGGTCGGATAAAGCAGGATTATGCGGTTCGACTAATAGTTGCTCAATTTCAATACCATAAATCAGAACAAGGTCGAGAGTGTGATTATAGCAGTGGGTTGGTTTATTTACACTTACTGCAACAGTAAGGCTATTTTTATCATCGTTAACATGAATATTAAAGTCACCTACGATAATTACTTTATCTGTTTTAAGTACCAAAGTTGATAAAAACTCAGAGAATTCTGATAACAATTCTGAATAAGGACCTGGTGCACGATACACTGTAACAAATAAGATTGGCTGCAAAGTTTTCCAGGTCGGATGCGTAAGACTAAAAACGAGACTTTCAAAGGAGGTATAATTTAATTTTGGTTTAGTATTGATAAGTACACTTGAGTCAAAGATTGCTGCAACTCCACCACTAGAGAGTTAGCTGTACCGGATAACATGGCCTTTACTGTAGCTGAGTTACTTTCTAAGATGCGAAGCCGGGCTTCTATGGCTATGATTCCCACATCCAACCTAACAACTATACTACCTACATTTAACACATGTATCCAGGGGCGGACTGGGGGTAAAAAGTGTCCCGGGGATTAATTGACAGACAGGCCCACTTAATGCACGGCATGTATCGGCCGGCCGGCGACGAAAGTATGTTACTTAACGAAAAACCCAATGCATTTAATGTTATTTTGGACCATTATTTATATATTAATCACATTACCTGAGCCCTTGAGTTGCCTAGAGCAAAATAGTTACAGCATATATTTAGTGATTTTAATGTTAACAGATCATTGATGCAATAACATTTTGACCCAATTTGCCTGACTTGACACATGGAATAAAACATGGGCGTAGGAAGCATCCTCAATGTGGGTGAGACAATTTAACAAGGGGTGTGGGCAGGTGGTGGACCTCACCTCTTCTAGGGGGGTCCGGGGGCAAGGTCCCCCGGGAAGATATTTTTTTAAATGTTGAAGTTAAATGCATCAATCTGGTCCATTTTGAGAGCAAAATTAGGGACTAAATCTATGGCAGTCAGTGGGGGCTTGTACTGTGAGCCGTAGGGTCGCCGGTTCAAGTCCCCGACCAGACCTACATTTGGAGTGTGGACTTCTACTTGGAGAGGTCCCAGTTCACCTCCTGCCCTGCCGTGGTGCCCTTGAGCAAGGCGCCGGGCATCCCCCTTCCCCCCTCACTCCCATTTCTCCCCGGGCGCTGTACAATAGCTGCCCACTGCTCCTAGTACTAGACTCCTGGTACTAGGATGGGTTAAAAGCAGAGAACACATTTCACTGTATGTGCTGTGTGCTCTGCATGTGTGACCATTAAAGAGGGTTTCATCCCTCCCAATTCATCTTCTTCTGCTTCAACACCCATATAAAACAGAACTGTAAACAGATTTACTTTTTCTTTCAACATTTATTTGAACTGCAAGTGGAGGCAAAAGTGACTGCACCCAAAATAATAAACCTGCTAGCTAACTAGCCTAAACTCAGTAACAGAATGTGGGCAACACGTTCTTCTCCACAGCCGCGCGACCTCTGAGTCAGACGTCACTTCCCCCTTTTCTATCCTACGGTTACAGCCGTACAGCCACTCCCCCTGAACCCCGTTTCCCTGCCAACCCCCCCCCCCCCCCCCCCAAAAACAGAAGATTCACATCAAATGTAAAATTAGCTTACATTGTGCTTTTAGTCTACAACTGTTGCAAATGTTGATAGGGTATTTAAAAAGCCCCCATCTCAAGCCTGCATCCACCTGCACATTCTAAGGTCCCCTTGAGAAGTTATTAATGTAATTTCCCAATCCCTGCTGTGGTGTGTGTGGATGCCAAATATCAATTACATATTTTGCATTCACATTCTCACTTAAGTTGAATTGAAATGCAGAGAGAACAGGGAAGGACTTCAATCCCATTTATTTTTCTACTAAATGCAATGAACAATTTCAATTTCCAAAAGTTAACATGCCTTTCAGTACAACAATAACCTGCCTGTTTTATATAACTAATAGAGCAGTGTTGAAGGGAGTCATTGGATGCTAAAACCTCATTATCCCGTCTGACAACCTTGGCACATGTGCTGAATGTGAAAGTAACGGCTCTTAAATGCTGCCAGGATCACGATACAGCCCTTTTTAGATGTGGTTGAGAGAATGAGAAAAATGTTGTCTCATTTCAGAGGAGGGAAACCGGGCAGTGGCCTTTTGAAAAATTGGGTTCAGTATAATAATGTATTAATCACAATGAATTATGCTGTGCCATGGGACATCCTGCACAACCCCACAATATTTTAACAGCCAAGCTACTGCCACAATAGCCATTTTCTGTTAATTCAACAAAGACTTGAGAAAAAATTGCCCAAAACACAAGCAAATGAAGAAACATCACTAGAAACTAGGGGTGGACACGTACCCGTACCAAAATTATTCGGTACGGGCCCTTCGGTACACGTGTGTACCGAACGAATATAACGTTAAACGTAAAAAATTGAGAACGTGAACAACTTCTTGGAAGTAATCTCAGGTGCTGCGTCGCAGCATTCAGAGTAATTGTGTTCAACGCGTCATAGAGCGAGCAAGTCATTTCATTGGAAGAGCTGGTCAGAGGGATGCGTTCAAATGTAGTCAGTAATTTGAGGAACTGTCGAAATGGCGAACGCAGATAAAGTTGAGCTCGAAAATCCTCCAGCATCATTGAAGTCTCCGGTTTGGGAACATTTTGGTTTCGCAGTTACGTACAAGGATGACGGACAAAGACAGGTGGACCGAACCAAAGCTGTTTGTCGGCATTGTTAAACTAAAATTGGTTACGCGGCTGGCAATACATCAAACTTGCACACTCATTTGAAAAGGCATCACCCGAACGTGAATATCACCGGTACCAAAAGACTGAAGTGCAAACCCAACTCCCACTAGCATTTAAGCCTAGACCACTCGCAAAAACTTCAGAACGAGCCAAAGCTATTACAAACGGCAAATGTCCTTATTAGTCTAGGGCAGGGGTCTCCAACACGTCGATCGCGAGCTACCGGTAGCTCGCGATCGACGTGTTGGAGACGTGTTGGGCAGCTTTTCAGTAGCTCGCCGCTCGATTATCGATTATAGCGTAGTAACGTTCCTTCTTGATTTTTCGGCCGCGGCCGGACAATAAAGTGTTTTTATTTTAGAATTGTTTCTGTCACACAAATATAAAATTGGTCCGTGACGCAGAGATCAAAGAGCAGATGTGACAGCGGCACAGCGACACCACACATGGAGCAGTCTGCTTTATCCAGCAGCACCAGCAGAATGACCCGCTCTGAATCAGTCCGTGTCGCTGCGGCTCAGAGACACACAGGGAGGGATTTGTGTTTTTGAAAAACACTCGTTATCGTAATGTCAGGTTTTTGGTGGATTCAATCAAGTCTTGGATTGCAGAGTATGAATGTCCTCTTGCTATTTTTAGTTGATACATACGTGTGTAAAGTTTGTGAAGGCAGGAGGAAAGCTTCCGCAATCACCGTCTCCTCTCCGTTCCTCCAAACCCCGCCCCCTCCTGAAAAATAACTACTAATAAGAGTGACAGGCTGATAGTGACCTGATAGAAACTTTATTATTCACTTAATCACTGATTGAGATGATGAAGCTAACTTAATCTCATACATTCATGGGATTTATGTAACAGTGAGACAGATAATGTAAGTGTGCACCCACATGCACTATTTTTGTTTTTATAATGCTGTTGTAAATACTCCTGTTGTCTGCTGTGTTCAGACTTAAGTCATGTGTGTGATGCCTCATTCAGGACATTCAGTGTCCTTTTTTTAACAGAAGACCGTTGCTAGAAGCTGCAGCTAGACTGCAGAAGTATTCGTTTTTCGAAGAAGATAATATGGCTGCACTGTTCAGTGTCAATCCTGTGGAGATGGAGATGGAGGTTATAAATCTCCAAAATAATGTTCAGCTGAAGTCTCAGCTAAACTCACAACATTTCTGGAGCCTTGTAGACTCAGAAAACTATAAGAACATTCACCAAGCAGCACTGAACATGTCTGCTTTATTTGGCTCTACATCCCTTTGTGAAGCAGCTTTTTCTGGCATGAATGTCATGAAATCTAAATACAGAACAAGACCGACTGATGAACATGTAAATGACTCTATTAGAGTGAACCTAAGTGGGTACACTCCAGCATACACCTCTATGGTGGACTCCATGCAGCGCCAGTCCTCTCACTGACTGTGAAAAAGAGTGAATGCACTTATTTTACACGTGCCATAAAATGCTTGCAAGGTGGTGATTAAGGCGATGTATTTACTATGTGGGCCATATTAAGAAGTGAAAACATTGTATTTTTCTTTTGGACATGTATGTGAATCTTCAGTGATGTACTTACTATGTTGTCCATATTAATATGTGAGAAATTGTCGTTTTCTTGGACCTTGATGTGAAGTTAAGATTTTAGATAAACTTTAGGTATTGCAATTTCACACGTGTACAAAAGTAGCTTAATTCAACTGATGAGTGCTATGTGAATAAATGTAAGCGATGCGATGCAAGTAGCTCTTGGCCACTTTCATTTTTTCAAAGTAGCTCTCAGATGGAGAAAGGTTGGAGACCCCTGGTCTAGGGGATTGCAGAAAAATCGTGCAAATGATGATACAAGCATCACATTTGGCACACTTGTTCTCCAAGTGGTACTAATCAAATCTGCCTGATTGGCCAATTGAAAATCCAAGATGGCGGCCATTTCCCAAGATGGCCGCCAGATTAGCCGCCCGAAAACCGTAATAATTCGGCACAGAAAGGGTTAATCACATTTTAAAGGTCATAAATGGATGCGATAATTTAAGACCTTTAATTTGATACCTAATTTATGGGTCTACAACCACAGGAAATACTTTAACCCATTGGGAACCATTGTCGACTTTTGTCACCATGAGTACTATTTGCACTTTGGGTCTCAAAGGGTTTTAATAAAGCACACTGACACATTTTTCAAGATGGCCACCAGATTGCCTGTTTTTTATTACGTAAGCTTTACCCAGGCTAGCAAATGTTCAAAGTTATTTATACCATGCCACTGGTCCTCCAGCTGCTACTGTTCACATATGCAGCTGCAGAGTGATGTGCAGGGGAGCTCTGACTGAAAGCATTTGCATCTTCCTGTGCAACCTTTCTTACAGGAACACTTCGTCAGTTCCCGACAGCTCGCTGCAATAGGGGGTAGTGTTGTCCAACATATCTGCCATGTCTCTCCTTTCTGTGTCCATCCCCATTCAGCGGGACTGCTCGTGTCTGGATTGGAGATGGTTGCCTGGCCCCAGATGATCCCAGCCTGATAAGCCGCACGCTTTGCATGTTCTCTGAGCGCTGCCTGTGTTGGTGGAATTGAGTTGTACGGCCTCTGCTTGCGGGCAAAGAGATCTAGTCTTGCTTCATCCACACCAGTGGTTGCGCTTGATCTGTCGTACATGAGGACAACGAATCTCTCCAGCTTCTGCAGGTCAAGATCACAAATCAATGTTGGATGCTGGCTGAGATTAGTGAATGTTTCAGAAACATCATCGAATACGTTCCAAGTCTGCCATGCATATTTCTTCCCTTTCCCACGGAAGGCAGACACGACATCACATCCAGTGAACGCATGAAAGTATGGGATCCCTCTAGCTTTCTCAAGCCCTATTGCAGAAACTACCTCATGGACTGGAATCCATCGCATCTTGGCTCCTTGGCCAAAGGCAATCCACATTTTCTCAAGACCTAGTTCCTGTAAGGATGGCAGTACAGATATTGCTATGACTAGCACGTCCGTGTCATTAGCCTTAATGATAATAGACTTGCTCCCATCAGTCGTTGCATCCCTGGCGTGCACAAATATTCGACTGTCAGCTTCTTCATGAGAACATGGGGACACAGCATCCAGCAACTTCCCTGTGTTGCTAATGGCTTCTTCTCCTTGTGCAAGTTACACTGCCTGTTCTGGCACGAGATGAACAGTCGCGAGAATAACTGACAGTCGTCTTTCAGGACTTTCTCCTTAGAAATGTCCTTAGCCTGCTCTTGTTTGAAGAAAGAAGCAAGGTTTTTCTTGATCGGATTATAAAAAGCACTTTCACCTTCATCCTCTAGCCCCTCCATGAATGATTGGAACTGCTCTTTGCCCCGTTGGTGATGTGTTGCTACCATTTCAGCTCGAGTTGGGTCTGCAATGTTCTTCGTGTCTAGCACCAGCAGGTCGGCTGATTCTTCTTGGAATGGGTTGCCCATCTCCTGCATCACTGCAGAGAGTGATTTCACCTTTGCAAAGAAAGATTTCTGGGCACTCCTTGTCTGCTCGTGGTGTCTGCTGCTATATGTGGCATCTTTCATACCAGACATGGCCTCGTATCCAGCTACTAGACGACTAACTTCGGGTCCAGCGACCATCCACCTACGAAGTGCTGACGCGTCTTCTGTCAACCCAATTGCTCCTCCGTCACCTTTGATCAATGCATTATTTTGCTCGTGTGCTTGGTCAATCGCCAGGCCAGAGTATTCTCTTCTTGACTTGTGGATGGCAAAGTTCCCTTTGTGAAACTCTCTGGCCACATCTGGATGTTGTTGCTCAAGTGACATCATATCTCGGAGGTGAATTGGGATCCACCGCGCATAGTTGACAATGTTATTTGCAAAGAAGTAAGGCACCAGTTCTGAAAGTGCTTCACGGTACAAGTTGAAGTCTCCTTCTCTGAATGAGCGGATCAGGGTGAATATGGTGAGCTCCATGTTCAGCACCAGACTCCATAACTGGAACTGCGGACTCTCTTTCCTCCGTTGTTCACACCAATCCTCAAAGGTTATATCTGATATGCAAGACTCTTCAGAGCGGTAATCATGGTATGCCTTCTTCATCAGTTTGTACAAGCTGCATGCAGTGATCTGGTGTGCTTGTCTTGTCCTGGTGACACTGGATGCAGACAGGTAAGACTTTGCTGTACCAGATGAGGCCACCTCTGCTTCCACAATGGCACTGGTCCAGCCACTCTCCCGTAGTAATGTTCCTATCGATCTCAGTGGAGCCATTTCTATATGAAGTCCACCAAACATGATCACAAACTTGTCCTCTCCATATTCGGGCCACTTCCATTGTATTTGTTTTGCCAGAGCATATAACGGTTGTAAAGATTGGTTTGCTACTGGAGGAGGATTGGGTTTTTTCGTGATGTATGCTGGTCGAATATTGGTGTATGCTTCTGGAAGCTCTGGTACTTTCTTAACCTTCATCTCTGACTCTAGTTTGAGCGGCTCACGTTCATCGCCAGCATTTTCAGTGCTTGGATGTTGGAAAATGGACACACTTGTACCATGGAATGATGTTTGAGCTGTGGTCGCAGTCGGGTTATGATCTATGTTGTCCACTGCTGTAGTTGTGAACAACTGCTTTCTCAAGACTGGGGGACAGATTACTCCATCTTGCACATACTGTGCAACAACTGCTTCTCCTAACTGTGCTGAGATTTCTAGGACTCTGTCGTATGATATGCTGAGCCCATTCTCATGGAGCATTTCAATGATTTGTCTCTTCCTCGTCTTGGCAAACACATACAGGCCCATGTAGACTGCAAAAGGTGGCTCACGGTCCTTGGAATGCCTGTGGACATCCGTTCCTTCCTTATATTTCGCAAAGCAGTTGTACTGTAGGAGTTGCGATATAGAAAGGTCAGATTTCGATGCTCCATGCTGGAGTTGGGACTTGATGTCAGCACCATGTTCGATCATACATACAAATTGCAGCAGTGATGGTGGTACAGCCTGTTCTAGGTCTGTGTCGTTAAAGGTGCTGCTGAAATTTGACTTTTGATGTAGCATATCTCGTCTTATTATCCGAGCAGCTTTTGCTAGGTGGATCGCTTCACCGTACTTGGATGCTTGTGAGAGGATTGAGCCTACATCATTTTCAAAAGCCAGCATAACATCTTGTCCTTGGTGATGAGCTTGCAGCTTGGGAATGTGAAAAAGCAGCTGGTCCTTGAGTCGAGTAGGATGAACATCAGGCGATTCAACACCAAGCTGCTCCAGCCTCTGCTTGTAAAGCATGGTCACATTAGCAAGCTTCAATATGAGTGGATCACTACTATCACTGGCATTTTTCATCTCACTAATGTAGGTGACTAGTTCGGAGAAAGCAATTGGATATGCTTCCTTCCAGTGCTCCTGTACTGTCTCTTGCTCCTGCACCTTTAGGTAGGCTCGTTCTCGGTTATACAATGCCACCAAACAAGCAGGGTGATATTTCAGTTCTTGTGCTATGACATCTCCTACACTTAGTTTGGCAAGGAGTTTTCTATCACTGAGTGTTTTTGCACATTCGTTTATTCTGTTATTCACTTGCATTGTCATTGCTTCTCTAAGCTCCCCTCCTTTTTCGCAAAAGAAACATTCTTGTGTTTTAGCTTGTTGGACCTTTCGTGGGATCTTACTTCTACCGCCCTCATCACTAGTACCTGTAGGGGTTGATCTTTTTTCAGCTCTGTGTAACTTTGTGTTGTTAAATAGAAGCCTACAACTCTCATGATATTTTTGCCTTCTTTTGTCTTAAGGTTTCATTTATCCCACCACCTTCGTCAAGTCTTGCAGGGTCTAGCTTGATTGGTAGTGCATTGAGTGAGTGAAACAGAGGAATATTCGTTGCCAAGTTCATATATCCATCATCGCCTCTTCTGGCAGGATTGCCCTGGGGGGACTTTAGATCTTCTTTCTTAACCTCCTGACATAGGCAACACTTGGTCCAGTCAGTGTTCCACGATTTTACAGTAGCACTTGTGTCCATGGTCAGTATGACGTTCAGGGTCGAGGGTTTATCCTTTTACCACCCTGTACGTGTATAATAGACACTTTCCTGTATGATAGTGTAAAAAGTAATTGAATGAATTAGCTAATTTCCGATAGCATAGTTAGCTTAGCTTAGTTTACACATTGAAATAACACACAATTAACCACCATTTTGAAACACATCACTTGGCACACACAAGTCAGTTTGTAAGTACTCACAGTCACAGATATCTACTCCGGATTAAACCAAAACGATGTGTGGCTGATAGAACTGGCTGCCACCATGTGCTCTCTGCATTTTGTGTCTACTCAAAACACACATGTCGCGCAAAATGGTGCCTTAAAGATGCAGTACCGAATTTCGCCACCAGGGCGTTTCAATATACTATAATATACTTAAGTAACTACAGTTGAGTAGCTACAGTGACATTCAAGTAACTGTGGAACTGTTAGTTATATATTTTTCTGCAATCCCCAAGAGACTAATACTCATGGTGACAAAAGTCGACAATGGTTCCCAATGGGTTAAAGTATTTCCTGTGGTCGTAGACCCATAAAATAGGTATCAAATTAAAGGTCTTAAATTATCGCATCCATTTATGACCTTTAAAATTTGATTAACCCTTTATGTGCCGATTTATTACGGATTTTGGGCGGCCATCTTGGAAAAGGGCCGCCATCTTGGATTTTCAATTGGCCAATCAGGCAGATTTGATTAGTACCACTTGGAGAACAAGTGTGCCAAATGTGATGCTTGTATCATCATTTGCACGATTCTTCTGAAACATTGCTGTTATCTGCCCCACTATATGTTGCCATGTTAGCAAAGCGCTACCTGGCTGTATCTGCTACCTCTGTCCCTAGAGAGGGTGTGTTCTCCACAGCAGGAGACATTGTTAGTGCCAGCAGATCTGCCCTTTCGGCAAGCAATGTGGACAAATATATTTTTCTTTAAAAAAAACATGAAAATACAATGACAAGCAAGTCATAATGTCAAACTGGCTGCTTAGGTACTAGTACAGTACAGTTCAAATACAGATTATTTCAGTTCATCGAAAAGCTGCACCTTAATGTTTATATTTATTTGAGTGAATATTCATAGTTTAATAATAATTAAAAAGCCAAAACCAATAGTTTATGTTTTGTGAGTACTAGTACAGTAAAGTTCAAATACAGATTATTTCAGTTAATCGAAATGCTGCACCTTAATGTTTATTTTTTTATATTTTGTATTTATTTGAGTGAATACATTATTCACAGTTTAATAATAATGGCGAGACACGGCAGGCAAAAACATCGTTTTTCAAGTACTGGTCAATTTTGAGATTTTGGCTATTTTGATTCTATAACATGTTTTCTTTCAGGCTTTTGGAAGGAAAACGTACAAAATACACATTTAAGTGTTTATTTCACTATAGTTTGTCTATTTGCGTCTGTAGATTTCTCCTAAATTCACCAAAAGTTAGCATTCTAACGTAACATAAAGTACCACGACCGCTGTGTGCACCATGTCAACAGAGGTATCGCTGGAAAGCTGTGTCTCTCCTGCACAATCTCATCGGATCCAAATATGGTCATTTCCTTTGTATCAGCAACCAATCGTGAAAGCACAAAGGGGTCTTAAACCAAGAAACGAAATCTCATTGGCTGGTGTCAATTTCTGACAACGGGATTCGTTCAGATGCGTCACGTGGTGTGCTAAAACACTTCCTGGTTAGCCTTCCGCTAGAAATTGAAATCTCAAAATGGCAAAAGAACGGCAAAAAAAACGTTCACAGAGAACACGACAACAATTGTCACTTGCACGAAGCAAGGTTATACAAAAAACAAATGACCCCAAACATGAAATACCTTCACGGAGTGCGTCGAGGCGCAAGCTATCATCCAAAGAACAGGAGGGTTTAGCTAGCGCCTCACTGCAATCTTTAAAGGTTGTTTTCTCAAAATGAGTTTTTTCTCCTACTCTGAGTTCGAAATTTCAACTTCAGTAGCATGTAGATACACCAAACCTTCCAGTTATATTCCTATCAATATTATGAAGGCTTTTAAAGAAGGGTTTGTTCATATATCATTTATAGCCTGAATTATACAACATTGTATACCTAAAAACATGGCGAAAATTGATATTTTACTGCTGTTGACAGTATTTTCTGATTTATGGAGTGATAACAAGAGATATCCAATATCCCTTCTGTAAAAGCCTTAGATACTAATATGACTACAAAATGAAACAATAATTTTTAATCTGGCTATATCCAAAGTTCAGATTTCGATTCCTGAAATGTGTTAACATATTTGCATATTTAATGAGATAATGGAAATTTGTATATTTAAACATGCTATTTCAGAAAACTTGTAAGACAATTGCCTTATTGTAAGTAATTAACTGGAGAAATGTCTAGCTGATACCTTTAAGTTAAAACAATTACCCTATTCACCTGGGGTGTCTCGCCTTAAAAAAAATATGTTATGTTTTGTGATAATTTTTTCTCCTGTACCGAAAACGTACCGAACCGAACTGTGACCTAAAAACCGAGGTATGTACCGAACCGAAATGTTTGTGAACCGTTACACCCCTACTAGAAACGTACAGGTGCAGATCTGCTGTAGGATAGCTAGCTCACATAGCTTACCTAGATATTTTAAAAAATACTTACGTTTAGTAAACACTGCACATGTTTCGTGAAGTTGGTGAAGATTGATCTTCATTTGTGTGTTTTGGCACTTTTGTGTTTTTACATTTGGACCGCTTTTGAAACTTCAGCGCGTTTCACCCTATGAACATGCTTGAGCTGTTGTAGTACACTTGCATTGGTCAGCCACCTTAGAGCTATGCTTAAGAAAGTAAAAGGAAAGATGTTGAAGTATAAGGAAACGTAAATCTTGAATTCAACTAAACATACTCTAAGTTTCTCTCTTTTCTTAGAACATAATGCTATGCTCATTGCTGCTATGAAAGCATCAGCCTTTGATGTGCCATTTAGAGCTTAGATTAAATATAAAAAATTGGATTAGGAACAGAGCCGCATCTTTGTGAATGGCAAATATTGTTACCTTTGCTCCCAACAAAACCATAGAGACCTAACATGACTAGAGCAAAATGAGAGGGGATCTCTGGATGGACATGAAGCCTGGGGTTAAAAGGGAACAGGTCAAAGGAAGAGCTTTTGAAGCCCAGAGTGAAGCTTGGCAGCTGTGAACTCCAACAGCGCCAGCCCTTAATGCAAAGAGACACGGGGTGTTTCTCAATGTCGAGGATGCTTCCTTGGTAGGATATGTCTTCCGCGTCAGGTCCTTCAGAAGCAAGGCAAGAATTCTTCCTAGCCTCGGAAAATGAAGAAGGGTGGAACAGGCTAACAGGTGTGCGTCATATGCGAAGCCCCGCCTTAAATGGAGCGTGATTTCCGCCAAATATTTTGGAAATTGGTCCGTGCGCAAAGCATTGTGAGATTTTAAGACCGCGGAGGATACACATGTGCAGCCTCGAAATTTCCCGCAATGAAGGACGCCAGCCTCGGTAGAATTCCAAGGATCCTGAACATTGGAACAGTCCTTCGGCGGGACTCAATGACGTAGCATCCTTGAAATAGTGGCTCTGGAGGAGCCTTCCTCGACATTGAGAAACACCCACAGACTTGGCATGCTTCATGGAGTTTCAGAGAGGGAGCAGTGGAGCCAGAGACTAAAGTGGGTGAGGGAGTTTTTTATTCTGTCAGATGATGGAAATAGATCAGATAATTTGACCATGCACAAACGGCATGCAAACTGGAACTTTCCTTCAGATTTGACTTTATTTTATTCACAAACTCTCCACACTCCATAAAGGTGTGGTGTCAAAGCTTCACTCATTAGCATTATCATACAGATCATTCTCTGGTAAGATATTCAATTGTATTGTTTGGAATTCAGTGAGGGCAATAATATTGCTGCTCTCAAGTCCCATGGTATTCGTACTGCTTCTGCCAAAAAGCCTAAACATACTATTGCACATTCATATTTAAATCAAAACAAAAAATAGGCTGCCAAAGCAAGGGTATGCACCTAGAGATATATTTCAAACACAAACATATTTCCCCATGAATAACAAATTCCATTTTTAAATAGTACCCTCTCAATGGCACACAATAAACAGATGAATGGTACTATACAGAGTTTTTTTTTGTTGAATAACAGTAAAACGAGTATACAATTTAATTAAAGACATATGCTCTCTCCCTGTACACAACACATGCCCCTCTCAACCCCAGAAATAATGCAATCAGAAGTCCCTTTTCCTCCTTAAGAACGTACTGTAACATCGGTGAGAATTGGGTTGACCAACCAATGAATAACCCAAAAGGAACAGGTTTTTTTACCGTAATATTGATCATTTGCTAATTGCACTTTAAAAACGTTTAAGGCCATTCTTCACATTACTTAGGGTTAGGGTTAAAATGAATCCTTCGTCTTTTTATTTGCTAAAGGTTGATCACTGCTAAGCCTACGTTTTTTTCAGCCTCCCTCACCAGTAAAATATTGTTTGTGTTGGTCTTTGCAAATAATACAAAACTATAGCTATGAGTCTACCTAGAAAGAGGATAGGCTATATTTGCCTTTAACATATATCTGCATATCAATATATACGTTGTTAAGACCCTGCACACCCCCAAAGGTGTTCTCAATTAGTTTGCTAATTAGCCCTTTTGTCAGACTGGAGTTAGGTGGAGCTGTAATAAGTCATCTGTTGATTATTGAACCAAGCTATGTCCTATGCAATGTACGTTTTAAGTGTTAACTTTCTTAAAGGAAAATTAATAAAGTTAAATCTGTGTGGCAAGATAAATGCAATGACAAACTCCCATATGACTTCAAAAGGGCCCTCAAGTCCCATCTGTTCATCAAGGCTTTCGGCCCTTAAATCTATCTGTTGTTTTGTCTGTCTGACCTTTGTTTTGTTTTGTTTGTGCTTGCCCTATTCCTGTAAAGCGACCTTGGGTCCCTTGAAAGGCGCTATAGAAATCCCAGTTATTATTATTATTATTTATAATGATACCAAACTCTGTCTTTTGTTTCTGTTTTGATTCTGTATTTTACATGTCAGGGTTAGGGACCATGATTTGGTAATCGATTCAAATATAAAACCAAGTTTGAAAATCCTTTTTGTTTGACTCACTACAGCGCCAGTAATGCATTACATGACAAATAATGATGAACGGTTGTCATTCATAGAATGCATTGAGTGGTAAAGTAATGTTAACATACTGCACTGGTAACTATATTCCACACACCAACTAAGCAGACTAGCACTCAGCAGTCACTGTGTACTGCTTGACTGCTGGACTGATATTCCAACTCCAGGGATTTGCACTCTCCCCACACAGTAGACACAGTGCATCCTGCATCTCTGGAGACTCCGAGCCAATGCAGGGCCACAGAGCAACACTAAAAACTTCTACCGTGTGGATAGCCTTTCTTTGGCGAGCATGTTGCTTAAGATTTTCAAAAGACAACAAAGAAAATAAGCCTTTTTTGAACTACATTACATGTTACTTGTTAGACACTGTTATCCAAAGCGACTTACATACTCAATACTGTGGGCAATCCCCAGAGGAGCAATTTGGGGTGAAGTGTCTTCCCCAGGGACACAACGACATGCTGACTGCAGTGGGGTTTGAACCTGTGCTCCCTTGATCCGAACACCAATGCTCTATCCACAGCGCCACATTATTCAGTTAAATACACAAAGAACACTATTGCTGTCTCAAAATGTGTACTTCTATACTTACAATTGCTGTTTTGAGGGCATTTTCAAATGCCAAGTATGGTGAAATACACTATGAGTACCCGGATGGTTCACTCATAATGGTCAAGAAGTGATGTGGAACGCTAGACCGTTTTCACACTCAATTATTGACAACTTGGCTAAGTGATGGACGTCATGTGGCGATTGCAGTTGCTCCCTTATACACAGCACGATACAAATAAAAGTTATACATGTGTATATATTTGTTTCCCTACTTAAGTTATGGACTGGTGCCGAAAAGAAACCACCCTTAATTGTATTAGGTTGATTGAGCAGTTTGTATTGATTTGGTAATGTAACAATTGCTGCTAGCAAGCTAGCTAGCAAGCTAGCTAACAGCGCGGATCATGACTTCCAGTGTAGGAACAGCAGCTGTGTGTGATTGAGGACAACACTACCCTGTAAAAATGCACGCAATGCACAAGTGGTCCCTTTGAAAGACATGCGTTGGGTTGTAGGCCTACTAATGGAAGTATCCGAATTGAGACAAAGCGTAGGTCCGTTCAGCGTATTAAGTTGGCTCGGTTTATTCAGGATATTTCTCTGGTTAAGGCATTGATCTCTGGCATGGGAAAACAGAATGGTCATCCGCCCATCCTTTTGACTCTCATTTGTCCCAGGGCAGATAGCACAGAACCATCAGGGTTTTCAATGTGTGGTTCAATTGCCAATGTCTGCATGTGGTGTTTCCTGATGACCGGACTGCACATTGACACTTATCCAAGCCCAGAGCACATTGAGCAGGTAGAGAAAGCAATGCTGCCAGTAACATAACAGTATCTAATATCAAAGTCTTATGGCACAGAACACTATACTGTTACAACCAAACATCTTATTTCATTACTGCAGGACACAAGTATCACTCACCCTACCGTTTCGATAATAAATGTTGCATCATCTCATAGCAAAATGATTACACATATCTACAGAATTGATTGGAAAATACATTATTTCCTTTAGGCAATTATAGTGATAAGAGGTTGCATACATTATACCTTGCTATCACCCCGAAGATAATGACTGAGAAGCTCATAAATTCTGCCTCACCCGTATCTCCCCTGCCAGACTGTGAGATAACTATATTTCTTAAAGAATCTCCCCATGTCATGTATTTCACTCTAAATCCTCCTTTACGGTTTTCAGTTTTCCCCTGCACTGGCCAAATTGAATTCTTACTCTGGAGATATGGCCAGGGTGACTTTAAAAACGGTCCAAAGTTCAAATAGCCTCTGCTTTTACTTTTCACTAGCTCTGTAGAAGGGTTGTTGCCTGTTCAGAGGAGCTCAACAATTCAAATGAAAACCATGGGGCTTGAACTACTAGGATATTGGAAAAATCCAGCATCAGTAAAAACAATATAGAGTTGAAAGGTAAACAAGTATTGGCATTAAAATGTACATATCAAAGTATTTATCAAGAGTGACAGCGGAGAAGAACATATTTTATATTTCCCTGCTCTTATATGTTTTCATGTGCAGGCCTCATTGGACACTAGTGTCTCACTTCAAAGAAGATTCAAACACTCACACCTTGTGCATTTCATCAGCCTGCCTTTTTAGGACTAAAAGATGGAGTCTGGAAGTGCAGTGGATAATAGAATACCCTGATGGCTGCATTGTAAGAAAGCTTGAAGTAATCAGAGGAAATATCAGTGATCAAAGACGATGCAGGTGAGACATATTGAAAGGACTGTCTGGCTTCTTTTTTCTTATTATATTTACCGTCTTACCTCTTTGTTGCCAGTGTCTCCCGAGTTCATCTCTGCAGAGCTGAAATTGTCTGCCAGTGACCACCATCGCCCCTGTTTGTGATGCTTTTAGTGCTTCACACTCCCCCTCAGGTCGGCTGAGTCAGGAGCTCACAAGGAATCACGAAACAAATTGCTTTATCTGAGCCTTTTGTCTAAAGGGTCAGAAATTGAGTTTGTTTGTAGGGCGAGAGAGGGAATTATAAATCGAATGGGATAGGGGTA
The DNA here is from genome assembly GCF_902827115.2 of Pseudochaenichthys georgianus. Taxonomy (NCBI): domain Eukaryota; kingdom Metazoa; phylum Chordata; class Actinopteri; order Perciformes; family Channichthyidae; genus Pseudochaenichthys; species Pseudochaenichthys georgianus. Next base: position 10,416,966 of record NC_047523.1, read on the forward strand.
GAAAAATTCAATTTGTGCACTGCCCTTGTCAGAAGCGCTTACTTGTGGTGTCCAGATTAGAAGAGGGTAAGAAAGGGAGATAACAGCATTACAGCGGGAGCAAACACACTCTTGTCTAAGGGGATAGGCGCGGAGGCTAATCTAATACCTGACACGCACATGTCCGAACAGCATGGGGGTGCTCCTGTCGGAAACTGATGTTAACACCATCACTTAACCCACTGCAAAGTCATCGACAGTCATTTTTAGCTCTGATATATTAAGGGCAGGAAGACAGTTTTTTTTTTTTTTTTTAATTGAACATAAATGCTTGTTCTAAACAAATTCCAAAGCGAAAAAGCCATTACAATGGGCAACAAATGCCAGTAGTTTAAAAACAAGTTCCAATTTACAGTATCCCTGTTTAACAAGCGACTCAGAGGCAGGGCTATGATTAATGCACAGTGCAACATTTCATGCAGTTTGTGCTCATTTTTCACCTTCGAGCCGAAAACATCATACAAGTGCTGGATCATTAATATAACCCACGGATTGTTTTTTGGATGATGGAACTGCACAGGCACACCATTTTCCTGCCTGACTCTGAGCGAGAAATTACATGCTGCTGCCTGGGATTGTGGCTCAGCTCTGTGCAATAGAGACGTGGAGGTTCTCTTTATGATTTGCACTAAATTCAAGCTTTACACACTCTAATGTGCAAACAAATAAATAATAATAATAATTCACTGATATGTCATCATTCACCAATGTGAAAAATCTGTCTTTACAGTTGTGGTGGCTCAAGGAGAGGAGTCCAGTAATTCTCATAATAATACACACAAGCCATTTATTTTTAAAGAATAGTTTTTCATGTTGGGAAGCACACTTTGCTTTCTTGCCGAGAAAAGATTGAATCCTGTCTCTTACCTGTCACATATGAAGAAAAGCCACTGATTTTACACAAAGGTCCTTTTATAGGTGTTGGGGAGGATCGTGTGATATCATTTGAGTGACAGTTTGAAAATGAAAATATTTAGGGATGCAGAGACCTCTGCTGCCCGCTCCTCATCTCTTCTTGAGGCCGCATAAGCTGAAACGTAAAACAACAGAGTTGCATTGTGGGTAATGTAGGGGCCAGCTTTTGACAAGGCAGAGGAAGGCCTAGAATAAAAAAGGTTACATATCAATTTCAAAACCGTTCATTGTGAGTCCAACAAACAATAGCGCCTTGCAATGCTAAATCATTCACATTTGAATGCAGAAATATTGTCTGTCTGTTTCTCAAAGTCGAGGACGCTTCCTTGGTAGGACATGTCCTTCCGAGTCAGGTCCTTCAGAGGCTAGGCAAGAATCCTTCCTAGCATTCGGAGAACGAAGAATGGAACATGCTAGCAACTGTGCAGATGTACGTCATATGCAAGGCTCTGCCTTATTGAGCACGAGTTGTTTGAAGACTCATAACTGATTTGCGAAGATCGAAGATGGACACGTTTTTGTTGTTGTCTTTTATCCATACATTTTTTGAGATGGAGGAAGAGAACCTTCAGCGTCTGTCTGCTCGGAGGAGGAGGATGTTCTAGTTAAATAAGTCTTCCCACTTGCCTTCCGTACGAGTTTTATTCTCCAATGTAAATCAAGTAAATGAAGCATCCATAATTACTCCATAGTTAGTTTGTGAGTTGTCATGATGGTTTAAATCACCCTTGGTATATTGGTATTGTGCTTCCCGCACAATAAGCAAGCAACACTTTTCTCCAGTGTCAATTTTTCATATATAGTTTGTGCATGTTTGTAGTCCTTCTAACATTTATCAATGCGGAGAAAGTGTGTAATCACATTTCAATTGTATTTTTAATAATATAAACATATACGCAAATTGCAGATTTGAAAAAAATAACCATTAACAAATGTCAAGTAAACTGAAACTGCCCTCTATTCTTTGACGTGCAGGCCCATCTTTACTGCATTATTAATGCCACCGTGCCAGTCCGTGGAAATTGGTCCGTGCTCAAACAATTGTGGGTCATTTAAGACCGCCGAGGATGCACATGAGCAGCCTCAACATTTCCTGCAACAAAGGATTCAGTCCTCGGTAGAATTGCAAGGGTCCTGTACATTGGAACAGTCCTTCGGCGGGATTCGATGACATAGTATCCTTGAACTAGAGGCTCTTTCCAACATGAGTTTTTTTTTGGTGAACTGAAAAAAGAAACGTTCATGTGTACAGCGTTACAAATATATTGAACATGTGCAAACTAGGGTTTCCCATTAATGTACCGGGCGCTACAGTGGAATACACACATACAGTGTAACCGCGACTCTTACAATGAAGGCTCGATAATCAGCTCACAGCATATAGGTGTTAGCAGAGGTAAAGTGCTATTTTATAAGTGGGGGGGGGGGTCCTCACCTCCTCTATGGGGGGTCCGGGAGCATGCTCCTTACTCATTCCTTGCTGTAGTATGACACACAGGTGACTAATGAGTTTGGTAGTAATAAGCTGTATAGTAGTGATTGAATATTATTGTATTCTCTTTTTTCGGAGTTGCACTTTGCAGACGGACCCTGAGCACTCGTTTCTTCTCCGGCTGCGGATAGAGACCAATGTAATGTGTCCAGCTCGAAGGACGGCACGTATTGGCTTTGTTCTTTATCGAAATATTATTGTAGTTCGTTGTCAACCTTACCACGGTACTTAGGAGACGTCATTTGCGTCTGAATAAAGTTTTGTTCATGAGTTATTGATCCGTGAAATCAGTATATCCCAATATCGTTCCAACTTTACTGAACTAAGCCAGAAGACTGTCTCATTTCGTAGACCGCTCGGTTTGCTGTTCTTTTACTTTATTGTTATATTTATATACATTTATTTTGGACGAAAACTTAGCGTGAGGAACGGCAAGTGTGGCGTGAGTGAGTGAGATATGCGTTAATTGCGTGACTCAATACAACTGAAAATGAACCTCACTGTTACGATTCAGGAAAAGGTAGGACCCAAATGCAGTTTAAAAAGGGAAGCGGGTTTCAAAATGTAAAAAAAGCGAGCTTTAGTTACAAATAAAGCTGTTGACAATGAAAAATACTTAAACAAAACCATGAATCCAAAGAGTAGGTAACACGAGGTAGCATCCATACAAAACTAACCGTGACAATTATGAAGGTTGACAGGAAAGACAATGAACGGACAAGACTAAATACAAAGAAGGGTAATCACAGGACAAGACACAGCTGGGCAGGGGAGGCATAAACACAAGGGCAACAGGTGAACCCAATCAGATAAGTAGTAGTAACCATACCGCTTTCGTCCAAAAAGTGACAGGTGGTGTGACAGGTCACACCTCTCCCTACTTATGCAAATGAGCTAAGTCCCGCCCCCCATTGCGAGATCCTTTGATGTGATTGGGTACAATCATGTTAATGAGCTAAGTCCCGCCTCCCATTGTTCGAGATCCTTTGATGGGTGTTATCACAGGTAGGTGTGAAAAGCCCCCCTGTGTAGTGCATTTTGTTGTCTAATTCTTTGATGTGTTGATTAAGGCAGACTCTTTGAAGTTATGTTGTCTGCCCCTCAGAGCCCTTTGTTGTCTAATCGAATTAGCCTTTGATGTTTGCCCTTTGATGAGAGGTGTTATAACAGGTGTGATTTCACCCTGGTGAAAGCCTTTGATGTTAATCTAGGTGTCTCTTTGAAGTTATGCGTGAGACTGTCTACCCGCCCCCTCCCAGCCTCCCCCCTTTTCTCCACCCTTTCCTTATGGCTATGACGCCAGCAGATAGTGGGGGTGGAATTAAATGAAGATAGAAATACACTCAAACTAAATTAAAAAAGACAGTCATTTCCACTTACCAAGTCACCTTTCAAAAAAGAAAAATAGCAAGAGACGCCTCGAATGGGGTTTAATCAGCCTGTGACAACTTACCGCCACCCGTCCGGAGCGCCAGTCAAGAAACGAATGCAGCAGCAGTGCGGGATTCAGACGCCTACAGCCGAAAGATCTGTGCACAAACTTATCTCGCGCCCTCTTTCTGGTCATGTGAGCGTTCATGTGTGTTGGAGGAGGGGCTCTGTAAGGAAGTCTGAAGGAAGTGGCAGATTTCCCCCCGGTTGTGTACTTTCAAATTCTAGCTCACTCGAGATGGTTTCTCCAAAATGACAGGTTTGCATCCATTAACCTGTTAAACCCAGAGCCTGTTTTTCAGGTTTCAGGCTCGAAAATGACATTCCCAGAACAAATGACTATAACTTCACTTCTAAAAGGTTTATATGAATAATTGTTGTTGTCAAAGCAAGGTTACATCTGTGAGTTGGATGTAGAAGTGTCAGAATCAATATAGATTTTTCTGTGTCAGAGTAAATTCAGATGGAACATAGCAAAAATGTAAATGTATGTCTCCGCCTAAAGAAAACCCATTACTTATAGTGAAGACCAACCTTGAATGATGGGTTAGTAGCCTAAAAGCTTTAGGAATCCAAAGTATAACATATAAGTACCCTGTATCAAGATTGAGGCAAAACAAGTGACATTTGACCTTTTTAGAGAGGTTTATGTAAATAAAGTCCAGGCGGAATAAGCTTTGGGCACATTCGGGCACATTTGGTTCCATCAGTGCCATTTGACCTTTTTCAGGTACCAGACTATAAAAAGTATTGTATTATATTGAATCATCACTATAGGTATTCATTCCACCCAAAAAAAAAAACTGTACCAACGCACTATACAATAAAACTACACTGTAGGTCATTGTGTGTAGGTGTACTTGCACAATAAAAAAACCCGGAAACAAAGGTAACATTTGACTCCAACTGGGGCAGATTTATTTCAAACATTTTACCAACACACTATAGGCATGTAAAAACAAACATTTTACCAACGTACTATACAATAAAACCACACTGTAGGTTTGTAAAAACAACAAATATTTTACCAACACACTTTACAATAAAATCACACTAGGTATATAAAAACAAGTATTTTTTTTTTTAAATAAACACTCGCAAAATGTTATACCTACCTGAATGTTCCAGTATTTAGGTCGTGCCACTCCCTGAAACAGTTCCTTTTGACAGTGAAGCACAGAGGGACCTGGCACTTCCTGCAGTACACAGTTGTCTTCACCCTTTTGAGTCCAGCATCTAGGCACCTCCCGCAGTTCTTCCTGACCTTGGTGGCATCTTCCCCATAATACTCGGGCATGCATGTGGGTGGTGGTGGAGGTGCAGGGCCTTCAGCAAAGTCTTCTGGATGTGTGGCTTTGTCCTGCTGGGGTCACACCTCATCTAACAAATGTGGAAAAAGAAAGAGATTAGATTAATTCACTGGCTTATATATAGGATAATATTACACCAAATAAATAAGTAAACACATGTATATTCATTCACTGGCCATTCATTTAGAAAATGTAACTCCAAAAAGACAAGTAACACTATTTAGCATTTTGGCTAATCATTCCTGTTGGCTAAGCTAACACTGTGATGCAGTTCCACCAAACACAAAAGTAATATATAAAAAGGATAATATTGGACAATAAATGAATAATATTACACCAAATAAATAAGTAAACACATATATATATATATATATATTCATTCACTGGCCATTCATTTAGAAAATGTAACTCCAAAAAGACAAGTAACACTATTTAGCATTTTGGCTAATCATTCCTGTTGGCTAAGCTAACACTGTGATGCAGTTCCACCAAACACAAAAGTAATATATAAAAAGGATAATATTGGACAATAAATGAATAATATTACACCAAATAAATAAGTAAACACATATATATATATATATATATATTCATTCACTGGCCATTCATTTAGAAAATGTAACTCCAAAAAGACAAGTAACACTATTTAGCATTTTGCCTAATCATTCCTGTAGCTTCTTGGCTAAGCTAGCACTGTGATGCAGTTTCACCAAACACACAAGTAATATATAACAACAGAGAGATTACATACCTTTTCCGTGGTGGAAGTTCAACATCCGAGTCCCTACTGTCCGGATCCAGGTCTGGCTGGAGGAGATCTTCATCATCCGACGAAGAGTCATCTGGTATGATCATAGCTATCGTCAGCTAGCATCTCTAGCACCTGCTCTGTGGTGAAGCTCTCTCTTCTGGCTGCGTAATGCGTAATGGAGCCGGAGCGGGCTTAGTTTATATTACGCAGGATCATATATTTGGAACCCATTGGTCGATTTGGGTGATTGACACCTTTTCTGAACCGTTAGAGCCAATAGAATCGAGTGACAGTTAGTAAGTCCCGCTAAACACTTACGTCAAGTAGAGAGAGGTTTGCGTAAACAGCACGTGAGACAGTGTTAGCTCGGGACTGCGAAACGTTATACCTACTCTGCTGCCATGAATGTAATGATAGATTATCAGGAACAATTCTAAACTGACTAAGAGACATTGGATTAACTTTAAGCAGCGTTTTTATTCCCTTGAACACGAGGTTTGATCACAAAACAGCAACGGTAAGACATAATTATTGTTATGGTTTTGAAAACTGTTGTTTTTTCTCTTCTCTGTTCTGGCTGCTAGCTCAGTAAGTTTGTGACCTACAGTGATGATACTTAACAATCTTAAAACATTTGTAGAGAACAAAACACTGTGGTTAAAATGACGTCTTTATGACGTCTCTCACACAGTTGGTATTTTTCACAAAATTCCTTTTTAAACACATCATCTTGATACAGAGATAACACATTTTCGTAAGACAACCCAGACTCTCTTTTTACATAGGTAGAATACACAATGTTTTTCTTTGAGGGGTCCTTAGTTTAAAATGATCTGGTGAGGAGGGTGTGACTTGTTATGTTGAGTGGGAGGCGGAGTGCTCTGTAAAGGTGAGATTATTTTTCACCAATATAATGTCCATCGATGTCTGACTCTGTTTAAAAAGTTCTTTAAGCTTTGTAGCTTTTTCATCAATCATTTTCAGCCAAGCAGTCAGAGGCACCCGCACAGATGTCTGAAAAACTCCGCATGTAGAGTTAAAATAGTCCAAAACAAAATCATCAGAGGGGTCCTTCCCCAGCGTTTCCAAATGGCTTGCGCGGTAATACCGTGGTCCGCTTTTAGTTTCCCAGACGGTGCTTGTCAGGACTCTTCTCACTTCTGGCAGCGGGGAAATAACTCTTTCTTCCTCCACATTGAGGGGCGGCGGTGAAATCTCTTATTTGATCTCGCATGCTGTCTGTGTTTCTTTGCTTTTCTTTGCAAATATCTTGTACACCGCTGGTTCCACTATGGTTTCTTGATGCACTACAGTGGTTGCGTGGAGATCTCTGGAAGACACCAGAGTTAACACAGCCCAATCTGTTGAGGTCAGTGTCGCTTTAACACTGTGGGGTCCATACGTTTCTCCATTCTTCAGATTGTAGAAATGCAGTTCATTCGCCATATAGTTGAATACATAACCCCAAACATCGCCATATAGTTGAATACATAACCCCAAACATCGCCATTTTTCAGAGTCCATTCTTCATGAAGTTCTTCGGCTGGAGGTGTCTGAACCCGGCCCAGATACTGCATTAGTTTCTTAATTGGCGCTCCTAACGGGTGGCGGTACGTTGTCACAGGCGTCTCGCAGATTAAACCCATATCTATGCTTCTCTTGACCATTTTTCTTTTTTGAAAAGTGACTTGGTGAGTGGAAATGACTGGCCTGTTATTTAGTTTGAGCGTATTTATTTTCATCTATTTCCATCCCCTTACTTTTAAATGTTCTGGTGAGGAGGGCGGGACATGTTATGTTGAGTGGAGGCGGAGCCCTTGTACAAGCTGGAGGCTTCATGGAGTGAAATGGAGCAGAAACACATTCTTTATGGGTACAGCAACAATCTAATATTATCCCTAGTACAACCTCACACAAACTTACTATTGGGTTTCCTTATAGTGGTGTAAAGTAATTATAAAAAGACAAAGATTATGTTTTTTAAATTGTTTTATTATTTCCCCTCTTCAGAGAGACTTTTCTTATAGTTAGTAAAAAGTAATTACACATTAGTTCACATTCGTTACAATTAAAAAAGAGAATATCCTCAGGTATCACATTATACAATATTACGACTTTTTGAGATATTTTCAACACAATATACTTGTAACTTCAGATATTTTGCATGTCTGCATAAACACGGTGTCATCTTTCTTGAAACTGTCCGTTTTACAAAAGAGTGAAAAATAATGGCTGTTTTTATTTTTTAAAACTAACTGCATCTCACAGATAGTGTTCTAAATCAGCATACCTTCCCTGCACTTTTGTGTATAAAAGCTGAAAAAGTAGATAATGAAGTACTTTGTTTTATTAGATTTCGTTAGGATTCTGACTCGTAATGTCAGTTTGATTTTGAGGCTATTTCAGTGAAAACAAGGCTGTTTTGAACATTTGACAGATTTATGCTTAAATTCTCTGAGAAAGTTACTGAAAAGATACACTTTTGTGTATAAAAGCAGACCACTACCATGAAGTACTCTTTGAGGAGATTTTGTTAGGATTCTGACTCTAAAAAGGCAAGTTTTTTTATTTAAAGACTTTTTACACACACTTTGCAGATTTATGTGTAAAGATTTCGTTAAGAATCTGACTCTTAACCCACCATCCCCCGAGAACCAAGCATAATCACCCCCCGCAGCAGCTCGGGTGTGAACCCACATACAGAATGTCAGTCACTGCGTAACACTTTTTAGTGACACTCTGCAGATTTGTGTGTAATTCTCTCACAAAGGAACTGTAAGATACACTTTGTATGTATGCAAAACCTTAAAACATTTCTGAAAATAAAATACTTTATCTTAATACATTTTCTTTAAAAGCACTTTTTGAAATTATTTATTTATTATTTCATTGGAGCAGTCCAGTTTTGTTGACATCAATGCTTTATTCTCTTTTCTTGTGTTACTAAGATACTTTTAGTTACACTTTAATGGATGCAAACCTGTCATTTTGGAGAAACCATCTCGAGTGAGCTAGAATTTGAAAGTACACAACCGGGGGGAAATCTGCCACTTCCTTCAGACTTCCTTACAGAGCCCCACCTCCAACACACATGAACGCTCACATGACCAGAGATAAGTTTGTGCACAGATCTTTCGGCTGTAGGCGTCTGAACCCCGCACTGCTGCTGCATTCGTTTCTTGACTGGCGCTCCGGACGGGTGGCGGTAAGTTGTCACAGGCTGATTAAACCCCATTTGAGGCGTCTCTTGCCATTTTTCTTTTTTGAAAGGTGACTTGGTAAGTGGAAATGACTTTCTTTTTTAATTTAGTTTGAGTGTATTTCTATCTTCATCTAATTCCACCCCCACTATCTGCTGGCGTCATAGCCATAAGGAAGGGGTGGAGAAAAGGGGGGAGGCTGGGAGGGGGCGGGTAGACAGTCTCACGCATAACTTCAAAGAGACACCTAGATTAACATCAAAGGCTTTCACCAGTGTGAAATCACACCTGCCTGTTATAACACCTCATCAAAGGGCAAACATCAAAGGCTAATTAGATTAGACAACAAAGGGCTCTGAGGGGCAGGGGCCAGACAAAATAACTTCAAAGAGTCTGCCTTTATCAACACATCAAAGAATTAGACAACAAAAGGCACTACACAGGGGGGCTTTTCACACCTACCTGTTATAACACACATCAAAGGACTAGACTACAAAGGGGTGTGAGGGGACAGGCAACATAACTTCAAAGAGACTATCTTAATCAATACATCAAAGAACTAAACAACAAAAGCACTACACAGGGGGGCTTTTCACACCTACCTGTGATAACACCCATCAAAGGATCTCGAACAATGGGAGGCGGGACTTAGCTCATTAACATGATTGTACCCAATCACATCAAAGGATCTCGCAATGGGGGGCGGGACTTAGCTCATTTGCATAAGTAGGGAGAGTTGTGACCTGTCACACCACCTGTCACTTGTTTGACGAAAGCGGTATGGTTACTACTACTCAGATACATGAGGGCAAACACAGGAAGGAAGACAAGACACAGGAGAGGTTCCTCAATACTCTAATTTCCCCTTCTCGACTCCTATCCTCGAGACTTAGTCCCGCCCACAGGAGATGCAAGCGGAGGACTGAGGAGGGGAACCGAGAAGAGAGGAGGGGAAGCAGCAGAGGAATGAGAACTCCTCTCCTCTGAGCGGTCATTTTAAAGAGACGTCCATTAATGATGACCGGAGGCACAGCAGCCCTCTGTCTGATGGAAAGATGTGTTCATGATGACTTATATATTTACTTTTAATTAATTCACAATAATAATGAGACAATAACAGGCTACAGATGCTGACATATACACATATATTTATATAAATATATACAATTTCACAATCAAACAAGTATGAGAGCACTCTCATAATAACGTAACCAGTGGCGTTTTTATATGTACAAAAGTGGTGGGGCACAAAAAACGTCTATAACGTCTATAAGCTTCTGCGGTGAGGTTCATGGCTGGTGAGGCACTGGCACTGACTCTTCAGGTTTACAAATATTTTATTTTGACCTAAATCAAAATATAATAATTTGAAAAGCTTTTTTTGTCTGATGCTTTAATTAATTTTAAACAGACAGTTCAACAAAAGGATACCCAAAAAAAGTAATTTTATCATTTAAATATTGAATTGTTCTCTCTTACACTGAACAAAAATATAAATGCAACACTTTTGTTTTTGCTCCCATGATGAACTCAAAGATCTCAAATATTTTCTATATACACAAAATAACCATTTCTCTCAAATATTGTTCACATATCTGTGATAGTGAGCACTTCTCCTTTGCCGAGATAATCGGTGTGCCTTAGGTTGGCCACAATAAAAGGCCACTCTAAAATGTTCAGTTTTATCACACAGCACAATGCCACAGATGTCGCAAGTTTTGAGGGAGCGTGCAATTGGCATGCTGACAGCAGGACTGTCCACCAGAGCTGTTGCTCGTGAATTGAATGTTCATTTCTCTACCATAAGACGTCTCCAAAGGCGTTATAGAGAATTTGGCAGTACATCCAACCGGCCTCACAACCGCAGACCACGTGTAACCACACCAGCCCAGGACCTCCACATCCAGCATGTTCACCTCCAAGAGCGTCTGATACCAGCCACTCGGACAGCTGCTGCAACAATCGGTTTGCATAACCAAATAATTTCTGCACAAAGTGTCAGAAACCGTCTCAGGGAAGCTCATCTGCATGCTTGTCGTCCTCATCGGGGTCTCGACCTGACTCTGGTTCGTCGTCGTAACCGACTTGAGTGGGCAAATGCTCACATTCGATGGCGTCTGGCACGTTGGAGTGGTGTTCTCTTCACGGATGAATCCCGGTTTTCACTGTTCAGGGCAGATGGCAGACAGCGTGTGTGGCGTCGTATGGGTGAGCGGTTTTCTGATGTCAATGTTGTGAATCGAGTGGCCCATGGTGGTGGTGGGGTTATGGTATGGGCAGGCGTATGTTATGGACGACGAACACAGGTGCATTTTATTGATGGCATTGATGGCATTGTGAATGCACAGAGATACCGTGACGAGATCCTGAGGCCCATTGTTGTGCCATTCCTCCACGACCATCACCTCATGTTGCAGCATGATAATGCACGGCCCCATGTTGCAAGGATCTGTACACAAATACTGGAGGCTGAAAACATCCCAGTTCTTGCATGGCCAGCATACTCACCGGACATGTCACCCATTGAGCATGTTTGGGATGCTCTGGATCGGCGTATACGACAGCGTGTTCCAGTTACTACCAATATCCAGCAACTGCGCGCAGCCATTGAAGAGGAGTGGACCAACATTCCACAGGCCACAATCAACAACCTGGTCAACTATATGCGAAGGAGATGTGTTGCACTACGTGAGGCAAATGGTGGTCACACCAGATACTGACTGGTTTTCGGACCCCCCCAATAAAGCAAAACTGCACGTTTCAGAGTGGCCTTTTATTGTGGCCACACCTGTGCAATAATCATGCTGTCTAATCAGCATCTTGATATGCCACACCTGTGAGGTGGGATGGATTATCTCGGCAAAGGAGAAGTGCTCACTATCACAGATTTGTGAACAATATTTGAGAGAAATGGTTATTTTGTGTATATAGAAAATGTTTTAGATCTCATGAAAAATGGGAGCAAAAACAAAAGTCTTGCATTTATATTTTTGTTCAGTGTAGTAAGATCCCATTTTCAATACAATTGTGGTCTTACCTTGACTTGAAGATGAAGTCCATTTGCCTATCCTTCTGGACAAACATCTCTTTTTTGTAAAATACCTCATTATCTTCTTGTAGTTTCAAAAGTCTATCATAAATCTAGTCGATAGATTTATGATTAGAAAATTATAAAAGTAGGGTAGACATGTGGATATTATCTGGCTGAACAAAACGTGCATTTATCTAACGGGTACGTTTCCCACAGATCCTATTTTGAGCTATTTTCTAAAATCCCATGTAGAAATCTCATTGCTTTTTGTGGAGGGAACCCATGTGCAGCTTACTTCCTGGTTTTACGACGCGTCTTTCGTCTCCTCTTCATACACCACACTTTTCGCGGCACACGTACTTACAGCTAATCAGCTCTGAATTATGTGAGATGACGTATGGTGGGGATGGCAGCTCAATGGCCCTATGGTCATTATTGTTTTGCCACACACATTAAATACTCTGAGCATGCGCAGTGTAGTTTTTACAGTCACCATTTACTTAGACAGTGAGAGGGAGGGGCATGATCGGGTTTCGTCGCACATGGCTCTAAACAGCTACAAAGAAAATGGGACATTTGCATTGTTCATATCATCTGTGTTAATGTTATTTACTAACCTTTCTAATGGAAGTTAAAGGTTGTTAATATTGATTTGTGTATTAAGGTATCTGCAGTAAGTATTTTCAGACTAAGTAACAAAGTACATTTAAAGGACAATATCTTTCAAGTAATAAGTGTTGAAGAAATGTACCAAGTTTTTTTGTGGTTTGCCTATATCATTATCACTTGTGATTTTCATTCAAATAAGGCTAAATAGCTGCGTATAAGCTTAAGGTAACTCAAAGCTAATATCTAAATTGGCTAACTACTTAGCTTTAAAGATAATTAAATATTAGATTTAAAACCAAACTTAAGTAAACAAGTAAAATGTCAGATGTTGAGTCTTACACTAAGAGTGATGAAGTGAGTGTAGTAGAAAACGAGCAACCACAGGCAACTGAAGATCCGAAAATGGATAGCCTTTCCACACAAGAGCCACAAAGGAGCCAAAGAGTCCGGAAGTTAACGGAAAAGGGCCAAGAACTGCATGATGAGCAAGTAACAAGACTTGTACACCGTTTCAGTGTGTGCTACAAAAGGTGGAAAGATATCACAAAGGAAGCCAAACAAGCGCTAAGTGGACAATGCTCTAATGACCTGCTGCATGAATACATCACTAAGGTAAGCAAGTATAAATATTGCTTATAAAGAGTTGAGGCTCATTGACATTCCCGACCATGAAACACGTCGCAGAGAAGACACCTGTGAAGCAGTTACAAAGACAATCATTGAGACTGCAAGAGAACGAATAGACACAAGAAAGGACAAAAGTCATGAGGAAGAAGAAATTGGTAAAAACCAGACAGTCTGTATGCAAATCTGTTGCCTCTGTTAAGAGAAGTAATGGCTCTCATGTCACCAGGTCCTCGACTCATTCTCGTAGCAACTCGAGAGCCACATCAAGAAGTTCATTCCTCTCTTCTATCAAAAGACAAGAAGCCGCTGCTGAAATTGCTGCAAATGAAGCGACTTTAGAAGTAATGCTAGAACAGGAACAACTGATCGAATAACTTGATATACTGGAGGCTGACGCTGCTCAGTTAAGAGCCAAACAGGAGGCAGAAAATGCTGAGAGGCAAAGAGAGTTACGAGCCAAGCGCAGACAACTAGAGCGACTAGAAACAGTAAAGAAGCTAAAAGCTGCAAAGGCGAGACATCAAGTATATGAACAGAATGCATGCTCAGATGAAGAAATTAGCGAGCTGCTCCATCAACATTTTCCTCTGGTTGTGAAAGAAGAACTCAAGCATAAAAACAGTGAACTGCAAAACCACTCACCACCTCAAGCTGTGACACAACAAAAACAAGAAGACAGTACTTCAGCTCTTGTCAGAGCTCTTGCAGAGTCCATCAGTACAAGTCGTCTACCTGTGCCTGAACCTACAACGTTCAGTGGTGACCCACTGAGGTTCAATGACTGGAAGGTCTCCTTTCGTACACTCGTTGACAGGAAACACATCCCAGCTGAAGAAAATATATACTATCTAAGAAAGTATGTGGGTGGACCCGCCAATAAGGCCATGGAGAGCTACTTCCTGCTAGGCACAGAGTCAGCCTATCATGCCGCGTGGACCATCCTAGAAGAGAGGTACGGTAATCCTTTCCTCATTGCTAAGGCCTTCAGAGATAAGCTTGATGCATGGCCCAAGATAAGTTCCAAAGACAGCGTAGAACTTCAAGAGCTCTTTGACTTCCTTCACAGTTGTGAGGCTGCCATGTCACAGATCAAAGGACTTGAGGTACTTAACGACTGCAACGAAAACCAAAAGATGCTTGCTAAACTTCCAGACTGGTTGACCTCAAGTTGGAACAGAAAGGTCACAGAAATGGAAGAACAAAATCACACGTTCCCAACCTTCAGCCAGTTTGTTAAATGTCTCACATGTGAAGCCAAAATAGCTTGCAACCCAATAACATCTCTCCATGCTCTAAAATCAAGAGAAAGCAACATTTTAAGGAACAGAAGTCCTGTAGCAAATGTATTGACTACAGACACAGATGAAAGAGCAGACGCCACAAACTGTCTTTTCTGTGAGAAGGCAGGACACGATCTGCATAAATGTTACAAATTCAGGAATGAGACAATCTCTGAGTGGGTCAAGTTTGTTCAAGAGAAGAAGTTGTGCTTTTACTGTTTAAAATCTGGCCATCGCTCAAAGGAATGTCAAAACAGAAAGATGTGCGAAACATGCGAAAAGGGACATCCAACTTGTCTCCACGACAATCGCACCAGAGAAGACAGAATGTCAACAATGGTGGGAGTGTAATGTCTTCACTCTCTGTTGTTTATTTTGTTCCATGTTGTATTTCCTAAACCTAACCAATAAGGCAATGAGTCCCTACCAATCAGAGGCAGAGTAGGGCAAGTCATGCCTACGCAACAATAGCATAGTTTATATTTTAGGGTGCCACCATTGTAACAATGGCCTTTTGTTTAACAGACTGTTGGACAAATTAGCTTTCGGAGCAATAGGACATTTTTCAACTCGGTTTCGAGACAATGGGCAGTGTCAAGCCCTGTCACCATACAAAAAACCTCTTTCCGCAACTTGCACCATGTGTCATTAGTCAAAGCTTATATGTGAAATTTTAAACGATAGATCAAGGGTTTCGCTATCAGGATCAGCAACCTCTTAACTGTCTGATTCAGCATATAAATACAAAAGCATACAATGCAGCACCCATACTACTGAGAGACTACTTACCTGGTACTAAGATAAATTCTGCATTTGTGGTTGTGAGTACCATAGCCTCAGACTCCCAGTGCTGACCCCAACCCAGGCTGCTGCCGGTATTTTTTCAAACGCTTTTTTCCGGGTTCGGTTCTGGGTAAAACAAAGATGATGTGGGTCGGGTCGCGGGTATTGCATAATAAATATATTTAAATAATAATAATTTAGTTTAATGTTTAAATCCTCAGACCTCTCCCCCGCGGGACCACGCATAATCATAACCTCTGCAGCGCATCAATCTGCTGCTGTGCGCGCCACATTCGAAAAGGCTGAGGTGAAGCTCTCTAGTGGAGAATACAGCATTTTCAATAACACTTCCTCAAGAGTGAAATCCAACGTCTGGGAGGCTTTTGGTGTCATCCTAGATGGAGAAAATAACCAACATCCCACGCTTTTTGAGACAAATATGCAACTGCGTGTGTTAATAATTGCACGTTTTCAGTGCTCCTATATATGCGGGTTCGGGTCGGGTTGCGGAACTAATTGGCAAGATGTGCGGGTAGCGGGGCGGGTTCGGTATTGCACGTCGCGGGTGCGGGTCTTGAAAATCAGACCCGTGCAGGACTCTGACTTGTATTAAGATACATGCACTTTCTAATTTCTGGATGTTTGTACCTCGACCTCAGATTCAAGATGCTGATCATCATACGAGGCTGCTTCAGACATTGATGCAAACATACTGGATGTCAAGGTCTGATGAGGCCAGTAAAACCACTTAATCAGCAAAAAAACAATGCAAGGCATTATATGACATTTCACCTTGAGATTCTGTCCATATTGCAAGCATATTTTTCAATTTGGTGGTGTGGATAACCTTTTTATTACCTTTGAAATTATGCCTATTACTGTGACTGTTTGTTACTATACTTTTAATACATGGTATACATAACAAACATTTTTTGAAGCTCCCCATCATGTATATTATAGATTACTGTATTTTGTTAAATCAGACGTCTTTCCACTGTTCGTCTATCCATTTCATGTGTCAAAAGGATGACTTTCAGTTTTGTTAGAAATAATGTAAGGCCATTTATCCAAGTTAACTTACATAACCTTTTCCTCTGTCTAATTGAATATTTAAAAATAACAGCTAGAGGATATTACTAGTATGCCCATGGCATGAATAATACAGTGTTTTATTTCAACAGCATTCCATCTCAGACATGATATATTTGTTCAATGTTAGCCGCAATGATTAAACTGGAGGAGTGTTGTCTAAATGACTACGAGATGATCTACCCTTCACACTTATCCAAAGTAAAAATAGTAGGCAATCACATGAGCTTGCTCCCAGTTACACACATTTACTGTTGGTTCAATAATTGAAAATGAACCATTTACAGAGCAAAGAGAAGGTGAACACAATATCAAATATTGATTGGCAGAATCAAGGTTTAGATGTTCATTTTATTCTTGTATGTTTCAGATTACTCTGAAATAAATAATAACTTTTGGCATTGGTAGCATCAAATAGAGTTACTGTCACTACATGCTAAGGTTTTGATAAGCAACACAAGGGTTATCCTTGATAACAACCTCTTTGTCACATTCTTTCAAGTGAGTCTGAAATTAGAGTTCAACTCAAAGAAAGTTAAGTAGAAAGATGTCTTGAAATATCCCAAATGAGATACATGTTCCAAAATGACAGTGGAATCACAGCCCTAGCAACAAAAAAAAAAAAAAAAAAAATACACATGCTTTGTTAAAACTTTTTTTTTCAAAATGTGCAAATCTATGGTTGGAACCAAGTACTTTGCTGAAAATATATAACAGTTAAACGTAAAGATAGTCATTCTGAAGACAATATGTGACCTGCTCCATCGAAATCAGTCGCATTGACCCAAAAACACATTTTGAGTTGTATACACTGTTCGAAAGAGGTGATTCTTAGCTTTCTAATGATACCAGGATTGTTTTTGTACTCCAAACATTAAGCGAAATATGTCACATTATATAATGACTGTCACCGAGTCATCATTTTGAGAAAAAGGCCTTCAAAGTTTCCTCTTCTCTGGAATCCATCGATCTGATTGATTATTAGCGGAGCAAATGATCAAAATACTACGGAGGGAAGATATTTTCGGATTGCTGGTCTGGGGGAAGCTCGTGTGTGTGTGTGTGTGTGTGTGTGTGTGTGTGTGTGTGTGTGTGTGTGTGTGTGTGTGTGTGTGTGT
Source organism: Pseudochaenichthys georgianus (assembly GCF_902827115.2). Taxonomy (NCBI): domain Eukaryota; kingdom Metazoa; phylum Chordata; class Actinopteri; order Perciformes; family Channichthyidae; genus Pseudochaenichthys; species Pseudochaenichthys georgianus. The sequence goes on from NC_047523.1 coordinate 10,434,641, forward strand.
GTGTGTGTGTGTGTGTGTGTGTGTGTGTGTGTGTGTGTGTGTGTGTGTGTGTGTGTGTGTGTGTGTGTGTGTGTGTGTGTGTGTGTGTGTGTGTGTGTGTGTGTGTGTGTGTGTCATTTTGCGTTCGTTTAACTTGTTTCCCGGGGAAAACACTCACGAGAAACACCGGCTGTTGTTACAGATGTAGCGCTTCGTTTCAGACGCCTACCCGGGCGGGTCCGTGATCGGCATGGGGTGGGCCCCTGCTGAAAAGGAAAACCCCCCCGCAGGACTTGAAACGCCCCCTTGATAAATACATTTAATTATAATGAAACCAGCAGCAATGGATCATGGATCCACCAGGGGGAGCCGTGAAAAGCTGCCACACTGGAACTCATGTGAAATAAACAGCTGATCTACAGGGATCTGATATAGCGGATATTTGTTAAGATCCATATATGTCACGGATAGGATCACATTCTGTGCTTAAGTAAGAGACATGTAATCATTTACTAAACATCACCATGTTTTGATTTAACAAAATAATGTTTAATTCACGTTGGCGTAATTTACGCCGCGTAAGTACAAAACCATCGCTATGTTTTTAGATCAGGAAATGCATCCAGGGTCAAACAAACGATGTTCGATCGTGATCCTCGCGATCATTTAATGTATCATATTTCGCGAGTTGAAATGAATGCACTACATTTAATCCACGTGAGTTTACAACAACGACAATAATCGCTTTGTTTTTATATCACATCCGACGCAGCGGCTCTCTACCGATCATCCTAATCCCACGGGCAAACAATAATATGTACAGTGTTCATAGTTTACTGTATTATTAGTGTCTAATATTACTGCTATAATAATCACACATTGAGTTGTTGAAATCAGACCGTCGTTTTTTTTAAACGCTCTGAATGAAACGGCAGCTCTCAGGTGATCAGCTGTGTGTTTACACAATAAAATATGCATAGTAATTTAATACCTTACAACACACATTGTAAGAACAGTTCTGTTTCATATGAGTGTTGAGAGCCGTATCCACAAATCTACTAATTTTGCCCTCAGTGCACCAGATTGATGCATTTAACTTCAATTTAAATAAAAACATCTTCTGTTGTAACAACAATAACATTATAAATAGTAACATAGCATGGTATTGCACATTTACTGTAGCTTTGAGTGTTACTGGCCTGAGATTTTTTTATTACATGAATGAAGGTGACTGAGGCTTTTTAATATAGACTTTTCAGTGTCCCACATTTTGCACAGAACTGTCCCACATTAGGAAAACAGATTGTCTGAGACAACTTGGCACTAAGAGTACTAATATGTCTACCATTTCTTGTATGAGTTTAATATCTGCATGTTCTCTTTTGGTTTGATTAGGACACATCCTGGGGATTTCAGAATGTTACTGGATTTTGATTTATTGTATCGGCTTCATGTCGCAATATATTCCCGAAGTCTGAAATGCAAAAATGTTCCACATTAGGGCAATTCACCCTGCATTTAATCATTTTGTTTATTTTTAACGAAATAAATGTGGTTTAATCCATCATGAAATTAATGTAGGCTATTTACTTAGTACATATCTGACATTAACGATTAACACACTGTTCATACTGCTCACAGGCTGATATCTAGTGTATTCATACCCCTCACTGTTTATTCATCATTCAATTCATTATATATTTTATTCTGTAGATTGTGAACATTACTTTTCACTTTACTGCTTGTTGCACCTGGTTAGAAGCTAAACTGCATTTTGTTGTCTCAGTACCTGTAATCTGTGCAATAACAATAAAGTTGAATCTAATCTTGAGCAGGAACTAATGTAGCCTATTTACTTAGTAGGCCTACATATCTGACATGAACGATTAAACACGTTTGTGCATTCTTTATGAATGCAAACCGAGTCATTTCGTTTATTTTTAACGAAATAAATGTGATTTAATCCACATAATTTACTGTGTTAATTGTTTACTTAGTATTGTTTAACTTGAATGTTCTTCACTTTTTAAATGCCTCTGTGATGTGCTGCTACCCATTTCCCCTCGGGGACTAATAAACGAATACTATGACATTAACAATTAAACACATTTGTGCATTCTTTATGAATGCAAACCGAGTCAAGCCGACTCTAATAAACGAATACTATATATTGAACGTCTATTGAATGGCCTTTGTATGTATACAGTACAGTATAGCCCAACCATTTACACCTTCCTTTTTTCCCGTCAAGAGTTTGAATTGGAGAAAGGTAATCGGTGGTGCTTTTATAGCCTATTGCATAATAACTGTGTGATTTATATTGCTTTTCAAATGCATACGGCCACCCATTTACACGGCTCTTCCCGTCAAGAATATGAATAGAACTTAGTTAGATCACTTCACATTTCTGCGAATGAATTTTTAATCACACACGTCTCCCCATCCCGAAAATAAAAAGAGGAAACAATTTTCAAGTTCAGTTTTCACCATTTTATTTAAAATAACTGACATACAGTAACAGACACATGCTGTAGGCCTATCTGCTGCGGAAACCAGGACGAGCGATTTCGGGATCTGTTTTTCTGGGGCTCCTCAGTCTCTCGTTTACCCGGCTCCTGATCGTATGCCACTGGTCAATGTTCAGATTTGGGAACCGATTGGAAACATAAGACTCAATCTGTTGCTTCACATTGAGGGGAAGAGGCATTTTCCCATTGGTCCCAGTCCAGTTGGTTATTTTCACCATTCTCCCATATGTTACAAATGGCGTTATGGCCATGAACATATTAGCAGCATAGATCTCAGGGCGATGCTGTCCCTTAAAAAAGCTGTCCTGGTAAAAACGTTCCTCTCGTTCTGAGGAAACAGCCCTGGTGGGTTCATCAGGAGTGACCGCCGATACTGAGACAACGAAATGCAGTTTAGCTTCTAACCAGGAGCAACAAGCAGTAAAGTGAAAAGTAATGTTCACAATCTACAGAATAAAATATATAATTAATTGAATGATGAATAAACAGTGAGGGGTATGAATACACTAGATATCAGCCTGTGAGCAGTATGAACAGTGTGTATGAATATGCTAAGATATATAAAGTATGAAAACGGTAGGACCATACCGTTCTCCAGCCCCAACCCCCCCATGTTTCATATGTATGTTGGGGACCCTTTGTTTAAAACTAATTGGCCATCGGAATGTGTGGAGTCACATTCCACAGCTCTCCTCCCTCCTGTGATCCCCCGCACACAGAGAAAGAAATATCAAACATTTAATAAAAGTGAAAAACAATGAACAAGACTTAACGTATTCATCATAATTAATTATATTTATTTCGTTTGGATGTAGGTGATCTTCTACTATATGAACATTTTGGACCCAAAATCACAACATATATGTAAAAACAGATTTTGAAAATGATTTTATTTTTCACAACACAAACATACACAACGAAACCATTTAAAAGCTGGAAATATATACATGGGATGTGACTATGATAATGTGAAAGTTTGATTGAGGTAGCATGGGATTTCATTCTGATAAGGCAAAAGTGTTATTATAAATATAATACAAATATATATATATATACACATTATGTACAAAAATCTGTTTTTTCTGTCTTTATCTGTGCCACGCTTCAAAGCGGTTTCTGTCAACTACGACACAGAGGGCAACATCACAGATTCCTCCTCCTCCATGTCAAAAAACAAGCTTAAAGCTTGACTCACGTTCAGAGTTCTCTTCATCATAGTTGAGTCTTCAAAACTCTAAATATATCTAACTATATCTACATTTTCAATGTTTGTTTGTCACTTTACTTCAATCGCAGTCTCCCGCAGCCTCTCTTCGTCTCCCGCAGCCTGTCTTCGTATATCTTCGTCTCTCTCCATTTCCCGCCGTCTCTCTTCGGTTCCCGCCGTCCCTCTTCGTCTCTTTTCGTCTCGTTTCGTATCACTCCGTTTACCTGACTACCTCACCCCTTCCTGGTAAATACATCCTGTTGAGCAGAATCTACAGTTTCCAGTATTTTCCGTTTCGTAAAATGATAAAATACGGCGAAAATATTAAAATATGTGCTTCCATTATTCATACTTCTGAAATATATCTGTATTAACTTTATATCATCGTATGTCCGTGTTTATTGGGTATTTTTGCATGAAACAAAGACTGGCATATAGTTTCGAGCCAGTACTTTCGACAGAAATACACATATACATCCTGTTGAGCAGGATCTACAGTTTCCAGTATTTTCCGTTTCGTAAAATGATCAAATATGGCGAAGATATTCAAATATGTGCTTCCATATTTCATACTTTTGAAATGTATTAACTTTATATCACCGTATCTCCGTGTTTACTGGGTCTTTTTGCATGAATCAAAGACTGGGATATACAGTAGTTTCAAGCCAGCACTTTCGACAGAAACACACGGCAATGTTGTCCGGACTGTTGTTTTTATGCGGCACCGGCTTGAACAGGTCATGTGATCTGATCACGCCGGCGTGACGGTCGACTCCAAAGGGTTAATATTAAATACATAAGTATTTTTACAACTTGTATTTAGAAATACTCTGTTGTAATTATTGATGCATACATATGTTCATCCATTTAATGTGGCATCTGCTATAATGGGGTTAATGTATGATATTACTTAATAATACAATACATTATAATATATGATATGATAATTACATTTTAGTTTTATTCATTTCTTATTTCATAGTTTCTCATTATTATTATTATTTTTTATCGCTCATCTTATTTTTGATTTTATTAATCTGTGTGAATCTGTGCTGTCCTGTTTTTCACTCTCACCCTGTTGCTGTTTGAACTACGGGATTAATAAAGGTCCATCTTATCTTATCTTAATGTATAAGTTGATTTACTTCAATCTACTGTACAATATTACAGGAAATATACTGCATAAAGCAAACTATATACTTTATTTGATCTAAAATATTGATGTTTCTACAACACCCATTGTGTATTTTGTGAATGAAGCGCCATCTCATGGTTAAATCCTGTAATTGAACAAATGGGGAAATTGGGCAACGCCCTCTAGCAATTTGGCAACACCCCCAGCCCCTGGCATCCGCTGGGCTTTTGACTGGGACACACCCTTTTGAGTCTGATCTGGAGTGCTACATCTGTATGCCTGCTGTGACGTCAAGTTACTCCGTTCTCCGCTTTTAATTATGCATTTGCAGGCTTCAAAGTTGTTTTTATCATCTGAATTTGCCAAAACAAGTTTAATATTCTGAAAGCCAAGACTTTGTTTCATTTAAATCAGATGAAAACAAACTGTAACGGACCCTGCCGTGTTATCTATGATTACTATAAGTTTACATTCATAATTTCAGCCGGAGGGAGGGAAAGCTAGCGGCGCTACGGAACAGCAGAGTGGCGAGTGAGAGCTGTCATCTTCCCTTTACAAGCTTAAAAAATGTATTTATCGTGTGATTTTGGAAATAAACGTTTCATATTCTGAAAGCCAAGACTTTGTTTGTTTAAAATCAAACAAAACACCCGAACCCCGAAAAACTATTTATTTACGCAAATCCACGTTTTCTTTTAAATGAGCCGTTGCGACTTCCGACTGATTTCGATAGAGCGGGTCACATATGTTCCAAAATATACAGACTCTTAATATCTAGAATCGTGTTTGCATTCTAACATCATAAATTATCAGATTTAGTTTGTAGTCCGTGTTTAGATTAAGGTTTTTATGTTCCCGTCTCATTGCTCACTTGTAAAGTTACATCCGTTTGTATGTAGTCTTGTCATGTTCAATGCACTTCCTGTTGTTGTTCCATTTCCTTCTCGTTTTAGAGCCCTTGCATTCCCACCAGTGATATTGTCAGCCCGACCCATGATTGTTGCCACCTGTGTCCCATTACACTTTGAAGAACTGAATTTGAAGAACATCAAACTATTGCTTTGTAAATGTAATAGAAATGTAGGAGCTTTGCCAATGATGCCTAAGTGAGCTTTGATTGTAAGGCGCAGGTAACTTTTGTCAGAGTCTGTGTGGATATTTGTATCCAGCATCAACAGCCCCCCCAGGGTTGCGAATGTGCAAACAACTGCACTACCTTTATTGAAGGGGAATTTCTGGCTACTAAAAATGCACACCGAATGTCCCCATTTGACATTTATTTGCATTGTGTGGCTCTGTGTCTTTGTCAATTATAGAGGCAACTTCTAGCCAAGCTGTTCAGCTCATTGTATTGCACAACAGTGTCCACAAGCCACTGAAATAGAATGTAGGACATCAAGCCAGCCATCCATGCATTTTAGATTTGTTTTCTGGGATGCAGAGGAGAAGCGTTGTGTTATTTCCCCTTGTAATCTCCATAAAGCTCAGGCTAGGGCTGATTCTAGGGAATGTTCTTCAGTTTTTTTCTGATATAATTATAATGAAGCTTAGCGCAAGTTCAGACAGGAAGACCTAACACTCCGTATTGCGCGTCATGGCAATACTTGCTCCCTGCATCTAAATGACAGGGAGCGCCTCTCCTCAGCTAAACCTATCACGCCCCTTCATTACAGGGCTAATCATCGCACCTGTTAACCCCTCTATATATGCTCTCCCCTGTTCTATCAGCTGTCTTCCAGGTGTCAACGCGCAAAGCTGGTAGTTTATACTCCTCTTACGCCTTTAAACACTGGATACAAAAAACAAAACAAACGCTCAAACATGCCTAATTCAGACTCTTCAGAGGACTTACCTTTTTCGAAGGATCTCGATCCCATCTCCGATACCCTTTCAGAGGCAGCATCCAACTCTGTAACTCATCGTCGCTCCAGCTCCCGTCTGAGCGCCCGCAGCGGCTCTCGCTCAGCAGAAGCAGAATTCCTCATCGCCCACCTCCAGAAGCAGGGCATCACCCCAGCCCCAGATCTCCTGCTGTCTCAGCTCCGTGATCTGGCGGACCAAGCCTCCGGCGCGGTCTCTCAACCCAGGCCAGCAGCCCCAGCCAGCCCCCCCGGAAGAGGGCGAGGGCGCGCTCGCGGCCGCGGGGGCAAAAGGCTTAAAAAAGCGAGTCCTCCAGGAGCTCGCCCGGCCAAAAAATCCCACACTCTCCAGGTTCACTCCAGCGGGGCTCAGCAGCCCAGCACCGCTCAGCCCGGGAGCTCCGGCACTCAGCCCCCGTTCGACAGTAGACTAGCCAATACGCTGCAATCTTTGGCAAGCTCCATGCTATTAATAGACGCTCGCCTCCAGTCCATGGAGAAAAATCAGGCCGGAGCTTCAACCTCTCTGGCGGCCCCGCCGGGCCAGGATTTTACAACCGGCGCGATAGCTCCCGTTTACACCCTGACTTCCGCCCTCCCGGCTCCTCTCTCAGGTAGGCCCTATATCCCCCAAGCCGCTAACATCTCCTCACGGCTCAGGGCAAAAATCCTTGACGGGAAAGACATCAATTTGGTCAGCCTCATCCTGCCTTCCCCGGAGTGCGACAAAGCCATCGCCACGGGAGGAAGCATTACTGCGGTATTTAAATCCGCAGACCCCCGGCTCCTCAAAGACCTTTCGATAGGACAATTTCTGGTAGCATTCAGCATTTTCCGCGATGTTCTCTGCACAGTTTACCCTGGAAGGAGAGCGGAATTAGACGCCTATTTGGCCATGATCGGAGATCTTCACTTAAAATATGGGTAACTAGTTTTCTATCAATACCACAAAAGCTTCTCCAGCAAAGCAGCGCTACACTTAGCTCATAGCAACATCCGCCTGGACTGGTCCGTGCTGGATACCGAGCTGCTCGTTATGGCTACCGGCGGGCAACAGGTAGTTTCATGCATTAGCTGTGGAGCGCAGGGCCACACCTCTCCGCTCTGCCCTTCAGTACCTCTCTCCGGGTCTAGCGTTTTCCCCACGCAGTATCCTGGGAACATCAAAACAAACCGTCAGTACGTGCAGGGAGGCCCACCCGAGGTCAGTCTGCCCCAGGCGCCGGCTCATTTTCCCGCGCCAGAATCAACGTGGTGGAAAAACCTTTTAAAACATCACCCATCGACTCCCATTAACACCACACATTTAGCAGCTGCACTTTCGACTCACCCAAATCCCGTGTTCGTTGACTATCTGCTGTCAGGGCTCTCTCAAGGGTTCAGGGTAGGGGTTCTCTCTCCCCCCTCAGTGACTCTAGTGGCAAAAAACATGCAGTCAGCCGCCAAAGAACCCACTATAGTCTCTCAGCTCATAAAAAAAGAGCTCAACAAAGGATATTTAATCGGTCCTTTCCAGTCCTCTCCGTTCCCGGTGTTCCGAACAAGCCCAATAGGGGTCGCTACACGCAAATATTCCGAGAAGAAAAGGCTCATCTTCGATCTGTCCGCTCCTCGCGCTGGGCCGTTCTGCAGCATCAATAGACTTATTCCCCCCGAGTATTTTTCACTTCACTACGCTTCAGTCGATAATGCCATTAAGCTTATCAAATTTGCAGGGCAAGGAGCGTGGCTCTCCAAAGCGGATATCACGGACGCATTCAAAATAATTCCCATTCACCCATCTCAGTGGCACATGTTCGGTATCAGGTGGGAATCAAAATTCTACTTTGCTGTCCGCCTAACCTTCGGGTGCAGAAGTAGCCCCTGTATCTTTAATTCTTTTTCCGAAGCCCTCTGCTGGATCCTCCTGAACGTCGTTAGAATCCCCTCCGTTCTTCACTTATTGGACGACTTCCTCCTCATAGATCCCCCTCGGGACAACTCAGGCGACTCTTTAGCAAAACTCCAAACATGCTTTCAGGAGTTAGGTGTTCCCCTCTCAGTAGAGAAAACGCTAGGCCCCAACACACGCCTGGGCTTTTTAGGCATTACACTCGACTCCGTAGACATGGAAGCATCTCTCCCCACGGACAAACTGCAGCGCATTCGCGACATCTCAAAAGCCTTCTACGAGCAACAAGTTATCACCAAGCAGCAGCTTCTCTCCTTGCTCGGGCACCTCAATTTCGCCATGCGTATCATCCCTCAGGGGCGCTCTTTTATCTCCCGGCTCCTGGATACAGCGTCGGCTGCAGAAAACCTCCATGACCACGTCTTCCTAGACGAAGGCTGCCGCTCTGACCTACGATTTTGGTCCCTCCTGCTCGCACACTGGAATGGCGCCACCTTCTTCTACGACGACCTCATGTACTCCTCCGACTCCATGAGATTCTTCACGGACGCTGCCCCATCCGTGGGTTTTGGGGTTTTTTTTCAGGGAGAGTGGTTCGCAGGCTCGTGGCCTCCGACATTTCCCAGCCATGCCTCTTCCTCCGCTCTGCATGAGATCTTTCCGATCGCTGTTGCCTGCCACGTGTGGGGGCACCTCTGGCCCCGGAAGCGGATCTCAGTACTCTGCGACAACCAATCAGTGGTCGGGATTATTAACAAAGCACGCTCCCCGTGCCGTGACATCATGCCGTTCATGAGAAGCATCACGTGGTCTTCCATCACCCACAATTTCCTCATCTCCGCACGTCACGTTCCCGGCCACCTTAACCCAGTGGCTGATTCCCTCTCTCGCTTCCAATTTCAGAAGTTCCGGAATCTCTGCCCAGGAGCCAGCGCTCAACCCGTCAAGATTCCTCCCCTGCACCTCCTCTCTCTCTCCTAGATAGTAGCCCCCTAGAAAGGCACCTCGAATCAGCCAGATTCTTCATGAGGAAAGGCTTAGCCACTTCCACCCTTAAAACATACGATTTCGCTTGGAGAACGTTTGCGATGTTTTGCTTTTCCTTAGGCATCACTCTTAAACCCGTTCTCATCTCCACCGTGTGTGCCTTCATGTGCTACTGCGCCACTGATCGCCACCTCAAACCTCAATACATCCGGGGCCTCTTAGCGGGAATCCAGTTTAACGTTCGCTGTTCCGATCCCGGCTTTCCCAGCCTGTTCACAAACCAGTCTGTCAAACTCGTCCTCAAAGGTCTCATTAAAACGTACCCCCCCGTTTCAGACCGGAGACGCCCTATTACACTCTCCACTTTACACCTCATGCTCTCCAAGCTTAGAAGCGGGGTATTCTCCCCTTACATCGATGCACTACTCGACGCTCTATTTCTCCTAGCTTTTTATGCCTTTCTTAGACCAGGCGAATTTACCACCGCTTCCCTCACTTTCAATTCCAATAGAGACGTCAGCTTTTCTGACTTATCCTTTCACGCCAGCCATCTTAGTTTATATCTTAAACACTCCAAATGCGGCGGCGCCTGCTCCGTCATCGCCGCCCGCATCGATTCTCAATTCTGCTCTTATAAAGCCATGATCAAGTTTCTACGGCTTAGACCTACCTTGAACCCCCTCTCGCCATTATTCCTCATCTCAGGGAATTTTCCTTTAACACAAAGACAGTTCAACATCTATTTAAAACAAGTCCTCATTAAATCCGGGTTATCACCCCTTCTACACACGGGGCACTCCTTCAGAATAGGCGCAGCTACTTCCGCTGCCAATCAAGGCGTCTCGTCCTCATCTCTGCAACAACTCGGACGGTGGTCCTCCTCCGCTTTCTCATCCTACATCCGCCCTGACCTCAATGCCGTGCTGGCTATCCAAAGGTCTCTCCAACCTTAAACAAATTGGTACGTATGCATATAACTGGTGGTGGTTCTTAGCATGTCAGCACGTATGTTGCCCTACGGCTCATGTTCAATTCTGTTATTTAAACCTGCATGTCCAGGCTGTAAAACCTTCGGGTTGTATAATGTGTCCCTGCTAAAGCAGGTTGCCCCGCAAAAAATGTTCGGGAAGCCTCGCACGTTCCGGGCACCCGGGGCACTGGTCGGGTCGCTCGGTGCGTCCGGGTAGTCCCCGCTCACCCGGGATGCCCCGTACGTCCGGGACGCCCTGTACGGCCAGGATGCCCCCTCCGTCCGGGAAGCCCTGTGTGGATGCCCTGTACGATCCAGGATGCCCTGTACGGCCAGGAAGCCCCGTATGTCCGGGTTGCCCTGTATGTCCAGGATGCCCCGTTCTTCCGGGAAGCCCCGTATGTCCGGGTCGTGAAACCTCCGGTCCGTATTATGTTTCCCTGCTAAAGTCAGGTTACCCCGCACATTCGGGAAGCCTCGCACGTTCCGGGCACCCGGGGCACTGGTCGGGTCGCTCGGTGCGTCCGGGTAGTCCCCGCTCACCCGGGATGCCCCGTACGTCCGGGACGCCCTGTACGGCCAGGATGCCCCCTCCGGGATGCCCCGTACTTCCGGGACGCCCTGTATGTCCAGGAAGCCCCATCCGGGTTGCCCCGTCTGTCCGGGATGCCCCGTACGGCCGGGAAGCCCTGTACGTCCAGGAAGGATGCCCGGGAGGCATCAGTCGCTTATATCCTCACATGTATTAACCTCCTTTTCATCCATAGATTTCCGCCGCATCCCGCAAGGTAAGATTCACATTCAGTACTTCATCCTGCATTCTTTTGGGGGTTCATCGGAAATGGTTCTTCCCTTCCCGATTGATATCCTACTAAAACTTGGGCCTAATCGCCAAAACAACATTCATTCATTTGTGATGAACTGTCATCATTATGTTCCATTGATATAATGTGACCGATAATAAATATGTATTCCATACATCATGTCTCTCCTGATTGAAATGAAGCTTAGCGCAAGTTCAGACAGGAAGACCTAACACTCCGTATTGCTCGTCATGGCAATACTTGCTCCCTGCATCTAAATGACAGGGAGCGCCTCTCCTCAGCTAAACCTATCACGCCCCTTCATTACAGGGCTAATCATCGCACCTGTTAACCCCTCTATATATGCTCTCCCCTGTTCTATCAGCTGTCTTCCAGGTGTCAACGCGCAACCCTCCTCCACCCCTTCGCCTCCTGCTTCCAACTCAGGGCCAAGCTTAACCTTCTCCCTTCCAACCGGACCTAACCACTTATAACCACCACCAGTGTCTAGACCCAGGGGGGTTCATCGGAAATGGTTCTTCCCTTCCCGATTGATATCCTACTAAAACTTGGGCCTAATCGCCAAAACAACATTCATTCATTTGTGATGAACTGTCATCATTATGTTCCATTGATATAATGTGACCGATAATAAATATGTATTCCATACATCATGTCTCTCCTGATTGAACTATAGTAATCCTCAAATTAACTTGGTCGTTGGGGTGGAAGCATGCTTAGCAAATTAGCCCATATGCTCTTCTCCTTACATAGACTTTAGATTTGTCTTGGCAATGTCAAGACATACCATTGTGTGTTGTGTCTTAACCCTGAATCGCTTTCTGGCTCTTAGAGAGATATCAATCAATTAATTGAAATAGTGTATTAATCCGAGGGGGAAATTAGGTTTTGTGACAGTTTCACCATAGAACAACATAAATATATATTTATAATAAGCAGTCTGGAAGCATTCAAGGGAAACATGGAATATTGTGAATGGAAACGTTGCTCAAACAGTCCGAAACCATCAAGGGTAACGTTGTCAGATATGTCCTGGTACAGCAATGTTTCAGTTAAGCACATTCAACTTAATTAACAAGCATAATCTCTATCTACAAAAGAGGGCAAAGCTTAATATGTTACTAATAGAAGTATACAAAAAAAAACAGTTCGATCAAATAACAAAGCTCAACGTTGAAAATAGTACAATTCTAGGGTACTGCCTTTGGTTCTCCTCATAGCAAGTCATGCTTGAGGCATCTTTATTCCAACCTTAACAGGTTCCTCTCATTGCAGTGGAACAGCAGCAGTTGCCATTACAATCTCCTCTACCACATTATCGCTTTTGAGAGCAATGTCTCCAGGAACCTATTCTCCTGGTAAAGGGCACAACAGATGTTAATTTATTTTCAGTTAAAGCAATAGAGAGAACAAGAGAATAATGCCCAGAATAGGCCTGCCAAGCATTGGTTAGTTCTTACGGGTGAGCGCTTCTAGGGCCATTTAACTCCTTTCACTTTGCTTGGCACAGCCTAAAAAACCTCCATGGGAATAAGACCTTGTGTTTCTGCCACTGTAGGGAAATATTTGCATGTATTCATTAGTGCTGTCAAAATTATCGCGTTAACGGCGGTAATTCATTTTTTGAATTAATTGCGTTAAAATATTTAACTCATTTAACGCATGTGCAGAATGGCCCGCCCCATACGTGCCACCAGTGGCAGCGCCAGGGTATGGCTGGGGTAGGCTACACCCATACCAAGAAATGGCTTAGCCCCACCATGAAAAATTATGTTAAAGTAAGCAAAATAAAGTCTGCCAACTCGCGCAGAGTAAATTGCACAGACAGCAGTTAGTAAGCTTGATTTCAGATTTCAGCCACGGTTTTGAAAACTTTTGTCACGTAGTGATCGTCTTCTCAATAGAACATCTTTGATAACGGCGTGGTCTTGTTGCAGGAAGTCCCGACGGAGAATACTTGTGCTGTAGTACAGGGCAGAGCCATATAATAGTAATAATATGGCTCTGGTACAGGGGTGCACATAACTGGTACGCAGGTTATGTGCGTAATCTGAAATGCGTACCGTCACAAAGCGCATTTGCGTACCGACGTACTTGTGAAGCTTTTCCAGAAGGCGGTTAGATCACCGGACGACAGAGTCGGTCTCCGTGTGCACAGACAGGGCTGCTGTTAACGTCGGTCTGTACAACGGAACTGTGCCAAAACTACGCCAACCGGCTGCGGAGGGAGACTCCCCCCTTCACTGGAGAACTGCGCTAAAACAGCTGATCACAACGTTCACACTCTGTGGTCACAAAGTACTCCACTAGCCCCCCCTCCCCCCCCTCTGTCGACTTTCCTGAAGTACTCCCCCGTTGATAGAAATCAACACGTCATGAATTAAGACCCCACGGTTTGATGATTGATAGGTGTGTGGGTTGTCTTTCATTTTGATATGCAGAAAAATGTTATAATAAGCATAGATACTGTATGTTAAATGGATATATCCGCCTTCTTTCATTTATCTTTCCATTCCCACAACAATATACATAAAGAAATGGCATATTTTGGACATAGTTCGAATGGTGATTAATCATGATTAATAAATGTTTAAGCTGTGATTAATCTGATTAAAATTTGTAATCGTTTGACAGCCCTAGTATTCATGTTAGCAAACTATGAATAAGCTTAAAATGGGAAATGATTTGTGTAAAAACTGTGAGCTGGAGTTGGGACCTGTTGACATGTGGTATTGAGAACAAAGGAAGATGGGGAAAGGTGAGGGTTTGACTTACAGTCAACTCAGATCTAGAAGATAATGAAGCTAAGCTGCTGTGATTGGGGAGACTTAAGATGTGAGGTGTTGGTGATATTTGGGCAGCCAATCACGGAGGTCTGGAAGGGAGGATCAGATAATTCCTCCCATTGTAAGCAATGTATTAAACACAGGAACCACGCTGTGTTCAGCCTCTTTCCTCTGGCTGGCTCACGTGAGTATCAGGTAAATATGGGATCCCAAAGATAACTGTATTGAATTTGTACTGTATTGATTGTATTGCATTGTCATATTACCATTAAAGTAGATTATTGTTTAAACGGTTAATTGTATGCTCTGGATTCCTTCCTGTATGATAACCAGCTTGTTAGGGACGCGCGGAGATTTGAAAAGCGGACTAGTAATCCCTCAAAATCTCTATCAAATGGTGACTCGACGTGCCTGATAAACAAAGCTGTGGAAGAATCCGGACGACCGGAATGGGTCGGGAACAAACGCTTTCAAACATCTCAGACAATCAGCAGGGCCCTGCACAAAATAAGGTATGCAGACGCCTGCTATGAAAATCAACTGTCTGTAATTGGATATGCTAACACTTTAGGATTGTCTGTAGGCGTTTCACAGTGTTTTTAAAGTTTAAATGGAATATACAATGCGTATTTTACTATGTTAGGAAAGTTATATACAAAACGTGAACGTTGATCGCCAGGTAGACAGAAAGTCCTGCGTAACGTAAATAGAGCAGTTTGGCGTGGACCTACAGGTAGCTTATTCCTGAGTGGCGTGGAAACGGTGCAGTTTGTGGGTTGCGAGGTTTTATTCCTGCACGACAAAACCTGGAAACTCGATATTTTAGATCGGGTCGCCGTTTAAAACTGGGGTTAAATAACAGACCAAGGCTGAAAGCTAAAGGCCAGAGGTCTGTTATATGTTGAATCGGGGAAAGAGAACGCGAACCTCACCGAAATTGTGACGGGACCAGCTCTCGTTTCCCTTTGTCTGTAAACTTAATAACGTGACGATAAAGGATTTTTTTGGCTTGGGATTAATCTCCGTCTGAGGGTCACATCTCTACAGAGAGGTGTCGAAGCACTCTCAAAAGCCTGAATTATCTGTTGAAATAATACATCGCACAAAAAGCCGGACAGAATGTATAAGGGAATAAACTCTGTCATTTTTTTCGTCAAATCTGTGTAATAATTGAGAAAAGAGAGCATAGTGACATAGTGATTTGCAGAGCTGAGAGCTTCATCAGACAGAGGAAGCTCATTTGTGGTCAGCTGCTGCCCTCTGTTCTTCAATATTCTGTGTTGCTCCACGTTGAAAACTTTGAGTTCAGACTGTGTGCACGTCTGAATTAACAGGACATTCAAATAAATAAGAATAAGGACATTAAGAGTAACGACAAGATTTGTCCAGTGTATTAATAAATACAAGTGAACACATATTAACCTAGTCAGATAAATAGATACGAAGTCATTCTTGTTTCAAGGAAGCCCCCCTCCTCCTGGAATGCCTGTTCCAGCCGGGGTGTCTGTGAGAGTACCCAGACACCCCCCCCCCTCCTCCTTCTTTTCTCTCTCCTGTTTGCTCTCTTCTTAAATGCATGAAGAAAGAGCGTTGAATTTAAAACAAGGAGTGAATAATCGAGTGGTCTGAAGTTGGAGTGGATAACATTGAAAATTAATAGATCAATGTGTCGTAGATATTTCAATTAAATTCAAAACCTTTATTTATCCAGGTAAAATCCCATTGAGATGAATGATCTCTTTTTCAAGGGAGACCTGCATTTAAATAAATAAGAAACATTGCATTGTGAATTTTACACTATTCGTCATTAACTGATCATTTTACTTAATTGTATTTCAGAGGAACTTAATTGCATACAGTAACGTTGAGGGAAAGTAGAAAGTAGTTTGCTGAGTATATGAAGTACATGCAGGTTAAAGTTTGATTCAAATTGAATATAAGAGTGGAGTATTCCACCTAGATTACACATAGAAAGATGAGAATTTGTTAAACATTAGATAACGAACTCACTGTAAGAAATATATATTGTAATGTTATGTAGGAGTTGTATTGATCTGTTTCTTGATTGTTCTGTCTGTTGGTTGTCATTGTTGATTCGTAAAGACCTTGTTTTATGTTGGTAAATGTTTTGGTATACCAATAGTTTGTTGTTAGTTGTTGAAATAAGCCCCCCTTCTCTTGAAAAGTATTCTGTAACCTCACCATGCTTGTAACACAACTTAGATAAACAATTTGAAAATGAATAGAATTAACCAAGTACATAAAAGATTAGTATAGTGGTTAAGGAGGGTGTCTTTGTTTTGCCTATTAACTTAGAACTGAAGTAATAAAGAATAGGCAGACTACTATCATTAGTTTGTTTTAACACATGTTTCAGCATTCCTGACCTCAGCCGTTTTATTTTGTAACCCGTTGGGAGAGAGATTTAAATTGAGTTTTTCTCAGTAGCTGAATGTGATTACAGCAGCATTGGATAGTTCTGCACCACCTTTTGGGTTCTCTGAATCAGTGTGTTGGTGAGGAGTTGCTCACTGCGAACAGAAGAAGTGTGCAAAGAACGCATCTCGGAGGAGATATTGACATTATGCTTGTGCCTCGTTGTCAAGGCAACAGTGGTGTGAAGAGGTACTGCGGTTTTGGGGGATTTCTGCCGTACAGAGGACAACGTGTGTCTGCCAAGTGATTCCTTCCCTCATCCCAAAGCCAGGGAGAGTTTCCTTGGAGCCCACTGACCAGGGCCGGTCCTAGCTTTTTTGGGGACCCTGCCACTGACTACAGCTGCATCACTGACTGTGCTCATTATGACAAGATCTTGAGACATGCTTGTCTCAGATTGTTCTGGAGGAATGATGCAATGATTTTACAGCATAATTGTGCAAGAGTTTCCCAGGGGGTGGTGTAGAAACCTTAATGCTTAGTGTTTAGATAAGAGGCTGTTTGTTCAAATGATGGTCTGGAATGCTGCGAAGATTAAAGTTGAATATTCTTGGTTAGCAAACAAGACATCTGATTATTATGTCACACATAATAATCTTGTTATAGAAACTAGCTATGGGTAAAACGTGTGGTTGTTGTACCATTGTTATCATGAACAAAAGATAAATAAGGAAATAGTATCTGCTTAAAGATGAATGGATTTCATATCCTAGAGGGGATTAGTTATTGTGAATACTCCACAAGGTATCTACTAATGTATTGTAAATAACTTGAATTGACTTGATAAATAAGTGAAGATAAGAAGATGTATTGACCATAAATTAATCAATTGGTAAATAAAAAATAGCGGTAAAGAGGAAAACTATTAAAGTGAAGTGAAAAATCATCCTAAAACACACTGATGGAAAAGGGGGAAGGCATGATGGAAGTATGCACTAGACTTTTTATTCATGTGTGAATTTGGTAGTGTTTTAATTTGTTACAGTATTGATCAGTTCAAAGGGAGAGT
The DNA here is from genome assembly GCF_902827115.2 of Pseudochaenichthys georgianus. Lineage (NCBI taxonomy): Eukaryota > Metazoa > Chordata > Actinopteri > Perciformes > Channichthyidae > Pseudochaenichthys > Pseudochaenichthys georgianus. Next base: position 10,452,252 of record NC_047523.1, read on the forward strand.
TTTAGTAACAGCTCTATAAGATCAGACAAATATTTATTTATATAGGTCATGTTGAAGGGAAAGCTGGTTCTAAACAAAATATAGTATTTCAATTTGAGGTACTGGCTTCACCATTGTGGCATAGTTATTACCATAGGAGGGCTTTCGGATGGACATACGAAATGACTTCTGTTTTTAAATCCTTGATAAAGTAGGGAGTACGTGTTGCATGTTCGGACACCCAGGGTTCCACGCACTGTTAAAGAGGATAACATTGTTCTTTAAGTGCACCAGAATTGAAGATAAATTAATATAATGAGTTATGAAATACATAGCAGAGCTTTACAGATCCTAGTAATGTTTTGACACAAGATAATAGTTATATACACACGTTTCTGAAATAGATCTATTAGTCATTTTAATACTAATTAGGTGTAAATGAATTGCAGTAGTAGGACTCTAAGGAAGTGACATTCTTTGGCTAGACACTTTTCAGGGAATGTGGGAAACAGCTGTTCCAATGAGGGGTTGGAGATATCTTGAACATTATAGTTGTAATTGTGAATTAATAAATGATGGCGCTCCATATATACATATTTTTATAGACTGAGGATGCTGGCCTGTGCTGGAACATCACAGTCTCTGCAGAGCACGACACATGGCCAACAAGACTGAGACCAACTGACCTTTGACCCTGACCGACAGGGTAACTTGAGAAGGCACTGTCAATGACTGACTCTGAGGTGTACCTGACCAAACTTGACTTTACAACCTGACAGTGTGAGTGTGAGTGAGTGTATGTCTGCATCTGATCAGTGCAACTGCATGATTTAAAACAATGACTAATCAAGCATGTTTTTGGACTAACACATTATTTCTGGGGCTCTGTGTGAAATGAGAGGTTTCCTAACATTCCACAAAAGGGGAAACCGCACATGTGACCCGTTTCTAATCTGCTTGATATTTCACTCCCACAGGAGGTGGCGGTTTGCAGGATGTGAAACTCAAACTAAAACATGAAGATTCTGTTTCTTTTAGGACTGAAAGATGGAGAGAAACACTTCATTTCACTGAAGTGTTTACTGTGGAAATGATGGATGTACATTTGGGAAAAATGTTTGGTATTTTTTTATAATCCATTATTACCTGAAGGTTTTCTTCCCATACATGATTTTGTTTACACATGAGTTAATGTGTAAAAAAGGGGGAGTGTAAACTTCACAATGTACATTTTTCATTTAAGGACTGAAAGGAACCTGCTGCCCCAACTCGATTGTTCAATCTGACCATTGATTGACAGTTTTAGAATTGACCTGCTCCATATCTGATATAGCAGGTAACACAGATAAAGAATCAGTGGCCAAGGGGCTACTGTGAGAGATGTAAGTCCAGAATGGAATACTGAAGAAGCTGACCTGTGAGTAATGTTTCAACTAATGTTTCAACAGGTATTAAAGTAACTGAGGTTTGAAATGTAGAAAGAACATATTTACAGTTAAAGCTAAAACATAGTAATGTAATGAGACACAATTTAATTTAGACAACATCGTGTAACTAGTCTGGTAAAGAAGTAAAAGCCATAGACTTTATTGTTTAGGTCATTATGGGGATATACATTTCATCTACATTTATAATAGAAAGACATTTGATGACAGTTTGTTGGAATTCTGTATTAATTTTTTCAGCGGGATAATATCTAAGCACTGACGGGTAAAGCAGTATCACCAGGAAGCCATTCACTTTGTTAGTATTGTGATTTTGGTTCTTTTTAAATCCATAACATTAGTGTGTTTCTTTACCAGAAACATTAGCAGTTCAAATCATATTTAGATTTTTAATGGGATCTCAAGGATTTCATTTAAAAATAAACACAGATGCTTGTCAGAAATTCAGAGCTATTGAAATATGTTATTTAGTTTACCTAAAGATGTTGGGGTTCTTATTTAGTTGGCACAGTCCAAGTATTACGATTCTGAAGCTGCACAATTAATTTAGAAAACCTGTTCACAGACGTCTGTTGTTTTAAGACACCCCACCAACAGGCTCCAAGTGGCTTACGCAGTGGTGGGTCAAACAGCCGAGAGCCCCAGAGCCCGGAGCGTAGGCTTGAGGGATTTGTATCAGATTTCTCCACACAGGTTGTTGACGCCAAAAGGGGGACCCGAGACACAGCAGAGTTCGTCTGGCTGAAGGTCATCAGGACAAAGTGGATCAACCCCAGGCTCTCCGGCCCCGACCGAGTGACCCAGCGGATCTCTCATGCCGTCCGCATAGGAGGAAAGGGGGACAGCTCGTACCACGGGAGCCAGTGTGCGGCGGGGAAACCACCTGCTAGGACCAGGGGACGACATCACGACGGATCTGGCTCTCGTCATGGAGGTCGACTCGGATGCTGTCATCAGCGGACTGGAGGAGAAGGACCTCGAGGACATCCATGCAGCAGACGACTTGTCGAGGCAGCAGAGGAGTCTACTTCTCTCTGATCAGTTCCACCCGTGAAGGGAAAGCCGCATCTCCCCCTCCCTATCAGCTGTTCGTTGTGGGCTATCCCTTTGGGGGGGCGGGGGGGGGGGGGCGGGCAGGCAGGCTGATGATTCACCACCAGGAGACTGCTTCTTAGCACTCAGCTGCCCCCTCATGGTTCCTTCACTGCCATGGGAAGTGATGTTCTGTTCCTTCACGATTTCAAGTACTTTGGATCTCAGTTTCTGATGGATTTATACGATATTGGGGGACAGACACAGTAGATATGTTTCAAAATGCCTTGTGTAAGTTTATCTCTTGAGAAGGAGATAAAAATGGGGAATTGTAGGGAAATATTTGTATGTATTCATGTTAGCAAACTATGAATAAGCTTAAAATGGGAAATGATTTGTGTAAAAACTGTGAGCTGGATTTGGGGCCTGTTGACATGTGGTATTGAGAACAAAGGAAGATGGGGGAAGGTGAGGGTTTGACTTACAGTCAACTCAGATCTAGAAGATAATGAAGCTAAGCTACTGTGATTGGGGAGACTTAAGATGTGAGGTGTTGGTGATATTTGGGCAGCCAATCACGGAGGTCTGGAAGGGAGGATCAGATAACTCCTCCCATTGTAAGCAATGTATTAAACACAGGAACCACGCTGTGTTCAGCCTCTTTCCTCTGGCTGGCTCACGTGAGTATCAGGTAAATATGGGATCCCAAAGATAACTGTATTGAATTTGTACTGTATTGATTGTATTGCATTGTCATATTCAGAGTTGGGTGTAACGCGTTACTGTAATAATATTACTTTGTCGGTAACGGAGTAGTGTAACGCGCTACTTTTATAATCCAGTAATCACACTACAGTTACTAACATTGCCCCGACACGCGTTACTTCGTTACTTTCTAAAATCAGTCATAATCAAACCTCAACAAACACCTGCAAAGAACACATGCTAGGTGAAGCTAACGCACATAGCTGTTGTTTATTTATATCACACACACGTAGTTCTTCTTCTCTGTTTTCCGGTTGTTGCTTGTTTTGAATGACGAATACACACTACCGCTGCCTGCTGGTAAGGAGAGTTATTGCCACTCACGCATGCGCAGTTCGTACGTGCTCGGCTGAAGTCTGGCTCCAGTGCAACACATGGCCAACATGCAGGAGAACACGCTGACGCAACAGCGTGAGCAGAGATAGACTGCGCAAAATATACAGATAGCAGGAGACAGAGGACAGCCACGGTCAGATAGGAAAACATTCAGGAGCTATCTGGATCAGTCTTATGCGACAATGGAAACTGAACTAAAGAGAACATTTGAAACTTTAGCAGTCTGCGTGATCTGCCTGTAGGGAGGGGCGGGCCGGCCCTGCGAGTAAAGTAACGAGTAAAGTAACGAATTACTTTATGTAGATAGTAACGAAGTAGTGTAATATATTACTTTTTTTTTAAGTAATATGTAATATGTAATATATTACTTTTTTTTAGTAACGACCCCATCTCTGGTCATATTACCATTAAAGTAGATTATTGTTTAAACGGTTACTTGTATGCTCTGGATTCCTTCCTGTATGATAACCAGCTTGTTAGGGACGCGCGGAGATTTGAAAAGCGGACTAGTAATCCCTCAAAATCTCTATCACCACCTACAAATGGGTGGCTCAATAAGACTGATAATTGGTGCAGTGTTTAATGTGGAATGTCTGCGTAAGGAAAATTATGAAGCATTTATTAGGCTTGCAAAGAAATCCCCTGTGACATGAATTCAGTCTCGTGAGAGATAAATTAAACAGGAAAATAATTCCACATAATGCCAACTGATTTGTACCATTTTTGGTGATTCTGAAAGAGACTCTTGTCTACAGGTATGAAAACTAAAATCATAAGCAAGTTTTTGTATGTTACGATGGATAAAAGATACCCGCCTAATGTTACCCTTTGGTGTATATATATATATATGAAAGATTTGCTGGCTATCTCAAGGGGCAATCACGTGCTGTGTATGAGGGTCTGGTCACCTTCTCTGGATGTTGTGCATTGTTCCATGTTAAAATGTGAAATATTCAATAAAGAGTATTTCAAAAATATATACGTATTAGCAAGATTATTGGCAAAGTATTGTTACACATTCAAGGGATTTCATGTGATCAGTAGCTCTGTAGTACTAATACTTGTGAACAAATACTATACAGGAAATTACTCAGCATAGAGATATAACTTTTAAGAAAACAAAGCTACAAAACACCCAACATAACTTTTATAAAAGAAAGCTCACCTATGGTGTAAAGAAATGTAGGTCGGGGGAAAAAAAGCTGTATGTCTCCAAGATGAGCTTCAGCAACACAAACTGTCCAGAGTTACTGATGAAATGGTAGAGAGCTGCCTTGTTAAGTTAAACCCAACAAGAGGCAGAGAATGCTCAGTTTGTTCATTCAAGTGTGCCAAACGCTGACAGGGCATGAAAGCATTTGAGAAAGTATGTTTTGTGACACATGCATTTAATGCATGTGACATGGATTCAACAAGGCCGCATTTTACTCTGTGTGCGTGTGTTTGAGGCATATAGAGCTAGAAGAACAAAGTCATTTAGCAATGTTGACCATTACATGTCTGCCCAAAGCTAAATATATCACAGTGGAAAATCTGTGGTGTTCTAGATGATGACATACAGTATACCATCACTGGAAATCTTATCTGCTTTATTCTGCATTCACATGAGACATAAAACAGCTGCACTTTTATAGTTGTAATTTTGCCTTTTCTAATGCATTATAATGGTATACTCTGATAATGCTCATTGATGATATCTGAAATGGTGTCCCTTCCCGGTTGAAGTTTTAATTTTGTTTAACTTTGCTGGTAGGGGGTCAGGTGTGCTTTGTTCATGTAACCAAACCTAACAGTAATGTCAAGAGTACTGCAGAGATGTACAACTCTAAGAGCAATAAGGAGGATCATTTAAACTGATGGAGGGCAATATAGGTAGATGACTCCCCTTTCTTTTTCTATATTGGATTTTTTGTTTATCAAAGAAATGACAGTTTACCTCAGCATTCATCCACCTGTTCACTCAGGAAATAGCAATTATATTCCAGTCTATGGTGTAATTACAAATCCCAGCTTGCTCCTTGCTGTCACAAGAATTAGGTTTCTGAAACAAGGGAATAAGAATTACACACTAATATTGTCAGGATCTTGTAAAGTCTCCCGAGGAAACGATCTCACGTAAACCTGTCTGCCAGTCTCTGCAGTCGCATTTGCCATCAGTCATTTGTTCTTAACGATCTAGAATTGTCAGATAAAGGAATTCTTCCAGGAATGATGTGTCAGAGCATGTAATCACAATAATCTACAACTAGACAAGCATTCTCATTAAAGTTACACAATACCTTTTAGTTTCCAAAGATTAATCTTTCCGTCAACAACTTTTAAATATTGATTACATTACAGATGGTCATTGCAACACTTGTGGACATTTAGCAAAGCACAGTAGTGAGACTAGCTTTTCTTCTCTTGGAAACCATTTTGCATCCTGTGGAGGCTATTTTTAAATAACATTAGAAAGACTGATTCTTATTATTACATTATAAGCTTATTGTCCTTATGTGGCTGTGACTTTGGAATAAATAGATGTCTTTAGCTTGCAATACTAATGTAGCAAGGTGACACTAATGCAGACACTGGAAGAATACAAAGAGTTATTCATGAACAGGACATTAGCTCCGGCCTTGAGCTTTGGGTGAGCTCCGCTCCCATACACAGCTAGGAAGCAGCCTTATGAAGATTCCACTTTTTCTGTAGAGACGTTAGAGAAAACAAATTACGTATGATGGTGCCAGAGTAGGGAGGGACTTCCACAGGCCGGCCGAATGCTGATTGGAGGATCGTGTTGCCAAGAGACTTTTGTCAAAGTCTGTGCACCTACCAAAGAGACCCAAGTCCAAACCATGGTATCTCTTCAGCTAGTCTTGACCAATCATAAATGTACGGGCAACGCCCTGTGTAATAAAAATGTATTGACGCACAAGGTTCGCGGCTCTTTCCGGAAATAGTAGTTACGCTTTGCTGCCTGTAATTTCTATGACGTGAGTCCTTGGCCAAGTGAATATATATATTTTGTTCTCTCATAATAAATAGTTCAACTTAGAAGTTGTCTGTCTTTCCTGGAAAAGCCCATCAAAATTCCAGGAACTTCTAACTTCATTTACTAACTTCATTTACTAACAAAAACAGACACACCATTTAGAAATACCATCTGTTAGTACATTTCCACATGCTCATTGTAGGAATACAACGCTTATTGTCCAAAGGGCCTTATTTCTGTTTTAATCTGCCTGGTCGGTTTTAAATTAGCATTGAAAGAACATTTTTAGCATATTGCCATGATAGCATAATGCCTAATGGTTTGAGTAAATGAGCTTTTATGTTGCATTCAGAATTCCCAACTTGACCAATGAACCCTAATGATAACAAAATACTCAACACTTATGTCTCACTGTAATAATGCAAGTCTGATCCTATAACATTACATTTAAATGTGTGTGCATGGGTGGCAGGATAGTAATGAGTCGCTGGAGGCTTATAGAACCAGAGGCAAAACATTATAATTATGTGAGCTGCAACAAATATGAGGATTAAATGTCTAGTTGTGGGGAACTCTGTATTATTTATTTATGTATTCATTAAATGATCTTAGTCGTAAAAAGATGGAAAATGAAAACGTTTACATATTATTGAAACAGGCATGCTCGAGGCTCTGCCTAGACACACTGGTGTTTTGAGCTAAATGTTAGCATGACCTAATGCTTACATAATGATACAAGACTGATGTTAAGCAGGCAATGTTTACTATCTTAATTACGCACGTTAGCATTTGGCCTCAAAGCAAAAATTGGATAAGGCCAAATGTTGACCCTATGATGGTGCGACTGAAGTTATCAAAATTAATCCTGAATGTCATGATTATATTGCCAAGTCAACGCGATGTGTGACATTTTCTAAATTAAAATGTTTTCCTTATAGCTCTACTGGTAGAGATGGCAGCCCATGCCACATTTGCCACATGTCGTCCTCTCTGTCTCCAAATTTAAATACTGTATCTTTCTGCTATTACAATCTAGTCACATATTTTAAATAATTATGTTCATATAAACACCAATATCAATATATCATTGCATCAAAGAGAAATCAGAACAATACTTTTGTTTTCTATCCCAAATTTCCTGTGAGAACATTGCAAGACTATATCTGAAAAAGGCATTGAAGCGCTCACTGTGCAGCTCACAACTCAGACATGAAAGACCAAGGCGCTCCACCTACTGTAGGTATACATTTGCAAGGCATTTCCTTCCAGAAGTTCTTTCATTCTTTTGCAAGATTTTATTATCCTGCTGAAATGTATAGAAGGAAGGACTACACTTGATCGGGCCGGTAATTCCTCTCAGCTTCCAATTACTCACTTTATTCTGAGACTGCTTTGTTTTCCACAATACTCCTCACCCCACATGACCAATTCTCTCTTCTTACTCTTTCTCGCTCACTAGCCCTTTTTACATGAACATATTTGTATGCGCATTTTGAACTTCAAACAAAAAACTGTATAATAATGTCAAAATTCCATAAAACGTTCTTAGTGGCTGAAAAAAAGCTTGCTTTAAAGCTCACTTGAGGGAATTTCTGCCTATGTTGAAAAAGAGTCAATGTGCTAAATGCTAATATGGAGACGGTCCTGCTCAATTTACCAAAGACTGGACATAGCGAAAACTAAACTCACATGACTGATGAGCTTATCAAATATATATTAAAGGTCCCATGTCATGGCCATTTCTACTGATCATAATTCCATTGTTGAGGTATACTAAAGTAGATTTATACTGTGCAATCTTCCAAAATCGCATTGGTTTCTCATACATTACCTCTGTATGTGTAGTATGTGTATTCACTCTGTCCTAAACGGCTTGTTGGAGCTCCTGCCCCCCCCCCCCCCCCTCCCTCCCTATGAGCCCAGTGGCCGTCTGCGAGACAGCGAGCCACAGCGAAGCCCAACCCGAACACACACACGCAGCCTGGCTGGGAGTTTGTGTGTGTGTTTTGCTCACACACCGACTCAGCCTCGCTGCGTCCCGCCGTCTCAGGGAGGAGAAATTGGTGGAGTTGCAGCTGAGAAAAGATTGTGTCTGTGTGAGGAAGTCCGCGGATTGATCAATTTGGACTAATCCACAGACTTAACGTAACGTAACGGCTCCACTGATCTCCATTTGGGTATGGGCACGTCACTGTACCCAGGAAGAAAAAGAGAAATCTCCAACGAGGCGTTCTGGGGCAGCAGAGACAGGTATTTTCTGTGTTAGAGTTTTACTCGCTACAGCAGGGGTAAGCAATGATTTTTTACAAGGGGCCACTTCAGAAACTCGAGCTGCTCAATATACATTTTCTCCCATTATAGAATGCAGTATATTACATATTTGTATGAGCTGTTACTGGTAATCATAAGAATGTTCCCTTACAATATGAAATTGTGGAGAGGGCCAAATAGGAAAATACTTCTATAGAGGTAATAAACATTAAAAACAATAATTTAATCAGTATTTAATTACATTTTTGACATGTTAATCTTCACAAACCAATACTGAAAAGGTGTTTTACAGTATGTTAAAGATAAGAAATTAATCAGCTTTATACAAAAATAAATGAGTGCTTTTGATTTTTGTTTTTCTGTTAATTTTAATTAATTGTTCGGTCTTGGGCTTGAACAAGTGCACGGAAATCTGGTTCAATGTCTGAGGTGGATATACGAAGGACAGCTGAGAGGTGATCATCAGTGATAGAGGATCTGTATCTGGATTTGTTGAACTTCATCACTGAGAATGTCTGTTCATATGTGTAGGTAGATCCAAAGAGGACCATCATCTTCTGAGCACGTCTCCTCATGTGTGGAAAGTTCTCCTCTTTCAGGGAAGAGTAAAACTCAGGCAGTGAGACTGACCTAAAGTGCTCTGACAGAAGTGTGTCAGACTGCAGGTCAATGAGTTCAAGCTGAACATCGCTGGGTGCTTCATCCACATGGCATGTAAATGGGGAAAAGATCATGTTAATTTCATTCTCAACTGTTTTGAAGTCTTTGAATCGCCTTGAAAACTCACCATGCAGTGCTTCTAACATGGATGAGTACCTCTGGAGGTGATCAGCTGATGGTGTGGCTTCCTTCAGTGTTGGCATGTGCGTGAGAATGTTGTCCTCCATTTGGCTTGAGAGAAGCTGCAGCTTTCTCATGAAAGCCTTCACTATACTGTACATGTCATGCACAAAAAGGCCCTTGCCTTGCAGTTTGACATTTAGTTCACTCATACGTCTGCCATCCAGTCTGCATCTGAAAGCTGTGGGATGTCGTTTCCTTTCTTCACACAGAAGTCTTGAATCTCTTCTCTCAGGTCCCATACTCGTTTCAGCACTTTTCCCAGGCTGAGCCACCTGACAGCTGCATGGTAGGGTATGTCACGATGTTCAGTCTCACTTTCCTCCAAAAGTGCAACAAACTGTCTGTGATTCAATGCTCTTGCCCTGATGAAGTTAACTAGTTTAGTTACAACATCAACAACATGGTTAATTTTTAACACTGACTTACACAACACTTCCTGATGTATAATATAATGCAAAAAATGCGACAGAGTCCAACAAACACTCCTTAATGAACTCTCCGTCCGAAAACGGTTTACTTTTTTTTGCAATTGTGTGGGATAAGACATAACTCATCTTGACAGCTGCATCTCTGGATGTGGAATGTTTTGTGAAAAGTTGTTGTTGGCTTTGCAGCTTAGCTAGCAAAGCATCCGACTCCTTTGCCCGCTCTTCCTCAGACAGGTTCTTGTATTTATCTGCGTGTTTGGTAGCATAGTGGCGACTCAAATTGTACTCCTTCAACACAGCGACCCGCGCACCACAAACTAAACACACAGCTTTACCTATCACTTCTATAAATAAATACTTAGCGGTCCATGTCCTGTTGAAAACGCGGCATTCAGTATCGATCTTTCTTTTTTTGCCGTTTGCGGACATTTCGAGGACTAGCCGGCCAGCATCACTCGTAGCTGTTCACGGCACGCACAATTACGTAAATTAAAAAAACAAACAGCAGCACGCTTTTCAAAATAAAAGCAACACAGTTAGAAACGTATTTACGCAATACAGCTGTGTTGCTTTTATTTTTTATTATGTTATAATTTATGATCAACTTCACATATGTTATTCAAGATATGTAGACTTCCCTGATACTTGACATGCTGGGGATCTTAAGAAGAATGTCTCCTCCGCCAACTACTCTCCTGTCCTGCATACCTGCTGCTTCTTCATACAGAGTAATAAAACATGTTTAAGCTAACTACTCCACAATGTTTGTAGCAATTCAGTCCTCACATCATGAAAGAATAAAACAGAGCGTCAGGCCGTTGTGTCCTTGGGCAAGACACTTCACGCGGATTTGCTCCTGTGGGTATTGTCCACAGTACATGTATGATATCAATGTGTACTTGTAAAAGCGCCTCGATGACTTCGAGGCGTCAAGATGGACGGTGTGGCGCAGTGCGCTGTGCAATGATCATCAGATCAAGGGGTGAAACCCGCCGCTGCTGCGTCTGTAAAGCCGTTGTGTCCTTGGGCAATACACTTCACCTGAACTTGCTCCTATGGGTATTGTCCACAGTGGTGACCATTGCATGTATGATATGTGTAATGTGTATTGGTGAAGCGCTTTGAGCATCTGGAAAAGCGCGATAATAAATGTAAGGAATTATTAATTATTATTATAATAGAACACAAACACAGGCATTGTTCAGCAATGAATACACACATTCTTTCTATCCTGCTGCCCTCCAGATGTCACATGTCTTTCTTCATGAAAGCCATATTTGTAAATGTTTAAACGTCATGGGGCCACAAGATCAGTCAACTAACCAAAGTTAACTGTCCTTGTAGCCTAAAGCCATCACCGAACTTCCTCTCAACTCGAGGTCAGCCTACTTGGAATGAATACATTTATTGATAATTCAGCCGACTATTGTCTCCAGGCCTCTTTATGGGTCTGCAGGATATGCATCATTAACTACTCGGGGCCTCTAACTGCAACAAGACTTTCTTTAAAATACTTCTCAACGGGTAATATTTTCACTCAAGGCAGAAATCACAGGCTATACTAAAAATGGGACAATTAAAAGGAATATACCAGAAAGACGCCTTATTGAACTTTCTGCTATAACACGCTAATTTAATACTTCAAATACTTCAAATTATACCTCAATGGTCAATAAATCTTGCTTTGTTTCCTGTAAAATTATTGAACTTAAAGGTGGAAGGTAGGGCAGTGAAAACTGAGGGCAACGTTATTAAGTTCATAACAGCATTTCTATGAACTGTTAGAAATTAAAATCAATGTTTTGATGGCATAATGTATCTTAAACATACCGTCAGTTTAAATGCTGTCTTATACTGAAAAACCAGAAGTTCTCGCGCACAATGTCTGATGTAAGGCTTTTATTCTGAAAAACCTTCATCTCCGGTTAGCATTTAGCATGTGGCTAATATTCCTTTCCCTATAGAGGTGAATTTCGAAGTGAATTGATATGGAGTGATGCACACCGAAACCTACTGATTTTAACACTACAACTATAGACGTTGAGATATTATTATTGCTGAATATTAAATGAAGGTACAATTTATTTTAATACGTTTTTAGACATGAGTAGCATGTGACAACATCCGGAACAACAGGAAACCAAACTGCTGTGAAGTATTTCCTGTATTTTTAGAGTATTAATTACAGCGTTTAAAAAGTATTAAATGAAAAGCCATGAAAGAGATAAGGAGGAGAAAAGGCGTGTTTAGTTATATATTGAATGTACAATATCTGAATCCTCTTATGCGCAACAACGGACATTAAATACGTGGAGGGCCGGCCCCCAGCAGCGCCAACCGGCCCACAGGGAGGAGCCAGCAGAGGATCTTTAACAGCTGGAAAGGTGGAGCTCGCCCCTTTACTTCCCTCAGAGCCCGAGAACACAGCTGTTGCTCTCACCACTGAACCATCTTCTGCTTGTAACATTACCGCGCCTTTTATTAATTAAAGTACCCATTTGAACCTTCTCAGAGACTCAATTAGTATCCTTTTTTAAAGCTTCTCTCCTGGAGTGGAGTGCACCAGCTGGGCGTAAGCTGGGCGTAACTCTACGTCCGACGTAGAACCGAAGGTTAAGACCAAACTAAAGTTATGACTAGTGCACCACTTAGGCTTAAGCCCTGTATGTGTTGCGCCCGGGTGTAACTTTTACGCCTATTATGGAGCAGGCGTAAATCGGAAAGAGAGACTCGTATCCATAGTAATGTAAAACAGGCAAGAAGGAAAATAACTATGGCAGTGCGTCTTGTTTACATGTTGTAACAACGAAAGGGCATTAAGACGAGAGAGTCGTCCGTGATCGAACAAACCCACTGGATATCTATTCAGTGAGCTGATGGAGAGGTTTCGTTTCGGTAGACAAGCCCTTTTTGATTTAATCAAGGAGATCTCCCCTCAACAACAGAACGGATCAGACAGAAACGCTGCGCTCTCCCCAACCTTGCAGGTGCTGATTGCGCTCAGATTTCACTTTAATACTGTGGGAGACATGATTAATGTTCATCGCACAACTGCATGTCGGGCTAATAGACAAGTTTCCTTGGCTCTCCAGCGGCGCCTTAGGAATTAAATTCACTTACCAACACAAGAAGAAGAAGCAAAATCCTCCTGGCATCCGTGAAGATATCGGTGGACAAGTTAAACACAATCACATAATAAACAACACAAAGCCTTGTATATTTGTAATATGAACGCTGTTTTTTTGCAATTGCATTTCAATAAGCTCCCATTGTGACCACATATTTTCATTAGGCCGTTTTATAGCCTATTTTATTCAAAAAACACACACAAGAACATTAGATAACATTTGGAGAACTATTAACATGACATTGAGATAAAAACAAACAACAACTATGATTAGAGAATGGTGAATGACAAATCGTCTTCTTCAGTGATTATTTGCTGATTCTTAAGAATTATAATTTTGAGTCTTAATATCTCCTTCTCCAGCTCAATTTTGTCATGTTCCGCTCTCAGTTGTGCGGTCTCCACCTCCACATGAACGATCTCTTTCTCCACCAGTGCACGCTGTAGCTCTGTAAAATCCTTCTTTCTTTTTCGGGGTGTGGGCGTAATTTTTCTCTTCTTTTGGTTTCTGTTATCCATGATTTCGTTATCCAAGTCTTAGTTTGCTCTGAATGGAGGAGTTTGAGTGTTAAATTATGTAGACGTGTGTTGCTTGGCAACACTTACTGTTTCGCGTGTATTCACAATCTTAAGACCAGGTGCAGCTACGACCGAGACTAGTGGTCTAGGGGATTGCAGAAAAATCGTGCAAATGATGATACAAGCATCACATTTGGCACACTTGTTCTCCAAGTGGTACTAATCAAATCTGCCTGATTGGCCAATTGAAAATCCGAGATGGCCGCCATCTTGGATTTTCAATCAAGTCAGGTTTGGTGCACTCGGTGTAAATTTGAATCACTGAGTCGAACGTAGCTAAGCTTTAAGACCTACTTTTTTACGCCCAGCTGGTGCACTCCACTCCTGGACGCAAGTATAACAAGCACAGTTAACAACTGACTGACCCCAAATAATAAAGAACAGCAAGGGCAGTAACAGTGGGGCTGGATAGGACTGTGTTGATTAATAAATACTTCAATTTTTTTTTTCAAAAGAGGACATAATGCTTATAGCAGGCATGACAATCACTCACCTTTCGGCGAAATTCGCCGTTTTGAATCCAAAATAGGTTGTTTGTGTGATTCATGTAGATCTGCAATAAAAAAAAATGTGGGGTATGGGGGGGTCTGGGACCCGGAGTAATCTGCGGCCGCGAGCTGTTATGTGCCATCATGACACGCATGGTGTTCTTTTATTATATATTATAATGCAGCGCGAGCTGTGTGCTCGAGTCTTCCTGCCTGTCGGCTCTGCTGCTCCGCGATGATGGTCTAGCTTCAGCAGCCACATTACCTACGGGTTCGTTCGTTAATATTAACTGTGCGGTCCGGAGTCACTGTGGTACAGACTGGACCGCTGGTGAACAGCTGTTAAGAGCAGAGCTCCCTGTCGGAGCGCGATGTGCACTGAAACGTTTTTCTGTCGCAATATTACCGTTGAGCTAGCTAGCTAGCATACATTGTCACTATCTGCTAACGTTAGCTTTAGCCTTCGTTTTCTAACAGTTTTTTTTTCATAGGCTATAAACGGAGGTGGTATAAGTATAGGTCTTGTACTAGAGTAAAAGTAGAAGTACTCATATCTTGTACTTGATTAAAAGCAGAAATACTCAGATCTTGTACTTAAGTAGAAGTACTCAGATCTTGTACTTGATTAAAAGCAGAAATACTCAGATATTGTACTTGAGTAAAAATAGAAGTACCCGAGTGTAGGAAGGAATACTCTGTTAGTAAAAGTACTGCATTCAAAATGTTCCTCAAGTAAAAGTAGAAAAGTATTCTCATCAAAATATAGTGAAAGTAGCGACAGTTTAAGTAGTCGTTGTGCAGATTGGTCCATTTCAGAATAATATATATGATATGCTTTATAATGATTGATCATGAAAGTGTTCTCAAAGCTGGTAAAGGTGCAGCTAGTTTGAATGACTTTGTATAGGCTACTGCAGGGTAGCTTGTGGATTTACTCCAGGTGGAACTAAAGTCTGATTCAACACTTGATTAGATTTCACATCATTCATCCACATCTGTAAAGTAACTAAAGGTATTGATACATGTAGTGGAGTCAAAGTACACCATTTACCTCTGAACCGTTGTGTGGATATGCCCTGACGCCCGTCAACCCCTGCCCCAACTGTGGGTAAGCCTATTTAGGCTAAGGGTAAGGGAGCACACCCTGACAGAAAAGCAATGCGCTGGCGGTGCGCTATAGGCGGGCCTTAAAAAACCAAGGACCCGGCAGCCTCCTGCAGCCAGGATGGGGGACTGGTCGTCATGGGTCACCCACGCCACTGGGTTTATCTCATCGTGGTGAAGATAGTGCTACTGGGAAGTGCGCACCCCCTATGGCACTTAAAAACTTCCTTGCGCAGGTATCCACCTCTGACCATGGTGAAGTACCTGGACCTTACAGCGTGTTGAAGTCTGGCGGCGATGGGGTTCTGGCGACGGGAGCAGGTACGAATGAACTGGAAGCTCTTAGCTAAGAACCCTGCACGGCAGCAGCACAGGGTATAGGTCGCTAACGGCTGGGACTGAGCGGAAGATGTTTTCGGCAGACCCCTGTGCGTTGAGCAGCCCTATTTAGGGGCCACACTGCTCACCCCAATTGGGGAAGGGCCTAGAAAAGGTGGCCTAAAAATTGCCCACTCAACCTCGCCTGGATAGGTTACCGCACCTATCGGGCCATTCCATTACCGCAGTCGAAATACAAATACAAATTACGGACGGAAATCATGCAACTTAAGACTGGCAACATGGAATGTAAGGACTCTCCTGGACTCGTATGGCAGCTCTGACAGACCTCATAGGAGAACAGCATTGGTTGCTGCTGAGCTGAGTTGCTACAACATCGACATTGCTGCTCTGAGTGAGCCCTCGTTCCAAACACTGGCACCTGATAGACTATGTCATTGTGAGGCGAAGTGACATCAGAGACGTTCACATCACCCGTGCCATGAGAGGTGTAGAATGCTGGACAGATCACCGTCTGATCATGGCCAAGGTCCACATGCAAGTGCGCCCCCCACTGCGGCTGCAAGGACCCAGAAGGAGGTGACTAGATTGCACCCGCCTGGAAAACCCTGATGCAAGAAATGAATTTCGTTGCTCTCTGGCTGAGAAACTAGGGGGGGTGGAGTTGTCCTTGAGCTCATCTGAGAACACCATGGACCAGAAATGGAATTCTATCAGCTCGGCTCTCTATGAGGCAGCAGCACAAACAATTGGCTATAAGAGCAAGAACCACCAAGACTGGTTTGATGAAAACTCGGAAACCATCCATGACTTGCTGAAGGACATGCACAGAGCACATCGGGCAACGTTAAAGAGACCCTCGTCCAGTAGCGCCAGGCAGCAATGGCAGAGAATTAGTCGGGAAGTACAAAGGGCTACTCGGGTCATGCAGAATGAGTGGTGGACTAAAAAGTAGGGATGCTCCGATCGATCGGTCACCAATCAAGATCGGCCGATACCCACTCTCTGCCGATCGATCGGTGCTCTCTAAACATGCCGATCGCGAGAGCCGATCGCATGACGTAAAATACATGACACTTTTCTCTGTGTGCGGCAAAACAAGCTCGCCAAAATGGCTTCACCGGTCTGGCATTATTTTAAGGTGTCCGAAAAAGACAGTAAAATAGCGGTATGCAACTTGTGTGAAGCAGAAATCCTGCAGCTCCGCCCGCCGGACCGGTAAGCGCAGCGAAACACACACACAGGGAGAACCAGACCGCAGTTCATTTCCTCATATTCCAAACGAGAAATTACGGTAGCAAATCACCCGGTTCTTTACGACCAGAACTATTAACGGGATACAAACCGGAGGAACCAGGCATGGAGGGAGGTGGCAGAGACAGTGGGTGAAACTGGTAGGTTTTTGCCTGTTTGGGGAGTTTATATATATATATTGCTCGCATAAAATCCCCGGGGTTTTTTGCTTTGTATGTCGGGGGCGGGAGATTCATGTGATTGGTTGTTGGTCGCGTTGCTCGCAAAAAATCCCCAAGCTTTCAGACCATGTTTCAGACACGCCCAGCTCCAAGATTTTCAAGATTTTTGAAAAGCTGCTGTGTCGACGTACCGTAAGAGTTAGACCTAACACACTTAGCTATTTTATCTACCTCTGGAACAAGATAAACTAGTTATTATAAATATATGTATTCTTCATTGTCGGGTCACTCATTACTGGATCAGTGAGCTGCATGAGATGCTGTCAGGAGGGAGAGAGGAAAAGAGAGCGCTTCCGCTAATTTCTCCCGTGTTATTATCAAAAGTGAATGTAAACTTGATAATAATGTACATCATTTGAATGTAATAATTAAGTTGATTGTTGTTTGTGGAAGCTCCAGTGAATGAGCCCCATTAACTGAGTTTTAAACATCACTTTAAATGGAAGATTTAAAGTGATGTTTAAATCTTCCATTCAGGCCCCGCCCACTCGATCAGATCGGCGATCGGTATCGGCCGATACTGATTCCGGCGATCGGCCCCAAAATGGGTGATCGGAGCATCCCTACTAAAAAGGCACACGAAATCCAGTCTTTTGCCGATAAAAAAGACTTGCACAACTTTTACAATGCTGTCAAGAAGATCTACGGCCCAATAAGCCGCTGTATCACTCCCCTGAAAACAGCAGATGGCCTGACAGTCCTGAAGGACCAGCATAGCATTCTGCTGATATGGGCTGAACATTTTGGTACCCTGCTAAATCAGGACTCTGATGCAGACCCCACCGTCCTTGACGACCTGCCTACCACAGGTGTGGACTCGAGTCACATGACTTGGACTCGAGTCACACTCGAGTTACCAATTTGATGACTTGAGACTCGACTTGACAAAATCACAAAACACTTGCGACTCGACTTGGACTTGAACACCAATGACTCGGGACTTGACTTGGACTTGAGCCTTCTGACTTGAGGTGACTTGATAATTTAATTCAGAGGTCTCAAACACGCCGATCGCAAGATGCCGCTAGAAGAGCAGACTCCCGTCGGGGAGAGCAGAATCTTCAGCCGCATCTACTCTTGCTGAGAATCCGTGCATGCAGGGGCGGTGTGATGGACACTTATGTGCAGCAATGCAGAGCCAAGGCTCAGGAAAGGATGGAAGCAGGAGCAGCTTTAGTCAAACACTGATATTTATTGAGACTATAATATGGCCGGAGAGGTCACAAAGTACATCAGACTTTCATGTGGGCCACCTAGCAAACTCTGCAAGACAAAGAGTCAAAACATGGATCTGTATATCTAAAAGGGCGGAACCTAAAAGGCCCGCCTTACCTTAATCATTACCAGACATTGGAACACCCGATTGTATTACCAACTCACATGGTCCAACCTTCTCCCCCACAGGAAGGCAGAGGACCTCTTGACCTGTGTCCTCCTCAAGTTACAGGCAAGAGCATATGTGACTTAACGAAAAACATATCTTTGTACATTAACAGTTTCTCAGAAAAGCTGAGAACCTCTAGACACAGAGAGATCGGATTGAAATATTCTCTGACAGGCGGGACTTTATTTTGCTGAGCCACCATGCGGCCAAGCATATGCGAGGACACACTAGGACAGTGGCGAGCCGTGACTTTTATACCTAGTCCCTCTGACCCCCCCTTCCCTCGAAAAAAAATAAGAGATATTACGTCTCAACGTAGACTTCAGCGGAATATCAAAACAGTGGTCCGGGGTGCAAAACGCATCAATGACAGCGACCCTCTACCACACAAAACATCATTTATATAAACACCTATCATGACAGGGCACCCACAGCCAAGTAGCAATTACAAATGAATTAAGTCGGCACGGCGGCCCGCATTGAAAATGACTTAGGCCTACCTTTGATGATCAAATCACTGAAACACAAAGTCCATCCTCCTGTCCTTTTGGATGAAGCACTTGCGGGTCATTCAGCTGATCCTTTGCCACTCCAGTTTATCATTGTAACTCAATCTTGAAAATGACTCGGTTAATAATTTCACAACGATGTCATCACTATCACTGAAGTGAGCCATCATGAACAAACGTATGCTAATCATAAATCTATCGATTAGATTTATGATTCAACAATGATAAAAGTAGGATGGACATGTGGAAATTATCCGGCTGAACACAAAGTGCATTTATCTAACAGGTTTGTTTTCCACAGACCTTATTTCGAGCTATTTTCCAAAATCCTATGGAGAAATTCCATTGCTTTCTGTCGAGGGAATCCGAGCGAAGCTTACTTCCGGGTTTTAGGACGCGTCACTGCACCACTTGCATAGACCTCACAGCGGGCGGAACCTGTCAAAAAGTCCACGAAAATAAAGCCCGCCCATTTAGAGGGAAGATATGATTGGTCAATTGTACTGTCATTTGACATTACTCTCTCGTTGAGTTACTATAGCTGGTCCTCTGTGAATGTAGAGAGGGACCAACAAGCTCTCCCGTCTTCACAGTAACTCGCAGAGATGGCAATTAACCCTTCACATTCCAACAGAAACTGAACAGGCAGATTCGAAGGATTTATTTTAAATACAATTAAATCAAGTTATTTTGGTAAAGTTAAAGAAAAATGTAATAACAAATATAAAAAATATATATATATATATTTTTTTTAAATGTTTTCAAAAAATTTTTTTTAGAATATCTTAGGCCCTCACAGAGGGCCTAGAGGGCCGTAACGGCTCGCCACTGCACTAGGATCATACCATTATGTGAAAGAAGGGTGGGGGGCACAGCAGGTGTAGTGGTACAGGCCAGCTGCACAGAGCGACGGGGAGACGGATTTAAATGCAAGTGCGTCGGAAAAAGTCAAGAATTTAGCGAAAACCGAAAAAATAAGCAGCATCTGGCTGCATTTCAATGATATTGGAGAAAGCAAAGCTGAGTGCAGGATTTGTAAAATGAAAATAACCTTTTTTGGTTACCTTTATTTTGGTAACCACTCAGGATTTACTGTCAGAGGTGGGAGAAGTTCAGATCTTGTACTTAAGTACAACAATACCAGAGTGTAGGAATACTCGGTTACAATAAAAAGTCCTGCATTCAAAATGTTACAAGTAAAAGTACAAAAGTATTAGCATCAAAATATAGTTAAAGTACCACCTGCAGACTAGAGGGATCTAGATGCAGGTGTTCTCTTCCCCATAGAGACCGCCTCGCTGCACATTATCCCTTGCATGAAGATAGATTGTGGGTCCCTTATAACATGTTGTACACAGTGGAAATAAACATTCTGTTTACCTCAACATCAGGGTTCTTATACATTAAACTCCTTCTGAATCAAACCGTCACGGTGGCCTTACCTTACTGTTCCATCTTAAAATAGAAAAAAAACACGTTACTTTACCAGCAGAGAGAAAATTGATTATTAAGTATTATTCTGTTGATCGATGTCATTACATTTGGTGAAAAACACATAATGACTTGTTTATGACTCGTTTTGTCAAAGTTTAGGACTTGGACTTGACTTAAACTTGCCCAACCTGACTTGAGACTCGACTTGGACTTGAGCGCAAAGACTTGAGACTTGACTCGGACTTGAGCTCAAAGACTTGAGACTTGACTCGGACTTGAGCGCAAAGACTTGAGACTTGACTCGGACTTGAGCTCAAAGACTTGAGACTTGACTCGGACTTGCAAAACAATGACTTGGTCCCACCTCTGCTGCCTACACTTCCTCCTATGCACAATCTAGACCAGCCCCCAACCTTCCTGGAGGTCCTATCAGCTATCCGTTCCCTTAAAAACAACAAGTCCCCTGGTAATGACAACATGCCTGCTGAGCTATTGAAACAAGGAGGCTACCTCTGTACAAGAGCATTATACAAGTACATCACCAAGGTCTGCGCTGATGAGAACGTCCCACAACAATGGAGAGACGCCAATGTTGTCACCATTTACAAGAACAAGGGTGACAAGGCTGTCTCTGGCAACAGCAGGGCTATCTCGCTCCTTGCTGTCACTTGTAAGGTTCTGGCAAAGGTTATGCTCCAGAGGCTGATTTAAAAACACCACCGAGTCAATACTGCCTGAATCACAATGTGGATTTAGGAAGAGCAGGAGCACGGTGGACATCATTTTCACAGCTCGACAGCTGCAGGAAAAGTGCAGAGAACAACATCAGGACCTGTTCATGGCCTTTGTCGATCTCTCCAAAGCCTTCGACACTGTCCAGAGAGAACTTTTATGGGAAGTCCTTATCAGGTTTGGCTGCCCCAAAAAGTTTGTCAACATCCTCCGCCAATTTCATGATGGAATGACTGCTCGAGTGACTATAGGAGGACCAGAGTCTTCCCCCTTCCCTGTACATACAGGGGTAAGGCAGGGGTGTGTATTAGCACCAGTACTTTTTAACATCTTCCTGCTATGTGTCACCCAGCTTCTTCACAAGGAGATTGAGGACAGTAGCGGTGTGGCAGTGGACTTTCGTCTAGATGGCAACCTCTTCAACATAAGGAGGCTCCAGGCAACCACCAAACTGCAAAGGGAGAGAGTCATTGAGCTACAGTATGCAGACGACTGTGCTCTTGTATCTCACAGTCCACAAGACCTCCAGTCTGTTCTTACTGCTGCGGTGAGAGCGTACAGCAGGATGGAACGGACGGAAGTAGTTTTCCAGTGGAGTGCCAACATCCCATCTACACCACCTACCTTCACTGCTGCTGGTGAACAACTGTCTGTTGTACCATCCTTCAGATACCTGGGGAGCATTCTCTCTGAAGACAACACCATCGACAATGAGGTCCAAAACAGGATAAAGCAGGCATCAGCTGCTTTTGGGAGACTCCGGCGTAGGGTCTTTCAAAACATGAACCTCCATCTCCGCACGAAGGTCTGTGTCTACCAAGCCATCTGCATCACTACCCTCCTTTACAGCTGAGAAGCCTGGGTAACTTACAGCCGCCACATCAGGGCCCTAGAGCAGTTCCACATACGCTGTCTTCAGCGCATCCTGGGAATCACCTGGCGTGATCGTGTGCCTCACTCTGAAGTACTCTTGAAGACCAACTGCAGGAGTATTGAGGCCACAATTACTCAGCACCAGCTACGATGGCTGGGCCATGTAGTAAGGATGCCCTCAAACCGCCTGCCTCGCAGAGTGCTATATGGCCAGCTGAAGACTGCGTTAAAGAAATGTAAAATCAGACCTGAGGCCCTGGAGGACTCTGCTGCTGACCGTAACACCTGGCGCCAGCTGTGCCGAGATGGGACCCAAATGCTGGAGGAGGAAAGGACAGCCAGGAGACAGGAGAGGAGACTCAGGAGGAACACGCCTACAGTTGCCGTTGCTACTACCACCACATACACTTGTCCTACCTGCAATAGGATTTGTGGGTGCAGGATAGGGCTATTCAGCCACCAAAGAACTCACCGATAGAAGTGGACGTCATCATCGGATTCGATGGACAACCATAAGCGTGTGTGTGTGTGTGTGTATTTTTGCGTTTGTGTGTATTGTGTTTGTTTTTGTGTTGTTATGCCTGCTGTGACGTTAAATTACTCCGTTCTCCGCTTGTAATTATGCCATTACAAGCTTCAAAGTTGTATTCATCATCTGAATTTGCTGAAACAAGTTTAATATTCTGAAAGCCAAGACTTTGTTTATTTGAAATTTAGATGAAAACAAACTTTAACGGACCCTGCCGTGTTATCTACAGAATTCGTACGGGTGCTGGAAATCCTTGAAAATGCTTGAAATTGTACGAGGTGTTTTCAAGGTTTGAAAAGTGTTTGAATTTGGGATAAAGTGCTTGAAATTGTAAATGCTTTACTTCGCTTTTTAGATTAAAAGAAAATAAAGAAGTCGGAGTGCGCTTAATTGCTTCGCTTTGACATAAAACATTTCTGCTCCGGCCTTCCCGCGCTATGCGCGTGACCTGCAAGTGTTTGTGTTACGTGTGACCTGGGAATTCTGATGAGAGTGATAGATGACAGTATGCCAGGAGGTTGCAGTTTCAACAAGCGTTGGCTAGCAGAAGACAAATACAAGCCATGGCTAAGACGAGGGTCAAGCTCACGAGTAGCCTCCTGCAAAGTTTGCAAAAATAACGATGCGAGAGTCTGTGCTGACGAGCCACATGAAAGGTACGCCGTAGTAGAGGATTTTAGATTAGGCTAACGTTGCATGTTACGTTTGTTTAAGCTAACGTTAGCAAGCTGAATAGCGAACTCGATTGAGGGATAATAATTGCAGAGGAGCGTACCTATGTTAATGTGCGCTACAGTCGCCATCCTGTAGTGTTCAGAGGATGAAGCACTCACGGCATTTCGTGTTATAGTCACGAAATACAATCTATTGATTTGACACAGAGCGATTTTAAAAGCAATGTATTTCTACTGGTAGTATGTTTCGTGCCTAAACCAAATGTGACTTGTGTTAGAAATTAAAATCAATGTTTTATGGCATAATGTACCTTAAACATACCGTCAGTTTAAATGCTATTTTATTCTGGAAAAAAACGGAAGTTCTCAATACCAAGCTTTTATTCTGAAAATCCTTCATGACGACATCCGGGACTACCGTCCATTAGTATCATTAAAGTGGCTATTGACGCCGTTAACATGTATTACATATACAGTTATGAAAGAGATAAGGAGGAGAAAAGGCACGTGGAAGTAAGCAATGAATGTAAAATGTCGAAATCCTCTGTTTAACGAGATATCGGACACAGACGAACGAGGGGGGAAGTCCCCTACGTCACTACAGCTCCCAGAGAGGAGGAGCGAACAGCCAGCAAGCGGGAAAGACGAAGGCTTGTGAGATCTCTTCTGCACGGCCATCACAGGGAGAGGAAGGCTGCAGCCTCTCTCTTCTGACTGAACAATATCCTGCTTGTAACATTACCGCACCATATTTTTAATTAAAGTAACCAATTTGAAACCATCTCAGAGACTCCATTTAGTCTCCTTTTTAAGCTTCTCTCCTGGACGCGAGAAAAACGATCACGGTTTACACTTGCTATATCGAAATCAGTCACATTGACCCGAAGACACATTTCCATTTGTGTTACTGGTCTGGGGGAAGCTCGCGAGTGTGTTTGTGTATTTTTGCGTTTGTGTACCGGGGAAACACTTACAAGAAACACCAGCGGCTGTTATGCTTGCTGTGACGTTACATTAGTCCGTTCTCTGCTTGTAATTATGCCGTTACAAGCTTCAAAGTTGTATTTATCATCTGAATTTGCCGAAACAAGTTTAATATTCTGAAAGCCAATACTCTGTTTATTTGAAAACAGATGAAAACAAACGGTCTTTTATCTAAAATTAGTATTATACAAGTAAAACTACATTTTGCTTTAATCCCATGTAATTGTAGAATGAACACAGTCTTCCTTTGAAGATGTATAAGTCAGGTGTCTTGAGTAGTCAAAATTACCTACAAATAATTGTACACATTTGTAAATATTATTTTCCACTTGTTACCATTGTGAGTCTATTTGTATGCAGCTCTGCGTGATTGTGTGGCTACAATTCAGGCTAATATGCTACGAGAGGTGGAATAAGTACTCAGATATTGTACTTGAGTAAAAGTATAAGTACTCAGATCTTGTAGTAAAAGTAGAAGTACTCAGATCTTGTACTTGAGTAAAAGTAGAAATACCAGAGTGTAGGAATACTCTGTTACAGTAAAAGTCCTGCATTCAAAATGTTCCTCAAGTAAAAGTAGAAAAGTGTTATCATCAAAATATAGTTGAAGTAGCGACAGTAAAAGTAGTCATTGTGCAGATTGGTCCATCTCAGAATAATATATTGTGTTTTATAATGAAAGTGCTGTTAAAGGTGCACCCCCCCAGAAACCTCTTGTAATTATAAGATACCATTCACACTTAGAATATTCAATTTCTATCATTGTGTAACAGATCATAATTTTATTTCTCAGGGTTGAATCAATATACATGACTCTTGCTCAATGTGTGCAGCACTTTGCTTTTGTCATAATGTGTTGAGGTCTCCATATTAGGTTGAATAATTCAAACGAAAGTTAATTATAATTGTAAAGTCAAACAGAGCCTAAGGCTTTAATAAATATAAAATAAAAAACAGATTAGAAGTAGTCGAAAAATAATATATATAAATACATATCAATAACAAAATAACTTAATTTTTATAAGTAAATAAATCATTAGCGTTACAAATATGTTTCATTTAAATACAAATTACCAATTAATAGGGATAGAAAACGAGTGTGAAATGATCTCAGGCGGTCCTGCCTCCTCTGGCAAGCTGGGTGTAATCGCCTAATCACAGAGCCCAGTGCTGCATCCTGAAGGAGTTAAATAGTTGGTGCGTGCGAGCCGGGTAGCATTTCTACCAAGTCAGGACAGACAGCCGGTAAGACACTCAGATCCATCATGTTTTGTGAGAGCTCCGCAGAGCCACGGTGCGCTAAAATGTTTATGTTCTGTTAAATTGTTTGCGTGTGTGACTGTATATATAAATGGAGGTAGGGTCCGTGGCGTCACCCATAGGATTCTGCAGAGTCGGCCACTAACGGCTCGACAGTGACGTCAGAGTTCAACTCCCGCCTGTTCCAGCCTGCCCCAAATAAGGGCAAAGAGGCGGAGCCGAGGCGGGACCTGCTGCCACCGGGCTGGAAGTTCCAGAGCTAGCTGAAGCTACCAAGCTAAGCTAACATGCTCCACATCTGCACACTGCCGTGGCATTTTACGTTTCTAAGGTAAGCGGACAGGAAACTATTCAGCAAAACTATAAATAATAATCTAAGTTGAGTTTTTAGCATAATACTTCAGAATCTTAAAATCCCTTAACATTTGTATGCAATTGTGCTAAATTCAACACTGGAATCAAGCAAATATTATGTTTGCGTGACATTAGTTATTTATATTTTGATATCACTTAACTATACGTTTAATACATTTAAGTCAAGCTGAGGTACATGTGATGGTAGCTAGTTAGTGCTCTTACCTGTGAGGCCTCATCCAAACAGCATAATAACCAGACTGTATCATTAAAACTAAGTACCAGTTCTAGATCCTTGACTTTAGACAAACAATTCAAAAGACAACATGTATTTAAAGACCAATATTTATTTGAATGTGCCTCTTAACCTGATATATTAGTTATACAGTAATAGTATTGACAATCTAAAAAAACTGAGCAACTCAACTATCAACTTTATGTTTCTTATTGTCTAAAGCATTTATTATTTTCATTTCCCCCCTCTCATATTCAGTGTGGACGGATTGAGACAGCCTGGTGTCCAGAGAGCAGCAGAGACTTCAGGGAGAAACCTCCGTGTGATGGACGTCCTGTCTGTTGGTTTGGAGAGGACTGAGGGTCTTTCCTCAGCGAGGAGGACCAGGCCTGATGGAGGAGCCCATGCTGGGCAAAGCTGATACCAACTACACAGGCCTAGTCTGTCACGTTATTTGACTAAATGTGTTCACTTATACATTTAATAGGTTTACACCTTCTGTCCATATGTGCTTTTTATTTAAAACATTTGATTAACTTTTGGTTCACATTTCAATAAATTGTATTTGTATTTGCTCTCCTTTTGTCCATTGTTCTTACTGAAAATGTTAGATTACACATTCACATCTGACTGAAGATTGGCCCCATTTATTTGTGACGTTGCAAACTCTGCGGTACAAGGCACAAGCGATGTGAAGCTCATAAAGCGAGGCAAATATAAATAATCAGCGGATGGAGTGTAGATGTGGAAATAGGTGCATTCGATCAGCTGACTGTTTTTAACAATAAAAGTAGTTTCTTAGTGTACTGGTCTTACAATATCATAACATCAGCTTTTAATGTTCCTCTTGGATGTTCTTCTTGACCCTCAGAGAAGGAGAAAATGTCGTGTCTTTCAGGCATGTCCTTTCCTAACAAAAATGACAGGAAACATAAAACATATTATTGCAGAACAAGTGTGTTATTTATGAAAGCTGTGTGTTTAGGGGCTGTAGATATAATTATTTTGTAATTGTAATGTTTTTTTTTTATTTCAACAGTGAGCTACAAAGACAATCAGATTATGAATGAACAGTATGAATTTCATCAACATTGAAATATATGTTATCAAAATAATATTTAACTATTATCAAAACGTAGTGCAACTGTAGAAGCTCGTTCTGTTGTCTCACTGAAAGAATAACTTTTACCACGTTTTTTCAGACAATATTGAGAGATAAATAGTAGCAGTTCTCACTATGTGTTAAATATCTTTGCCTTCAATACATTAAATTAGAAAGCTGACAAAGTCATATTGCTTGTTAACATCTCAATGTAACTTTTTGCATGGAAAAACCCCTCAACTTCACTGATGTGTAGGTGATCTAGTATTTAGTATTGTTTAATGGAATTTATATCAGTGTATTAAAGTCAATACTTCATTAATTTAAACCAATATCTTTCTTGATTCTTTGTACAGTATGAACAATAGAGTCTTTGTACCTGTGCTGAAGTTCACTGCTGTGAGGAGTCCAGTTCTGTCTCTCACTCTCTGGTGCAGCCTGTATGCATCACCTGGACACCTTAAACAAACAGATATATGTAAAGTACCATGTGTACAAACAATATAACTGATTCTCTTCTGTTGAACATGTTGGATTGTGTATTGTCCGAGTCAGGGTCCTTTTTATTTTACTGTAACTTTGGAAGTTGTGTTACCAATGCTTACTGTTTATTTGATACCCATTTGGTAATGCAATTAATAAAAACAACAAGGTTTGTGTTCGTTCTTCAGATGACTGTGACATTAACGTGTAAGCTCGATAATGAACTCCAGCTCAACCAACCATATTGTAATATCTAAGTAATCATCTTGAAATATGACATTAATAATTGTAATATACACATCTTATTGTGAGGTTGATTTAACATACACTACTTCGACATTAGTTTGTCTACATACTTGAGCATAGCCAATTTAAATTAACCTTAGCGATGCATACAGTTCCTACCTACATAAAATATCTCTAAGTTAAAAGGATTTAACCTTATTTTATCAACCTCAAACAGAAGCCGTTTGTTCAACAGTATTATCCCACTTAACGCTTAACACTTATCTATTTCGTTTGAACCTTTATATATACAGTCTATGATTTTAACTTGGAGGCTACGATTAGCATCGTTAGCACCGATGTAGCTACCACTCGCTTGCAAGCTAACCCAAGCCTTAGCATTCATTACGTAGCTGATTAAAATCATTAACACATAAATAAAGCACTCGAATTTCACTTACCGCATTCATGCACCGTCTGTTTTAACCGTAGAGCGAGTCATAATAGTCCGATATATAAGCATGAAGAACAAACAACCACGGCCGGCTTCAAGTTGTGTTTCCTGGATGAACTGACCAGGCAGAGTCCCTGTAGCTAGCTTCACAGAGCAGCTAGCAGAGAGACCAGAAGCTAGCAGCAGCAGTCACTTCACAGAGCCCTCACTCAATGTGACCACGCCCTAATGTACGCACACACTTTAAGACCTAATATAAATAAAAGGGTCGCGTTAGAAAACAATTCACTCAGATTCATAATCATGAAGGTGGAATCTAACTATATCGATAATAAAATGTATGGAGCCAGGGGTAGAAACATGTTTTTTTCTGCTGTAAAATTGGGCATTTTAACATGGGGGTCTATGGAAATTGCTCCTTTCTGCAGCCATCGCCTATCGGCCAATATATGAACTGCAGTGTGTGGCACTTCCGTATTGGCGTCCCGGCTCTACCCCACAGTTTGCCGCTTGGTGTGCCACGTGTTTTTTTTAGAACTCACGTCACTGCACGTCATTGTTTATATTTAAGTTTCAATTTGGTGGCTAATTTTGCAGAACTTTCTGAGCTTAGACGTGCTGTTATTTATTGTCAAAAGGATAGGTAAAATAAGGACCTATTTTAGTCATAATTTAACATCTTGCAATTAGCCTACTCTGATAGGTGTTAAAAGGAATAGGATTTTAGGAGGTTAAATACATTGATTTGGAGAAGAACAATAAATAAATACAACACAATATTTATTCTTAAAAAGTATTAAGTTCGATTTACTAAAAACCTTTCTAATAAAATCCTGTTAATTTAATCCACTGAATATTCCTGCTAAATTGGAGAAAATAATCTTTCTTGTTAAATAATTCATTTGATGTATTAAAAACATTGATACTGAAGTCTTGTTTAATTAATTGAATACTTCTGTTAAAAAGGAGGAAAGAATCTTTTCTTGTTTAGATATAATTACTTTGATTTGTTAAAAATATGTCTAGTAAAGTCCAGTTAAAGAAATCTGCTGATATTTTAAAAGAGCTTGGGTTTAAAGAAACAATTTCATGTTTAAAATTGATATTTCTATGCTTCGTCTGCCCAGTCTATTTGTAACATATTCACAATGAAGGCATCAGTTGCCAAACAAGTGTATTGTTAACATGCTTTATTCATTTTGATAACTTGCAAGTTCTAAATGCATCTTTCTTGTTTTCAAAGGGTTTTCACCTACACAAAATGACCCATTCAGCAATTGGACATTTGTTTAAGTAAACTGCTGGAATAAAAGTCTGAAAAGAAAAGCTGTGTCATTGGACTGGAATCCTGTTTCAAAGTCCAGGAGATGCCTCAAGTCCCTTCAAACGAGGAAACTGCACAACATCAGAGGAGACTTGACAATAATCAAACATATTCTTGTATAACCCACAATGAAAATGCATTATATTTTATGTTGTTCGATAATCACAGTATATACAAAACACAAGTAGTTTGTTAAGTTGAGTTTAGAAGCCTGTTATTGTTTATGGGTGTCACTGATAAAAGAGAGGAGAACGTTTCTTCACTCACAGCAGGCTGTGCACAGGGGGGAGGGGGGCCCTGACTCAATGGAAATATACCGAGGCCCCAAAATGTGTTTTTGCCATAGCATAGGAGACTAGAGAATGCAATTCCTGAAGAAATTGCTAGTGGGAATGCTTTATGCTGAAAATCTGACGCTAAACTGCTATGCTGAAATGTAATGTGTAAGAAGAAAGTGAATAATTTAGATTGAAATGATACATGAATACTGGGGGCTTGAATGTGTGATGAGAGAAGAAAATAAAGTAGAAAGGCTTGGAAAAGCAGCAGAATATTTGAACTGCAACATTTTGAACTAACTTGATGGCGAATGATCTGTCGCCATGCCAACGGCATTTGATGACATCCCATAATATGCTTAGATGTGTTGATGGCTGCATCGTTACCAAACCTGGGAAGTGTTGGGCCGTTTGGAGCATTTTCACTGAAGTTATGAGAAAACCGTGTTTCATGGTGAGCATTGTGTTGCCATGGCAACGGCATTTGAAAATATCTCAAAACTGTCCCGTAGATGTCTTCATGGCTGGACTGTTAGCACACATGTGAAGTTTGAGCACTTTTTGAAAATGTTCATAGGAGTTATGGCGAGGGATGCGTTTCCATGGAAACGGCATATGATGACACCCCATAATTGATGTAGAGCTGTTGAGGGCTGGACCGTTAACCATTATCTGAAGTCTGCTGCTCTGAGCATGTCAGTTGGAGTTATGACATCATCGTGTTCCATGACACAGGTGTTTATATTTGAGCTAATGACGTGTCCAGAGATCAAAGGTTTCCATGGTGATATAATAATAATAAATAATTGTGTGCATAGCATAACAGAGAGTTGGGATGCTGTGTCAGCATTCCCACCAAATAACCTACAGTGCAGTGAACATACTAGAACCAACACCAGGGATTGACGTTCACATATTTTCTTGTCAAAGACTTGTATTTACATAACAGAGTGGGAAGCTTCCCCATTATGTAGGAATTATTTAAATAATTCAAATAAATGTAGCAAAGGCTCAAATTTGTTGAACAACACATTTGTAACATGTTTGTTAATTGACCAAAACATATGAACAGTTGGAAGATTGAAAATGGGATTATTATGATTATTTGTAGGTCATTGAAAAGTAGAATCATTTAAAAAGATGTGAACATTGAAGTTTCTATTTTAGAAAATCTGACACTGTAGTGCAGGGGTATTCAACTACAAATTCAATGAGGTCCAGTTAGAGAAAATCTCCCCATGCAAAGGTCCGGAACATCAATATGTCTAACTTGCTTCATGAATTAGTGTGATATTGAAGTGACCTGTAGCTTTATCAACGTCTGCCAATCAAAAGAAAGTACAATTCAAAAACAACAATATTTATTGTCGATTAACATTGAACTATACAGTTATACAGTAAATACGGTGGATATGTGTAATGTTCCTCTCGGGCTGCATTTAAAAATAAAATAGAGAAAATAAATAAAATAGCTTTTGAAAATATGTGCATCTTAAAGTGCTTAATTTTAGATAAATAAAATAAAGTGTAGCAGCAGCTTGAGTTTCCCTTTTTTCTTTGTTAACCGTTTTACATCATGACTTAACAGTTTCAGACGATTATAGAACAATATCAGTCTTTACACATCATAACAATTGAACAGTTTCAAAGTTTCTCTTTATTGCAGTCCCTCACTCACTTTTTTTAAATTCAGTGCGAGAATTGAGCTCAAGCTTGTCCTGCCAGGAGTTTGTAAATCTGGGCTGAAATGGTGTCAGGGCCATTCTCATACACATGCAGGTGCTCATTTGGTTATAGTGATGCAAACACAGGTATGGTGAAAAAAGAGAGAACTATTCGAAGCAGAAAAAAAACAGCGTAATATACCATCTGACAAATAAAAGGCCTGTGCTATAATGCTTCAATGAACTGGCTATTCTTTATAATATACTCAGATCAATATGATACAGAGATGTTAAGTTATAAATCAAGGGTTTTTATTATTATTTACAGCAGGGGTGGGGAACCTTTTTCCTTTCAATTTTTACAACATCCTCCGAGGGTCGTACAAATTATTGAACTCAACCTCTGCTTAAAAAAACTAAACTCACAGCCCATTCATTTCGCCTTTCTTTCATGCTGTGCAAAGAAAAAGCAACCTCTTAATCCAGATATCTAACCAGGACTCACGTATGCATGCATGTGCACGGTGTGGCTTGACCACCAAAACAGAAAGAGCATCAATCTGGTGCACTTTGAGAGCAACATGAAGAGATCTATGGATACATCTCTCAACACCCATATGAAACAGAACTGTAAGCAGATTTTTCTTTTTGGATATTTTCAAATCACTCCCCTTTTAAACTCTATTCTTGTTGTTTTAACAACTGTTTTGTTACTGTCATATAGTATTTTATACCTGTTTTTAATTTAGTCTCATTAATAACTATAATGATCATATCAAGGTGTGCCTTAACCTCACTGAGCTGAAGTTATTTGTGCCTCTCAGGAGAGAGCTCTCTTCCACCTGGTTGTAGAAAAGCTCTTTAAATTCGTTAGCATAGCTAGCTGATGCTAATAACAACAGATCACCACAATGCTTACAACTAAAGACACAGCCACGCAAACACTGCGGCATGTGTACGGCTCCTTTTGGGTACTGCAATATTTGAAGGGCTGGAGCGGCGTTCCGGTGCTCTCTGTCAGCACTCCTTTCAGATGAGACATATACCAAGCGAAGACGACACGTTACGCTCGTGTTGTGTTCAAGTAACCTGTCCTTGGCCAGGAAAAACAGGTACTCGCTTGTTTCATTATTTTTGCGGTCTATATTTCTTCTTTTTTGAAGTGAGAAGTTGTCCGTCAGTCAGAGTGACGGACGGACTCCCCACCCCCAAAACGAAAACTCGGTTCTCCACGAATTACACAAGTCACCCAAATCAGCGTAAAAACAGCGGGAGGTGCCGAATCCCCTATTAAAGGAATGGTATTCTCATGACACTCATTTTTTAAAAATTATCATCCGATAAAACAGACCAGTCTCTGCCAGTCTCTCTCTTTTTTTTTTTAATCCGATGACATTATCAGTGATTTTAAACTGATTATATACCGAAATAACATCAACACTGTGGGCGCCGCCATTTCCCGGACGTGACGTAATCCATGCGTTTGGTTTTCGAAGACACGTTGATCTCCATGTTATTTACTGTAGTTTCTCTCTTCAAATATGCCTCACTGTATCGCGAAATATTGCCATAATTCGGATAGGAACAATCCACGGAATGCTCGGTTCCATCTGTTGCCAAAAGGTAAGCATAAGAAGTACATTCGGAGGCAGTGGCTAGCGAAATGTGGCCGGCCCGAACCGAGAGATTTACAGGCTCATGTATGCAGGGAACATTTCACATTTCCGGACGACTACTCTGAGAGTATGATCAAACATAACATGGGATTTAAAGAACAACCATTACTCAATGAAGATGCAGTACCATCGGTCTTTCTGGTGTCATCACCGACCAGGACACCAGTTCGGCCAGTTGAGAAATCGCCCTCTGCAAGTGTGAAGCGACGGAGGAGCAGAAGTAGTGCTCGGAGTAAGAATAAGGTATGTTATAGCGCATTTCCATTGCAGCGGCTAGCCCCGTTTTAACGTCCAGGCCAGGACAGTTTTTGGTGGCCTTTCCATATAGCGTAGTACCGGCTAGTGTGTATTTCCCCCCAGTTTTTCCGGCCCCATAAAATCGTGATTCTATGGCCAGGGACAATGAAGCTGAGTATGCTAAACTAGAGAGGGAATCGCTAGCAAGGGTGGTACTACATGCATACATATAGTATCTTATATCATCTTCCCATTATACACACATGCATTTCCAAACATCTGGACTACCTATGTTGCAAATGTATTATCTTTTCAATTTACACACGGCATCTATTGCACGTCTGTCCGTCCTGGGAGAGGGATCCCTCCTCTGCTGCTCTCCCTGAGGTTTCTCCCATGTTCCCTTTAAACTGGGGGTTTTCTTCTGAAGTTTTTCCTTGTACGATGTGAGGGTCTAAGGACAGAGGGTGTCGTATTGTCATACTGATATGTATGGATGAATTCCCCCATCCAATCTCTTCACATTGGTCAAAACTTGTTCCTCTGCTGACGAGTCCGAACTGAAATACTCCACCATTTTTCCGTGTGTTGACAAAGTGAACGCATGGATGACGTCACGACCATCACGTGACTACTGAAAATGGCAAACATGGCGGCGGCCAGACGGAATATACAGGTCTTGATAAAAAAGAGCTATAAAATCATTATTTACCGGGGAATATCGCTGATTTCTTCAGGGTATGGTTTAAACATAACATTTCACTAAATACTGAAGTTTTGATTAATTATCTAATGAGTGGACCATTCCTTTAATGTATTGATTATGACTCCGGGTCCGTATAGGTCGGCGTCTGGATCTGGACCGCGGTCCGCCTGTTGCCGACCCCTGCTGTAGTGCATCGCTGGTTTTAAAAGTGATTTATAAGAGTCATGTTTAAAGATGTGGGATACTTAAAATGTTTATAAAGGTCCTCTGAGTGTGTGTCATTAGTTAGCTAATAAAATGTTAGGGATACATACCTTGACATATTGACTACAAGAGCTTGAATCAAACAAGCAACCTTGTATTTGAAAGATTAACTCACATAGCAACAGTCGCACCTGGTGTATATAAGTGGTGTGGCTGAGTACTTTAAAGGGTTCATGAATAGAGGGGACTTGAATATGAAATAAGAACAAGAAAATAAAAGTCTAAATGCATGAAAAAGCAGCAGAATATTTGAACTGAAAACTTTAGACCTAAAAGCATACGTCACCAATAATGTCTAAAATATGTGGAACATGTTGAAGTCAGTATGAAGTCTCCATCACGGAGAAGAATAGGCTGAGACAGTCTGTTAAACTCCAGTGACCACGTCATTAGTCTGCTGCTCTAATTATGTCAATTGGAGTTATGACATCATCGTGTTACATGACACAGGTGTTTATATTTGAGCTAACGACGTGTCCATAAATAAAAGGTTTCCATGGTGATCAGTGAGAGGAGAGCATTTTCATTGTTCTGAATGAGAGATAAACCTGTTACATGTGAACGTTTTGTTGAAGAACCGTAACAGATATCGTTGGAATTTCAAAGTGTGAAGCGTGTCAAGGAACTTGAGCATCTGAAGTGTACTTTTCAGTGTTTCCCCTACGATGGAGTCATAGCAGCGGTGCTAAGGCACGTGGGGCTAGCATAATGTGAGCGCGGAGCACGTGGAATTTCTTAGTGTGTGCGCGTGCAAAGTGCGCCCCGCCAATTTGTTTCTATTTGTCTGCCAGCGCAAGAAAGGCTCTTGAGGCCTAGTACCAGGGCCGGTTCTAGCCAATTTGCTGCCCAAGACAAGATTTTATATATAAAGGAAAAATGAAAAATCTCTACAAAAGACAAATGCACTACAAAAACAGAAACTTATTGACATAGATAATATACGTCAAAATGGCTTCAAATGTATTCAGTTTTGTATGAACATGTTTTAATTGGGGGGTGGACGTCACATCCTCTAGGGGGATCTGGGGGTATTTTTATTTTTTTTAACATTTTAAAGTAAAATGCTTCAATCTGGTGCACTTTGAGCACACAATTACTAGAGACCTGATCTAGGGGGTACAACTCTAAAACACCCATATGAAAAAGATCGGTTTACATTTTAATAATCAAATAAGTATATGATAAAGTAACGTGTTATAGCTGAAAGTTTAACCCTCCGGTATCATTCGATTGGACTACGCAAATTAGTCATTCGAGACAAAAAAGGCCACTGCAAAAGACTTTGATAAAAAAATTATATTAAAAGGTTTTTTTCACAACTTTTTTGGGTTCAATCTTTAAAGCAACTTCCGCCCTAATAGAAAATATGTAATCATTTTCAGGACTTTAACCCCTTAAATGACATTTTGAATACATGAAACCGCTGTTTTTTTTCATGATGAAAACAGAGAAAATTTGTTATTTTCCAAAAAATACATATCTGGGGACTGGCTCTTTTTTTTATAACAGTCTTGGATATGTCAAAGATTAGCAACAACATGGATTTTTTTGCATTATTAGTTTTTGCACAAAATCAGATTGAACAAAAAAGTTACAAATTAGTCATTCGGGACAAAAATGTCCACTTCCAAAAACTGCTCTAACAGATTAATATTTTTTAAAACTTTTTGGGGTTAAATCTTTCAATCAACTTCAGTCCTGATCAAAAATACCAAATGTTAAATTATGTTCAGGATTTTAACCCTTGAACTGCCAGTTTTAAAACACGAATGTGCGTTTTCTATGAAAAACATGCACAAAAAGGCAGTTATTTTCCATATAATGAATGTTGGGGGGGGTCGTCTTTTTTTTATCACAGTCTTGGATATGTCAAAGATTAGCAACAACATTGATTTTGGTGGATAATTAGTTTTGCACCTTCAAGGGAAAACCTCCAGCTTGACTTGAGACCTCCCCCGTGATAAATACATGTAATTATAATGAAGCCAGCTGCAATAGATCATTGATCCACCAGGGGGTGCAGTGGGGTTCTACACTGGAGCTCATGTGAAATAAAGTCAGATACGGTAGATTTATGTCTGGCAGGCTACTACTGTATAGCGCATCTTTGTTAAGATCCATATGTCACGGATAGGATCATACTCTGTGCTAAATAAGAGACATGTAATCATTTACAAAACATCACCATGTTATTTAACAAAATAATGTTGTTTAGTCGAAAAAAACGAACGGGAGGAAATGCAGCTCGGCTCTCGATTTTTTATCCTAATTTAATCATCATCTTCACCACGATCATTTATGTTTATGTTCGCCGAATTGACATTAAATCACTGACACATATACTGTATTCAACTTCATTAAAACATTATTAACGTGCCTAAACTCAGTAATTCACTAAAAATATTTATATTTTAATGGAGCCTCGCCATATGCCTACGGTACGTTTTGTGTATTTCTACTTCTTTCATCTGACTCTGTATAGAAGGAGAGAGAATGCATGAATGAAGTCTGTGATTTAGTTCAGATGGATAACATTAATTAAGATAGCTAGGCAAACACAGTATGTGGGGGGGGGTTGTGTGTGTGGTCTGTGTGTGTGTGGGGGGGATCTGTGTGTGTGTCTGTGATCAATGTGTGTCTGTGATCTGTGTGTGTGCCTGTGGTCTGTGTGTGTGTCTGATCAATGTGTGATCTGTGTGTGGGGGGGGGGATCTGTGTTTTTTTTATCTACACGGACCACTATTGCGGTAAGCATGTTGTAACTTCCGGTTGTTGTTGTCATCTCCGGGTATCACGTGTGCCTGTTCTGTTGCTGATAGCTTATTATCTTAACTTAATCGATCGTTTTAAAACTCTTGATCACGGCAACTGCCTGACGTTGTAATCACATGTTACTACAGCTTAAGCACTCACAACTCTCTACACTCTTTTCGGGTATGCTAACGGTAGCTACTTTAGCTTGGTAGCTAGCCATGGCTCTTTCCCCACCCTCGGGTGCTATTTCCTGCTCTAATTGTCTCATGTTTGGTTACTTCCCTACCTCCTTTACTGGTACCGATACATGTGTTAAATGTAGTATAGTTGTTAGGTTGGAGGCGGGAATCATAGCCATAGAAGCCCGGCTCTGCATCTTAGAAAGTAACTCAGCTACAGTAAAGCTCATGTTAGCCGGTGCAGACCGGCAAAATGTAGCTCCTATTAGCCGTCCCCCGGCAACTCCCGAGCAGCAGGGAGACTGGGTGACTGTTCAGAAGGGGCATAATGCGAAACCCGCAGGTCCCCACCAACCCGTTCACGTATCTAACAGATATTCCCCACTCAGCGAGACACCCGCTGAGAAGCCAACTCTGGTTATTGGTAGCTCTATTATGAGACACGTGAATTTAGAGACCGAAGCCTCCACAGTTAGATGCATTCCGGGGGCCAGAGCGGGCGACGTTGAGGCGCATCTTAAACTGCTGGCTAAAAATAAACGTAAATACAGTAGGATTGTTATTCACGTCGGTGGTAATGATGTTCGTTTACGCCAATCAGAATGCACCAAACTTAATGTGGAGTCGGTGTGTAGTTATGCTAAAACAATGTCGGACACCGTAATCTTCTCTGGTCCCCTCCCCAATCTGATCAATGACGACATATATAGCCGCATGTCATCATTTCAGCGCTGGTTGTCTTGGTGGTGCCCAGCAAACAATGTGGGCTTCGTAAATAATTGGACAGCCTTCTGGGAAAAACCTGGTCTGATTAAGAGAGACGGCATTCATCCTACTTCGGATGGTGCAGATCTCATTTCGGCAAACATTTCAGGGCTTTGTGGACTTAATCCATGACAAACTGGAGTTGAGACCAGGAGGCGGAGTCGCAGTTTTACACGCTTCTCTGCGCTCTCGCCTAGGCAGTCATCCATAGGAATCCCGAACCCAATAAAATACCCAATATTAACGGTGTGTGTCAATTTAAGGTAAAACCTAATAGAGGTGTCATACATAATAACCTAATAAAAGTAAATGTAACAACTATTACAGTGCAACAAAACAGGAATATTAAATGTGGTCTCTTAAACATAAGATCTCCAGCATCTAAAGCAATATTGGTCAATTATTTAATATCAGATTATAATATTGATATATGCTGTCTCACTGAAACTTGGTTGAGACATGAAGAATATGTCAGCATAAATGAGGCCACTCCACCCAGCCATATCAATACTCATATTGCCCGAGGCACGGGCCGAGGAGGTGGAGTTGCATCAATCTTTGACTCAAGTTTACTCATCAATACTACACCAAAATTAAATTATACCTCCTTTGAAAGCCTCGTTTTTAGTCTTACGCATCCGACCTGGAAAACTTTGGAGCCAATCTTATTTGTTACAGTGTACCGTGCAACAGGTCCTTATTCAGAATTATTTTCAGAATTCTCTGAGTTTTTATCAACTTTGGTACTTAAAACAGATAAAGTAATTATCGTAGGTGACTTTAATATTCATGTTGACGATGATAAAAATAGCCTTCCTGTTTAACTCTATATTAGATTCTGTTGGTTGTCAGAGTGTAAATAAACCAACCCACTGCTATAATCACACTCTCGACCTTGTTCTGACTTATGGTATTGAAATTGAGCAACTATTAGTCGAACCGCATAATCCTGCTTTATCCGACCATTTCTTAGTAACTTTTGAAGTACTGTTACTAGACTACAAATCATTAGTCAAAAGCTCCTGCAGCAGAAGCATATCTGTTAGTGCTATAGCCACATTTAAGGAAGAGATTCCACCAATACTTAACTCGATAGCATGTCTGCATGTAAGGGAGGAAACTTATACAAAATGTACACCACCCCAAATTGATCATGTTGTTGATACTGCTACAGATGCACTGCGAATAAAATTAGACTCTGTTGCTCCTTTGAAAAAGAAGAAAATAAAACAACATAGACTAGCTCCATGGCATAATGCCGAAACCGCAAAATAAAGCAAAAGTCGAGACAACTTGAAAGGATATGGCGTTCCACTAAACTTGAAGAATTTCGTTTAATTTGGCATATTACTCTCAATGAATATAAGAAAGCACTGCGTAAAGCGAGAGCAGCCTACTACTCTTCATTAATAGATGAGAATAAGAATAATGCAAGATTTCTTTTCAGCACTGTAGCCAGGCTGACAGAGACCCACAGCTCGATTGAGCCTTCTATTTCCATAGCACTCAGTAGTAATGATTGTATGTGCTTTTTTAAAGATACAATTGTTACTCTTAGAAACAAAATTAATGACATCTTGCCTTTGACCAGTATAGTGTTATCAACAGCTCCCGGAAAAGTAAGTTCTAATATTACACTAGATAGTAAACTAGAATGCTTTTCAGCCATAAACCTTGAACAATTACATTCAATGATTCTCTCTTCTAAACCATCAACGTGCATGTTAGACCCAATTCCAACTAAGCTGTTGAAGGAAGTTTTTCCATTAATTAGCACTTCTTTATTAAATATTATGAATATGTCTTTATTATCAGAATATGTTCCACAATCATTCAAAGTAGCAGTGATAAAACCGCTTCTTAAAAAGCACAACCTCGATCCAGAGGTTTTAGCCAACTATAGACCTATTTCTAATCTTCCGTTCCTCTCAAAAAGTATTGAGAAAGCGGTCGCAAAACTATGGGCTCAGAACAGTCTCATAATACACACATGCACACAGAAGGATTCAAACTTGTATTTCCGGATCCATACTTGTGTTTTTCAATGCACACACAAATGTATTCCGTTTCATATACATGTAAATAAAATCCAAATAGATAAAAAAGTTTTACATATGTATTTTTGATCCTCACATATTTGTTTTCCGTTTAAATCCCCTGAACCTGCAGCTTTCTGTGCACGGATCGCTTTGCATTCGTGTGTGGGTTTTTTGAGACTCCCCTGACGGTCAGCCGATTCGTACTTGTAATTATTTCTATCTATAGCCAATCAGATGTCTCCTTCATTCTAAGCCAATCACATGAGCGCGCCCCCACGAGGGTAAGATTACTTTATATATGCATTTTGCGCAGTCCGGTCAGCTCGCTTAACAGAGGGCGGAGCATCAGGTGATCATGCAGAGCAGCGTGTCTCCATCAGACTCAGCAGCTGATCTGATCTCTCTCTTGCGTCCGGTTACACTTCACTCGCGTTTATGTCCATATCGATCAGATCCAGCTCTCCTGATCGGCCTTTATAGAGAGCACCGATCAAACTATTAAGAGTGAATATCGGCCGATAATGACCGGCGGGGCTCCCCCCCGTTGACAGTTCCCTGTCTAGCACTGGCTTCGTAGTGCACTAATCGATCAGGCTAAGCTAACCTGTAGCTGCTCCCTCCACACTCACAATAACTTCATACAGACATAAATAAAGCAGCTGTATTCGCCATACAGGAAATACACATTTAAAACGGTTTTGCCTGCTGTTTTTGTGTACACAAGCATTCATCAATGGTTTGGAAAGTGGCGCTGTACCTTAATAATATAAAGGCTTGTATTTGCGTGCATTTCCTGTTCGGTAAGTGGCGCTGTACTGAGAGTGGAGGGTGTCCTGAGATTAGCGCCTGCAGGCAGGCTCCATGGAGCTGTCTGCTCCGGACTGCGCAAAATGCGTACATGAAGTGCTACGTCATTCCTATGTCTTCCTCTTCCTCTTGGATGTGGATGGAGGCAGGGCTTGCAGGGGGAAATTGCTGGACGTCTCGCGGTCAAGCATGAATGGCTTTAAAAAGCTCATGATTGCCGCGAGAAGCCAGGGCTTAGATCCCCTTAGATCCCCCATATGAAACAGAACTGTAAGCATATTTTTTTTTCTTTATGGATATTTTACAAATCACTCCCCCTTTTAAGTTTTTTTTTACTGTCAATATGTGTTTCTCCGAATCGAAGGGGAAAATTACAAAAGCATTGTACACAATTTAAACTAATCAATGTTGTGTAATCAACAAGGATAATCTGGTGTTTTTGAGTTGATGAGTAGTGCAGATATCACTGTAAAATCAATCGACAGTAAAGAGAATACTTACTTC
Source organism: Pseudochaenichthys georgianus (assembly GCF_902827115.2). NCBI lineage: Eukaryota > Metazoa > Chordata > Actinopteri > Perciformes > Channichthyidae > Pseudochaenichthys > Pseudochaenichthys georgianus. Next base: position 10,493,866 of record NC_047523.1, read on the forward strand.
CGGGTGTAAAATCCTGCGTTATCCAATGGGAATGGACGCTCACATTGCTCTCCGTAATACAATACAGGGGACATGATCAAATAGGAATATAATTATCTTTTAAAAAACGTTAACTAAAGGGAACAATCTATTTGACTAACTAATTTAATAAAATCACAGTTGTATTACACACAATGCACTGTTTTTTTTAGAACAAAAATTCGTAACTAATGCACCATAATACATTCTGCGAAAAATAAAAATTATTATGAATACAAATAAAATAAAAGAACCCTCCTGTGAGTTACTACAAGCTATAAAGTAGATTTTAAAAACGTTTTATAGAATAAAAGCTCACTGCTGGGCGTTGTAGAAATGCGTGTGTGCACCACGACAAAGCAGCCTCATTCACTTTACATTGGGGTTGTTTGCGTGGTGCAGACACGTACATGTAGCAAAGTTCGTGACTCCTCCACGTAATGCGGTGTTAAGGAGTCGTGGTGGAGTCACGCATTCTGGTGAGACCAGGTTGGCAATTTCTGAAGTGCCGGAGCGCATGAATTGGAATGGAAAACCTTAAAACTGTGCCCAGCTGTTTTAGGTAACATGTTTGAAAGTACAAATAAAAAGCACATTTTTTACCTTTTTTAACTTGCTAAGCCCCATTACCCCGCGGGCGAGTGAAAAATCGCAACATCTGCAAGAAACAGCGTCTGAGGGCTTCTTAACATTTAAAAACCTATTAATGTGTCATACCCACTTAACGGGAAGAAACTCAGCTATCAGACAATATTAACCATTTTTAGCAAAACAAAACAAAGGCTCTGAATTAGCCCTGAGCGAAAAAATGCTAACACACTTAGCACAGAACTCACGTTAAAATACCCTTATTAGGGCCCGAGCACGAGGGTGCTAGGACCCAACGGCGTCCTAGCACGAAGTGCAAGGATACCTATTGTTATTCGTGGTATTATTATTATTATTATATAATTACGGAATCCTTGTTTTCAGGCCTTTAGGATGCTGAAAAAGTTGTATAATTTTGCACGGACGCCAGGACCGGTGAAAAATTTGATATTCTGGAGTCAATGAGTTCAAATTGTCCAACCTGCTCGCTAGCGCCACCTATTTCAATTCCATTTTGGAAAAATTCACAAAGTCCCACCGTAACTCCGAATGACCTGACATTTTGCAAACATATCCGGGTGGACCTGCTCTACAAATAATCCGCCTACTTTTTTTTTTTTTAAATTAGCATAATTTTAAAAACACTTAAATATTCACTTAAATTTCAATTTTTAGTTTATCAACACCAAACTTCGTATACAGCATCGCCGGAGGGTCATACACATTACCCTAGGAGATGAGCATGTTCAAACGATAATTATTTCCGCCATGAATTAAAACGTACTCGCAAAAAGGCGGGGCTTAGAAAGAAATGATCATAATTCATCAACAATGTATCCAAACATCACAGATTTTGGTGGAAACGTTGAGTCTGTCTTGGGGAATAGGCACACTAAAGTATTTTCATTTTGGACTATAGGGGGCGCCAAAAACACCACCAATTTATAACTCAAGAGCGGATGGACTAATCTTTTTGTGTTTTGTTTACACATACTCTCGGGGCGACTACGAACTTAGATTCAAAGTGTCGCAACAAATTCAGAATGTGGGCGTGGCCTATACATTATTTTTAAATTGCGATAGCATAAAATGAGCTTCGGACGCAAAACTTGGGACACACGTCAGAGCCCAGGACCTTTTCGAAAATGTAAAAAAAAAACGTACATTTTCAAAAAAACTGCTCACTAGCGCCCCCTATTGTGTGGTAGTCACATATAGTTTCTCAAAACTTCACGAATTTTGGCACAGACATTTCTCATGGAATTGCGGATATATTTGTACATACATTCCATTAGCCCCGCCCCACAAAAAGTCGGCCATTTTGAAATATGTGCGTTTTTCAGCCATTTTACGCACGTTCTTGCGAACTCCTCCTAGGGGAATGATCGGAAAAATTCCAATGCAGGACAGGTTTATCCCCTATCCCATATGATACTTAATTGAGGAGCACATTTTTGAAAAATTACTTGTGGAGGTCGTAAGCTAACAGCGAATACACCATTGTTGACGATTTACATGTCGCAAATTACTCTAAACTACTCGGATATAGTTATTCCGATATTCACGAAACGCTGTATACATATTGCTATTATGATTGCACACATATTTCAAATTGCCTTTCATTAGCTCCGCCCCCCAGAAAGTCGGCCATTTTGAAAAATGTGCGTTTTTCAGCCATTTTACGCACGTTCTTGCGAACTCCTCCTAGGGGAATGATCAGAAAAATTCCAATGCAGGACAGGTTCAGCCCCTATCCAATATGATACTTAATTGAGGAGCACATTTTTGAAAAATTACTCGTGGAGGTCGTAAGCTTACAGCGAATACACCATTTTTGACGATTTACATGTCACAAATTCATCCAAACTACTACATTTCCATTTTTGGAAACCTTTAAAAAGTGGCACCGTAACTCCGAATGACCTGAAATTGTGCCCACTTATTTGGGTGGACCTACTCTACATATTATGTCCTGGAACCCCAAAGCTCCAACTTCTTGATTTTTTTTAAATTACCATAATGTTAAAAACAGTGAAATATTACCTTAAATGTCCATGTTTTCTTTTTCAACGCCAAAATTAGTATACAGCATCAGTGGAGGGTCAGACACATTACTGTAGAAAATGAGCATGTTCAGTCGATAAATATGCCCGTCATTAATCTACATGCTCATCACTGCTGTCACTTCAGCCTTACATACTTTTACTTATAATTACAAAATTACATCTGTGTGCCATGTAGTACTTGTCATTTTGCATAATACTGTATATACTTATTACATTGCTGTTAACATTGTCATTTTTTAAATACTGTCTACACTTAATCTACAACTTCTCTCATATTATTGAATCTACATTGTGGTTGTTATATATTTATCTGTTATCTTGCACTTCTTTGCGTCTTAGGTTTACATTTTAATTGTTGCTGTGACGGACTGCGGAGCTGAGCAAAACACACACTAACAGTTAGACCAAACACACTTAGCTATTCCATCTACCTCTGGAACTAGCTAAACTAGTTATAAATATGTTTATTCTTCACTGTCGGCATATCGCTACCTGGTTGATGCAGGAAAAATGGTACCAACACAGTTGGCGCACATGCCTAAGATTTCCTGGTCAGAAACAAAGGAACGCAAAGTCAGGTAAACAATTTAGAGGGATGACAAACGGCTCATTTCGGAGGACTGAGGGGGGGGACCAGCAACCCTCCCCGACAGGCGCACGGACGCGAGGGCCCGCTCATCACTGCGCGCACAAGTGCGACCGCAGTTTTAATTACTTATTGTATCTGCACAAACAAGATATCGATTAGCAAGCTGAGATTCCAAAGATTCTACAGGTATTAGTATCATTACTGACCGATCTGAACTCGCGACATGAGAAGCTAACACAGACATCACACCACGTAGCATTAGGTAGCCAACACGGCAATATGTCTTACCTTTGTTGTTTTCTGATCAAAAGTTGTCTTCAATGGCATTCAAATGATAAAAACTCTACTGAAGGTTAATCCATAGGGTCTGTGTCACTTTGAAATTATTTCTGATAATCCATCAGCAATAAACCTAGTTTTCAGATTTCAGAGCGTAAGATTTGGGCAAACTGCGTGCGCATAGCTCTCACTTCTCAATGGTAACGTGTGTGTGTATGTGGAAATTCCCCTTCCTTCGATTATGTTGGCTCTAACGGTTCTAAAAATATGTCAATCATCAAAATTGACCAATGGGTTCCAGAGAAATGGCAAATACACCCATTTCTACCTAAAGATGGGGTTTATTTTACTAAACCTCTCTAAAAAGGTCAAATGTCACTTGTTTTGCATCAATCTTGATACAGGGTACTTATTATATGTTATAGTTTGGATTCCTAAAGCTTTTAGTCTACTTTCCCATCATTCAAGTGTGGTTTTCACTATAAGTAATGGTTTATCTTTGGACGGACACTATCATTTTTTTTAAATGAAAAAAATCTATATTGATTCTGACTTTTCTACATCCAACTCACAGGTTTATCATTGCTTTGAGAAAAAAGATTATTAATGTAACCCTTTTAGAAGGGAAGTTATTGTCATTTGTTCTGGGAATGTCATTTTCGAGCCTGAGACCTGAACAACAGGCTTGGGGCTTAACAGGTTAATGACCATAAACAAGTTTCAGTGAAGGACGTCAAAAGGTACACATTAGGAAATTGTATAGTTGTGTCTGTAACATTTGTTGACAATATGAACATAGATGCTGCAAGAATAACTATTTGCAAACATTGCCAATGCATGCTGTACAAATCTGCTGTTGGGTTTCTATCAGTACCTACATTAACTTAATTAAAAAGCAATGTAGTATCAAAGTTCCTAATTACATGTGCAATTACATCTGAAAGCTAGTGTGATTAACAGCTTTTAGTACCTTATACACTCCAAACCAGATATGAACAGTTTGTTTCCACTTTATTTTCACTTCATTTATCTCTTGCTTACTTTCTAAAACACACACTCACATTTCCATATTTCTTTATTTTCACTTCTCCTTTCTGTATTTGACAAATCTCCAAATTCTTTAACACACTAAACTCAATCGCAATATTATGGTTCCAATCCTATCTTTATTGTGCCGTAATCTCTATTTGATATGCCCTGTGCCTGTATCTTTCTGGAAACCTTGCTCAGTGAGTAATGAGGACAAGGTGAGAGGGCTCTGGAGTGTAATTATTTTCATTTGGGAGACAGGGGGGGGGGCTGCTCTACATTTGTCTCACCCTTTCGTGACAGTTCACTATCTTCTTGGGCGGTAATGAGCACCAGACTCTCGTTATCTGTTGGGGATGGCACCTCTAAAAATAAAAGTTACCTTTCACTGTCCACACATGACATGAGTCGGAGAAGAATTACAGTGGAGCTGGTGTCATGAGCTGATATGAGTAAATGCCTTGTGGAAATGTTGTCTTTTGGAGAAATACCGAAATAAATGACAGGTCAAGGGAAGGTAAGGCTGTGACTGGTGTCAGAATGAATTTAATTTAATGATTCAGCACACTGCCACCACACAGGATGTTTTATTTATGTCAACAATATGAATATACACCCACACTCACGAATATCCACACACCGACTATGGGCAGGGACAGATAAACCAACCTTTTTTTTTTTTTTACAAGGTGAAGCCTTTGGGCAATTTTGACCCCAGTCACGTTATATCTTACTGAAAGCTTCATTGCTTCGTCCTTAACTGCAGTCCGCTACATTGCTCATAGTGGAAATACATTATTTGGGGTTTTAACTTGGCGAAAAGTATTTTATCATTTGTCAATGGATCCACCTTGCTTTGTTAAAAATAGTGAAACTGTTATAAATGTCTTTTAGATCTTTCAATTTTGTTATTATTCTTAAAACAAATGAATATTTCCCTTTTTTTGTTTTTTTACATATGCTGTATGTTAACTGCTTTACTCATTTTAAATCCTCTAAAAATACATTTCAGAAATGATAAGAACATAATATAGTATTAATTATAATTAGGGCTGTCAGTCGATTAAAATATTTAATCGCGATTAATCGCATGATTGTCCATAGTTAATCGCGATTAATCTCTCACAGGGTACGGATGTGGCAGGTGTTGCCAAGTACTTGCGTGCAAAGCCGGCCATCTTGCTGTGTGCCCCTTCATGTTTGGACCACCACTGTTGAGGACAGTCCTCCAGGGCAATAGTAGGCTCTGCCTTGTAGCGCTCCACACAGGTCTCAATACAGTGCTCCTCTTCATCAGACGAAGACTCTGGGGCAACCATGAGAGCTAATCTCTTTTTAGGTGGCTCAGACGTCGCTGGTCGTTCTGGTTGTTCCGGCTGTGCAGGCCTCTCCCCCCTGAGTAAGGCAGTGATCAAACGCCACACCTCAGCCCTGTCAGGTCTGGACAGACACTTCAGGTCCTTAAACCTAGGATCCAGCGTTGTCGCAACTCTCAGCCATGCAATGTTTGTTTTGTCCTTGCGTTTCTCCATGTCTGTTCTGAAGGTCTGCTTGAATGTCACCATGTAGGCTGGGTCATCCTTAGAGGACTCCATCACTCTTGATAGATGACACAAAGCAGGAAGCACCACTGAGCATGAAACAAACTTCTCTCCTCCAAGAAGATCAGATATATATACCTGCAATAATAGAGAAAAGCACTTCAGTTAGGAGCTTGCTGCATTCACACACACATTCTCTTGCTCTCTTTCTCTCTCTCTCACACACACACACACACACACACACACACACACACACACACACACACACACACACACACACACACACACACACAATCTCTCTCACACACAGACACACACACACACACACACACACAATCTCTCTCTCACACATGTATTCTCTCACACACACGCACACACACACACACACACACGCACACACACACACACACACACACACACACACACACACACACACACACACACACACACACACACACACACACACACACACACACTTCTAATAAATAAATTACCTGCATGGCTCCAGCACTGTCTCCAACTGCTGCAGTTTAGCCAGCTCAGCTGTTGTTGGCATGGTAACGTTGGTTGTTTGTAGGGCCAGCACATCTCTCAAAGGTTGTTGATTTCTCAGAATACGTCTGATCATCTCCAGTGTACTGTTCCATCTGGTTGTCACGTCCTGTGAGTGACTCTTTCTTTTGACCACTTGCAATTTGCTTTTGTTCGAGCTCTGCTGCGTTTGGCGGGCTATGCTTAAAATGACCCACTACCTTTCTGCATTTTGCCAATGCGCCGTTAAACGGACTGTCTTGGAGAGACAATGTGATGGATCGTTGTAGACTATGTGCAGCGCAAGGCATATGCTGGAACGGGAGCTGCCTGGACGCTGCAATCATGTTGTGTGCGCTATCCGTGGGTGAGTGTCCTGACTTTTGGTACAATGTCCCACTGTCTGGCTACCTGGATAAAGTGCTCAGCGCAGTTGTCTGTGAAATGCCGCTCCTCTGTCTTCATAACAGTCAGGGCATGAGACTGAAGATCCCACTGTGGGTCAAAATAATGCGCTGTGACGCTGAGGTAACTGTCATTACTCAGTGAAGTCCAATAGTCTCCGGTGAGCGCAACTGTGGAAGTATTCCTCAAATTCTCCTCTACTTTCACTTTTTGGACTTCATACAAGTTGACTATTTTCGTCACAGTGGTGGCTCTGGAAGGCAATTCATAAGTGCAGTTGTTAGATGTGACCCGAATTATATCACGGAGTCCCACGTCCTCCACAATGTTTATTTGCCTGCAATCTGGAGCCACCCATTTAGCGATCGCTGTCGAGAGCTTGCTGCGCGTTGACGTGTCCAGGCGTCTCCCCTGCACACTTTCAAGTGTTGTCGGCTGCAAGCGGCCGGCAGGAGCAGGGCTGTCAGCATCAAATGTGTGCTTGGCTTGCAGATGATATTTTAAACTAGATGTACTCCTATGGTAACTCAATTCACATCGACAGTAATTGCAAATGACTTTGGTCTGGTCGACAGAACCATCTGGTAGGGCTTTGAAGCTGAACTTGCCCTTAGCAAAAAAATCTATAAAATCCTATAGAATCCTATAGAATCTTGTAGAAATCTATAGCATGTTATAGAACATAGTCGTATTTGTAAGCCATGCTAAATAATTCTATAGAATACTATAGAACTCTCTAGATCATTCTGTAGAATACTATACATTTTTACTTTTCTATAAACTTCTATAATTAAAACTATAACAATCTAAAGAATTCTATAGGACAGAACCGACTCATGACATATCTGTAGAAATCTATAGAAATCTGTAGAAATCTATAGCATTCAAAGAAAACATGCATGAAATGTTCTCTCTGATGCAACCTATACTAAATGATATAGAATTCTATAGAATGATATAATACTGTTCTTTAAATTGGGATAGAGAAAATCATAGTAATCTACATCATTTTGTGGAACTGAGCTGCTTTGCAAAAGCTGTACGTGTAGATCCCTTTGAAATCTTTACAACTGTATACTGGATTATGTGCCCAATTAAATGATGTAACCTATACATAACCATATACAACCATACAACATATTGGAATGGAACTCTAAACTGAATGAATGTCACTGTCCTTGTATTCTGATGTAAATGCTCCAGAATTTCTGTGACTGCATCTGTATGTATACGTTGATCACTTTTGTTATGTAACTAATTATCTGTTACAACTGGAGATTAAAGCTAAGTGACATATAACAATATCTATTGTTAGTGTGAGTCTGTTACAAACAACTCATTGGAGTCTGCAGTACTCTACTCTGTTTTGCAGTCTATTATACACTGTAAAAAAGATCGTAATTTTACAGGAAATAACTGTAAATGTTTATAGTAATTATCATGTTTTTTTAAATAACTTGCAAAATCCTGTAAAATGAGAGATATTAACTATAAATTAACAACCCAAAACATTATTTTAAGTATTTTGACAATAACAACAAATAACATTTATTTCCTTTTTTTTTTACAGTAAATTTACTATATAATATTTACAGTATTTTTGCACTTTCAGAAAATACATGCAGATGTACGTAAAATAAAAAGTATTATCTGTAATTAAATATGTAACTCGTAATATAAAAGTGTATTACTATTTAAGATATTTCTTTGTAATTTTAAGGTAAACATAAAACTGTCAAAAAAAAGCGTCAAATAAAAAAAAAGGAAAATGTAAGTAAACCTTTTTACATAAATCATTTTCTCAATATTCGATTGAATCCACCACAAACACAAAATATGCAATGTTGAAACAAAAGTAAATAAATATGTTCTCATTAAATTCCTAACTATATACTATATTGTAAACATCTACAGTTGACAATATCATTAAAAAAAATAAAAATCATAGAAAGTGAAGGTTTAAAACACACACTGTTATTTACTCAACAATAAGTCACAGTTATCCTTGTTTTATTTATGTATTCTGTTGCTGTGTTTTTTTTCCATTGGTCAATATACCGTAATAAGCCTTAATTTTACAGTATAATGTATGGATTTCGGATTCTGGCCGACAACCAGAGCTACAGCAATTGAAATAGAATTCAGCCAAAACACGGCAGACAAGTCAGGCATGTTTGGAATGAGTCCACAACCCTCCTGATTGGTTAATATAAACGTAATCTAAGAAACCTGCCAATGAGAACTGTCCACGCCTGTCGTTCACATTTGAAACATCCACGTCAGTTGGAGCGGGTCTCTTCCTGCTAGCTACAGCTGTCTGTATGTCTGCTGCAGGAGTTTATGGATTAATATCGGGATCGTTTTACATCTACACGTTAAATATGAGCATCGGGACGTCATCAAAGAACAGAAGACTTGAGATCTGGTGAGTTCTGCAACTGTAATGGAGTTGTTATGTATTTAGATAATCCTTAGTTTGTGACTGTTTTATTTTGTATTTAAGGTTACGTTTCTTCTTCTATTTAGCTGAATTTCTTCCCGTTAAGTTGGTATGCATCATTAATAAGTTGTTAAATGTTAAGAAGCCCTGAGATGCTGTTTCTTGCAAGATGTTGTGCCCGGGAAACCTGGCTTAACAGGTGGCTGCTAACATTAGCTTACAGTTTATTGCAGTGCTGCCCCCACCCTCTCGTCTCCAACACGGGATAATTACACATAAACATGCAGTGGGGTGTCACAGTGTTGTCGCCAAGTTTAATGTAACGTTTCACAACTTTCTTACAGCGGATTCTAGTTTGTTAATGTTCAGTAGCCAACAGCTAGCATAGCATAAACAGCTAACCGCTAACGTTCGGCTAACTTGCTAGTTAGCTCTGTTCTATATATTACAAGCTAACATGGCTAGCTAATGTCACACTGTGTGAACTAAAATACTTTTTGTATTACTACATCATACATGCTTGGTCCAAATCACTGCTAAAATTAATTATTTTTGAAAATGTATAGTAAAGAAACACTCCGCCATGCATGAAATAACATAACAAAAGAATACGGGTAATGTTTGACCCATGTTGTGCCTTAGAAGTGTAGTGATACAAACATGATTTTTATTCAAAAATTAAGAAAGGGAAAATTAGAATTGGTGTTGATCCAAAACAGGTTAATTGAGCAATACCTGGAATCCTGAATGGTTAAAGTACAATTTAAAACTAATTCGGGTCACTTTTTTGACACATGTTGGTTGTATGTTGTGTAACAAAGGGTTAACATGACGGCTGTGATGTTCACTCTTTTGACAGAGCACCAGTGGACAGTGAGGACTATGGAAGAGAAGATGTGATGGCTTTGTGTGGAAAGCTGCTGACGCCAGCCTGTGTCCCTCTCATCAGTCTCTCCAGGCAGCACCCAGCTATTCTTCCATCTTGCAGAGGAAAATACTTTGATATGTGAGTAATAACTAACTTGTGTCTAACATAATATTGAATGTGGTTTAGTAAAGTATTTAAAAATACCCCACATTGTACATGTACAGGACAATCAGACCTTGTTCAACACAGATCATCAGACAATTGTTTTGTCTTTGAGGTACAGCCGCAGCAGAGAGTCTGAGTTTGAAGAAAACACTAACATTTTATTTAGTGTTGTTTAATCAATCAATATTTACTGGTCTTGAATTTCCTCACTGGATTACAAAATGCTTGTACAGGGACATTATGCAGATGTAATCACCTGAAGACGAAAATATAGATTCAGTGATATGTACCATTTTAAGGAAATAAACTGTTAGTGGTGTTGACCGAAGCTCCGCAGCTGTAGCTAGGCGCTGCTAATGAAAACTCAAGTGCTCAATTTGTTGGTTTTTCTTTTTTTATTAAGAATTGACCAAGCATATCTTCCTCTTCGAAATCCCAGTTGTACTTCGCTAACACGCAGCGCCTGGGAGGGTGCGTTTGATTGTTCCCACCCTTACCTCACTTATGGACTAGGTCATGTTAGACAAGCAATCCAGTGGTTAGTTTTAGGGTAACCTCCATTGTTTTATTTTTTATTTATTCACTTGAAGAGAAAGGGATTTCAGAAACAAGTCTCACAAGTTTAGCTCGAGGTAAAATTAACAAAAGCTAACTGTTGTTAGACTGTGTTCCCCCCTTCTAAACTTATGAAATAATCAATGCCCTTGGGATGCTCGTGTGTGTGTGTGTGTGTGTGTGTGTGTGTGTGTGTGTGTGTGTGTGTGTGTGTGTGTGTGTGTGTGTGTGTGTGTGTGTGTGTGTGTGTGTGTGTGTGTGTGTGTGTGTGTGTGTGTGTGTGTGTGTGTGTGTGTGTGTGTGTGTGTGTGTGTGTGTGTGTGTGTGTGTGTGTGTGTGTGTGTGTGTGTGTGTGTGTGTGTGTCCTTCATAGGGCCATCATTACAAGATGAAGGGGATCTATTGGCAGCTGCTGATAATAACATCCATCATTATGGTTTACTAATAGTTATCACTTCACTTCCTCCTCCAGCACCTGGACACAGCAGGAACCTACGCCAGGATCCTGTTTGTGGACTTCAGCTCTGCCTTGAACACAATCCTCTGGCTGAAGGCTGTGCTCCATCAGGACCAAAACCTCTCTCCATCAGGACCAGAACCTCTCCATCAGGACCAGAACCTCTCTGCATCAGGACCAGAACCTCTCTCCACCAGGACCAACACCTCTCTCCATCAGGACCAGAACCTCTCTCAATCAGGTCCAGAACCTCTCCATCAGGACCAGAACCTCTCTCCACCAGGACCAACACCTCTCTCCATCAGGACCAGAACCTCTCGCCACCTCAACAAGTATAGTAAATAGTCAAATTCATAGGTGAATTCTATAGAATATTTGCCAATATCCTGCAGTATATTCTACAGAAACATCAATAGATTTTTCTATAGATTATTTTGCAGAATCTATAGTAAAATTCTATAGAATATCTGCAAACATTCTATAGAAATGTCCATAGATTCTATAGAATATAGGTCACAAATTCTATAGTATTCTACAGAAAGCATCCATGGGGTTTTCTATAGGATTCTATAGATTATTTTCAACAAAAAAACCATCTACACAGTATATATTTTCTATAGTATTCTCTAGATTATTTCCAAGAATCTATAGTAAAACACGTAGGCAATTTCTATAGTATATACGCAAAAATCCTGTAGTATTCTACAGAAAATGTCTATAGAATTCGTCCATAGATTTTTCTATAGTATTCTATTCTTGCTAAGGGTGCCGTTTAAAATAATAATAATAATAATAATAATATATAATATTTTTATAGCGCCTTTCAGGAAACCCAAGGTCGCTTTACAAGTCGGATAGGGGGGGGGAAGTAGTGGAAAAATAAACCTATTAAACTAACTAGTGGGGAAAGCCTTAGTAAAAAGGTGCGTTTTGAGGGCTTTTTTGAAAATGTCCAGGGTTGGGGCGCTGCGGATTTCGGGGGGGAGAGAGTTCCAGAGGGTGGGGGATGCCACACTGAAGGCTCTGTCACCAAAAGTCCGCAACCTGGTGCGGGGGGTGGAGAGGAGATCCTGTCCAGATGATCTTAGCTTCCGGGATGGAGTGTGGTAGCGGAGAAGGTCAGACAGGTATTGGGGGGCGAGGGCATGGAGGGATTTGTAAGTCAGAAGAAGGAGTTTATAGGTGATACGGTGCTTGACTGGGAGCCAGTGGAGGTGGATCAGGGTGGGGGTAATGTGCTGCCAGGGCTTGGTGTGAGTGAGCACCCTGGCAGCCGAGTTCTGCACATACTGGAGCCTGTCCAGGGCTTTACTGGGAACCCCGAACAGGACTCCGTTGCAGTAATCAAAATACCTTTTCTTTAATCCATAATATTAATCTCTCTGCTCGTATATCTCCCACCATCTAACTAACAACATCAATAACAACGTGCTTTGCGCTCTGAAACTACGGGGCGGCCGAGGACAAAAGATACACTATAAAAAAAATAAAAATACACATAATAATAATACATTTGATTTATATAGCGCTTTTCACAACTCAAAGACGCTTTACAGTATGAGGGAGGGTAGACAAACAAGGACAGGCAAACAAGTAAGTATAGTAAAATAAAATAAACAAAAAAAAGGCAGTCAAGAGGAAGTTGATTGAGAGGGGGGGGAAGCGATTAACATGTGTTAATCGCGTTAAAATAATTAGTGGCGTTAATTTTATTTTACGTTAACGCGTTATTAACGCGTTAAATTGACAGCCCTCATTATAATATAATTTAACATGTAGGTATATACCATTGACTGCCATTATAGCTATGGGGGTGCAATGACTAGATTTGCTATAATCCGCGAATCTGAGTTACGACGTAGTTTGCGACGGCTTTGTATCGGGAGATTTGCGTCGATATAAGATTCTTATCCAGGAAGAGTTGTTTTACTGTAGCAGCAGTACTTCTTCCAAATTGGGCTGTTTCTTTCACTGCATGGGAGAAAGTATTGGGTGGTTCTGTAGAAAAGGTCAAAAAAGAAGCTGTGCATGCTCTTTATCCGAGGTTAAGAGGTTAACAAGTCCCACGTTTGCCGAACCATCCAGTTAGCCTTCATCTTATTAGTGATGTCTCTTGTAAAACTGAAAAGTATACTGTTCAAAAACATTTAGCCTAACCCTAGAAAAGTTGAAAGAGGAAAACACCTCTGGGTAGAGATCAGACATACTGTAAATGTTGAAGTTGACACACTAACACAATTGTCTCTACTGTGTCCCTGACAGTCAAGGTAGTAGTTGAGAAAACGTTTCTCTCTATAAAGTTTTCTATGGCGAAGACTAGGTAAGTCTTACACCTGGATATATTAAAACGTAACACTCACCTTTGAATAGGTTATCAAGGTTTGCGTTTTCAGCTGATCAGGATATTCCTTAGACCAGCGGTTTTCAAAGTGTGAGGCGCGCCTCCCCTGGGGGGCGCTAGAGAGCTTCAAGGGAGGCGCAGCGTGAGAAAAAAAATTACGAGAAAAAGACGAGTAAAGTGACACTTGCACACTTTTGGCTGTCTGTGGAGACCGGGGCTGAAGTCGAATAGTCCATTTAGCTTAGGAACCTTCCTAAAGGAGTGAAATGACCCGGAAGTCCCTCAGTGGCAGCCATGATAAATGCCGTTCGAATTCTCTAGAATGATGAGAATGAAAGGAAAGGAGGTTTCAAACTTCCTTTATAACCTCCTTTAGCTTAGGAACCACTGGACCTCCCTAACCGGCAGGAGAAGCGAAAATGCTGCCCCACAATGTATTGCGGCCGCAGCATTTGCCGTCACTCAACAGTCGGCCGTTCACGGAAACAACCGATTATGACCGAGAAATGATATCATGAAAGTTACGGTGCTTATTAAGCATTTTAAAACATAGGTGGTAAGTTGCCAAAGTGCTTTGTTTTGAACGTTCATCAGTATTATAATCAAAAAGAGAAATATGAACGTTAGTTTTCACTTAAATTATCAAATAAAGTCAACATTTCAGTCTTTACTGAGCTGTGTGGGGTTTGTTCAACTTTTAAAAAGATGTTTGAATGGTGATATACACAGTGATAGATGTTAAGGACTAACGTTTATAATAAATACATCTGTATTGATTTTAAGATCTTTAGTTCATACAATCATACGTATTGGGATCATTTGTATTAATGTGGACCGGAGGGAGAGGGTGACGAGCATAAGTTTCACTTTCCTTTTTTATTTCAATTCCAGCTTTGGTCCTGAAGAATATGTTTCTCTGTTGTCCACGTTCATAAAGCCTAAAGCAGCAGCATCAGAGCACGGTGCAGAGTCTCTAGATGAGTTTACGGTAGTCCCTCGTTCTTATTGAACATCCATGTTATAGTCCGCTGTATAGAAAACTGTGGTTTCCATAGTTTCCCCACAGCAGCAGACGCACACAATGACGTCCGCTGGCGCATCAGAAACACGTCAGATAGTGAAAGTGCATTCGGATTCTCTAAAGTACCGCAGTCTCTTCTCCTAAGTCCTTTTTAATTCTCCTATCCACTATCCCTTAACCCCGTGACGTTTCACTCAGAGGTCAAGGAATAGACGATAGGGTTAGAACTTAGGAGCTGATTTTTAAACTATCCGACTGCAGCCCGAGTTCCCCCACCTCGCCAAAAAGGCTGTAAAAGTGTTCATTCCCTTCACCTCCACCTAGGGGCGGACTGGGACTACAAATCAGCCCGAGACACTCGACCGGCCCACTTCGGTACCGCCGGCCCACCGTGGTGCTAGTGACTTACCGCAGAGGTAGACATTAAGGGTAAAATGCCACTGGCATTATATTATCACTGGCCCCATCATTGTAACCACTGGCCCGGAGCATTCGTCCAAAAAGAAATCGACTAATAATGAAGAAAATTAACACATGTTTCAATAGTAATTTATGCACTAACTACATTACTACTTGTACTACAACATTTGAACAATCAGTTCTTCCTCATTTTCCTCAATTGTTCATATTTGGTTTATTAAAATAATGATATTGTGGTCATTATTAAAAACTGTCTGCTATTATGAGTATTACTATTTGTATAATGCGCTTTCTGCCTTCCTGTCATTAGGAGTTAGAAATGTAATGGCTATAGAGTAGATTAGAACCTTCATTATCCTAAACTGCTGGGACATTTCGCCAATACCTTTTATATGGTCTACTCTTCCCTTACTTGTCAGCATAGGTGGGCATTGATGTACAGATCCGACAGAAGACCTTGTTTATATTGGCATCATATTGAGAGGTGCAGTGACGCGTCCTAAGACCAGGAAGTAAGCTGCTGGTTCCCTCGACAAAAAGCAATGGGATTTCTCCACAGGGTTTTGGAAAATAGCTGGAAATAAGGTCTGTGGAAAACAAACCTGTTTGATAAATGAACGTTTTGTTCAGCCGGATAATCTCCACATGTCTACCCTACTTTTATAATTTTCGAATCATAAATCTAATCGATAGATTATAAAAGGGTTTTAGGACGCATCACTGCACCACTAGAAGCCAACTCCATCGATCAAGCTGGCTGAAACTTTCTCTCTCTTCTTCTCATGCTCCCCGTCACTCTCCTTTAACTCCTCCGGTGACTTTCTTTTATTTGAAGATAGTTTTTTGCCCGGCGCTTGGCCAGTTACCGCTGGTAAAAAAACTTTTTGGCGAATGGTTAGGTGGCGCGATACTCTCTAGTGAAGGAGCCTGCTCGCGCTCACGGGAGCCTGCTCGCGCTCACGGGAGCCTGCTCGCGCTCTGTTTTTTTCAGAATAAAACTGACTTAAATACACTGTATTTAATTCAAGTTACGCCATATCAACATTTATTTTAATTTCTAACAGTACTGTATCCACGATGTTGAAAATGTTAAAAATGTTTAAAAGATATGTGTTGAGCACACGGCGACGGCGTGCGAAAATATACGGGTCGTGCTGCAGCTAGCTTTGCCTGTCCTCTGTAAGAAGGTGTCGGCGACTGACATGAAAGGAAGAATGGCTGTCCAGTCTGTTCCAACTTTATTAACTTCCAGGGTAGTGAATTGAACATGCAATTGTAATTGGGTGTGTGGTATATTTTCATGCACGCACACACGCATGTTCCACAACCAGTGTTGTGCTAGTTACTGAAAACCAGTAACTAGTTACTTCATTTCAAAAGTAACTCAGTTACTTTACTGATTACTTACACCAAAAAGTAATGCGTTACTGTGACAAGTAACGTTTTAGTTACTTAAAAAAGGGCTCCCATTATATTAATGCCCGTATAGCCTTCATTTCAGTACTGTTATTGCATTGGAGAATAATATAATCTGTTTATCAACTTGACATGCATTATATGCAATCTGGATAGCATCGATATTAGCTGGCTTTACATTTTTGTATATTCTTTCTCCAGGTAGTTGGAAAAAGTTTTCCGTTTCATATGCCGTGTGCCGCCCGGACATGCTATCATGCTAACTAGCTCCCTGAAAGCGGGTGACTCAACTGTAGCAATAGCCTGCATGTGTTCTACAACCCTTAGCAAAAAAATCTATAGAATACTATAGAAAAATCTATGGACAAATTCTATAGAAAATTTCTGTAGAATACTACAGGATTTTTGCGGATATACTATAGAAATTGCCTACGTGTTTTACTATAGATTCTGGGAAATAATCTATAGAAAAATCTATGGACAAATTCTATAGAAAATATCTGTAGAATACTACAGGATTCTTGCGGATATACTATAGAAATTGCCTACGTGTTTTACTATAGATTCTGGGAAATAATCTATAGAATACTATAGTATAGAAAATATACACTGTAGATGTTTTTTTTGTAGAAAATAGTCTATAGAATCCTATAGAAAACCCCATGGATGCTTTCTATAGAACTGTTCTGGAGAATACCATAGAATTTGTGACCTATATTCCATAGAATCTATTGATGTTTCTATAGAATTTCTGTAGAACATAGAATTTGTGACCTATATTCCATAGAATCTATTGATGTTTCTATAGAATTTCTGTAGAATATACTGCAGAATATTGGCAAATATTCTATAGAATGTACCTATGGATTTTACTATAGATTCTGCAAAATAATCTATAGAACATTGCTATTGTTTTCTATAAAATGGTTCTGCAGAATTTATAACATTAATTTACGGGAATTGTCCTTAAATATTTTACAGGTTTTACAGATGTATCTGCTCTTTTTACAGTCAATAACGTTTAATAAAAGTACAGCACTAAAACTTCTATGGGCGGAAAAAACGGTCAAATGACTGGCAGCAGGCTGCCAAACAAAAACCATAAAATTAAAGTAAAAATACTTTAACTGAAATAAAGTGCAAAAGCAATTGGTATACAGAAATTGTCCTTAAATATTTTAGAGGAAACTTTCCTCTCTTTTCAAAATCCATTATCTTAAAATGTTACATTAAAATACCTTAAATAAAGTTCTGATGAGAAAAACAGTTTTTTACATTTTCTTTTATTAGATTTGTATGATCAAACACTAAAATAAATACAGAACCTAAAGAGCTAGAATACTGTTATTTTACAGCTTTTTTCTAACATATTCCAATCAAACAGGTTCAACAAAATGACATCACAAAATGTTCTGTAGGAAACAATTACTCTGAAAACTTAAAAATATTTGTAGAATTATAGTACAACTAATGAATACAGCATTTCATATTTAAACATCATACTTATAAACAGTAGAAACAAAAAGTAAGTTGAATTTTTTAAGATTACTTTGAAACATTCAACTGAAAATAACAGAAATGGCAAAATAGCGACATATGTTCACATTGTCAATGTGAAGGAGCAGTGTGCAGGATTTAGTACGTCTAACAATGGGGATGTAGGTTCCAACCAATGGATAGCTTGTTCACTCACCCTCCTATCCCAAGTTTGTAGGATAATGTATATTGGCTGCAAAAAACTTGAGGCCCAATCATGTTTCCTCTGTCCATTCTGTGCTACTGTAGACGTGGCAGTGCAACCTAGAGGACAAAAAGATCAGAATTAGAAACGGGTTTATTGCCAGGTATGTTCACACGTATGAGGAGGTGTCGTACATACAAATAAAAAAATGTAAAAACTACACAGATAGCGAACTATATTAAGAAATAGAATGCAATAAATTATATAATATAAAATATTGGCAGTAAGCAATATTTAAACATTGCATTATTTACCATCCTGTGATCTCCATGCAGAGTCTGCGTTGTGGCTGAGGTAAAGTGTCAGTGGGGGGGGCGGGCCTTGTTGAGGTGCCGAGAGGTTCTGGTCCTGATGGAGAGAGGTTTTGGTCCTGATGGAGAGAGGTTCTGGTCCTTATGGAGAGAGGTTCTGGTCCTGATGGAGAGAGGTTCTGGTCCTGATGGAGAGAGGTTCTGGTCCTGATGGAGAGAGGTTATGGTCCTGATGGAGAGAGGTTATGGTCCTTATGGAGAGAGGTTCTGGTCCTGATGGAGAGAGGTGTTGGTCCTGATGGAGAGAGGTTCTGGTCCTGATGGAGAGAGGTGTTGGTCCTGATGGAGAGAGGTTCTGGTCCTGATGGAGAGAGGTTCTGGTCCTTATGGAGAGAGGTGCTGGTCCTGATGGAGAGAGGTGTTGGTCCTGATGGAGAGAGGTTCTGGTCCTGAGGGAGAGAGGTTCTGGTCCTGATGGTGCGCAGCCTCCAGCCAGAGGGTTGTGTTGAAGGCAGAGCTGAAGTCCACAAACAGGATCCTGGCGTAGGTTCCTGCTGTGTCCAGGTGCTGGAGGAGGAAGTGAAGTGATAACTATTAGTAAACCATAATGATGGATGTTATTATCAGGGCATTGATTATTTCATAAGTTTAGAAGGGGGGAACATAGTCTAACAACAGTTAGCTTTTGTTAATTTTACCTCGAGACAAACTTGTGAGACTTGTTTCTGAAATCCCTTTCTCTTAAAGTGAATAAATAAAAAATAAAACAATGGAGGTGACCCTAAAACTAACCACTGGATTGCTTGTCTAACATGACCTAGTCCATAAGTGAGGTAAGGGTGGGAACAATCAAACACACCCTCCCAGGCACTACGTGTTAGCGAAGTACAACTGGGATTTCGAAGAGGAAGATATGCTTGCTCAATTCTTAATAATAAAGAAAAACCAACAAATTGAGCACTTGAGTTTTCATTAGCAGCGCCTAGCTACAGCTGTGGAGCTTCGGTCAATACCACTAATGCCCCTTTCACACCAGCGCCTTTTCAGCTCCGGCTCGGAGCTAGAGCCTGAAAAGCGCCGGGTTTTCCTGTTCACACCGCAGCGGCGCCGGCTCTTAGCTCCGGAATCCGCTTCATTTCCAGCTCCAAAAAATTGTCGGTCCAGAGTAGGGCTGCAACAAACGACTAATTTGATCATCGATTAATCTATCGATTAATGAAACGATTAATCGACTATTCGGACTATTACTGTATGCCTTGCACAATTTCTCAAACGCTCTTATTTAGCCATCAACTTTTAGATTTAGCTTGAGGTTGTTTTAGGCATGTGGAAACTAACAATGAAGACAATAAAGATGAATACTTGATTCCAAAATAAATATATTATTGAAATAACTTAAATTGTGAACAAAACTAACATTGCTTTTTATTCAAATTAAATAAATAATATTTCACATCAAAAGAAACAACAGTGTTTTAACAAATCGTATTAAATAATCTGATGACACAACTGTAAATATAAGAATAGCTGAAACTTTAACAAACTAAATAATAATAATATATAATATTTTTATAGCGCCTTTCAGGAAACCCAAGGTCGCTTTACAAGTCGGGTAGGGGGGGGGAGTAGGGGAAAAAAGGCAGACAGGTTAAGGGGGTGGGGGGGGGAAGTAGCAGACAAATAAACCTATTAAACTAACTATACAGTGGGGAAAGCCTTGGTAAAAAGGTGCGTTTTGAGGGCTTTTTTGAAAATGTCCAGGGTTGGGGCGCTGCGGATTTCGGGGGGGAGAGAGTTCCAGAGGTTGGGAGATGCCACACTGAAGGCTCTGTCACCAAAAGTTCGCAAATAACTCTGTTACCTCTAATCATTATGTTTGTATAATGTAGTTAGCTCCGTGTGTTGCTGCTAGCATACCTGACGTGGACACGTTACTGTGGACGGGGCTACAGAGCTACTAGAAAGACAGTCGAACCCGGTGCATTCCTCCGTCTGGATGTGGAGCACTTTTGCTAAATGTTTAGACAAATAGCTCGTGTTACCGCCCTTACATGCTAAACTCTTATTCCACTTTTGGTAACGAGCATTCTCCACATCGAGACGGGTAAAGTTTAACCACCTCGGAGCGCGTTCTCTCCGCCATCTCCCACGTGTGTGTGTTGCTGCATGTTGCAGCTGCCCGTGTGTAAACTGCCCCGCCCCCTCGCAAGCAGGCGGGGGAGAGAAAGATCGAAAATACATCATAGACGCATTTGTTTGTCTTTTTGCATATTAGAAACGAGTTGGCGACACTAAGACTGCGATATAATGTCTTTGTAGCAATAATACATGACATATCTTTTTTAAATGTCTCCAGTACCGATACAAAGACCAATAAAGTTAGAGCTTAACGGGGTGTAAAACACACGTGATGACGTCACCAACGAATCGACGACTGAATTAGTTGGCAACTAATTTGGTAATCGATTTTAATCGATTAAGTCGATTAGTTGTTGCACCCCTAGTCCAGAGGCAAGAGCTTTGGAGCTAAGAGGCGACGTCGCTTACGTCTCTCTTACGTCGAGGCATGCAGGAAACTAAACCCAACTCCCCTGAACATGGGTCGACTATCATGCCTGCCTACAAGCAGTAGTGCCTATAAACACACTTTATAAAGTCAGGCAACACTAACCAGGCTTCGTGTGATTCTGTTTATTTGTACCTTACTTTGACCATCCGTTCGCTGTTATCGATCATTGTGGAGAGAGGCAGACGTGTTGTTTTGTATTATTGCAGCTATCGGATGCAAGTAGTCAGTTTAGCTTCGGTTGCTATGCCAACATCACCCGTTTGATACCAGAGAAACTTTCATAACAGCGTTGTGATGCCAAACAGCGTCAATTCAGACTGACACACATTCACTTAGGCTAAGGGAACTGGGGATATGCATCAGCTGCTTGTGTGAGTCGGACAGTGGATACTTTAGAGCGGCCGCTGCAGTGTGAGCTAACCGGGAGCTAACGGGAGATTAAACTCCTGTGGAAGAGCTGCACTGCAGCGGTCGGTAAATGCTGCAGAAACACATTAATAAACAATGAACCACGGCACTCTGGAGAAAAGTATAAGGTTGGAGAAGTCGTTATTCAATTTATTCTGGCTTCATGTGATTAAAAGCAACACGATCATCGACCCGACGCAGTTGTTGTTGTTGTGAGCGCCGTAATGGCTGCCGTTGGGGAGCAAATCAGCGATGTAAACGGTGACGTCATGACGCAGCAGGGGCAGCTCTGGAGCGCCAGTGGGCGGTGTGAACAGAGCGGGAGCTGAAAAGGGAAACCGGAGCTGAACCAGAAAAGCTCCCGCTCGGAGCTAGAAACTGAAAAGCGCTGGTGTGAAAGCTGCATAACAGTCTATTTCCTTAAAATGGTACATATCGATGAATCTATATTTTCATCTTCAGGTGATTAAATCTGCATAATGTCCCTGTACAATAAGATTCAAGCATTTTGTAATCCAGTGAGGAAATTCAAGACCAGTAAATATTGATTGATTAAACAACACTAAATAAAATGTTAGTGCTTTCTTCAAACTCAGACTCTCTGCTGCGGATGTACCTCAAAAGACAAAACAATTGTCTTATGATCTTTGTTGAACAAGGTCTGATTGTCCTGTACATGTACAATGTGGGGTATTTTTAAATACTTTACTAAACCACATTCAATACTATGTTAGACACAAGTTAGTTATTACTCACATATCAAAGTCTTTTCATCTCCAAGATGGAAGAATAGCTGGGTGCTGCCTGGAGAGACTGATGAGGGACACAGGCTGGCGTCAGCAGCTTTCCACACAAAGCCATCACATCTTCTCTTCCATAGTCCTCGCTGTCCACTGGTGCTCTGTCAAAAGAGTGAACATCACAGCCGTCATGTTAACCCTTTCTTACACAACACCATACAACCAACATGTGTCAAAAGTGACCCGAATTAGTTTTAATTGTAAATATCTTTGCAATAAATTACTTTAACCATTCAGGATTCCAGGTATTCCTCAATTAACCTGTTTTGGATCAACACCAATTTGTATTTTTCCCTTTCTTACTTTTTGAATAAAAATCATGTTTGTATCACTACACTTCTAAGGCACAACATGGGTCAAACATTACCCGTATTCTTTTTGCTATGTTATTTCATGCATGGCTGAGTGTTTCTTTACTATACATTTTCAAAAATAATTAATTTTAGCAGTGATTTGGACCAAGCATGTATGATGTAGTAATACAACAAGTATTTTAGTTCACACAGTGTGACATTAGCTAGTCATGTTAGCTTGTAATATATAGAGCAGAGCTAACTAGCAAGTTAGCCAAACGTTAGCGGTTAGCTGTTTATGCTATGCTAGCTGTTACTGAACATTAACAAACTAGATTCCGCTATAAGAAAGCTGTGAAACTTTACATTAAACTTGGCGACAACATTGTGACACCCCGCTGCATGTTTATGTGTAATTCTCCCGTGTTGGAGACGAGAGGGTGGGGGCAGCATTGCAATAAGCTGTAAGCTAACGTTAGCAGCCACCTGTTAAGCCAGGTTTTCCGGGCGCAACATCTTGCAAGAAACAGCATGTCAGGGCTTCTTAACATTTAACAACCTATTAATGATGAATACCAACTTAACGGGAAGAAACTCAGCTAACTAGAAGAAGAAATGTAACCTTAAATACAAAATAAAACATTCACAAACTTAGGATTATCTAAATACATATTTAACTCCATTACAGTTGCAGGACTCACCAGATCTCAAGTCTTCTGTTCTTTGTTGACGTCCCGATGCTCATATTTAAAGTGTAAAACGATCCCGATATAAATCCATAAAATCCTGCAGCAGACATACAGACAGACAGCTGTAGCTTGCAGGAGGAGACCCACTCAAACTGACGTGGATGTTTCAAATGTGAATGACAGGCGCGGACAGTTCTCATTGGCAGGTTTCTTCGATGACGTTTATATTAACCAATCAGGAGTGTTGTGGACTCATTCCAAACATGCCTGACTTGTCTGCCGTGTTTTGGCTGAATTCTATTTCAATTGCCGTAGCTCTGGCTGTCGGCCAGAATCCGAAAACCATACATTATACTGTAAAACTAAGGCTTATTACTGTGTATTGACCAATGGGAGAAAAAAAAAACAGCAACATAAATAAAACAAGGATAACTGTGACTTGTTGAGTAAATAACAGTGTGTGTTTTAAACCTTGATCCTCCCTGCAGAAATGTCTCCACTTTCTATCATTTTAATTTGTTTTAATGATATTGTCAACTGTAGATGTTTACAATATAGTAAGTTAGGAATTTAATGAGAACATATTTATTTACTTTTGTTTCAACATTGGATATTTTGTGTTTGTGGTGGATTCAATCGAATATTGAGAAAATTATGTATGTACAAAGGTTTTAATTACATTTTACGTTTTTTTTAGTTGACGCTTTTTTTTTACAGTTTTATGATTACCTTAAAATTACAAAGAAAATCTTAAAGTCTTATAATAGTAATACACTTTTATATTACGAGTTACATATTTAATTACAGATAATACTTTTTATTTGACGTACATCTGCATTTATTTTCTGAAAGTGCAAAAATACTGTAAATATTATATAGTAAATGTACTGTAAAAAAAAGGAAATAAACGTTATTTGTGGTTATTGTCAAAATACTGAAAATAATGTTTTGGGTTGTTAATTTATAGTTAATATCTGCCATTTTACAGGATTTTGCAAGTTATTTAAAAAAACATGATACTTACTATAAACATTTACAGTTATTTCCTGTAAAATTACGATCTTTTTTTACAGTATATAATAGACTGCAAAACAGAGTAGAGTACTGCAGACTCCAATGAGTTGTTTATAACAGACTCACACTAACAATAGATATTGTTATATGTCACTTAGCTTTAATCTCCAGTTGTAACAGATAATTAGTTACATAACAAAAGTGATCAATGTATACATACAGATGCAGTCACAGAAATTCTGGAGCATTGACATCAGATTACAAGGACAGTGACATTCATTCAGTTTAGAGTTCCATTCCAATATGTTGTATGGTTGTATATGGTTATGTATAGGTTACATAATTTAATTGGGCACATAATCCAGTATACAGTTGTAAAGATTTCAAAGGGACCCATACAGCTTTTGCAAAGCAGCTCAGTTCCACAAAATGATGTAGATTACTATGATTTTCTCTATTCCAATTTAAAGACGAGTTTTATAGAATTCTATAGAATTTAGTATAGGTTGCATCAGAGAGAAAATGTCATGCATGTTTTCTTTGAATGCTATAGATTTCTACAAATTTCTATAGATTTCTATAGATTTCTACAGATATGTCATGAGTCGGTTCTGTCCTATAGAATTCTTTAGATTGTTATAGTTTTAATTATAGAAGTTTATAGAAAAGTACACATTTATAGTATTCTACAGAATGATCTAGAGATTTCTATAGTATTCTATAGAATTCTTTAGCATGTATTACAAATACGACTATGTTCTATAACATGCTATAGATTTCTACACGATTCTATAGGATTCTATAGGATTTTATAGATTTTTTTGCTAAGGGAACATACCGTGCAATGGCTTTATGGACTTTTCCCTGGCTAGCAGTCCCTTGGTTAAAATCCAGCTGCTGTTGCTTAGGTGCAGGTGGAGGTGGAGTGGCGTCGGCTGAGTCTCTGTGGTCTTAGCTACTAGCTTCGTCCCAGCATGTTGTTTTTGCAGATGTTTCAACAGATTTGAATGACTGGTTTGGCCAGTAGATAGGCTCTTTGACCCGCCAGGACACAACTTACATTTTAAATAAAACGTTCTTTTCTTTGTGATCGACAAAAGTGAAATAGTGAGAATATCTCCAGGTGGAGAAACTAGACTTGAGCTCCGCCGCCGCCATGATAGTCTTGTTAGTAAACAACACAAACACGCCCACACAGTGTGAGAAAAAGTTTTTAGAGAGTACTTGTCCATGGACAAGTGAGTTTGGAAATGTACTTGTCCGAATACATTTTTCACTTGTCCAGAATGGACAAAAATTGGGGCCACTGGAATCTTCTTCTTCGTCATCGTATTTTACATTTTCCCATGGTTTTTATGACACCGCTAAAGTAAGTGAGCGGTAAGATTTTACTGCATCACACAAAGGGTTGGGTATCGTTTGGATTTTAACGATTCCGGTTCTGCTTTTCGATTCCGGTTATTTTTGGTTCTCGGTTCCGGTTTTTTGAGAAGGTCAAAATTTACAAATCACTTCATACTGTTGAATTTCTTACGGTTATTGAATACAATTATATAAAAATAATCTCTGCATTGTTTAGTTAGTTCTAAGTGGTGCAGTTTGAGAATGTACAATTGGCCCAGTCTCCTCTGATGTTACACTGCAACCTGCCTGTGAGACAGAGTCCAACCACACATGTCCAACACATAGGACATACATAA
The DNA here is from genome assembly GCF_902827115.2 of Pseudochaenichthys georgianus. NCBI lineage: Eukaryota > Metazoa > Chordata > Actinopteri > Perciformes > Channichthyidae > Pseudochaenichthys > Pseudochaenichthys georgianus. The sequence goes on from NC_047523.1 coordinate 10,520,060, forward strand.
CCTAATAATAATAATATATTATAGCCTATAGGCCTAGCGCTTTTCTACAACTCAAAGACGCTTGCACGCATTTATTTACTTTTACAAACAGTGAGCAGCTGCTCACTGTTTGTAAAAGTAAATAAATAGTATTTTCATTTCAATAATGTACTTTCTATACCCTACTTCATAAACAATACTGACATCCCTGTGCTCCTCCGAGTCTGGGGGTCCGGGGATGTGAGGACAGCGCGAGGACACAGACAGGGAGGCTGCTTTACTTCATAAAGGAAATGGCGGTCAATATTAACAACACAGGAGCTAAAACGCTTAATAACCTTCATTACGTGTTAGAGAAAGAACATAAGAAAGTTTGACAAAGATGATACTGAGGCTGATACGGAGCATAGAGAGAGCTGCAGTCCGCGGGGCTCGGCCTCGCCTCCTGTCCTCACAACTCTTATTAATCCCGGTACCGGACAATTGTTATTTGTTCCTACTCGGAACCGAGTTTTGCTTCCCAACCCTGCCACTGTGTAACAAAGTAATCACTGTGCTACACTTCCCACCCCGCTCCGCCCCCGTCTAACTGTACAGAAAGCGGCGAGATGCATTTCCTTAGGAATCGACGAGCAGAACCGAAACTACATTTCTAAACGAACAATGGCGGACACGTACAATTTGCGAATGAGTTCTGCCTTTTGTAAACTGAATGTATCAATAATTTGTTAATAAATCAGGCCGAAAAACGTCACTTGTCCGCCGGACAAGTCAATTGAAAGATCTACGTAAATAACACGTCCCGGACGGTGGGACGTGTACTTTTTCGCACACTGCCACAGCCCGTCTCCGCATGTGACACAGGAAGTATTTAAGTACATTTACTCAAGTACTGTACTTAAGTACAGTTCTCATCTCTGTTCACCTGGCTGTTGATTATATAAAAAAACTAACGGAGTAACGCACCATGTAGTAACGGTAACTGAGTTACTGAATTTAAAAAGTAATACGTTAGAGTACTAGTTACTGCCAAAAATAACGGCGTTACAGTAACTCGTTACTTTGTAACGCGTTAGTCCCAACACTGTCCACAACACACAAACTGAACAACACTCAATTGTCCGATCGCTACCAGTGTCCTTGCGATCTTGTTATAACAACAAGTGCAGGTTAGTGATGCAATATGGTTGAGACCATTCAGGCTTATTCTAGAGGGGTGCAAGGAATAGTCCATATAGTAGGGGAGTTTATTACAATATGTTTAAAACATAAAGATAAAAAGGTTTAAAAAAGTTATTGTTTAATGTTCAATCAAATTGGTGCAGTCAGTGAGATAGATTCAAACACAGAGACAAGAGGAGAGAAACAGTCGGAGTCATTTCAAATGGCGGAAGGTAGACAGCAAAAACAGAGCATTTAATGACATTTTCTCTTACTGGACCTCTTTGAAATGCAATTGAATACCCCTGCATTATAGCAGTAACAACAACAATAATAATAATAATAATAATAATAATAATTGGGAGGGGGGGCGCGGCTGTTCTTATGTTCTCTGAGGGGAGGCTCACCTTCCCACACTTTGAATACCCCTGCCTTAGACCTTACTTCAAATATTCTTCATATGAGCTACCCTCTCAAAATTATAGTCTTAATTAAAACCATCCATTGCATTATCAAGGTCAAACAATAACATGACATCACTCATGTGAGAGAGCAACCTAACTTAAACAGCACCAGAGAGTTACGATTTTGGATGAAAGTGATATTTAAGTCTAAAAGAAGATTTTCTTGGGTAACATACAGAACTAGAAAACTGCTAAGCAATGAGTGAGTCAGCAATCCTGCCAACTTTAATTTATGTTGGCACTTGTTTAAAGAGGAGGTCCATCTGTAATGCAGATTGAGCTCATCCGACACAAAGATTACACATTCCATATTTCTTTCACCAGTAATGCTCATGTGTCTGGATCATTTTTAATGATTCATAATAATAGCCTTTTTCAAACACTCTGAAGAACCACCCGGTGGACAGTTATCATACTGACATTATTGAAGTTTAAACATGGATATGTACTGCTATTCTTCAGCCTTGTGGGAACTTTTTCAGGAAGATACCACATTTTAGTCGCATTTGATGTTGTGAGCAGTGGCGGCTGGTGGAAAATATTTTTGGTGGGGCTATTGATAGAGTGAGTAAAAAAAATTTTTTTGGGACAAATGACCCCTTAAATTAGGACTTCTGGTGATGTAATGGCGCGCTTCCAGTGCAGCGTGGAGCTTGCTTTAATGCTGCGTTCAGACCGGACGCGATGCGAATATTCGCTTCGCTCTAAACGCTCCTATCGCATCGCTCTAGTCGCTCGAGTTTCACCGCAGCTGTCAGCTGTGTTTACTCGCATCATTCAAACAAGACGCGCTGGCTCGGGAGCTACAACAACATGAACATATTTTACCGTGATTAAATTGTAATACACGTTTCTAAATGATGCCGACGTAACAACATACTGATACCGGTTAGTAAAAACCATGAATTAATGCTTTGACAAGTCTGCAGACAGACGGCAGGCGAAAAACCTTTTAGAATGCTTGTTCCTTGAATGGAGCTTGGCTAAGCTAACGCTATATATGCTCCGACCGTACACACTCACAACAACGGCCTACAGACATAAATAAACCAGCGACTGTATTCTCCATGACACAGACAGTCTGTGGTTTGTACTTGTTTAACTTTTGTCTAGTTTCTGAACAGATCGTATCTGTCCCCGGCTGTTTGAAGAGCAAGCATGTGAAACAAAATATAGCATTTACCTGTTTGCATCCAGCTAGCCATGTGAGAAGCCTTGTTGATACGTTTTGTCTTTTTCACGAGCCTGCTGTGATATATACAAATCCGGTTGGTCCGGTCCAAGGTCTTTAAGTATCAATTTATCTCACAAACTTCTCCTTTCAAAAGGATTGGAGAGTAGCTCTTGGGCGGACCAAGGTTCCAGCGACTCCACCTGCACACCATTCTCATCCAAATACTGCGTCACCTTGGTTACTCACGAGTCTAAAAAACAAATCACGTCAACGCAAGTAAGCAACATGGGCGCCAACGTGAGCGCCCACGTCACCAAAATATTTGACGGCGCTGATTGGCTGAAATTATGTTTCGGCGGCACAGTTTACTATTGAGACTTTTGCAACCTGCTGGTTGCTGCTGTTTCGCTCGGGGGCTCTGCCCCGTAATGATAAACTAATGCCATGGGCAAGGCCAGGCAGGAAACAGGTGACTTATCAGTAACTTTAGACATCGTAACACAATTTTAAACGAGATTGTATTGTAGATTATACATTTTTGTGATACTAATTGTATGATATTTACCTTGTTCATTAAAAATTAAAATATAAAATATATATTTTTTTTAAATATATTTTTTTTAAATATATATTTTTTTATTTAATATTTATTTTTATTTTGTATCTGGCAAGAGGTGGGGCGGCGCCCCTAGCGCCCCTATGGGCCGGCCGCCACTGGTTGTGAGCCAATGTTACATAAACAAGCTTGTTTTCTTCCACAACCAATGAAGTTCTTGGAAATTAAAAACTGTTACTTTTTGCATATTCATTATATAAGTGACTGACATAGTGCTACACAGATAAAGCCTAACAAGATTACTTACCCAGTGTTTTTTGGACCCTACACTTGGACCCTACACTCTTCCATAAGTGGGTCAAAAAGGACCCGTATTAGAATAATGTGTTTTTATGCCATTTTTGTCATTTTGGTTAAACATAATCACTTGTATAATATTTTGTATTAATTTTTCACTCTTTAAAATGTTATAATTGTTTTCACATTTGGAAAAAAAACGTTTTGAAGATTTGATGCAAAGGTCCAACCCTCTCTTACCTGCCCTGCAGCTGAACGACATATCCTACCTTTATTTCCTCCCACCTTGACTACTGTAACTCACTTCTCTACGGCATCCGCTCCCCCTACCTCGATAGACTCCAAGTTGTAAAAAGTGTAGCCGCCCGACTCCTCACACACACCAGATCATGGCACCACATCATACCAGTCCTCAAATACCTTCATTGGCTTCCCGTCTCCCAACGCATCAACTACAAAATACTGGCCCTCACCTATAGCCCTCCACCATCTGACCCCCCCACCCCCTATCTCACTGGTCTTCTCACCCCCTACCAACCCTGTGGTCCCTCAGAACCACCTCAGCCGGTCTCCTGTCCCCCCCCCCAAGTCCAATAGGCAGCATTGGGAACAGTCTTTTCAGTGGCAGCTCCCAGGATCTGGAATTCCCTCCCCCAAGATCTCCGCTATTCTGAGACCCTTACAGTATTCCTGTCCCTTTTCAAAACTCATCTCTGCTCCTCTTTCTACTCATAGCCACAGGTGATAAGAATCAAAGGTTCCCATAGGATTCCATAGAAAATGCATGCAGGTCATTTTTGACCCACTTATGGAAGCTTGGGGTAGTAATACAAAAACTACATTTTCTTAAAATGTATAACATTTAAATAAAACATTTGAATGGCATGATATCCAAAACATGTTTTTTGAGGAATAGCTGGAATATGAAATGATAAAAAAATGTAATTACAAAGATACTCTAAGAAAACCACCTCACCGGGTAAAAAAATACCCACTTATGCATCTAAGGGTTAATTGTGGCACTGCCGGTATAATTGTCCTACTTCCCTTATTCTTGTCCCCTGGAGGGTCATTGTATTCGACCTTCAGATTGGCTCTTTCTCCTGGTAGCCTCCCCTGCTCCTAGGTCGTCCACATAGGGTCTCTTAGTATCTTCACAGATTGGCAGCAACAGAGCAACATAGACAAAGAGGACCAATTATTTGTTTACATTTTGCGGTTACAATTAGGGCTAAACAACATAGTGGTTTTGTTCAAACCTATAACGGTTTCCTTTACTTAATTTGCTAAAGAAAAACCTGTCTCTTTTCTCTGGCTTTAATGATATTTAATTGGTCGGAGATGGAATGAGATTATTCATAAATAAAAAGCCACTGAATCAAGACATTTGACCCGTAAGGGCTGACAAGTAATTGCTCAGGATTTAGGAGTGGGAACGATTTTCTTTATGTCTCTGTTATGCTGTTTCTATCATTATCCGGTTTTTATTTTCAAATTGATGAACTCACTCTGGGCATGAAAAATTGATGACCTCTTCCTTTGTGCACCACCCCATCTGCTGCCCTCTGTTTTCAATTGAAAGGTGAGCGCTGGCTGACTGCCAGTTAGCCGCTAATGGCCCTGGACAGCTAGCTTCCGGAGGGCCTTGTGGCAGGTAAGGAGCAGTGTTAAAAAGCCCATTATGCTAATGCTAATTCAGCTGGGGGAAGGCTGGGAAGATCGCCCCGACACTTCTCATCCCCAGCATTAGCGGCAGCACGTAAGGAGAGGATGGAGAAGCTCTTTACTGTAACCTGAGCCTTTCCAGAGGATTTCAAATGGGATCTGAGGGAGGGGCGGGCGGGCTGTTCTCTTCTTAGCGCGCCGAGCCTTGACAGCTCATTTACACTGTTGAATGCAACACAGATGGAATATGATGAAATACTATGCTTAGTGTGGAAAAGCTTTATTAGATGTAAAGGAACAGTCACAATCCTTTTTCTAGCTGGTAAAGGGCCAGCAACAAGCCACATATAGATGATTACATTTTTACATACATACAAAACCAATGTATACTGTATGACTTTGTGCATGTGACCTTATTGTAAAATGTGTATTTCTTTTAAAATACGTAACGTACTCAACTCAAAATCATTCCTTTGATATTGGATAATGTACTAATTGAAGATTTTGCAAAGAGAAAAAGTAGAACAGCACTTTTGACATTTTATAAACAGATTATGTACAGAAAAATATAAATTATGTTGTGGAAGGTTTGTGCAGCAAACGGGTCTTCAGTTCTGAGTTGTTTAATCATTGTTTGTAAAAGAGGCAATAAAGAGTCTGCTTTATACAGTTTCACAGTTACCTATGATTAACCCCAGCTATGTTTTTGAAATTCCCCGAACACACTTTAAAGAACAGAATTTTGCCCATAAAATCTGGTTGCAATTTTAAAAGTTAAATTGGACAGATGCCCTTCTTTTCATATTTTGTATAGTTATAATTCAAAAGTGGAGGCAGAGAAGTTGACTAATCCAATACATATTATGAAGTTATTTGATAGAAATTAGTACATTCTTTGTCTAGTAAATATGTACTACAACTGCAATTTGTTTCGCAAATCCTGTGTTGCAGAATACAAATAAATGATTATATATTATATTTAAAATCACAAATGTTAAGAAAGTGCTTCACATTCTGATCAGCACACAACAATCTCTATTCCTGGAGGCCCTTGATTAGAAAATGAAAACTTATGGAGCATGGAACACATCACTCAAATGTTAGCTGCTCTACACTGGCTACCGGTAAAGAACAGAATTTATTTTAAAATACTTATTTTAACTCACAAGGCGCTAAATGGTCAGGCAAATTCGTACGAAATGTTTTTGATCCACTATTGCCCCGCTAGAACACTACGCTCCCAGGGTGCATGTCTGTTAGTGGTGCCCAGAGTCCGCTAAACAAGATCAGGAGTCAGAGCGTTCAGCTTCCAAGCGCCCTTGCTCTGGAACCAACTTCCTGTTTCAATCAGAGAGGCAGAGAGTGTCCAAACTTTTAAAAGTGCATTGAAGACCTACATTTTTAACAAAGCCTTCGGTTAGAGCTCGCAGTTTGTGGTATTCATTTGATTTGATTTTGATGGTACTTAACCTGTTAAACCCCGAGCCTGTTTCAGGTTTCAGGCTCGAAAATGACATTCCCAGAACAAATGACTATAACTTAACTTTTAAAAGGTTTATATGAATAATTGTTGTTGTCAAAGCAAGGTTACATCTGTGAGTTGGATGTAGAAGTGTCAGAATCAATATACATTTTTCTGTGTCAGAGTACATTCAGATGGAACATAGCAAAAAAATGTAAATTCCTGTCTCCGCCTAAAGAAAACCCATTACTTATAGTGAAAACCAACTTTGAATGATGGGTTAGTAGCCTAAAAGCTTTAGGAATCCAAAGTATAACATAATAGGTACCCTGTATCAAGATTGAGGCAAAACAAGTGACATTTGACCTTTTTAGAGAGGTTTATGTAAATAAAGTCCAGGCGGAATAAGCTTTGGGCACATTTGGTTCCATCAGTGCCATTTGACCTTGTTCAGGTACCAGACTATAACAATTATTGTATTACATTGAATCATTACTATAGGTATTCATTCCACCCAAAAAAATAATAAAAATGTTACAAGTGTGTGTGTGTGTGTGTGTGTGTGTGTGTGTGTGTGTGTGTGTGTGTGTGTGTGTGTGTGTGTGTGTGTGTGTGTGTGTGTGTGTGTGTGTGTGTGTGTGTGTGTGTGTGTGTGTGTGTGTGTGTGTGTGTGTGTGTGTGTATGTGTAAGTGTAGCTGTGTGGGTATGTAAGTGTAGCTGTGTGTAGGTGTGTATGTGTAAGTGTAGCTGTGTGTGTATGTAACTGTACCAACGCACTATACAATAAAACTACACTGTAGGTCATTGTGTGTAGGTGTACTTGCACAATAAAAAAAAACGGAAACATAGGTAACATTTGACTCCAACTGGGGCAGATTTATTTCAAACATTTTACCAACACACTATAGGCATGTAAAAACAAACATTTTACCAACGTACTATACAATAAAACCACACTGTAGGTTTGTAAAAACAACAAATATTTTACCAACACACTATACAATAAAATCACACTAGGTATATAAAAACAACAAGTATTTTTTTTTTAAATAAACACTCGCAAAATGTTATACCTACCTGAACTTTATACCTACCTGAATGTTCCAGTATTTAGGTCGTGCCACTCCCTGAAACAGTTCCTTTTGACAGTGAAGCACAGCACCTGGCACTTCCTGCAGTACACAGGTGTCTTCACCCTTTTGAGTCCAGCATCTAGGCACCTCCTGCAGGAGGGGGTGGTGGAGGTGCAGGGCCTTCAGCAGGGCCTTCAGCAAACTCCAACAATTCTGCAGCAAGCTGCTCCCTGAAAGTCTTCTGGATGTGTGGCTTTGTCCTGCTGGGGTCACACCTCATCTAACAAATGTGGAAAAACAAAAATATTAGATTAATTCACTGGCTTATATATAGGATAATATTGGACTATAAATGAATAATATTACACCAAATAAATAAGTAAACACATGTATATTCATTCACTGGCCATTGATTTAGAAAATGTAACTCCAAAAAGACAAGTAACACTATTTAGCATTTTGGCTAATCATTCCTGTTGGCTAAGCTAACACTGTGATGCAGTTCCACCAAACACAAAAGTAATATATAAAAAGGATAATATTGGACAATAAATGAATAATATTACACCAAATAAATAAGTAAACACATATATATATTCATTCACTGGCCATTCATTTAGAAAATGTAACTCCAAAAAGACAAGTAACACTATTTAGCATTTTGCCTAATCATTCCTGTAGCTTATTGGCTAAGCTAGCACTGTGACACAGTTTCACCAAACACATAAGTAATATATAAAAACAGAGAGATTACATACCTTTCCCGTGGTGGAAGTTCAACATCCGAGTCACTACTGTCCGGATCCAGGTCTGGCTGGAGGAGATCTTCATCATCCGACGAAGAGTCATCTGGTATGATCATAGCTATCGTCAGCTAGCATCTCTAGCACCTGCTCTGTGGTGAAGCTCTCCCTTCTGGCTGCGTAATGGAGCCGGAGCGGGCGTAGTTTATACTACGCAGGATCATATCTTTAGAACCCATTGGTCGATTTGGGTGATTGACACCTTTTCTGAACCGTTAGAGCCAATAGAATCGAGTGACAGTTAGTAAGTCCCACTAAACACTTACGTCAAGTAGAGAGAGGTTTGCGTAAACAGCACGTGAGACAACGTTAGCTCGGGACTGCGAAACTTTATACCTACTCTGCTGCCATGAATGAAATGATAGATTATCAGGAACAATTCTAGAGTGACTAAGACACATTGGATTAACCTTAAACAGCGTTTTTATTCCCTTGAACAAGAGCTTTGATCACAAAACAGAAACGGTAAAACATAATTATTGTTATGGTTTTGAAAACTGTTGTTTTTTTTCTTCTCTGTTCTGGCTACTAGCTCAGTGAGTTTGTGTCCTACAGTGATGATACTAATAACAAAAATAATCTGTGGAGTATCAGCTTTCAGATGATATGTAGTTTCTGCAGAAATATTAAGTTTTAAAGATCGTTTTTGCTAGTTAGCACCGGAAGTAGCATCTGCCCGTTTTAGCTAAGGGCTAATGCTAACACTTCTTGTGAGACTTGTGTTTTGTTTCTGTAAAAATGGTTCGTATTTTCAGTTAGCTGAGATTCTTCTCGTTAATCTGGTATAACACATTAATAGGTTTTTAAATATTAAGATGCCCTGAGACACAGTGTTGTGAAAAAAAAAAACAGGGTCCCCGTCGGCGGGGACCTTCGGGCTTAGCAGGTTAATTTTAATGTTTTATGTATTTTTATTGTCTTTTGTAGTTATCTTAATTTATTTTTGTATTTCTGTTGGGATTACATACACTATCTTGTCTTTTCATTTTGAAATAACTCCATCATTTACCATGTTGTTATTTTGTTTTAATCTGTGAAGCCCACTGACACAAACATGTTTTGTGATATTGGGCTATACAAATAAAGATTGATTTGATATTACATCATTACGTAACAAGATTGTGAAAAATAAAACTCGAGGGCGATATTCAATGTTCTGGAACAACTGTAAGGAGCAGGGCAACTGTCCTTAGAGAACATGCTTATACAATATTAATGTTTCCCCAATGTGCCTCATGTGATGGGAAATGTAAATGTTGCCTTGATTCTGGTACCCAGATTTTTTCTTGTATGAATGTCTTGTCTAGTTGTTTTGTCTCTTGGGTCTTTAATGACATTTAAGAATGTTCCTTTTGTGCTGCGTTTCTTTAGCACTTTGTCTCAGTGCTTTTTATGTTGTATGTGAAGTACTTTAAATTGCCTTGTTTCTGAAATGTGCTATGATTTCACTTGTCAATTGACAAAACAACGCATTGTCTACAACAAGGATCTGGATATAGGACAATCTACTCATACACACAAGGGGCAACATTTAATATACCATTCACAAAGTGAGGCTGAGGACACATAATGCAGAAATGAACAGTTTTGTACATCTCGTGTACACTGTGCGAATTCAAGTAAAAGAATAATTTCTAGATCTTCTTAAATATTGAATACCTCAGTGCTTGCTTCAAATGATATGCATCCCCAAGTAGTACAGTTCATATCTGGTAGTGGTTGGGCTCCAATTTTGCATCCCATAAATGATACACCGACGAGGAAAGACATTATTTTACAATTATTCCAAGCAGTGAGCACACCACCATCACTTATAAAAGCCATTCATAAGTCAAGAGGGATGTAGCCTGGATGTCTCCTCCACTCATTTTTCCAACGGCTCACAAGCAGGTGCAATTGTTTGCACAGCTAATGTCGGCTAGTCTGGTCCAATTGTTACTTTGTGTGTTAGTTGCCTATACTGTATATAACATGACTTTGAAACTCGGCTGAGGTCCAGCTGTGTGAGTCATGTAGTGTAACTGGACATTGGTCCCAACACAAACAGGTAGAACATCAGCTCAACAACCTGCCCGATTACACACAGTCTGAAGGGGGTATCCAGACATGTAATGTAGAAAAATGTACACGCATTGCGGATTGCATATGTTTGTGTGTTTTACTTATTTTACATCCAGTGAATAAGCCAAGATTCTGAGTAACACTGACACAAGTACAGCAAAGCTAAATGTTGAAAAACATACTAGAACATTTACTATGTACTGTACATGTAATACCACATTCTAACCATAAATAATAGAAAAAGGCCTCAGTGTAACACGCTTGCCATATACTAGAACAGCCCTTCAACCAGAGGCGGATTTAGGATTGTAGGAGATCCGGGGCTTAGCCCAGGAGTTGTTGGGTTAGGGGGGGGGGGGTGCAGGGGTACAGTGCTTTTTTTTTATAAGTGGGGGGTGGACCGAACATCCTTTAGGGGGGTCGTCGCCTCCTCTCGGGGGGTCCGGGGGCATGTTCCCCCGGAAAGATTTTTTTTTAAATATTGAAGTTGAAAGCATCAATCTGGTGCACTTTGAGAGCAACATTAACCCTAAAAGCGGACAAAAGGCACTGGAGAACACTCATTAACACCCTTTAATGAAGCAAACTAATGCCTTAACTCATTCAAATAGTCAATTACTTATTAAGGTGAAACGAATGTGCGTAGAGTTTTAAAGGATGCGGATAGTCTCACCTTGATTCTGGCGCATTGCTTATCGTTTTATAGATCTATTCTCATCCACCATCTTTGTTTGTGACGTAAAGAGTGTAAGAGTCACGTTTCTGAATCGGACACTCTGAGTGGATGCAGTCACAGCCAATCGGATTCAGAGGGTTGCCTGTCAGTTCTGTTGTCATGTGTACTGAAACGAGAGCCGGTATAATTCCACGCGCGAAAACAAAATACAAAATGGAATACGTTATTTTAGTGTCTTAAAAGTAGACTGAGGTATGAAGGGTTAACTTTACATCTTAGGATAATTTTTAGTCATGTTCTGTATAAATACTAACATATAAGGGTATACTTTGTGTGGTTAATCCATGTTTATGCTATAACATTAACGTTACATCACTCTTTTTCACTTCTTACTCAGTCAGCCAGAGTGCAGATATCACCATTAGATTAACAAACCTGAAACATCATCCATTTCTTGACTGCTGGTGATGACATTGTTGTCTGCTGCTGATACTGCTGCTGCTGCAGCTTGTGGCGCCTGTTTTGATGACAATAACTTTCTAATATCCATAACTGTATAGGCTATTAGCTTAAAACTCGTCAGGCACTAGGAAGGATCACTTCTTCTTCAGGGCAGGCTACGCAGTATGCAGGCTAATGTCCCACAGTGGCTGCCTCTCTGGTGGACTCCGGTACTGCACATTACTCCCGAGACGTTTTAAAAAAAAAAAATTCAAAAAGTATTTGAATTTTTTTTTTTTTAAGTTTAACATCCGGGGCTTTTCAGAAAACATCCGGGGCTTGAGCCCAAGTAGCCACCCCCTAGCGCCGCCACTGTCAATTCTCCGGCCGTAACTTTGTAGAAAACCTTCAGCTCTTTGCCATCGAGTTCCAGCTCTCCCATGTTTCGTTGTGTTTCGACTTCATTGCTCCAGAGGTGTCACGATTCTCATGTTATGTCACGTTTGTAGTTTTGTCTGTGTTGGTGTTTTTCTTGTCTTTGGGTTTCCTGTTTTATTGGGTAAAGTGTTCCCCCCCCCGTTTCCTGCCTGTCTGCTTTCTGTCTGTTTCCCTCCCTGATTACCCGATTGTGTTCACCTGTTGTCCTTGTGTTTCTCCTCCCCTGCCCAGCTGTGTCTTGTTCTGTGATTACCCTTCTGTGTATTTAGTCTAGTCTTCCCCTGTGTTCCATGTCGGTTAATTGTTTCCCCTCCATGTTATTCCACGGTCTGTGTTCCTTGTGCTGCTCGTTGGTTTTGGATATTTTGGATACTGCCTTTTTTTGCCACAGCTTTATATTATTTAATAAAGCTCGCTTTTTCGTTATTCTGTATTTGAGTCCTACCTGCTTCACCCAATCGTAACAGAATGAACCGACCAAATTTGGACTCAGCAGATTTTAATGTTTTGGCCCCACAGGCGGAATGTCTTGGGTACTCTCTGGAGTACATTTTTTACACCTGGAAGAACGCCTCATCTAGACGGGGTAAAGAGGCTGCTTTGAAGGAGGCACGCCGGGAGGTTGCTCGCAAGCCCTGGCTCAGGAGCTTGTTGCCTGAGTGGCTACAAACCTTTACAAGTAGCCCTGAAGAATTGTCACAAGCTTCTAACCCTTTCCTGGGATCCGACTACTGTCCTGTTGAAGGTCCACAGAGTCTCCAAAAAGCCTCTAGGAGACGCAGGGCCAGGATTCCAGCCCGTGCTCCAACAGCCATGAACCCGGCTTCAGTTCCGGTTTCCACAGCCATGGATCCATGCACCAGTACCGGCCCGCAGAGCTATGTTTCCTTGCTCGATTACCTGGCCCACACAGCCATGGTCCAGGCCTCTGTTCCGGTTCCAGCGGCTCCAGTTCCAACCTCAGACCTTTTCTCAGGAACCCGTCTGGCGTTTGGAGGTCCACAGAGCCTCCAAAAGGTCTCTGGAAGATGCACGGCCAGGATTCCAGCCCGTACTCCAGCGGCTCCGGCTCCAGTGCCGGTCCCAGCAGCCATGGTTCCGGCCCCAGTTCTGGCCCCAGCGGCCATGGTTCCGGCCCTGGTTCCGGCCTCAGCAACCATGGTTACAGCCCCAGTTCTGGCCCCAGCAGCCATGGTTCCGGCCCCAGTCCTGGTCCCAGCTGCCATAGTCCCTCCTCTAGTCCCTTCCCTAGTCCCTCCTCAGGTCACTTTCCTAGTCCCTTCTCTAGTCCCTTCTCTAGTCACTTCTCAAGTACAAACTCTAGTCCCATCTCTAGTCCCTTCTCAAGTCCCTTCCCGAGTCCCTTCTCTAGTCCCTTCACTAGTCCCATCTCCAGTTCCCTCTCGAGTCCCCTCTCCAGTCCCCTCTCGAGTTCCATCTCTAGTCCCTACTCAAGTCCCGCCTCTAGTCCCTCCTCTAGTCCCATCTCTAGTCCCTCCTCTAGTCACTTCTCGAGTCCCCTCTCCAGTCCCCTCTCGATTTCCCTCCTCTAGTCCCTCCTTTAGTCCCTGCTCTAGTCCCTCCTTTAGTCCCTGCTCTAGTCCCTCCTTTAGTCCCTCCTCGAGTCCCCTCTCTAGTTCCCCTCTCAAGTCCCCTCTCGAGTTCCTCCTCTAGTTCCTCCTCTAGTCCCTTCTCTTGTTCCTCCTCTAGTCCCCTCTGGCGTTCCCTCTCTAGTTCCCCTCTCGAGTCACATCTCAAGTCCCTACCCAATGTCCTGGTCCGTTGGAGGTTCCGCTGGGGGTCCTGCCAACTCCATGTCCTGTCCCGTTGGAGGCCCCGTCGACTACTCCCAATCGTATGTCTGTCCCGTTGGAGGTCCCCACCGTCTACTCTCCTGCCGGGGGTCCTGCCAGCTTCTTGTCCTGTCTCGTTGGAGGTCCCGCCGTCTACTCTCCTGCCGGGGGTCCTGCCAATCATATGTCCTGTGCCGTTGGAGGCCCCGTCGACTACTCTCCTGCCGGGGGTCCTGCCAACCCTTTGTCCTGTCCCGTTGGAGGTCCCACCGTCTGCTCTCCTGCCGGGGGTCCTGCCAGCTCCTTGTCCCGACTCGTTGGAGGTCCCGCCATCTACTCTCCTGCCGGGGGTCCTGCCAACCCTTTTTCCTGTCCCGTTGGAGGTCCCGCCGTCTACTCTCCTGCCGGGGGTCCTGCCAATCCTATGTCCTGTGCCGTTGGAGGCCCCGCCGACTACTCTCCTGCCGGGGGTCCTGCCAAGCCTTTGTCCTGTCCCGTTGGAGGTCCCGCCGTCTACTCTCCTGCCGGGGGTCCTGCCAGCCTCTTTTCCTGTGCCGTTGGAGGCCCCGCCGACTACTCTCCTGCCGGGGGTCCTGCCAACCCTTTGTCCTGTCCCGTTGGAGGTCCCGCCGACTGCTCTCCTGCCGGGGGTCCTGCCAACCCTTTGTCCTGTGCCGTTGGAGGCCCCGCCGACTGCTCTTCTGCCGGGGGTCCTGCCAGCTCCTTGTCCTGTCTCGTTGGAGGTCCCGCCGACTACTCTTCTGCCGGGGGTCCTGCAGACCCTGTGTCCTGTCCCGTTGGGGGTCCCGCCGACTGCTCTTCTGCCGGGGGTCCTGCCAGCCTCTTTTCCTGTGCCGTTGGAGGCCCCGCCGACTACTCTCCTGCCGGGGGTCCTGCCAACCCTTTGTCCTGTCCCGTTGGAGGTCCCGCCGACTGCTCTCCTGCCGGGGGTCCTGCCAACCCTTTGTCCTGTGCCGTTGGAGGCCCCGCCGACTGCTCTTCTGCCGGGGGTCCTGCCAGCTCCTTGTCCTGTCTCGTTGGAGGTCCCGCCGACTACTCTTCTGCCGGGGGTCCTGCAGACCCTGTGTCCTGTCCCGTTGGGGGTCCCGCCGACTGCTCTTCTGCCGGGGGTCCTGCCGGCCCTGTGTCCTGTGCCGTTGGAGGTCCTGCCGACTACTCTCCTGCCGGGGGTCCTGCCAACTGCTCTTCTGCCGGGGGTCCTGCCAGCCCTGTGTCCTGTGCCTTTGGGTGTCCCGCCGACTACTCTCCTGCTGGGGGTCCTGCCAATCCTATGTCCTGTTCCTCTGGGGGTCCCGCCGACAACTCTTCTGCCGGGGGTCCTGCCAACCCCTTGTCCTGTTCCGTTGGAGGCCCCACCATCACCTGTCTCGCCGGGGGTCCTGCCAACTCCTGGTCCTCTTCCGTGGGGGATCCTGCCGAAGCCTGTCCCACTGGCTCCGGTTCGGCCGACACCGGGTCCTGCCCGGCCTCCGGAGCTGTCTGGTCTTCGCCCTCGAGCCCGGCCCCCTGAGAGCTGCGGTCTTCGCCCTCGAGCCCGGCCCCCTGAGAGCCGCCGCGGTCTTCGCCCTCGAGCCCGGCCCCCTGAGTGCCGCGGTCTTCGTCCTCGGGCCCGGCCCCCTGACTCTACCTGCCGCTGCTTTCGCCCTCATGCTCGGCCCCCTGAGTTTGCCCGCTGTGGCCTTCGCCCCTTTTTGAACTTTGCCTTGCCCCCAGGCCGTCCACCCGAGACCCCCTCCTTGGTCTCTGCCTTGCCCCCGGGCCTTCCGCCCGAGACCCCGTCCTTGGTCTCTGCCTTGCCCCCGGGCCTTCCGCCCGAGACCCCCTCCTTGGTCTCTGCCTTTCCCCCGGGCCGTCCGCCCGAGACCCGTCCTCCAGACCCCCTCCACCCACCCTTTCTTGGCCCTAGTTATGTGTCCTCCCTCCGGTCCCCCTCCACCCACCCTGCTGGACCTTTTTTTTTTTGGGACGTCTGGGATCCGTCCCTTGGGGGGGGGGTTCTGTCACGATTCTCATGTTATGTCACGTTTGTAGTTTTGTCTGTGTTGGTGTTTTTCTTGTCTTTGGGTTTCCTGTTTTATTGTGTAAAGTGTTCACCCCCGTTTCCTGCCTGTCTGCTTTCTGTCTGTTTCCCTCCCTGATTACCCGATTGTGTTCACCTGTTGTCCTTGTGTTTCTCCTCCCCTGCCCAGCTGTGTCTTGTTCTGTGATTACCCTTCTGTGTATTTAGTCTAGTCTTCCCCTGTGTTCCATGTCGGTTCATTGTTTCCCCTCCATGTTATTCCACGGTCTGTGTTCCTTGTGCTGCTCGTTGGTTTTGGATATTTTGGATACTGCCTTTTTTTTGCCACAGCTTTATATTATTTAATAAAGCTCGCTTTTTGTTAAATTCTGCATTTGAGTCCTACCTGCTTCACCCAATCGTAACAAGAGGATTTCCATTACAGGAACCCATTGGACTTTTTGACCACTAGCAAAGCTATGTTTTAAGTCCCTAATGACACTTATTTTATTGATCGATTGCTCTTTTTTTTTGCCAAGGCATTTTCTGTTATCTCGAGGTAGAAAATAGGCCCATAAACAAAAAACAAGCCACCACCTTTTATTATAATGACTTTTATGTTCATTGAAAAACACTTGACAACAACTAATTAGATCATGTTTGGATTGTTAAGATCATTAAAATACAATGGTATACGTTTGCAATAACTATAATGATCAAATGAAAACATACTACATTCAGAAATGTCAAGGAAGTGTTGCGTTCCCTTTAGAAATGTAAAACAATGAATTGCTGACAGCCGAGTATGAAAGCATGGAGTTCAAAAGAAACACACTGCTATAAAATGTTGGACTAGTTTTGAATAGGAGCCGCTGAGCATAATTTAATACAACACAATTTACCTAATGGTGTTCAAAATGTAATAATTATTTATTGAGCACCATTACAAACAGCAAGTGTTGGGAGCTGAAAAACGAATGTCAACCTTCATGAACACAACATGATTATTTCATCACATACTGTAGTCATGCTGTTTTAGTTATGACGGACAAAGCCTTCATATCCCGTATTTACTAACTCTAAAAATCTTTTATCTTCTTCACAGTTGGTGCTCAGATTGCAGCAGAGCTACAATTCAAATAACCTGGTGTGGATCATATTTGCATATACAGTACAGTTACGCTCATAAGCCACAAACTGCACACAAAGCTTTGACTGTGAATTCTTGTTTGCTGTGTTTCTCATTTAAATGCATAACCGTATCACTCCCAGCAATATTGCATTAAGGAAACTATTTTGTATTTTCACTACTAACATCTGGGGAGGAAGGAACAGCAATCATAGGAGGTCCATCACGGCTCTGCAGCAAATGAACTTTTCCAATCCGATTAACATCAAAAGAAGAGTTAAGCAGCGAAGAAAACCAGACATAATGGGAATGCAAAACACCAAAGCAATAACAATTAAGAACCCCCACTCCAATTATAATGGAGTCATGACCTGGTAACAGATTTAAGGACCAAATGACTGTTTCCCAATTGATGTTATTACACTCTCATTCTGTGTTTTTCCATTCTCCCAGGGGTCAGAAAGTGAAGGGTATTGTCTCTGCTGCACGATGGGGAACAGAGTGTGACCATTTAACTCTGTCTCTGCATACTGTATTTAATTATCTGGAGAAGAGTCCCTTTGAAGGGCAATGACATGTTGAACAAAAAGAGCTTCATTAACTGGGATTTCCTTTTGTTCCCTATTTTCTAAACAGAGTTTGAAGCTCGGCTGCATTTAAATAAGAACAAGACTAATAGCCTACAGCTATAGTTGATGCTTTGTTTTACTGTACTTGGGCAAAGTGGCTTTACTATAGTTTAATGATAACACATCTTAGTGTGCTATCATTTGCTAATTAGCTGTACGCATGAAAGGCAGCTGATGCGAAGGTAATGTTTTCAGTCTAAAATATGCTTTTTTCCCCTCAACTATCTCGATTAAGTTTCTTGAGTAAAGTTTGTCTAATTAAATTAGTTAAGTTAGCAAAATTATAGGTTTGAGGATCAAACTCATTTCTGTTACTATGTCTTTTCCTAACTTTTCTTTTACAGTGTAATGAAGCTTAGCACAAGTTCTATCAGGAAGACTGTCTCTTACACCTTCATTCACAAATTCTCTCTCTCACTCACCCTTCTTTAAATAAGCATGGGTGTGTCACTCCCCCAGCTAAACCAATCAGACTCGTCCCATCTCCCACAAGCCAATCACAGCGCATCCGGCAAACTTTTAAATCTGTTCTTCTCCCTTGTCAGCTGTAGTTTCAGGCGAATCAAGGCAGCCTTCCTCCACCCCTTTTACCTTCAGTTATCACATCCAGAGCCCAGGCAAGCTCAGAAGCACACTTCATCACTCTGGATCTTCATCACTCCCTCCAGCTCCTTACCACCACCAGTGTCTAGACCCGGGAGGGATTCAGCTTTCCTGGTCGGCGTCTCCTCCCCCCCAGTTACTGTGGGGTAAGGTGAGGCACAGATGAGATCTGCCTCACCTCAGATAGGTCACCCCACAGAAACTGGCTGGAGCGCAGGCCCTAAGCGCATGCCTTTTACCATCTCACTGTAGGTCACAGATGTAATGTTTGTAGATCCCTTTATTACATTTATCCTCGCCATCCATAGTCTCTAAATAACTTATTTCACGTATATATGATATTTAGGCCCGCTGGTCTCATCATACAACGGCAATGAAAAAGCACCAGGGGAGGCAGCGATAACCTCTGCCGCACTGAAGGGGGCGCACGTGAGCCCACAGGTTCTTGTTGCGACTGTTATTCTACGCAGACGCAAACAACAAGCTAGACTTTTGAAACTAGAGGAAGATAAGGAAGACTTTTACAAAAAAGTAATAGAGATTGTTGTCCAGAAGGATAGCATGGACTTCATCTTCAAGTCAAGGTAAGACCACAATTGTAATGAAAATTGGATCTTACTAAGAAAGAACAATCCAATATTTAGATTTTGGGTATCCTTTTGTTGAACGGTCTGTTTAAAATGAATCGAAGCATCAGACCAAAAAAGCTTTTGAAAATAACCGAACATTTCGATTAAGGTCAAAATATCATATTTGTAAATCTGACTCTGAAAGAGTCAGTGCCTCACCAGCCATGAACCTCACCGCACGTCACTGGTAGAAACTTGGTTTAAAAGCATTTCCGATGTCTCAGTCTGAACCAAAGTGGTGAACTGACTGCAGGAAGCGGTGAAACCCCAGAACTAAAAAGTTATAAAAAAAAACATTGGAATGATTGAGTAATAGATCATGAGATTGAGCAATAGTACTGAATTTACAAAGGCCAAATTATTCAAAAAATACCTTTTTATACAAGTCTTTAGAAATTGTTTTATCATGTATTCCACTATTGACTACACAAATCTATTATGGCGACATCGAATGCTACGGTGAATCAATCAAATGCAGTGTCAAGGGCAAAGTGTCAAAACCAGCTATCACATGGCTACATCCTGTGATGTATGTGCAATGGCATATTTTAATCCCTCATCTGAATAAAGAGATGTCATCTGGAGGAGGAAAACGGAAGGGAAATCTTCAAAGGAGAGACATAGCTTTGAAGGTGTCGCTGGTAGCTTCAAAGAGCAACATACATGTCTCCCAATGGGCTCATAAGCGTATAATGAGACTTGCTGTGGGGGTATCTTGAGACAAACCCTCCAACTCCCACCTATGTTTTCACCAACGCTCTCCTGTGTACGCATTCAAGTGATGAGAGAGTCTTGATAAGCCAGTTATTGCGTGAGGAGCTGATCCTTTGGTTTTATGATTATATCAGCCTTCATAAAAAGCGGCTTTAGTCAATAATCTTTGGGTAAGCCATTGTTTCACTCGCAGCGCAGTTCAATGCCATGTAAAAATGTTTTTATGAGATCGGAAACTTCAAAGTTCCCACCAGATATGAGAGGCGATTCTTTTAGGAGCTTACAACAACAGCCAGTGGCTTGACAAGATGAATATTCTCCTTAATCCATAAGCAGGCAGTTAAAGCCATAACATACCCAATGAAGATGTCTTCATTGCTGCTACCATTTCGTTTTGTTAATACAGCTGCATTAGACATGATCACAGTGGAGACAAATGTCTAGGACTTCTGTAAAGCTCCTGTGTCAGAACATTTTTGATTGGTATTGAACTTTTGAACGCATCCAAAAAGACACACTGGAAGCTACAGTCAGTGCTCAATCTTCGAAGTGCATTTTCAATCAAGAAGGGAAAAATAGAGCTACAAAAGAAGAGATACTGGTATTTTCTCTCCCTTGGTAAAGCTGAAAGTGATGTTGCACAGAGGCTCAACCGGTATTTATGTATTTATTTATAACGTGGCAAACTGCTGGATGGATCTAAAATGATGCGGAAATAATGCTTTAATGGTTACATCAGTGGTACGGTTGGTCTCTAAAATAATGGGTCCATAACTTTTAATTTATGCAGTTTGGAGCTTTGTTGTTGTCAAGAAAGAGATACTTTTAAAAGGTTATTTCAGAAAGAAACAAACATGGGGTAGAGGTAGGAAACACATTTCCATGAAGCTTGGCCTCCCAGGATAAAGGAAGACATTGTTAGGGAAGCTTTGAAAAATATTGCTTTGAGTAGAAGTTCACTATTTTACTGCCTCCATGCTAATAGCAACCACTTTTCTCTTAATCTGCTTTTGTTTCCATATTCACTAATCCGATCTCCATAACTTCTGAATATGTATGAGATGTATCTGTCATGCAGGTAGATATGCAAACACGGGTGCTAAAGCCTGTATTCGAGAACAAATTGTTTCATCCAACCATTTGCACAATGTGAGAGGATGATGTGATTGAACATGTCGAGGAATAAACGTCAGGCGATCCTTGAGGTGTTGATGATGTGGTATCTAATCAGCGTTCATATGATTAGCAGATTGTTGGAGCTTTGAAAATGGGATTTTAATGGTGATGCTGATAAGCAGTAAACATGTTAGTGAGTAAATGTTCGTGTGTGATTGATCTGAGGAACCTAAATGACTCCATTACGAGGAATAAACAGTGAAAATCCAATCTTCCACGGAAATAGCTCAAATGCTCGCAGAGTGTCGTATTAGATGGATCTAATGGTGTTGTGTGTCATATCTCACCAATCTTCACATTGCATGAGTGCTGCAATTGTGTATTTCAGGTTCAGCTTGGAAAGGGAGCTAAAGCTAAATAGATTTGAAAGAACAAAGAAATCTGAAAAATAACTTTTATGCTTTGAAAAATGTATTGTGAAAACATGTAAGTACACTTCACACTAATACTGTTTTGTTGTATAGTGAAAACAGACAAAGCAGCAAGGCAGCTAGAACATTTGCCAAGTAATGCTGGGGTTGTTGCAATCTCTTGAGATTCATATTTTTCTGGAGCAGACTTCCCTCCTAGTAGTCAGTGATTTAAGAAAGCTGCCACAGGAAATATGTGGGTCTATCACACTATTTAACACACCTACACCCCAAATTGCTCCTGTGGGGATTTCCCACAGGATTGAGTATGTAAGTCGCTTTGGATAAAAGCGTCTAACAAGTAACATGTAATGTAATGTAATATAAATACATAATTATACAGTTTAACAGTAAACCCCTGCCTATCATAAGTCACCATCGCTGTTGATGAGTTTTGCAAATGTTCATGTAATTTCTGATACATAATTTAAGGGGTGCTGCTAAATACCTGCACTCATGATAACCCTAATGTTGGAAAAAATTAATAAATATTATTTGACAAAACCCCAGTAAACAAAGTCCATATGTATTTGACTGATAACAATATTCATTTTATTTATGTTAAAATGTTCTACAGATATATATTATGTTGTGTTATATTTGTAACAATATGTATGAAGAGAAAATCTGATAACTTAAATTTAACATTCATAATACCTTACGGAATAATACGTAATACCTTACGGAAAAAAGTAAAAACATTTTTGAAATCAGATATGCGAACCTTAAATTTGCCCATCTCTCCATGGTATCATATCATCCAACAAGAACAATGAACATGCTGTGGTATTAATAAGAAACCTGCGCTGAGGCAATATCCCAGATTACACAGAAAAGGCATTACCACCCTCATCTTGCCATACATTAATTCAACACTGAGATTGATAGGAAACCCTCAGGCAGACTTAGATTACAAGGGCACCATCCTGTGAAATCCCCAAACCAATATCATATTTTAATTCGACATGTTTGCCGATGTGAGATCGACATTCGTAGTCCAAGCAAAGAGGCCTGCTAACTCGCAGGAGCCAGTCCAATAACCTTTCCATGTGGATAATTACAAACTTAAGCAACGGCATTTGAGCTATTCAAGGGGATACTGAGCATGGCTGTACATTAGTGCTAATATTTGATGGAAACACATCCTTTCTCTGTTAGTGACTATATCCTTATATATATAGATAAGGAACCTTTTTCCCCTCTGTAGTTTCTTGTTAAAGGAGAAAAGTACCAACAATCTGTACATTTAACTGTAAATCAACATCCCCTATCTATTTAGTTAGCCAGATTACCTTATCTACCCATCCAACAAGCTAGCTAGCAAATGTTTGCTTTCCTCACTAGCTTTCGGCTAATTGTTGGCTCTCGTATAATTGGAAATATAAATAACATCATATGGTTAGAGTTGCAGTGCGGACCTGTATCTCCCGTTCAAGCAGTGACAGTAATACTCATACAGCTTGGCAAGTAAAAGTTGACGACTTTTATAGCAAATGTATAGCAACTACGCTTTAGCCGGAAGTGCTTAGACATAATTTTGCGATGTGGAAGCGCCATTGAGCTGCTAAGCATAAGGTGACTAAAGCAACACCTTCTAATGTTCAATCTATAATCCCCCTTTTTTTTCTGAAATGCAAGTCCTGTGTCTGTGAAGAAATAAGGAGGATAGAGGAATGACAATTGATTTCCATCAATCTCTTTCTTGACCTTCCTACTCTTCACCCATCAGAGAGACATTGCATATTGACTGACACACTGTCACATCTGGCAGAGAGGGTAAACTATTTGAAAACACCTTCAACACTTTTGAGCATATAGACAACATACAAGTCAGGTTTAAAGCATTGGATGTCAGGATTCTCATGTTTTGTATGTCTGGTTATGGGTATTTTCCTCCTTGTATATTGTCTGGTCCTTCTTCCTGTGTTTTTCTCCTGTCGTTAGTTTCCCTTGTGTGTCTAGTTGTCTGATTGTGTTCACCTGTGGCCCTTGTGTTTCTCCTCCCCTGCCCGGCTGTTTCTCGTCTTGTGATTACCCCTCCCTGTATTTAGTCTGTTCTCTTCCTGTGTTCAGTGTTGGTTCGTCTTGTGTCATGACTAGTTCGTCGGTGAGTGTTCTGTTTTGTCTTTGTTTATATCCCTAGCCTTGAAATAAAGGAGTTTTTTCAGTTTATATCTGCATTTGGGTCCTGCTTCCAACATACACCGTAACATTGGACCCATGCGTCGCATAAGAAGATGACCCTTTATTAATCCCTAAAGGGAAAACCCACTTCAGCTGTTAATCATAAATTACACGGATCAGATTGACCTCAGTCAAAAGACAAAACCATATAATTACATTATTTTGTAAAGCTCTTCTGTTGAAATGTCTTAACTGCCTAAAATCTCTACTCTCATTTAAATCTAGAGTACACAATCCAGTAACTACTTAATCTCAGGTATCCCTCATGTATGCACAAATGTACTTTTGAAAAGATCAAAACTGCAAACTGCCCTCCAACAAGAGTCTTGCATTCCCTCGTGACGATTTAAAAGCTTTATTATCCGATGTTATTTTCTGATTAGTACAACTGTTTTTAATTCCCTCTCACTGTGCAGTTCTTTTAAATGTTTTTCTTCTTATGTCTCTCTAGGGAAATATTTTAAAGAGGCCCTATTATGCCTTTTTAGGTATTCCCTTTCCTGTAGTGTGTTATATGGGGTTTTGTATTGAAGCATATACATTCTTTGAGTTGGATATATATGCTTTTATAATTATTTATTTTTGTAAACATCTTTGAGCTGCATAGAGGGAAGCATAGTAAGGCAATGTTTTGATTCATTACAGTAATTACAGTCAGTGGACCCCTAACCATCAGTTCCTCTTGGTGCAAATTCAAAAACATTTTAACACACAATAATAGATTTTTCTTATAATATTCCATATTTAAAAGATAACATCCGAGCAGCCCAAAATGGAGGCAATTTCAGGTCAAAATTACCCAAATTGAACTGCACCGTCTGCTCTGCATACAAACTACCTCTGATGCGCCTCACACACAAATTGGCACAGGCAGGTTGTTGGAAGCCACAAAACGACCAAACAGGTGCAAGCATAAACGAAATCCAACTGATGCAATATAGATAAGATATATACATAATGCTGCTTCATGCACATTTGTCCCTTTCTTGTGATGCTCAAGGGTTTCCTATAGAAACCATGCAGCAGAACAGGACCAGACAGGAAACGCCGGGTTAAGTATTGTAACCCTTGTCATATTAGCACAGGCGGAGCCCTCTACTGGACTCTATGGGTACTACCTTATCATGCAAGCATTCACCTACTGAGATTTCTATATACGTAGCCGGCTGCGGGGCGGGCCTACCTGAATGCGTGCGCATCTCACTTCCGTATAAAAGGAGGCCCTACCTCCTGACCATCATCCTTCAACACTCTTCAGCGAGCGGTATAGGACAGACAGTGCCCCAGGGTCAGGCCCGGTTCTACGGGGGTGCATAAGGGTGCATTGCACCCTCAGTTGAGTCGTTATGCACCGTCATTTGAAAAATGAAAAGTGAAAGTGAAAAATATTACATATATAATAATAACAGTAGTAATATTAATAATAATAAGAATTTAGTTGAAATAAAATAAATTGTAATTGTGGTTAAATAACATTGTCTGCTGCATTTATTTGGTCAATTTAAATGGTAAGTAACGTTATTATGTCAGGTGTGCGTGACCTGTGCCGCTGCACGTTCGTCATCTGCAAGGTGCTTACACAGCAGTCAGTGATGGACATTAGAAAATGGTTAAAACAACTAGCCCTTATCGCCAGCAGTAACACTGCATCTACTGCAGGTAATAACAGTTCAGATCATGGGGACATTACGTTACCCGCGGTCACTGTCGTGCCACTAACGCCCGACTCGCCGGCTTTGCCCGCCTCGCCGGCTTTGCCCGCCTCGCCGGCTTTGCCCGCCTCGCCCACGGAGGCGGAGCAGCCGCAGCCGTCTTCGTTGCCCCAAACAGCCACCCCTCAGCGGCCCGCAAGTGCCAGAGGACCTCGGCAAAACAGAGCCTGCCCAGCTATATTTAAAAAAGTACCCAACTCGCCTGTACAGCTAATTTTGCAGCTCATGGTTTCAAAAATGAGAGTGGCTGGAATATTCATGTAAAAAGATGCCATCTTCTGCTATGCATGTAGACATTTCGGTTCAAGTAAGTCAGATGCCTTCACCACAACTGGCTACAACAACTGGCGCCATGCTCTTATAGGCTACGTGATAAGGGAATGGGAAGGCATGAATCAAGCAAAGAGCACATACTGTAGATCCATAGATCTCTTAATGTTGCTCTCAAAGTGCACCAGATTGATGCTTTTCACTTCAATATTTAAAAAAACACTGCACCCTCTCTAATCTCAGATGCACCCTGAGTCATTTTGTTCTGGAACCGGGCCTGCCCAGGGTAGAGGGCTCCGCCTGTGCTAATATTACAAGGGTTACAATACGTAACCCGGCGTTATATCTTTCACAGGCTCCGCCCTCTACTGTACTCTATGGGTACAGTGGGCGGAGCCCCGATGTATGCACGCACTGTCGTCCAGCACACCGTTCCACCTCACTGTCCCTGACCGGCTTTAGCAGCCACTGCGCCTCACTCACCTCTCCCTCGGTTGTAACCGTGGAGAAGTCCAGGCTGCGGCCGGTAGAGCACACCCTGACGCGCTTGCCTCGCAAAAAAGTGTGCTCGAAAACAGTGCTGAGGGCTCCCCTGCGTCCGCCTATAGGCAGACAGGGAAAGTCCGCAGCTGTATGGGTTCATGCTCTATGCACCCTCTCTCCTGAGTCCCTAAAGAGCACGGGGAGAGCGCAAGTGTCCCCCTATGTCCCCACACTCAGACACTGACCCTGTGCAGAGTGTGTATGGACTATAGTATGGAGAGCTCTCCCCCTCCTGCCCCCAGGCAGGCGAGGGGAGCCCTTTAGCCCTGTAAGGGCCCAAAGCGCATTACGTCACCCCGCGACCCTCCAGGAGTCCGGAGAAACGTAAGCGCATTTACGCCCGGGGAGGGGATTAGATGCCCACTGACCCACAGCCCCCCCCCCCTCCTCACCAGTCCTGTGTTGCCCCAGCAAGCACAGACGCTGAGAAAGAGCCAGACATATCCAAGAGATACAACTTTATGAAGGGACCTGGCGTTGACCAAGAAGCCGCCGTGCATATATCCTCCACACTCACACCATTGAATAAAGCTGTCGACGCATCCACAGCTCGTGTGGAGTGTGCACAGACCCCCATGGGACAGGCTCTCCCTGCCTTCTCGTAGGCGTGTGCAATGCCTCCGCAAAGCCAGCCTAACAGGCGTTTCTTGGACAGAGCTTTTCCAGTCAACCCGCCCCCGAAGCACACACACAGCTGTTCAGTGCGTCTCAGGGTAGCTGTGCGCTCTACATAACATGCTAACGTGTGCGCCGGGCAGAGGAGGTGTAATTTAGCTTCACTGGTCCCACCATGGGGTGGAAGACTAAATCCCCCCCAACTGAATAGCCCTCGACCTGAACGCACTCCTTAGGCTCTTGGGCACAAAGGAGGGGTTCGGTCTGAGTATCGCCCCGCTCCTGTCACCCCGAATCAGTAAACAGCTTGGGTGCACCGACAGAGCGGTTAACTCGGACACTCTTTTGGCTGACGTTAAGGCAAGTAGCAACGCTGTCTTCCACGACAGTGCTTTCAGGGAGGAGAGCTCTAGAGTCTCAAATGGCTCTGTGACCAGAGCCTCGAGCACCAGCGGCAGGTCCCACTGCGAGGTGGTGGCGTGCACTACTGGGCACAGCCTCCTGACCCCCTGGAGGGAGGGAGGGAGGGAGGGAGGGGGGGGGCAGTGAATACCTGGTGAATACACATACTATACAGAGATGCTGTATGAGAAACCAATGTGATTTTGGAAAATTGCTCAATTTGACGCACCTAGTTAGGATGCCACCTGGGCGCCTCCCTAGGGAGGTGTTCCAGGCACGTCCAACTGGAAGAGACCAAGGGGTAGACCTAGGACCAGGTGGAGGGATTATATCTCTTCGCTGGCCTGGGAGCGCCTTGGGATCCCCCAGTCAGAGCTGGTTGATGTCGCCAGGGAAAGGAAAGTTTGGGGCTCTCTGCTGGAACTGCTACCCCTGCGACCCGACCACGGATAAGCGGGAGAAGATGGATGGATGGATGGATGGATGGATGCACAATTTAAATCTATTCTAGTAGACCTCAACAATGGAAATATGATCAGTAGAAATGGCCATGACATGGGACCTTTAAAGGTGGGGTAGGTAAGTTTCAGAAACCGGCTCGAGTGCACTAAAATTTGAAAGTACACAGCCGAAAAGAATCCGCCCCTTCCTTCAGACTTCCTTACAGAGCACATCCTCCAACACACATGAACGCGCAATGCACGCCCAATGAGGGCACGAGATACATTTGTGCGTGCACGAGATGGAAGGCTGACAGACAGGGCGGTTGTACTTTTTACAGTACTACGGGTCTCGAGTCTACGAGTCTCCACTGCAAATCCATGCACTCCATCATCATGATTCAACAGCAAATATGAAGCGCCTTCACTCTTATTACAAAGTGACGCAAAAATGTTCTTAGGCACATTTGGTAACAATACGCATTTTTTGTGTATGAAATGGTCCACAAAGGCTGAAATCCCAAAGTTCTCTCCAGAGGGAGTCCTTTGTTTACTTCTGTAACAAAGTGACATCACTGTGTAACACTCGTGCTTCTATTGGCTAGCGCTCCAACACATTGTTTGTGATAGGCTAAGGGGCGGGACATCTCTAAGCGGTTGACCAATCACAACAGAGCCAGCCAGCTAACCAATCAGAGCAGACTGGGCTCTGGTTTCAGACAGAGGGTGAAAAGAGGTGCTGCAGCACAGGCAGTATGAGAAAAATAAAGAGCTTTTTGAACATTAAAGCATCTAAAAATGTCATAGTAGAAGCACAAAATACTAATATGAACCTGAAAATGAACACAATATGTCCTCATTAGACTTGTTTGCCTGGTGTGACCTTGCAGTGACCTTAGATTTAGTTGAATGATTCCTGACATCAAAAGGACAGCCTAACGTTTGAATATGTTGATTTAAATATATAGTGATTAGTTAAAACAATTGCTTTACAAAAGTGAGCCTTGCTGCCATTCACACATGACCCCATGCTGTAAATGTTCCTGAACAAGGATTGAATGTGTGATTGAAGGCTTAAAATGGCCTGATGACACACAGGTCATTCGGTCCAGACATGGATCGCAGGTCTAAATGTATGGTATCCCATACAGTAAGTCTTGATAATTATTTCGGGCTTTCCAATTCAAAATAAAAACAAAGACATGTAACAGATAAAGATTTGCGCTAAGAACAATTTAAATGTGATAACAGGGGTTTTGATTCTTCGTGTGACAAGAAAGCCTTTCTGAACGGTGTACATTGTTAATGACAGACATCGCATGACAGAGAAAGGTTTTAGTAATTGGCAAACATTTGCTGATCAGTAGAGAGAGGCATGTGCTTAAGCTTAGAGTATGCTAATTTTCCTGTTAGTCACACAGTGTGGATGTGTAACGACATTCCAGTGTGTGGCGGAATAAATTACTGTCTTGCCTAATGATGACAATGCTACAATTCTGGGCAGACGATCAATAATCAAAGTTAAATCTTCTCATGATTGCAATGGGCGTTCATTAACTCATAGATTGGCCTGATTAATGATTTTTGCGTTAAGATCTAGAAATTACTGTAAGGGAAAGCAACACTTTTGTACAGTTGAGTTAGGATACGTTTCGTGAGCGACTGCTTAACAACCTAAGCAATCACTTTATTAAATAGAGATAAATCCTACATCAGGTTATGCTAACAACTAGGATTACAGCAGTTTCATATGATTTGTTTAATAAGTGGCCTATTCCTTAGAGCCAAAGAAACAATGAATTTTGATTGGAGTCAGAATCACCTGAAGAATAGACAACGTACTCAGACTAGGAAGAACTAAGTGTTGTCCACTAACTGTAATGTCATCCTGATCATCACTTTGTCATCAATCCCACTCCATTTATTCCAACCCATGTTGCAGCTTTCAACTGGCAGCATGGATCAACAGTGCAGAATCCCCCCTTGACAAAAGTAATTTTAGAGTAAAGAACCTCCCTGATTTTTGGTGTTATATATTTAACATGAGCATGTATGAAAACCCTGTTTTTGCCATTGAAATATACCAAATGTGAGATGTACAGCGCGACTTTTGGTGTTGCAAAACTTCAAATAAGACAACACAGGAATAAAGACTCTGCAATCCACTTTTTATGTTTTAAAAAATAAAATAATACTTCTTAATTGGATCTTCCATTGAAAGTAAAGTGTGTGTACCTCTACCAGCAGTCACCAAGAGGAACTGCACATTGTTCCGAGTCTGAAACCCTTATAGTCTGAAAATTGGACAGAAATGCCCATTTGTTCAAAAGCCCTTTATCCGAAGAACATAGGCCTGCAGAACAATGGCATGGCACTGTTAAAACGTTTTCTAAATGCATATCAAACTGATCACCTAGGCTTTTAGAGTAGCCCCTTACACAGCCTGAAACATGCTAAAAATCAAACCACCCACGGCCTTTAATAACACACTTTAAAATGTGAAAGACTGCCCTGACCTATACAAAAAAAAAAGAACACATTATAATAAACCTTTTCCTTTTTTTAAGATCTTTTGTGTTCAAGCAAATATTGGGCAAACACAGTGAATCCTTCAGCTCTGAATTCAAGAATTTTGAGCTGTACAGTTCATACAAAGTGATTTACAATGGTTTGATGAGAATTCCAAGTATAAATTAGTTCTCAACCTTGAACAAATGTTGTACCGCACTAGAGTAAATCTGAAATACCAGCGGTAACAGAGCCAAAAAAAAAACATTCCCTCCAAGCGCATCATTTCTCTTCGGATCTGCGTGGGCTAAGGCCAACAGGAACACTTGTCTAACATCCATTGAGTGAAAAAGGAGAGACATGCAACGTGCAAACCTAGTGGGGGAGGTGATAATGCTGTTTACCAGTGTTCAGCCCATACAGGGTATTTACATAAGCCCAGAGGCACATGAAAGCTGGCCAGCTATGTCTGCATTGAGGCTCTTTCCGTGTCTTTTTGGCTTGAGAGAGACAGTAATACGGTCTGCCTCCAACACTCCAGTATAATCTCAACTGCCAAATTGTAAAGAGTATAAACAACCCCCTGTGACCAGTGGCCCTCGTGATGTGGTTCCCAAAGTGGTCAAAGAGAAATCACTTTATTATGGAGATTAAAATACTGGATTTTGCTTTTCGTGTGCAGAACTTCCTTCACAATTGTAGTATCCGTGTAGGATCTTGATCATTGTGTGTATGGAAATCCAAATTCATTAACCGCCTGAATAACAAACTCTGAATATTTGGTGTGTAGCATGTATTTGTGCCCTGATTTTTTTAGATCCTTTGAAGATGCACCATTACATTACATTACATTGCATTTAGCTGACGCTTTTATCCAAAGCGACTTACAATAAGTACATTCATATGATCCACACTTTTTAAATCTCATTATCAAGTCTATGCAATATTTCTATCAACATTTTCATATCATATGTTGAGCCTGCTTCTCTGCTGACTGCTTTACACCCAGATACATCCAAAGAGTGATGGGTATATAATATTGCTTGTGTAAATCTCTTTTGAGCAGCAATTGATTGCGTATTGTAACCGCTTCAATATGGTTTTGAATTATGCCATACGGACGTGAACCATACTTAAAAATAGATACTAAAAAACGGATTCCATACATCAAAGAATAAAACAGGTTTTCAGGTTTTGGAATAGGAAAGCTTAGTATTAACTTCATTCACCGCTATATTATTACTCCAGCAAGAATTGGCTTGAAGTTGTGAATCTCATGTGAAGGCTTGTTTTTTTGTAGGCTAACTTCCAGTTTTTGTGGAAAATAAGAATATTCAGTCTTGAACATTCATAAAACTAAAGCATTTTTTACGCAACATAATCTTCCCTAATGAAGACTAAGTATATGATTGTTGTAGAGTAAATGCAATTGATAGAAATAATAATCTAACATTATGCAAAAAACACAGCTAAAGGATTTTTAAGTCACAAAAGCGTCACAATTCATGAACGGGGTATTAACTGTTATTTTGTAGAACAAAATGTTAAAATTGAATAGGCTTGTCTTGACGACAGATCTGTATTTCAAACTGTTGGGAAAATACTGAATGTACTCTTCTAATATCAGAGTAGCACATGATAACGAAGGCCCGACGTGGCTGTGTACGTAACCGGATGTATGACTACCTAGTAGAGCATCAGGACACACTGTTTTAGGCATATGATCGATTAACATGATAATTCAGCCTCTATGGAGATAGACATATGACTGTCATGTTTATTGCTTACGCAGGCTTTAGCTAATCTGAACTAAACATTGAATACTGCTTTGAACCGGTATTCTGCATCTTGTGACTGTAACTCCCTCTCTTGTATATAAGCATGTGAAGGACACTGTTCGGGGAACTATTTGTCCCACGCAGCTCTGTGTGTGATGACTACTTCAATTCTTGCAAGGATAATGAATACATGTATCCTGATATTGAAGATCAAGTCGGTGACGAGCGATATTTTTCTAACAAACCAAATAACTAATTCAAATAAACCATAGACTTCAGTTCCAAACAAATGAACTGGATGTCCTGACTGATTTCCAGCTTATGGGACTCATTCCTGCAGCGATTCGCCTTTGTTGTAATTAGTAGCTCACTGAGTCCATCTAGCGCTGGTCTTTAGCAGCTTCTTGCGGTTTGTTCAGTGTATGGTGTGGAACATGACATCAAATACAACGCCAGTAAGAGTGCTGTCATGATCTTTAGAACCAAAGAAGATAAATGTCTAAAATGTCCTGATTTTAAATGATCTGATATTAATCTTAGTGTCTGTAATAAGTTAAAATATCTTGGACACTTTATTACAGATGAAGATATTTATAGGCAATGCCGCATGATGTATTCACAAGCAAACATTCTCCTACGTAAGTTTAGTGCGTGTACAGATGGAGTGAAGATGTCTCTGTTCAGAGCATATTGCACACCACTCTATACGGCACATTTGTGTTCAAACTACAGAAAAGCAAGTTTACGGAAACTTCAAGTAGCTTATAATGATGCCATGAGAATAATGCTGAAGAGACCTCGATGGTCTAGTGCAAGTGAAATGTTTGTGGCTGCAGGAGTCAATACTCTACAAGCCGTTTTAGAAATCTTATGTATACATGTATTTGCCGGCTTAATGACTCTGATAATGAAAT
Source organism: Pseudochaenichthys georgianus (assembly GCF_902827115.2). Taxonomy (NCBI): domain Eukaryota; kingdom Metazoa; phylum Chordata; class Actinopteri; order Perciformes; family Channichthyidae; genus Pseudochaenichthys; species Pseudochaenichthys georgianus. Next base: position 10,552,780 of record NC_047523.1, read on the forward strand.
CCTCTTGGCCTTATCTGTTACGGTGTGTGTAGGAAGCCCAAATGCAGATTAAAGTGACAAAAATAACTCCTTTATTTCAAGGCTAAATTATTTACAAAGACTGAACAGAACTGGGGTTACCTACTGTAACCCAGCTTCTATGAGTAATGGCGCAGCCCTCTAAGGCTATCGCTATTGGGTTATCCCTCTGCGCCCCCGCGCAGCACTGAAACACTTGTAGTCCATGCCCACCTGCCAGGTGGGCCCCACCCTCGGGCCACCTTCCGGTATAAATAGGAAGGTGGCCCGGCAATCTGCTCCCATACAATATCACTTTTCTTCAGCTATTAGTAGAGCCAGTGGGGCCCCGCGCTTAGAGAGCTGCGCCATTACTCATAGAAGCTGGGGTTACAGTTAGGTAACCCCGTACTATTTTGTATATGGCTTCGCCCTCTAAGGCTATCGCTATTGGGTTAAGGGCGAAGCATGATGTAGTCTGCGCCCCACTGGGTCCTGCCCGGCACTAGAAGTACATACACACCTGTTCAATAACACCCCCTGCCTGTTGTGCCATGCGTAATGGCGCATCACCGTCCCTGGAACATAGCAAAACATGCCTATCTTCCCGGCGGGGTGAAGGCTGGGAACAATACATACCGGCCGCTGTGAGAAAGTAGAGACGAAGGTCCGACCTTATCCTGCGATCATAGAGGGGGAACAGCTGCTCTCTGCGTGTCAGACAGGTAGGAGAGAGCTCAGCTGGATCCCTGACGTCACTCACTCTGATCAGGCACTCCGTACGAAGTGTGTCAGAGTAAAGGGAACATCCCTCCTATAAGAGGGAAAAAGGGCCGCTCTCCGCATGCCGAGAGGCAGGAGAGAGGCGCACCGCTGGATCCCTGACGTCACTCACTCCGACAGGACACCCAGTACAGGGTGCGTCAGAGAGGAAAGGGAGACATCCCTCAAATAACATTGAATAAATGAACAGGGGGAAGACCAAGATGCAGCCGTGCAAATATCTTCCACTGACATTCCTCCGTGCAACGCCGTGGAGGCGGAAATTCCTCTGGTGGAGTGCGCTTTGATGTTCTCCGGGGGATCCACCCCAGAGGAGACATATGCCTGCGCCACCGCCTCACACAGCCAGTGTAAAACCCGTGACAGCCGTTGTGCAGACAGAGGTTGCCCGACCTCTCTAAGTGTTCCCGCTCAGGGGCCATGCCCATAAGGGCTGGCCTATCACTGGGTGACCGTAGATCGCTCCCTCCACCTGTGAGAGAGCGTCCCCCCGCCACGGGATCTCCCATGGCCTGCCTGACAGCGTACGCTGTAGGCATGGAAACCAGGAAGCTCCCGTGCGTTCCGGGGCAATTAGGATCACTGACAGCCGCTCCTCCTGTACTTGGTCCAGGAGCCGAGGAATCAGCGGGACTGGTGGGAAGGCGTACAGCCGTCCCCTGGGCCATGGTCGATGTGCGAATGCGTCCACCCCCAGAGGGGGGTGGTCCCGCGCTGACAGGGAGAACCAGAGCGCGCATTGCACGTTCCCACCTCTGCCCTCCCGAACCGGCTCCAAACCTGGGCGATCAGCTCGGGATGGAGGCTCCAGTCCCCCTGGCGAGGACCTCCTCGGGACATGAGGTCTGCCCCTTTGTTCAGCTCTCCGGGCACATACAGTGCTCTGATGGAGAGCACGTGTGCGCGCGCCAAGATCAACAGCCGCCTGGATGTGTTCAGGAGCTGAGCGTACACCTCCCTGGCGATTGATGTAGGCTGCTGCGGCTCTGTTGTCTGTGCGAATCAGCACATGCTGATTCCGCAGCAACGGGGCAAAATGTTGAATTACTCTCCGTACGGAGATTAATTCCAGCACATTTATGTGGAAAGACATGTGAGCCGGCCACTGTCCTCCCACTGCCTGCGTCATGCACGTTCCTCCCCACCCTGAGAGAGATGCGTCTGTGAACACCGAGGTGTGTGACGTAACTCTGCCCAGGGCTACCCCCTCTGACCAACCTGATCTCACCAGAATGCGTGACTCCACCACGACTCCTTAACACTGCATTGCGTGGTGGACTCACGAACTTTGTTACATTTGCGTGTCTGCACCACGCAAACAACCCCAATGTAAAGTGAATGAGGCTCTTTTGTCGTGGTGCACACACGCATTTCTACAACGTCCTGCAGGGAGCTTTTATTCTATAAAACGTTTTTAAAATATACTTTATAGCTTGTAGTAACTCGCGGGAAGCTTTTTTTATTTTATTTGTATTCATAATAATTTTTATTTTTTGTCAATGTATTATGGTGCATTATTTACGATTTTTTGTTCTCAAAAAACAGTGCATTGTGTGTAATACAACTGGGATTTTTATTAAATTAGTTAGTTTTTAAGGAAGGCCAGAGCTTCAGCTGTGTCAAATAGATTGTTCCCTTTAGTTAACGTTTTTTTAAAAGAACATTATATTCCTATTTGATCATGTCCCCTTTATTGTATTACGGAGAGCAATGTGAGCGTCCATTCCCATTGGATAACGGAGGATTTTACACCCGGAAGTAAGTATACTCTTTACTGCCGATTGATGTTACAGTGATATCTGCACTACTCATCAACTCAAAAACACCAGATTATCCTTGTTGATTACACAACATTGATTGGTTTAAATTGTGTACAATGCTTTTGTATTTTTCCCCTTCGATTCGGAGAAACAAATATGTGTTCAGTTTAGGATGGCCGAAGACACTACACTACCCAGAATCCTCAGCTATCGTTTGGGACTCCACCATGTGCTTTGCTTGACAAACCCCGTGATTTGTCCTCAACCTCTGTGATTGGATGTTGGAGTGGCAGTGCGTGGCAGTGTACGCTGAGCGACAAACAGCATTTTGAAATGGAATGAAACCCATCGACGCCACACTATTCAAAACAGGAATCGAACGTCTCCTACCCCCCCCCCCCCCTTAGGTCACAGGCTCCTCCAACAGTGCAACACAATAAAACAGATACACAGAAAAAATAGTGCAAATCAATACAAAAAGAAAATTAGTAAAATAGTGCAATAAGAGTCTATACAAGGGATTGGAATATGATATATTAAACAAATCATTTCTAAGTAGCAGCCAGATTAATGCTATGGATGTTATTTCAAAGTTCAGATGTTTAATAGTTTTATGGCCTGTGGGATGAAACTGTCCCTGAGTCTGGTGGTTCTGGTCCGGATGTAAGATAAAATAAGATAAGATAAGATGGTACTTTATTGATCCCAATTTGGGACATTGTTTTTGTTGCAGCAGCATAAAAGACAAGGCATTTTACAATAAAACAAAACCACAAATAAACAAGAATAGAGAAAATAGAAAATATAGGCTACGTGTTGAAATAAAAAAGTATACATGTAGATATTATATATGCAAATATACATATTCAAAAATATATGACAATGGAATATGGAATATCAAATATTGAACAGATTATATATGTGTACAATGTACAGCGATGTTGTATTAGAGAAACTATGGAGCAGAGAGTTCTCTTCCAGCCAGAGGTGATTTATTGTACAAAGTTATGGCAGTGGGCAGGAATGTGTTCCTGTATCGGTCCTTGTGACAGCGGAGCTGCAGCAGTCTGTTGGAGAAGGAGCTCCGTTGACTGTCCAGCTGCAGGTGGAGAGGATGGGTGGGGTTATCCATCATGGACAACAGCCTGTTCAGTGTCCTCCTCTCCACCACAGCTTCAAAGGGGTCCAGCTTGATGCCGATGACAGACCCAGCTTTCCTGATCAGTTTATTGATCCTGCTGGTGTTACCGGCTCTGATGCTGCCCCCCCAGCAGACCGCAGCAAAGAAGAGTGCACTGGCCACAACAGACTAGAAGATCTCCAGCATCTTGCTGCACACGTGGAAGGATCTCAGCTTCCTCAGAAAATAGAGTCTGTTCATCCCCTTCTTGTACACAGCGTCAGTATGAGGGCTTTCTTTAAGGTTAACCTGGTATTTTTACTCCACTACATTTATTTTAGTTACTTTACAGATTCTGATTAATGATGTGAAACATAAACAACCCTTAAAGCAGACTTTAGTTACACCTGAGTAAAATTCAGGGAAGGTGATTGTCAAGTGCCAACAATCAGGAGAGATATTTGATTGGAGGACTGGCTTATCTAAAGCCAGTTGAGTAGCACTTGAAATGTTTGGCTCTATGAAACCTGATGTACTTATATGATTCTGTTTTCTTCAAGCTTGTATTTTGTTGGTCGAACGCACTTATTGTAAGTCGCTTTGGATAAAAGCGTCAGCTAAATGCAATGTAATGTAATGTAATGATTGTTGGTGCTTGAGAAGACTAAATATTTATCTGCAGATCCCTATAAAGTATATACATTACTCGTTATTCTCTACAAATTAATTAGTTAATTAAAAACTGTATATAATTGCTATTTTGGACATCCCTTTTCAAGATTTCAATATTACTCTAAACGTGTAATAACGTGCTTTAACCAGTAGGTGGTTTGGGTTAAAAAGCTGTCAAGTTTACAGTGTTAACAAAATAAAATATACTGCTGTTTCTGGTTTAGTTTACAACGGATATATTTAGTTATTGTTTTGATATTTGTAACACAAAAGCGATGGAAAAACCCCACAGCAACACAGAAAAGATAGTCTTAACCTGAGTAGTTAATAAAAAACAATAATATCAAACAAATTATTACTACTAACTTTATTGTGAAATTAAAACAGAACGGTAAAAGAATAGTTTCCGGTCTATTTTGAGGCCAGATCTCTGTAGATAAAGAAAGAACTACGACAGATGTGTACTATTTACAATGCATTCATGTGATGACTTTCAAAGAGTAAAGCAAGCACTGCTGAATAAAGTATGATTTATCTTTTACGAAACGTTTTTTTTCATATGGAATGCAGTTGGAGGTCAACCAATCACAGAGCTTGAGGCAACGCGGAACAATAGCTGAGGATTCTGGGTAGTGTAGTGTCTTCGGCCATCCTAAACTGAACAAATCTTTGTTTCTCCGAATCGAAGGGGAAAAATACAAAAGCATTGTACACAACTTAAACCAATCAATGTTGTGTAATCAACAAGGATACTCTGGTGTTTTTGAGTTGATGAGTAGTGCAGATAGCACTGTAAAATCAATCGACAGTAAGGATAATACTTACTTCCGGGGTAAAATCCTCCGTTATCCAATGGGAATGGACGCTCGTAATACAATACAGGGGACATGATCATTATCTTTTAAAAAACGTTAACTAAAGGGAACAATCTATTGGACACAGCTGAAGCTCTGGCCTTCCTTAAAAACTAACTAATTTAATACAAATCACAGTTGTATTACACACAATGCACTGTTTTTTTAGAACAAACAATCGTAACTAATGCACCATAATACACGGAAAAAAAAAATTATATTTTATAATGATGCCATTATATAAATAAATAAATAAATAAAAATTATTATGAATACAAATAAAATAAAAGAAGCCTCCCGTGAGTTACTACAAGCTATAAAGTAGATTTTAAAAACGTTTTATAGAATAAAAGCTCCCTGAAGGATGTTGTAGAAATGTGTGTGTGCACCACGACAAAGGAGCCTCATTCACTTTACATTGGGCTTGTTTGCGTGGTGCCGACACGCAAATGTAACAAAGTTCGTGAGTCCACCACGCATTGTGGTGATAAGGAGTCGTGGTGGAGTCACGCATTCTGGTGAGATCAGGTTGCCTCTGACAGGACGTGGGGACTTTTCCAGTAGATTAAGTCTGAACCCACGGACAGAGGGATGACCACCATGCGCCTCTTCTGTCGTACGGGGTCAATGCGCAGGCTGATGAACCACCTCTGCAGTCTCCTCATGTGCAAGAGACCCAGGGGAATCACCCCGTGACCTGCTGCCATCATGCTGAGCAGCCGCATCACGGAGAGTGACGTCACCACGCTGCGGGGTGTGACACGTTGAAGGAGAGCTGTCAGCTTCTCCACTCTCTGCCGTGAGAGTCGTGCTCTCATGCGGGCTGAATTCAATTCCACTCCCAGGTAAATAATACTCTGGGTGGGAAGAGGACAGCTCTTTTTCCAGTTCATTATGAAACCCAGCTTTGACAGATGCGATATGAGTTTTACCGTCTGTAAAGCTGCTTCCTCCCTGGAGCGAGCCAGCAGCAGCAGGTCGTCCAGGTAAAATAGTACTCTCATCCCTCCTCTGTGTAGCGGCCGTAGCACCGTCTCTACACACTTTGAAAAAGTGCGAGGAGCCAGGGAATACCCGAACGGCAGACGGTTGTACTGGTACGATATTCCCTGGAATGAAAACCGCAGGAATTTCCTGTGTTGCGGGATGATGGGTACATGGAAGTATGCATCCTTTGGGTCTATAGAGGTGAACCAGTCTCCCTGGTGAACGCACTCTAATACCTTTTTGACCATCAGCATGTGAAAAGGCCTCTTCATTATTGCCTTGTTGAAAGCTGACAGGTCGAGGATGGGTCTCATTCCCCCCGTCTTTTTCGGGATAAGAAAATAGTAATACCCCTGATTTTCTTCCTCCTGGGGAACACTGGAAATAGCCTCTTTCAACAGGAGTTCCCGTAGCTCTGCTTGGAGCGCAATACACTGTTCTCGGGATGACAGGCGTGTCACCTGCAGCATCCCGTTGAACTGTGGGGGGGGGGGAGGCGAACTGCAGGGTGTACCCTCTGCTGATCAGCCTGCTCATCCATCTGTCCATCAGACACACGCGCTGCCACTCCGAGAAACACTGAGAGATGGCGCACATGCTCGAGATGTGTTGTGGTTGTCATGACGACGAGCCACGCCAAAGCCCTCGCCGCCACTGCCCGTGAGGCAACCCAAGGTGGGCCTAGAGCGAAAGGGCTGTGAGGAAACCTCCGCACGCTGCATTTCACTCCGCCTCTCATCATGACGCGCGTACACGCTCAGAGGATGGATGGGGGTGTGCGCAGTGATATCCACATGATGCGTTACCACGGCGCTCATGGGCTTATTGTGACCGTGTGTAGGTGGCATATCTCGGACAGTGGAATGCCGCGAGGTCTGTGGTTTAATAACCGAAAAGTCATAACCATCAGGCCTCTGCAGCGACTCCTGCTGCCTACTAATCAACAGATTGGAGGCAGCTGGTGTAGTTACTGTGCTCTGCCGCTTATTAATCGATAGATTAAATAGTGCAGGCTTTTGTAACGAACTCTGCTGGCTATTAACCGATAGGTCATAGGCAGATGGTTCACCCAGGGTGGAGGATATGAGAAATACATTTGTAACTGATGACTCAGACAACATGTTGGGAAATACTCTTTTTTTATTTCCTTCACACTCCCCCCCCAAACCGTCAAGGCCGGCTTTGTTTCTTCGGCGGCTCTCGTGGAGCAGACGCCGAACGGGAGTACCTCACTCCGTTCTTACCCCCCCTCTCTGGTGGGGGGCCGGAGGCGCGGGACGGTGCCCTGGAGGCGCGGGACGGTGCCCTGGAGGCGCGGGACGGACGAGTCTGACGCCTCGGCCTCGGCTGTTGCTGCTGTGCGTGTCTGTCCGTCTGCCGCTGTGGCTGGGTTGGCTGCTGCTGCTGCCGCTGGAGCCGTTGCGGCTTCACCGCTGGCTGGAGCCAGCTGACGTGCTGGCGGATGTCCTCCGCTTGCTCCGATGCCGCCTTCATGGACTCGACCATGGCCAGGAACTGGGGTCCGAACAGCCCGTCCGAGCTGATCGGAGCGTCCAGCAGAACCTTCCTCGCTGGCTCTGTAACCGCTGCCTGCTGCAACCAAAGGTGGCGCTGGATCTGAGTCATCCAGGCCGTGAGTCTAGCCTGGGAGACTGCCACGGCTGCGCACAGCGTGAGTGCCGTGCTGGTCGCCTTAGCGATCTCCTCTGCCTCCTCTGGACCTACGGTGGTGGACCGTTCGACCAACGTCACCACCGAGTTGGTCAGCAACGCGATGTTGTTCGCTGCTGCCGACGCCTGGAACGCACATTGGTGCGCCCAGTCAGCCTGGCGGGCGACATACTGGTCTTTGGGGGTGGCCAACATAGGGCGCCGTCCGGCGACCAAGTTGGCCTGTCTAACCCCGAAAAACGCCGTTAAGCTCGGTTCCAGAGCGGGTGTGGTTGGAAAAACCTCGTCCGTGAACCCCTTCACCTTAGTGAAGGGAACAAAGGTGGCCACCGGAGCCCTTAAGGTCCTCGGGTTCGCCGCTGCCCCTTCCTGGTAACGCCTAATGGCGGGGAAGCGCGGCCAGATCGGGTCACTCCTGCCCGTCTGAACCCGGGAAAATACTCCGGCCATGTCATCCAGAGCCACCCTCTCCCGTCCTCGGGGAACGGGGAGGCCTCTGCATGCTGCTGCTTTGCCGATTATCTCCGGCAGCTCCAGCATAATGCCACTCAACGCCGGTAGCGCCGTGGACACGGAGAAGGGGACCACGTGCTCGGCCGCCACCTCTGACTCTCGCTCCGACCCCGTCTCCCGCGTCCGGGGAAGAGGGGGAAGGGGAGAGCCGCATGGCGAGCCATGGAGGGAGACGGGGTAGGAGTCGTCCGACTCCTGCCCCCCACTCGCCTCCAGAAACAGGTTGTTGTCCCTGTTCTGGATGGGCCAGTCGTCCTCCTCACCCGCAGCAGCTAGAGCGTCCGCCCTTTGCTTCCTGTCGGATGATGGGAGACGCACACAGTGAGAACATGCGATCTGCTGGTTGAGAGCCGCGTCCGCGTGCTCTGGCCCCAGGCAGGATGCGCATATCGGGTGCAAATCATAGCTCATGATATATCCTGTATTGCACGAAGGACACATGCGGATACGATCATTGCTGCTCATGATTCTTTCTCGTGCTTCAGTACTGCTGGTTGCTGAAGAAAATAGGGAGCAGATTGCCGGGCCACCTTCCTATTTATACCGGAAGGAGGCCCGAGGGTGGGGCCCACCTGGCGGGTGAGCGTGGACTACAAGTGTTTCAGTGCTGCGCAGAGGGATAACCCAATAGCGATAGCCTTAGAGGGCGAAGCCATATACGAAATAGAACCAAAGACAGATCTAGACAAGACAAAACACAACACAGACAGATCATGACATTATCGAACATAAGGTTTAGTACTACACGCTACCACTACCAATCGCAGCTGTGGAGACATTGGTATAGTTGTCTCTTTGTAGGACACTGATTTAAATTATTCTTAAACTAAACTATGAATTATTTTTATGATGTGAATTGTGGAAATTGATGTGAGATATTGTACCGAAGAAGTGTGTTACATTTGAAATGGCAGAAAGTCTTGTTGCAATTTCCAGATATTAAAAGAGGTCCCTTTGAGTTTCTCTGGTAATTATCAATAGTAGCAGTTAAGTGAATACTGTTCAAACAATACCTGTGTTTGTGTTTTATAGTGATTTCTCTGTTTTATCCTTTCATAAATGTGAGGACTAAAATGGCGATAGACAAAGGGCTGTTAAGAGTAAACTGGGTTTTATTTCCATGTGGGGGAGGTGGAGATATGCAGGACAGGGTGCTAGGTGGGGGAAGAGTCTATTCTGCTTAAGATCTCTAGCAGGCTATGTTTCAGGGAAGTCTACATATATTTAATAGTATATGTGTAGGTTTATACATTCCTGTGTGTTAATAGTTGAAGGAACAAAAGGTACATTTTTCCTCTCAAATATAGAGGTTTTTTTATAGATTCCTGAAACAATGTTCCCTTTTTCTTAAAAGTAGATTAGCGCAATAGTCTTTTTCTTTGACTTTTTACCTGTTTATCAAAAGGGTGTTTTAAGCTATTCGTGAAGAAGGAAGATGCAGAATTAATGGAGATTTCTGTTTTGAGTGTAAAGATTATCCCTTAGAATGTTTTTCTGGGTTAAACCATCGATAGGCTTTGCAAATTGGGAGGGACATTTCCCCTGATTTTAATGAGGTGCATCCTGCAGGCCTTCCCAACACCTGTGGCTTTCAAAGCTGCCCGCGCTGATTCCCTGTGAGATAGCGTTTTGGTATCTCCCAAATGAAACGCCACCCCTTCTTAGTATTAGGGAAATGTGTATCTGGTTGTTGGCTCTCTCTCCATGCGCTGACAAGACGAAAGGATGTCCGCAGCGCGTGAATAAGGGCGGGAGTACTCCACACATTGCTTATATGATTCTTTGAATTGTATAGTAATGTATTATATTATATTGTATTGCATTTTTATTACTTTGTTTAATTAAAACGGATTATTATTTAACTGGTATCCTGGTGTCTTCTAATTCCCTCCCTGTTATGATTTCAAGCAGGACTCGTCAAAACAACACGCGGTGAGGAGTTGGGTTGTAAGAACCCCCATCCCCCAACAGTATGTAATTTATTATATGTAATACCTTGTCTTTTATCTGAACCCTGAGTCTGTAATAAAGTTTTCATTCATTAATTCACACTATTACCTTAGTCAGTGGTTTGTTGGCTTACAGTGCTCTTCATTTAAGTAAGTGGTGCTGTGGTATGTGTCTGTCAAGCCCCCAGGAAAGTGAGCCAGGCCTTGGGCTGGGGTTACGTAATGTAACCCAGCTTCTATGAGTATAGGCGCAGCCCTCAAAGGCTATCGCTATTGGGTAATCCCCACTGCACGTGTGCAGCACTGGCAGACTTATTCCACGCCCACCTATGACGTGGGCCCCACCTCCAGGCTCACTTCCGTATAAATAGGAAGTAGGCCCTACAATCCACTCCAACAGCTTTTCTTCAGCTATTCGCGGAGTCAGTGGGGCCCGAACCTTAGAGGGCTGCGCCTATACTCATAGAAGCTGGGTTACATTACGTAATCCCAGTTCTATATCGTATAAGGCTTCGCCCTCTAAGGCTATCGCTATTGGGTTAAGGACGAAAGCAGGATGTAGTCCACGCCCCACTGGTTCCGTCCGTTACCAGAAGCACAAAACACACCTACTCAGTTAATAACCCATGTCCATTTCGCCGTGCGTAAATGGAGCATCACATTCCCAGGGAATATAGCATTACAAAATGAATATTTCTCCATCAGGGAACGAAGGTAGGCTTACTCGGGCTACCTGTCGTTTATAAAAACGATCAAGAGAAGGGAACAAAAGGCCGCTCTCTAAGTGCCGACAGGCAGGAGAGAGGGCATGCAATTGAAAACCACCGACATTACTCATTCTGGCAGGCTATTCAGTACTGAATGTGTCGGAGAGGAGTGGGAGACATCCCTCAAATAAAAACGAATAAAAGAACAGGGTGAATACCAAGATGCAGCAATGCAAATGTCTTCCACTGTCATTCCTCCGTGCAACGCCGTAGACGTTGATATTTTCCTGGTGCTGTGCGCTTTAATGTTTTCCGGGGGATCCAACCAAGAGAAAACATACGCCTGTGACACAGCCTCACACAGCCAGTGTGACAAGCGCTGTGCAGATAGAGGCTGTCCTAATGAGCGCTCTCTATAATGCACAAACAGACGCTGGGATTTGCGTAAAGCAGCCGTGCGTGCAACATAGCATGCCAGCGCGCGCACGGGACAAAGGAGATGAGATGTGGCTTCCTCCTCTGATGTGTGAGGAGGAGGAAATAAGCCCTCCAAGGTTATCACTCTCGATCTAAAAGAGCTTGTGATCACCTTTGGCATAAAAACCGGGTTAGGGCGCAACACCGCTGAACTGCCATCTCCTTGGATCTGGAGACATGACGGAGCCACAGAGAGAGCAGACCAATCACTCACCCTTTTAGCTGATGTCAGAGCCAAGAGCAGAGCTACTTTGGCTGACAAGAACTTCAGGGGAACCTGATCTAAAGGTTCAAATGGAGCTTTACTCTAAAGCCAAAACCCATTGAGGCGCCAAAGCGCGCGACACAGGTCTGAGTCTCTGTGCTCCCCGTTGAAAACGTTTTGTCAGAGGGTGACTACACACCGTGCTGACACCAATCTACGTGGCAAGATGAAATGGCAGCAGCATATGTTTCGACCGTGCTATAGGTCAAATTCCTGTCCAGCAACAGCTGGAGGAACGACAGCACGAGGCAGGGGGCCCGTAACGGGGTCCAGGTTTTTCCCTACACACCAAACGGAACATTGTCCATTTGTCAAAGTACAAAGTCTTTTGGAAAGCCATATGACCTGCCCATGGAATTGAATGGCCTAACTCCATCACTCTGGTTCTGAATTCTGAATAAAACCTCACTATTTCCCTTGCGCTGATAGAGGATGCCCTGCTTAACTATGTAGGTGGCCTCCTCCAGATAGCTATGGTTATCTAGCTTAACCCCCTCAACCTCTGTTACTTTCCCAAACCAATGCGTCAGTGTGGCATCCAGTTTCTGTACTGCCCCTATATCTGGGGGAAAGTCGAAGTCTAGCAGATCTGGTAATTCTGAAGGTTCCTGTGACCCTTTCTCCAGAGTACCCCTCAGTTTTTCCCTTCTTCTCTGCGCTCTAGTCTTGGGTGGTTTATCTGGACTCGTCTCCCAGTCCACCCCATAAAAAGGCATCTCAGCGAGTTTCTGCACTCTAGTGGTAACATTGCAAGGCTTGACTGGCTGTAGAACTGGTTTCACCACACCTTGGCTAAGTGGCTCCCTGACCGTTGCCCCAAGGCTCCCAACCTCACATCTTTCCCTGTCAGACTTGCAACCTGGCTTGTGCACTAGGTCAAAGTGTAGGGAGATCATTACCAAGAATGACTGGGTATGGCAATGTTGGGGCTAATGCTACAGGCAACAGAAAGGTTTGGCCTCCTACAGTTAGATAGACCTCTGCTGTGGGGTAAACATGTTGATCACCATGAATGCAACTTATGGTTGAAGTATCCTGACTCCACTTTTCCCTAGGGACCAAACTGGACAAAACAACTGACTGAAAACATGCTGTATCCAGCAACGCTTCTACCCGCTGCCCATTGATCAAGACTGGTACTTTCCTGCCTTTTCCACCTAATCTCTCGACCCTGTCTGACCTAGGAACTGCACACAGGAGAGATGGCTTGGTGTGGGTTAAAACTGGGCAATATGGCTTGGTGTGACCTAGAGCATTGCAATGATGGCACCTAATTTCTTTTTTTATCGGCATTTGAGCTTAGTTTGGGCCTCGTTGTTCTCCCAACTGCGGGTGGCATCCCGGCTCTCTTTCCTGGCTGATGTGAAAACCTCTGCCAGGCGTGCTGCCTCCGCTGCTGTCTTGGGGTCATGCTCTCTTATCCAGATTTCTAGCTCAGGCTGGAGCATCCTCAGGAACTGCTCTAGGATAATTGTCTCGGTTATTTCTTCCACCGTCGATTTCCCTGGCTTTACCCATTTGACGAAGAGATCCTTCAGACGAACATACAGCTCTTGTGGAGTCTCGTCAGACTCGATCTTTAGGGACCGGAATCGTCTTCTGTAAGTATCCGGTGTGATTTTAAACTTTGACAAAATTGCTGCTTTAACTTTCCCATAATTGTCAGAGTCTTTCATGTCCATCATCACATAGGCACTACGAGCTTTACCGGTGAGCAAAGGAACAAGGCGCACGGCCCATCCGTCTCTTAGCCAGCGGCAGACATATGCTATTCTCTCAAAAGTTGTCAGGAACTGTTCAATGTCATCCTCTGGCGATAACGGCAGCAATTTGGGTTCCCTATCATCTTTTTTTCCACCTCTCGGCATCCTTTCACTGTAGTGTGGGCCCAGCTTCTGACACCATTTGTGAGACAGTGACCCTTTTAGCGGCTGGATTTCCAGTGAAAGAACCACACACGAGAGGAGGTAGAGTTGCACACCATAGTGTCTTTATTTCACACACTACCATAAAGAACAGCCAGCCAGCATGGAAGTGTTCACCAATCTCCTCCGACTGAAGACTGGCTCTTTTATAGAGGATCTTATTGGGAGAAACCATTCACAGGTGAGCAATTATTAATACACATGTCATCATAATTGGTATAACGATAATCTATAACATTCGGTGCATGTATGATCAGTGGTTTATAGCCAGCTGTTAAGTTAACCCCAAAACCCACATTATAACTGACCATAATATATAGAAATGCATTCCCAACTACAACAGAAACCCCTACGTCCATCCCGCCACTTGGTTCGTCCCGGAACCTTCCTTAGTCAGTGTTTGTTTCCCCCGAGGACCTTTTGGCCAAACACACTGGAGCGGACACCGGAGGAAACAGCGTGGGTAAGCGATGGGCGTAACCTTTACACAGTGTTCACTTCTACAATTAATGCAACTTAACGTCATGATGTATACACGCTAAAACAGGACATCTGCACACAATGATTAATCTCATCCGCTGTCAATCTTACACAATCATAAATACTCTCGGCGCTCTCGCTATAACTCCCCTCTCTTTTCAGGTGGAGCCGAGGACCGACCAGCATCTGCCAGACGACATTCCAAATAATACGGTTTAATCATTTAACAACGACTACATCAATAAATAGTATACATTATATAAAAATGTGCAAATAGGCCATGTCAAAACTGTACTGTGCAAATCATGCTAATAAAGTGCAAACTGTTCACTAAAGTGCTGAGTGACATTCTTACTGTGCAAAAGGAAGTCGTTATATAAAGTGCAATATTACAAGGTCCCCAAAGCCGTCAGTCTATAGTAACGAAGTTACCTTCGTTACAACACCCCTAAGGGATGAGCGGAGGTGTGTGCAGTGCTGTCCACACTGTAATAATGGCACTCGTGGCTCATTACGACCGTGTGTAGGAGGTAGGTTTATGCAGTGAGCCATGCTGCCTATAACCGACAGGTTAGGGGCAGCCGGCTTACCCGGTGGGCCTTGCTGCTTATTATTATCAATCTGTCCATCGAATACACGCGTCGCCACTCTGAGTAATACACTGAGAGCGCACGCCTGTTTTGGATGTGCTGTGGTTGTCATGGTGACGAGCCACGTCAGAGCCCTCGCCGCCGTTGCCCGTGAAGCAGCCCAAGAGGGGCCCGGACCGAAAAGGCTGCGAGGGGCCCTCCACACGCTGCATCTCACACCGTCTCTCATCCTGTCTCTGTTTCGGAGAAGGATCGTAAACTGGACATTGAGGCGCGTTCACGCTCAAACCCGCTGAGGGAATGAGCGGAGGTGTGTGCAGTGCTATTCACACAGTGCGTAATAACAGCCCTAGGCTCATTACGACCGTGTGTAGTATAGGCACATATGGGACAGAGGAAAAACCGTGCTGCCTATAACCGACAGGTTAGGAGCATCAGGTTTAACCGTCAAGCCCTGCTGTTAAATAACCGACTGGAGAGCAAGATGGCGCCGGGTTGTCTGGCAGGCCGTCCAAGCATCTCAGTTTTAGTACTAGTGTTTGTTCTGTGTCTGTTTTGCTCAGTGACAAGGACCATAGACTCTCTGTTAGTATACAACCGACACGAGCTGCTTAAGATCGATGAAAATGTGGGGTTTTTTGCGAAGTTTGGTCAGGGTGGACACACCCCCCCTCCCCCCTTCTATCGGATATACCTGCACACCTACTGCGGGCCGGGCCCTCGTTACCCCGAAGACGCAGACGCCGAGGCACACGCAGTGGCCGGCTGGTTAGGGTGAAAGAGTGGCTAGCGTGGTCTCCTGAGCTGGCTCAGCACCCTTTTCCGCCGGAATATGGACCTTGTTTTCGCCGCCTGGCCTCCCGACGCCCCCTTGCCATGGTCGGCACCTGGCTGGTACCTGTCGCTGACCTGACTCAAGATCTGCATATCCTGCGCCCCCAGTGGTCTCGCCTCTCCCCCCCTGATGGAGTGAACCACCGCAACCTTCGGTCGCTGGGTCGTGAAACTCACGCGACTGTTGCCCCGGTTCCAACTAAAGGCTCGCTGATAAATGCGAGATCGATCGCAAATACAACTTTCATCATCCAGGACTTCTTCACGTCACATGCTGTGGATGTGCTTTTTATAAAGGAAACCTGGATGTCTGTGGGTGAGTCTGCTGCTTTTACAGAGCTATTGCCTCCGGAGTGCAGTTTCATTAATTCTCCACGGACCACGGGTCGTGGAGGAGGTATAGCGACTGTCTTTAGGAGCAGTTTATACTGCAAACCCACGCCGTCTATCTCATTCTCCACCTTTGAACTGAGCCTGTTTGAGCTGGGACGGATTAATCCTGTACTGTGTGCGGTGGTCTACCGACCGCCCAAGTACAACAAATACTTTATAAAGGAGTTCTCTGAACTATTGGCCGGTATCGTAACAAACTATGACAGCGTTTAATTGTCGGGGATTTTAATGTGCATGTCTGTTGTATCTCTAAACCACTAGCTAAAGACTTTCTTGATGTTTTATATGCTTTTGACTTCATACAACATGTCTCTGGCCCCACGCAAGAGCATGGGCACACATTAGACCTAGTCTTATCCCATGGTCTGCCCATTTCAAATGTCAATGTGTGTGAGGCAGCTTTATCGGATCACCTGCCTGTGCTATTTGATTTTATTCTGCCCTGTCATAGTCTTAAATCATGCGCTCCTGTCCGTCATGGTCGTATGATGAAACCTTCCACTGCTGCTAGTTTCTCCCCTGCCTTTGTTAAATTAACACAGTCTGATACTATGTCCGCTGACTCCATGGACACTGAGCTATTAACCTCAGCCTTTCTCTCTTCCTGCACTGGAGCTCTTGACATTGTTGCTCCCCTGAAACTCATGCGCCCCAAAGTTAAATCTGAACCCTGGCTCAATGACGTCACTCGTGCTGCCAGGCGTGAGTGCCGGCAGGCTGAGCGCAGGTGGAAGAAGGACAAGCTTCATGTAACTCGTGACATTTTGAAAGAGAGCACTGTAAAAGCTGAAAATATGAGTTACTTTTCTGATATTATTTCTAGTAATTTAAACACACCTCGTGTTCTCTTTAAAATAATCAATGCTATGTTAAACTCTCCTTTATCCACTTGTATTGATGCTTCAACTGAGATGTGTGAACAATTCCTATTTTATAGACAAGATCTCCACTATTAGAGCCAGTATCTCACCACCCTCTTTTGACCCCTCCATCGACTTCACATGCACTGCTGTCTTCCAGCAGTTTGGACCTGTGTCGTTGTCATCTCTCAGTGACATTGTTGCTAAATTAAAACCCTCATCTTGTCCCACAGACCCAGTCCCTCCTCGACTTTTTAAAGAGGTATGGGACACTATTAGACCTAATGTCCATAACATTATAAATAGCAGCCTAGAGTCCGGTTCTGTGCCAGTTTATTTCAAACAAGCGGTTGTGGCACCCCTGATAAAGAAAACTAATCTGTACACTTCTGTCTTCTCTAATTACAGACCCATCTCGAAGCTTCCTTTTATTTCAAAGATATTGGAGAAAACCGTACTCTTACAGCTGCAGTCTTTTATACATGCACACAATATTTTCGATATTTTTCAATCCGGTTTTAAAGCGCTTCACAGTACTGAGTCTGCCCTTCTAAGAGTGTTCAATGACCTCCTGGTCACTACAGACTCTGGTGACTCTGCCATCCTTATGCTCTTAGACCTCACAGCTGCTTTTGATACGATTGACCACTCCATCCTTATCTCTCGTCTAGAGCACTGTGTGGGTATCAGGGGCGCTGCCTTAGAATGGTTCAGGTCCTATTTGTCCAAGAGATCTTTCTCTGTTACGCTTGGTGACTTTACATCCTCTTCTGCCCCCTTATCCTGTGGAGTTCCCCAAGGTTCTATTTTGGGGCCTATTTTCCTTATACCTCCTACCTTGGACTGATTTTTAGAAAATATGGCGTCTCCTACCACCTTTATGCGGACGACTCCCAATTATATCTACCCCTAAGAAAAAACACTAGCTCTCTGATGCCCCTGGTTGACTGTCTTAATGACATAAAGGCCTGGATGGCGCTAAACCTTTTAAATATAAATGAGATCAAAACGGAGGTAATTGTGTTTGGACCAAATGGTGATGTCCCTTCCATTGACCTGGGTTCCCTGCAACAGTATGCAAAACCCATGGTCACAAATCTGGGTGTCAAAATCGACAGTGCTTTTAAATTAGATAAACAGATAAACTCTGTGGTTAAATCCAGTTTTTATCACTTGAGGCTCCTGTCCGAAATCAAACCGGTTTTATCCTTTTTAAACTTTGAGCGTGTAATTCATGCCTTTGTTTCAACTCGTTTAGATTATTGTAATGCACTTTATGCCGGCCTAAATAAGACTTCGCTGGCCCGCCTGCAGCTTGTACAAAACGCTGCAGCGGAGCTGCTTTGCTGCTTGTAGTCCCAAAAACAAAGAAAAAGACCAGGGGAGACCGAGCGTTCTCATCGGTAGCCCCGAGGCTCTGGAACGACCTGCCCCCTCATGTTAAATTGTCGCCCACTCTTGAAGCTTTTAAGTCGCGCCTAAAAACCCACCTCTTTTCCCTCGCTTACCAGTCAGTCTGAGCTATGTCATACCTATTTGTATACTTTTACTGTCTGTCCATAGCCTTTATGTGCCTTGTACTTATTCTTATGTGTGCTTTTTTATCTTTTCTTATGTGTGCTTTTTATCTATTCGTGTAATATTATATTTTATTATAATGTTATGTTCATTGTAAAGCACTTTGGCAAACCCTCTGTTTTTAAACTGTGCTATATAAATAAAGTGGATTGGATTGGTTAATTACAGCTGGCTTGTGCCGCGAGCCCCACTGCCGCGCTAACCAACAGGTTACAGCCGGCTCAAACGGCGAGCCCCGCTGTCTGTTTAACCTTACAGGTAACAAACAGCTGGCTTATGCACCTCCACACGCTGTATTACACAGCGGCTCTCCTCATGTCGCCGTTTAGGATACAACTCGTAAAACGGACATTGAGGTTCACGCTCAAACCTGCTTGAGGAATGTGTTAGGATTTGTTTGTGTTGGTATTTTTCTTGTCCTTTTCTATCTTTGGGTTTCCTGTTTTATTTTGTAAAGTGTTCACCCCCGTTTCCTGCCTGTTTGCTTTCTGTCGGTTTCCCTCTCTGATTACCCAATTGTGTTCACCTGGTACCTATGTGTTTTATCCTCCCTCCTCACCTGTCTCGTGTTTATGTGATTAGTCCTGGGTGTATTTAAGTTCTGGGTTTTCTGTCTCTTTTGTCGGGTTGTCTTGTGTATTGGCTTGTCCTCGCAGCAGGCTGCACGGGCACATTTATCTCCATACGGTTCAGTGCAACTTTAACAGGAAGAGTGAGAACGATTGAAAAAACGATTGGCTTCAGTCAGCGGAGGGGCTTCAACCGAAGGCAAAAAAACTGGGTACGGCCCGAAGCACGGCCTCCCCTAACGGCCTTGCCGGTCGGGCTCCCCCCCACCGGTGCTGGGATCTGGTGCAGCGAGTGTCTTGATGGCAACAGCGGCTGGAGTGGAAAGGACTGCGGAGGTGCCGAACATGGAAGGCGGAAGGGCAAGTGACAAGGCGGATGAAAGGAAGGACAAAGACAAAGAAGAAGAGCAAGAACAAAGCAAGAAAGCAGGAGAGGAAGGAAAAGAGGGGAAGAAGGAGAGGACGAGGTACAGTGTGGAATTAACTGTGGAAGTAGTTGTGGCAGGTGCACTGTCTATGATGGACCTGCTTAAAGGAATACAGAAACAGTGTGGGACAGTGGATGGATGCAGAGTGACGGGAGAACAGTATGAAGTGACGATGAGGACCGTCCTGGGGAAAATGAAACTAATGGAGGGGTTGAGAGTAAACGGGGCCGCGGTGCATGCAAAAAACATTATGAGCACCGATGTGACCGTCTCGTTCCTGCATCTGCCTGTTTATTTGCAGGATAAAACAATACTAAATGGGCTCGAGGAGTGGGGAGTTAAGCCCATCTCGGACATTAAAAAAAGAGTGTGGCCAGACTCGGACATTGCAGACGGCACGAGGTTCCTGAGAGTGAGGTTCAACAATGAGGTCCGCTCCCTGCCGTATTCCACGAAGTTCGACACTGTGAAGGGGGCGGAGTACTTTCGGGTCCTGCACAATGGCCAGGTTCCAGTGTGCAGGTTATGTATAAAGCCGGGTCACATCTTCAGAGAATGCCCAGACTTTAAGTGCCACAGGTGTTATGAGCAGGGGCACTATGCCAGGGAGTGCAGGTTTGGAGCTGAGAGAGAGAGGAGAGAGAGGAGGAGGACGACAAGGAGGAAGAAGATGAGGAGGAAGAAGAGGGGGGGGAAGGCGACGAGGGGGCAAAGAAAAGACCCCATGAGCAGATCAGCAGCGAAGATGAAGGTCCAGTGGTGGAGGACATCTCGGGGGCTTCGGTGATGGAAGAGAAGGCACCAAACGTGGAGAAGAGCAAGAAAAGTGCCAGGCAGGGCGGCGGAGGCGCCGATGGAAGCAGCAGAGGCGGCGACGGGAGCAGCGGAGGGGGAAAGAAGTTTTGGAGTCCTGAGGAGGTGGAAAACATCTCGGAGGCTTCCGGAATGGAGGAGGGAGAGCTGGGGGAGGACCCTGGGGGCGCCATGGTCTTCGGGAGCCCTAATGATGAGCAGAGGGGCCGAGGCACGAGAAGAAACAGGTGCGAGGAGAAGAAGAAGAAGAAGAAGACCTCAGCGGAGAACGCCGGGCTGATTGCTAGACGAAAATCGGACAAGGAGAGGGAGGTGGAGAAAAGGAGAGCGGGTACAACAGAGGGGGAGCTCGGGAAAGCAACCAGTGAAAGGAAAAGATCTGTCGTGCTGAGAAATGACTATCTTCCTGGGCGGACTGGGTTGTGTGAAGACGGTCCTGTTTTATAGCTTTCTGTTTAATGCCCATGTGCGGGCCTATGCGTAACCTTAAAATTGTATATTCGTCAAAACGGATATTTCTTAGTTGAGCTCTGAATTAAAAATATTTTCATTAAAAAAATATATTGAAAAACAAATTATTATTTCATAATATTATTATTATGATTCCAACTAAGCTGTTGAAGGAAGTTTTTCCATTAATTAGCACTTCTTTATTAAATATTATGAATATGTCTTTATTATCAGGCTATGTTCCACAATCATTCAAAGTAGCAGTGATAAAACCGCTTCTTAAAAAGCACAACCTCGATCCAGAGGTTTTAGCCAACTATAGACCTATTTCTAATCTTCCGTTCCTCTCAAAAATTCTTGAGAAAGCGGTCGCAAAACAGTTGTGTGATTACTTAAAAAACAATGATTTATTTGAAGATTTTCAGTCTGGCTTTAGAACACATCATAGCACAGAGACAGCTCTGGTTAAAGTCACAAATGATATTCTAATAGCCTCAGACAAGGGACTTGTCTCTATTCTTGTTTTGCTCGATCTTAGTGCTGCATTTGATACTATCGACCATGATATCCTATTGCAAAGACTAGAGCACTTAGTTGGCATACAGGGAACTGCTTTAGGCTGGTTTAGGTCCTATCTATCTGAACGCTCTCAGTTTGTACGTGTTAACGATGAATCTTCCACGCAAACCAAAGTTAGCCATGGAGTGCCACAGGGCTCAGTGCTCGGACCTATTTTGTTCACATTATATATGCTTCCGTTAGGCAATATTATAAGGAATCATTCTGTAAACTTTCATTGTTATGCGGATGATACTCAACTATATTTATCAATCAAGCCTGATGAAATTAATCATCTAAATAAAATTCAAGACTGCCTTAAGGACTTAAAAACGTGGATGACCTTAAACTTTTTGATGTTAAACACGACCAAAACTGAAGTTATTGTACTTGGCCCGAAGAATCTACGAAACAAATTATCTAAAGACATACTAACTATGGATGGCATTAATTTGGCCTCCAGTGAGACTGTAAGGAATCTTGGTGTTATATTTGATCAGGATTTATCCTTTAACGCCCACATAAAATCAATTTCAAGGACCGCCTACTTCCATCTACGTAACATTGCAAAAATCAGGCATATCTTGCCTCAAAACGATGCAGAGAAACTAGTCCATGCATTTGTTACTTCTAGGCTGGATTATTGTAACTCTTTATTATCAGGGAGTACCAAGAAGTCAATCAAGTCGCTTCAGCTGATTCAAAATGCTGCGGCTCGTGTACTAACCAGAGTTAGGAAAAGGGACCACATTACTCCTGTTCTGGCTGCCTTACACTGGCTCCCTATAGAACACAGGATAGAATTTAAAATTCTTCTTCTCGCCTACAAAGCCCTTAATGGGCAGGCGCCATCTTACCTTAAAGAACTCATTATACCCTACTGTCCTACTAGGGCATTGCGTTCCAAGAATGCAGGGTTGTTGGTTGTTCCTAGAATCTTTAAAAGTACAATGGGAGCCAGAGCCTTTTCTTATCAAGCTCCACATTTGTGGAATCAGCTTCCAGTTTGTGTTCGGGCGGCAGACACCCTATCCGTTTTTAAGAGTGCGCTTAAGACCTTCCTTTTTGATAAAGCTTATAGTTAGGGCTGATTAGATTCAGCCCCTAGTTTTGCTGATATAGGCTTAGTTTGTCGGGGGACATCTTACTTCTTCCTTCTCTCTGTCTATACCCGTGTACACTCATGTTCCGATTAACCCAGCTTCCCCAAATGTCTTTCTTTTTGGTGTCTATATACGCTGGGATCCGGAGTCATGGATGATCCTGCGGTCCTGTGTCCTGGATCGCGAGCGCTGGATCTTGAGTCGTGGCTGTGGTCCTGGATCATAGGTCCTGGATGGATATCCTCGTGGATTCATCTTCCTATTATACACACATGCATTTCCAAACATTTGGACTACCTATGTTGCAAATGTATTATCTTTTCAATTTACACACGGCATCTATTGCACGTCTGTCCGTCCTGGGAGAGGGATCCCTCCTCTGTTGCTCTCCCTGAGGTTTCTCCCATTTTTCCCTTTAAACTGGGTTTTCTTTGGAAGTTTTTCCTTGTACGATGTGAGGGTCTAAGGACAGAGGGTGTCGTATTGTCATACTGATATTCTGTACACACTGTGAAGACCACTGAGACAAATGTAACATTTGTGATATTGGGCTATATAAATAAACATTGATTGATTGATTGATATTTGAAAAAATAAAACAAATAATGTTAAATTGAATGAAAGGAGAATTATAAATTGGATGGAGTACAGCTCGAAAACCTTTTTTCAGTGTAGGTATGACAGTGTTGGCTAACAGGTCAAGTATGAAACGTGAAAAGTGTGGAGTATGTGTCATATAAATGATGGCAGCACGAGCCCAAAGGGCCAGGGTTCCAGAACCAGTTCAGCCCCCAGCAGCCATGGTTATGGACCCAGTTCTGGCCCCAGCAGCCATGGTTCTGTGCCCCAGTACCATCCCACATAGCCATGGTACCGTACTCCAGTACCACCCCACACAGCCATGGATCCGTGTTCCGGTTCCCTGCCCAGCAGCCATGGTTCCGGCTCCAGTGCCGGTCCCAGCAGCCATGGTCCCTGCTCCGGACTTTACAGCCATGTCTCCGGCTCCAGAACCTGACTTTACAGCCATGTTTCCGGCTCCAGAACCGGACTTTACAGCCATGTTTCCGGGTTCAGAACCGGACCTTTCAGCCAGGATTCTGGCTTCAATTCCGGCCCCAGTCCCGGTCCCAGCAGCCTTGGTTCCAGACCCAGATCTGGCCCCAGCTGCCACAGTCCCATCTCGAGTTCCCTCTCGAGTTCCCTCTCGAGTTCCCTCCTCGAGTCCCCTCTCTAGTTCCCCTCTCGAGTTTCCTCCTCTGGTTCCTCCTCTGGTCCCTCCTCTAGTCTCTCCTCTAGTCCCCTCTGTAGTCCCGTCTCTAGTCCCTTGCCTAGTCCCTCCTCAGGTCACTTTCCTAGTCCCTTCTCTAGTCCCTTCTCCAGTCCCAACTCTAGCCCCTTCTCTAGCCCCTTCTCTAGTCCCTACTCAATTCCTTTCTCAAGTCCTTTCTCAAGTCCCTACTCTAGTCACTTCTCCAGTCCTCTCTCTAGTCCCTTCTCGAGTCCCTTCTCTAGTCCCTTCCCAAGTCCCACCTCTAGTCCCTTCTCTAGTCCCTTCTCTAGTCCCTACTCAATTCCTTTCTCAAGTCCTTCCTCTAGTCACTTCCCTAGTCCCTTCTCCAGTCCCCCCTTTAGTCACCTCTCTAGTCCCCTCTCTAGTCCCTCCTCTGGTCCCTTCCCGAGCCCCTCCTCTAGTCCCTTCTCTAGTCCCATCTCTAGTCCCTCCTCTAGTCACTTCTCGAGTCCCCTCTTCAGTCCCCTCTCGAGTCCCCTCTCGAGTTCCCTCATCTAGTCCCTCCTTTAGTCCCTGCTATGGTCCCTCCTCTAGTCTCCTCTCTAGTCCCTCCTCGAGTCCCCTCTCTAGTTCCCCTCTCAAGTCCTCTCTCAAGTTCCCTTCTCTAGTTCCTCCTCTAGTCTCTCCTCTAGTCCCCTCTGGAGTTCCCTCTCTAGTTCCCCTCTCGAGTCAGGTCTCAAGTCCCTACCCAATGTCCTGGTCCGTTGGAGGTTCCGCTGGGGGTCCTGCCAACTCCATGTCCTGTCCTGTTGGAGGCCCCGTTGACTACTCCTCTGCCGGGGGTCCTACCAATCGTATGTCTGTCCTGTTGGAGGTCCCGCCGTCTACTCTCCTGCCGGGGGTCCTGCCAGCTCCTTGTCTTGTCTCGTTGGACGTCCCGCCGACTACTCTCCTGCCGGGGGTCCTGCCAGCCCTTTGTCCTGTCCCGTTGGAGGTCCCGCCGTCTACTCTCCTGCCGGGGGTCCTGCCAGCTCCTTGTCCTGTCTCGTTGGGGGTCCCACCGACTACTCTCCTGCCGGGGGTCCTGCAAACCCTTTGTCCTGTGCCGTTGGAGGCCCCACCGACTACTCTCCTGCCGGGGGTCCTGCCAACCCTTTGTCCTGTCTCGTTGGAGGTCCCGCCGTCTACTCTCCTGCCGGGGGTCCTGCCAATCCTGTGTCCTGTGCCGTTGGAGGTCCCGCCGACTGCTCTCCTGCCAGGGTTCCTGCCAATCCCGTGTCCTGGTCCTCTTCCGTGGGGGATCCTGCCGAGGCCTGTCCCACCAGCTCCGACGCCGGGTCCTGCCCGGCCTCCGGCGCTGTGCCGTCAGCGTCTTCCTGCCCGGCCTCCGCAGCTGGCTGGTCTTCACCCTCGAGCCCGGCCCCCTGAGAGCAGCGGTCTTCGCCCTCGATCCCGGCCCGCTGAGAGCCACGGCCTACGCCCTCGAGCCCGGCCCACTGACTTTCCAGTCCGCAGTCTTCGCCCTCTAGTCCGGCCCCCTGAGAGCCGCGGTCTTCGCCCTCGAGCCCTGCCCCCTGAGTGCCGCGGTCCTCGCCCTCGGGCCCCTGACTCTTCCTGCCGTTGCCTTCGCCCCTCCATGGTCCCCACCTTGGACTCTGTCTTGCCCCCGGGCCGTCCGCCCGAGTCCCCCTTTTTGGACTCCGCCTTACCCCCGGGCCGTCCGCCCGAGACCCCTTCCTGGTCCTCTGCCTTGCCCCCGGGCCGGCCGCCCGAGACCCCTTCCTGGTCCTCTGCCTTGCCCCCGGGCCGCCCGCCCGAGACCCCTTCCTGGTCCTCGGCCGTGCCCCTGGGCAGTCAGTTCACTCCCGTCCTCCTGACCCCCTCCTCCCACCCTGGTGGCTTAGTGATGCTTAGTGAAAACTCCTGGACTTGCCAATCATCCTCGGCCGCAGCAGCGAGAGCATCCGCTCTCCACTCAGTGGCGCCAGCAGGGGGGGGGGGCCATGGCCACCCTGATATATTTGTTGGCCCCCCCACCACACACACCGCATCGCCAGTAACGTATGCGTAGTAGTTTATCTGATATTTAACAACAAATACACAGCCAGCGAGTCGCTTGATTTGAGCTTCCAACGCTCATACTGCAGCCCCTCCCTCTCCCTCTGCTACCATGGTAACACTCTGATACTCGGCGCACCACTCTGATACCCGCGCGCACTACTCTGAGATTCGCACAGACAGCAGCAGGTTGCAGCAAAACGTTTCTTTCAACTGACTGGAGTTGACAAAAATCCACCTGACTTCTAGAAGGTAAGTCTTATACGTTCGTTGCCTGTTAAGCCCCACAACACTTTAGGCTTTAGTGTGTTAGGTTGCAAAAAACGGAGATATGCTTACCGTTAGCTGTTACTCTGATCAAAAATGGTGTTCAATGGCATTAAAACGAGAAAAACGCTGGAAGACCTGGAAAAGAGGCTCGGGGCTCAGTAATGGCCCGTCCACACACAGGCATGAAAACAATCTTGAAAAATCTTGATGCTGGGCGTGTCTGAAGCTTGGCGATTTTTTGCGAGAAACGCGACCAACAACAAATCACATGAATCTCCCGCCCCCGACATACAGAGCAATAGCAATGTTAAAACGAAGTAAACTGAATATAAACTCCCCAAACAGGCAAAAACCTACCAGTTTCACCCACTGTCTCTGCCACCTCCCTCCATGCCTGGTTCCTCTGATTTGTATCCCGGTAAATAGTTCTAGTCGTAAAGAACCGGGTGATTTGCTACCGTAATTTCTCGTTTGGAATATGAGGAAATGAACTGCGGTCTGGCTCTCCCATCTTGCACGCGGTTTGATTGGCTCGCGCTTGTACTGGCGGGATTTGCATAAACGGGATTTGATTGGCTGATGCCAGCTTCGAAAGCATTGGGAGCATCAAAAGTTGAACATTGCTCAACTTTTGATGCTCACGATGCTTGCAAAGCCATGCTCCGCTCCCCACAATGCAGTTCGGCGAAGATTCAAAATCTTCTACGCCACCCCATTCAAGTGAATGGGCGAAGCTTTGAAAGATTTTTTTCATACCTGTGTGTGGATGGCCCTTAATGGGCAGGCGCCATCTTACCTTAAAGAACTCATTATACCCTACTGTCCTACTAGGGCATTGCGTTCCAAGAATGCAGGGTTGTTGGTTGTTCCTAGAATCTTTAAAAGTACAATGGGAGCCAGAGCCTTTTCTTATCAAGCTCCACATTTGTGGAATCAGCTTCCAGTTTGTGTTCGGGCGGCAGACACCCTATCCGTTTTTAAGAGTGCGCTTAAGACCTTCCTTTTTGATAAAGCTTATAGTTAGGGCTGATTAGATTCAGCCCCTAGTTTTGCTGATATAGGCTTAGTTTGTCGGGGGACATCTTACTTCTTCCTTCTCTCTGTCTATACCCGTGTACTCTCATGTTCCGATTAACCCAGCTTCCCCAAATGTCTTTCTTTTTGGTGTCTATATACGCTGGGATCCGGAGTCATGGATGATCCTGCGGTCCTGTGTCCTGGATCGCGAGCGCTGGATCTTGAGTCGTGGCTGTGGTCCTGGATCATAGGTCCTGGATGGATATCCTCGTGGATTCATCTTCCTATTATACACACATGCATTTCCAAACATTTGGACTACCTATGTTGCAAATGTATTATCTTTTCAATTTACACACGGCATCTATTGCACGTCTGTCCGTCCTGGGAGAGGGATCTCTGTTGCTCTCCCTGAGGTTTCTCCCATTTTTCCCTTTAAACTGGGTTTTCTTTGGAAGTTTTTCCTTGTACGATGTGAGGGTCTAAGGACAGAGGGTGTCGTATTGTCATACTGATATTCTGTACACACTGTGAAGACCACTGAGACAAATGTAACATTTGTGATATTGGGCTATATAAATAAACATTGATTGATTGAAAGGCTCGCTTGGCTTCAGGCTTCATAATTCGTCTGTAAACACACTTTGGCAGCTATCCTAGTTAGCGTTAGTTTAGCTTGCTAAGCTAACGTTAGCTGATGTTGGTATGCTGGGCTGGTGTAATGCGTAGGCTACTATTAATAACTGATGTGTGTAATGTCAATTTGCAGAAAATGAAGAGAAAGTCAACAGACATATCTTCTTATTTTAAGAAGAATATGAGTAAAGGAGAGACAGAGCTGGTAGGGGAGCAGCAGCATAGGGCTAGTGAGGAGATGGCCATACATGCTAGAAAGTACATGTGGAACTCTGTTTTGTAAAAGTGAAACTAAAACCTAAGTACAGTTTTATTAATGTGATTGTGACCTTTTTAATCATTTAAGTCTTCTACACACTTTAGGTCTGCAGCTCCTTCAAAATGAAACGAGAATCAATGCAGTTTTTCCTCTTCTGTGTTCTGAGGTTATGAGCCAACCATTAGTCAAGTTTGTTTTCATTATGTTCCATCCATCCATCTTCTCCCGCTTATCCGTGGTCAGGTCGCGGGAGTAGCAGTTCCAGCAGAGAGCCCCAAACTTTCTTTTCCCTGGGGACATCAACCAGCTCTGACTGGGGGATCCCAAGGCGCTCCCAGGCCAGCGAAGAGATATAATCCCTCCACCTGGTCCACCCCTTGGTCTCTTCCCAGCTGGACGTGCCTGGAACACCTCCCTAGGGAGGCGCCCAGGTGGCATCCTAACTAGGTGCCCGAACCACCTCAACTGGCTCCTTTCGACGCGAAGGAGGAGCGGCTCAACTCCGATACCCTCCCTGATGACCGAACTTCTCACCTTATCCCTAAGGGAGACACCAGCCACCCTGCGGAGAAAACCCATCTCGGCCGCTTGTATCCGCGATCTCGTTCTTTCGGTCATGAGTTTTCATAATGTTCTGTATGCTAATTTAAAAAAAAAAAGGGTAACCAGTTTGGTGATAAAGTATATACATTCCAAAACAAATGTAATACAAGCTATATATATTACTCTCACCACAGTGGCCTAATCTAAAAAAAAATAGAAATGTCTTGTCACCTATTTTCTGTCTAATACTAAAAGGTGGTGTTTTGTATCATGTTTTGAATTTGCTATAAAGGTCAATAACAGATGGTGTTTTTGTGTTCAATCACAGTATGTATTTATCATGTTATACCCGTTGTGTTTTTGGGTCCTGTTGAAATGAAATAGTCATGTTTTAAAACTTGATTTAATAAAGTAATGTCAATCATCTTTGATCCCAGTGTGACATTAACAGCTTTGTTCAGTCTAAAACTATTTATAACCTAGAGACATAATATAACTGAAGAACATGTTGTGTTGCTGTTGTGTATTGTATGTGTTGAGAATGCTGGAAATGTTGTGCCTTACAATAAAGGAACCTATTTAAATTAAGCTGTATTTGTCTTTTTTTTTTTAAAAGAACAACTAGCATATATAAAAAACAAAACAATAAATCACCACCACATGTATATATAACACAAAACAAGGTTCTTTTAAATGTTGTTTGAAGTAAAATGTTAACTATCCGTATTATATTCACTTCAGATGAATAGTATCAGAAAATGTAAAATAAGAAACCAAAGTATATCAGTAGGTGATTCTCTTTGCCATTGTTTTTCATCTAGTCTATACTTTTACAACAATTAAATGCTTGGTTTTGGTGGGCCACCCCAAGATTTTCAGTGGCCCCATTTGGCCACCCCTATGAAACATTTCTGGAGGTGCCACTGTCTCCACTGTCTGTGGGCCAGAGGGAGACGGACACAATGAGTGCACGACACCTGGGGAGTGAGAGCCGCGTTTGCGTGCTCTAATCCCCGGCAAAACTCACACCGTGAGCTCCGGTCGTAACTCATATGTCGGGTTGACACTGGGCCCCCACCCTGTTTCCCCCGTCCGGAGGATGGGCCCAGGGGAACCAGGAATGTTTCCTCTTTTAGTAAGTAGCTCGAAAAAGAACTTGTTTTGCCTGTCAATGCTTCTGCAACGGAGTGCTGAAGAAAAGTAGGAGTGGATTGTAGGGCCTACTTCCTATTTATACGGAAGTGAGCCTGGAGGTGGGGCCCACGTCATAGGTGGGCGTGGAATAAGTCTGTCAGTGCTGCACACGTGCAGTGGGGATTAACCAATAACGATAGCCTTAGAGGGCGAAGCCTTATACGATATAGAACATATTTGCAGAGTGTCCAAAGGCTTTTCTATTTACTAAGGGTGCATTCACACCTAATAGTCCGCTCTCCGGTGCACACCAGACCACAGTTTGTTACATTGTTTCATTTTTCAGAAGGTTCGGTTTGCGTTCACATGGGCAAAAACTCAAAGGGACTATAAACTTTAAACACAAGTCATGTGCACGGAAATGCTGTTCAACCATTGGTCAGACATGAAGCGGGTAAAAACCACACATGTAAACACGGAAAATCGCGGCAATTTCCACCGTAGCCGTCACCATGGAACATCTGCAGATTGTTTTCATGCTGCTGTTCATATGGAGAGCATATCAACAGAATGTAGCGGGCGACGCATATTAATACATACTGAGACAACGTGCGTTAAAAAACGTTATAACCCATGCCTATAATGACAGACGTTCAGCAGTCAGGAGGATGTTTCACCGACGACAGGTGTCACTGATGACACTGTACCACGGCGTTTTTTCTGCACACATGGGACCAGTGAGGTAAGCAGTCACAAAAGCAAATATAGAATAGGTTATGTTTATAGTTGTTCATATATCCGTCAATTAATACATAATTTGAGAAAGAATGGAAGCATAACCCTATAGGCTTCTGTATGCACACCATATAAAAGATGCTAATAAAATAGCTAGATGGAATAGTTATGTTTACACATGTAACTGTATATATTTATTATTTT
Source organism: Pseudochaenichthys georgianus (assembly GCF_902827115.2). Taxonomy (NCBI): domain Eukaryota; kingdom Metazoa; phylum Chordata; class Actinopteri; order Perciformes; family Channichthyidae; genus Pseudochaenichthys; species Pseudochaenichthys georgianus. The sequence continues at coordinate 10,583,206 of NC_047523.1, forward strand.
ATATTTAAAGCACTTCATTGAACAATCACTTGAAAGTTGAACTGTGATAATTGCATGTAATTTTATAACCTTTTTCTGCTTTTATTGTAAGAAAGGTGCTATACAAATAATTAATAAAAGTTGTGTCTTTCTCCCCTCCCACAGGTGCCTGTGGGTTCAGTACCGAAGCTCTCACTGGTAGCATGATGCAATTGAGACCTGGACTGACAGGCAATGGCAGAAGAACTTCCGCATGAAAAGGGCCACTTTCTTGCACTTATGTGACCTCCTGCGGCCAAGTCTAATAAGGAACAACACCCGCTACTGCCAACCGATCCCTGTGGAGCTGCGGGTTGCCATTTGTTTGTAGAGGCTGGCCACTAACCTGGAGTTCAGGTCCCTCTCCCACCTTTTTGGGATAGGAATATCAACAGCCTGTTTGATCACCCAAGAGGTAACAACGGCCATTAATAACACCATGATCATCGCATGATGTTTTGGGACATAAACATAGGTTTTTCGGGTAAAGTCCATGACGCAAGATTATTTACTAACTCCTCACTCTACCGCCGTGCTCAAGCTGGAACCCTGTTGCCTGAGTGGACTGAAACATTCGAGTGGGTAGATGTGCCTCTTGTTATCCTGGGGGATTCCGCTTACCCTCTTCTCCCATGGCTCATGAAGCCCTATCCTGAGGCAAGAGGCGTTACTGTTGAACAAGTCCAGTTCAACCACCGGCTTAGTCAGGCGAGGATGACAGTTGAGAGAGCATTTGGGATACTCAAGGGTAGGTGGAGGTGCCTGCTCAAAATAAATAACACACACGTCACTTTTGTCAGCAGAACAATGATGGCATGTTGTGTACTTCACAACTTTTGTGAACTACACAATGAATACATTGATGAGCAAGAGGCAGTTTTTGGAAGGGTTGGGGAGGCTGGTCAGGATGGAGCTGAGGATGCTGCAGCAGCACAGCAGAATCAGGCCCATGCTGGCCGAGACATTAGAAATGCTATGTGTGCCTATTTTGCCAGAATTTAGAAACAAGAGGAGGTTAGATAAAAAGAAGTGATGAGAGGAGAAAGAAAGTAAGGAGGACGAGGGGAGGTGAGGTTGGAGGAGGACAGTCCAGCAGGAGTGAAGAGATTTGGTTTATTTTGTTCAAGATTGCACTTACAGTATAACGTTGTTGTTGTTGTTCTATGTTTGTTACTTGTTTTAAATGATGTATAGATATTGGCACATCATATACTGCATAAGCATAATGTACAATGTGAAAGATACTGCATGTTCTGTAATGATTCTCCCTTGAACTCATTAATGTGGCGCTTTCATTACAATAAAAGAAAGTACTTTGAGTTATTGACCATCATTTTTGTTAACATACTATAAACTCCACACAAATGTACTGTATATAAAATACAATTTTTATTTGGAAGTGCACAAACATTTTGCTCCAAATGCAAGAAATATTTGGGGCCAAGTGCAAAAATGTCAGACTTTGCTACAGTATAAAAACAACTGCTATACTGCAAAAAATACTACAAACAGGTAGTAAGATATGTAGCCAATCTTTGACACAAGATATAAAATATATATTTATACAAAAAAAAGGCACCACATATTGAGGTAGAACAATGCATAATCATTAAATAAGAAATACTTCTCAATTCAATAAAGTAAAAAGGTGCAGTCACAGTTTCAGTGCTTAGAGGTAACAGTTCAAACAGGCAGAATATTTCAATAACACATTGTTTTTAAGCAGCAGCTTTTCAACTTGGCAGAACATTTAGCCACCTAACAATAGTTGCAAACTAGGACGAGTTGCGTTTCTACTCAGTTAAAGGACATTTTTGGAACATCATTTCCTTCTTCAACGGTTATAGTCAGAGGTGTGATGTGTTGGTTGACAGGTGGAGATGAGTGGGTAGAAGTGGCAGTAGGCATTGCTGATGGAGTAGGTATGGATGGTGGAGAGGGCCTGAAGAGTGGGTTACGTATGAAAGGAGGAATGAGCATGGATGAGCATCGAATTTGGGGCCATAGCCTGTTGTGTGGGCATAAGGGGCATGGAGTATGCTGTGTGACCTTGCATCCAGTTGGGCATATGTGGTTGTGATGTATCGACATGACATGGTACTTATGACATTGCCAATAAGCTGCATGAACATTATGTTGTTCTCTTGACTTTGCTCCTGCAAGGCCTTGAATCTCCGTTCTTCAGCTTCCCGTTGTGCCCGTAAAAACGTCTCAAAATGTGCTGACTCCTGCCTCTGGTGACTCTGCTCAGCTTCCATCTGTGCATTCACCTCTCTCATTTGCTCAGCCATTACACTGAGAACTGTACTGTCCTGTCCAGTCTTTGCTCTTTTTTTTCTGGAATTAGCACCAGGAATAGCCCATCTTTTTCCTGGCTGCTGACTCTGATCCTGGTCTGTGCTCTGCTCAGAGGGCTGTCCACTGTCATTGGGGTTGTCTCCAGCTCCAACTGTTAACAGTGAGATATTAGGATCATTAGTTCAGAGGATTCGTTAGTTGAGGAGTTAGCCATTAGGGCATATGGCTGATGTAGGTAATGTTCATAGGATTTCATAATTACACTTCACACACTTTTCTAGTAATTATTTCATAAGCAGCTTTCTAGCCTTCACAATGGCTTATCATGGGTTTACCAGTCAGCTCATCCCCCAAGTCAAAAGGACAGATAACAAGGCATGTACACCGGCAGCATAAATAAGTTTACAGTGAACGTACCATTGTTATCAGAGTCCTCGGCATCCGCGGAGTAACTGCGGCTAGTATCCGCCTTAGCAGCCCCGGCATCGGCAGTGGAGCTTAGGCTCCCCTCATCAGGCGACGTATCCACCTCTTCCTCCGCATAGGACTCGACCACATCTACGGGGCTCACTATGGGTCTTGTGTTCAAGATACTGTCGAGATCCTCATACCAAATAAATGTTTCTTTGATACTTGGGGAGCTGCCGCTCTTCTGCAGCCCGTCGCGCACTTTTATGTATTGTTGTCGTAGTTTCTTCACCTTTATACGACACTGTTCAACACTCCGGTTAAATCGAAGTTGATTCAGTCTGTCGCTAAAGATTTTGAACACCTCCGCGTTTTTATGAACCTTCTCCAACAGTTAAGAAATGTTCTCCTCTGCCCATATATCCAGAAGGCATCTGTGTTCCTCATAGCTCCACGTTTGTCCCCTGCCGCTCATTTTACCACCATTTGCAATCCTCTCCTCCACAACAGGAAATTATGCGCAAATACTACGCTTCCTATATTTTGGTGCGGATTGCGTTCACACCAGCAATGAACCGCTCCAGAGTTCGCAAGCAAGCTTTCCGAGACCACCTATTTTAGCAGACCAGAGTCCGGTTGTTTAGTTCACTTAAGAGGTCTCGGATTGTGTTCACACCGACCCAAATGAACCGCACCAAGCGGCTAAACGCACCAGGGTTCGATTCAACCGGACTATACAAGGCAGGTGTGAACGCGGCCTAACATTGCGGTAGAGTCGTATGAAAATCAGGGAATGGCTCTTTTAGGGAGTTCAAACACGCCATGATTTAAATCATTAGTTCCTATAAATTGTAAAATGTGTTATTATCTCTCTCCATTGATTTGACAGAGCTGAAACAGACAATGATGCAACAGATTGGAGGAGGGTTTTAAAGAAAACTCAAATATGTATGCTCTTTAAAGGAATGGTATGCTCATGACACTCATTTTTAAATAATTATCATCCGATAAAACAGACCAGTCTCTGCCAGTCTCTCTCTTTTTTTTTTTAATCCGATGACATTATCAGTGATTTTAAACTGATTATATACCGAAATAACATCAACACTGTGGGCGCCGCCATTTTCCGGACGTGACGTAAACCATGCGTTTGGTTTTCGAAGACACGTTGATCTCCATGTTATTTACTGTAGTTTCTCTCTTCAAATATGCCTCACTGTATCGCGAAATATTGCCACAATTCTGATAGGAACAATCCACGGAATGCTCGGTTCCATCTGTTGCCAAAAGGTAAGCGTAAGAAGTACATTCGGAGGCAGTGGCTAGCGAAATGTGGCCGGCCCGAACCGAAAGATTCACAGGCTCATGTATGCAGCGAACATTTCAAATTTCCGGACGACTACTCTGAGAGTATGATAAAACATAACATGGGATTTATGGAACAACCATTACTTAATGGAGATGCAGTACCATCGGTCTTTCTGGTGTCATCACCGACCAGGACACCAGTTCGGCCAGTTGAGAAATCGCCCTCTGCAAGTGTGAAGCGACGGAGGAGCAGAAGTAGTGCTCGGAGTAAGAATAAGGTATGTTATAGCGCATTTCCATTGCAGCGGCTAGCCCCGTTTTAACGTCCTTTAGCGTCCAGGCCAGGACAGTTGTTGGTGGCCTTTCCATATAGCGTAGTACCGGCTAGTGTGTATTTTACCCCAGTTTTTTCCGGCCCCATAAAATCGTGATTCTATAGCCAGGGACAACGAAGCTGAGTATGCTAAACTAGAGAGGGAATCGCTAGCAAGGGTGGTACTACATGCATACATATAGTATCTTATATCATCTTCCCATTATACACACATGCATTTCCAAACATTTGGACTACCTATGTTGCAAATGTATTATCTTTTCAATTTACACACGGCATCTATTGCACGTCTGTCCGTCCTGGGAGAGGGATCCCTCCTCTGTTGCTCTCCCTGAGGTTTCTCCCATGTTCCCTTTAAACTGTGGGTTTTCTTCTGAAGTTTTTCCTTGTACGATGTGAGGGTCTAAGGACAGAGGGTGTCGTATTGTCATACTGATATGTATGGATGAATTCCCCCATCCAATCTCTTCACATTGGTCAAAACTTGTTCCTCTGCTGACGAGTCTGAACTGAAATACTCCACCATGTTTCCGTGTGTTGACAAAGTGAACGCATGGATGACGTCACGACCATCACGTGACTACTGAAAATGGCAAACATGGCGGCGGCCAGACGGAATATACAGGTCTTGATAAAAAAGAGCTATAAAATCATTATTTACCGGGGAATATCGCTGATTTCTTCAGGGTATGGTTTAAACATAACATTTCACTAAATACTGAAGTTTTGATTAATTATCTAATGAGTGGACCATTCCTTTAAGCTAAAGTCCCTGGATATTTCGTTTTTTTTTTCTCGAGTCAGGCCATTTTGATTTTATGCGCCACTGAGAACATGTCATAGGATCTTATGTTGCAGCTGTTGCAATCCATTAATTGTGTGTGTGATTCTCACTCTCCCTCTTCCACTAATCGGCCGTTTCTCAATGTCGAGTAAAGCTGCTGCAGAGCCACTATTTCAAGTATACTACGTCATCGAGTGGCGCCGAAGGGCTGTTTAAATGCCCAGCATTCAGCGATGACGTAGTATACTTGAAATAGTGGCTCTGCAGCAGCTTTACTATACATTGAGAAACGGCCTTTGTCTCCCTCAAGGTGCTGCCTCCCCCAGGTGCTCCCAATCCCTAATCAGGACCTGCATAAAAGGCTTGAAGAAACTTCAGCAGCTCTTTCTGTGTGCCAGTTGTCAGCATGTGTTGGTGTATCTCTGTGTCAACATGATTGCTGTTAGAGTTAGAGGATGTTTTCCATTAGCAGTCTTTAATTGGATTTATATCTTTATGCCTAGTGATGGCAAAATGAAGCTTTGAATGAAGCGTCGAACCACTTGGAAAATTGTGTCGGAAATAGGTTCATTTCTCGAAGCTTCAGTTACAGCGACCTCTCCTGGCGAAGTGCAAGGCTGCAGTGGGTTTAACGTATCTTTGCCTTGAAAAATATTCGATGCACACACACTAAGACTGAATATCATGTTCTATTTGCAATTAAAGATTGATAATTGTGTGTATTGGGTTATTAAGAAGAGACTAGAGAGTGCTAGACATGTTTTTGGGCGGAGAGGGCTTTTTATCAGTCATTAAAGTTGAAAAGCAATGATTAAAATACGTCCATTCCGGGCCTTGAACCAGCTGCGCGGAGGACATCGCCGCATTCGGGCTGCCGGCTGTACCCACTGGGCTATCTATTCCTTGAAATATTTAACTGTTTTTATATTACTGATAATTGTCTTTTTTTGTTCACAACTTCTCCACATTTCGAAGTGTTTCCCGAGCCAGAACGACCTATCTTTCTTAGGAATAGGAAGTCCAGGGTTGAAGCTCCGTTCGAAGCTTCAGTGTCAAACTGCCATCACTACCCTGTACATTTCTCACCACGTAGCTAATTAATGTTTAGACACACTAGGTTAGCGGATTGTTGCCGTGAATATTGTTTTGTCAACTTCTTTGTAGTTTAGTTAGTGAGGGTTTTTGTTTGAGTTTTGGTTTCAAAGGATAGATGTAGAGATAGGCCTGGTTTTGTTATGCTTGTTTCTTTTGTTTGGCACAATTTCATTTCATTTCAAACCTTTATTTATTCAGATTGGTCCCATTGAGATCATAGATCTCTTTTTCAAGGGAGACCTGCAGCATATGGATTCCACATGAAACATAAAACAATAAAGGACATTATACATTATATTTACAGGATACATAGTTATAGACATTTACAAGTGCCCATTGTATCAGCAAGCATTTCATTTTGCCTAGCTTTAAAAACATGCAGAGGAATGAGATTGCTCAGTTTCAATTCTTGCTGAAGATTGTTCCAAGCAAGTGGAGCTGCGCACATAAAAGCTGTCTTACCGAAGACAGTCCTTGCTCTTGGCACATCTAACAAGACTACATCATGTGACCTCAGACAATAGCTGCTTGCAACTCTCTGTGTTATCAGAGAGCAGATATAATACGGGAGTTTACCCAACAAAGCTTTATAGATAAACGTGTACCAATGACTGAGCCTCCGTACAGAGAGTGATGGTAAACCTGCCTTGGTATACAGTGTACAGTGATGTGTAAGCGCTTTACAATTTGTGACAAATCTCAGAGCACTGTGATACGCAGCATCCAATTTTCTCAGGTAATTGGCAGGTGCATTCATATACAACAAATCCCCATAGTCCAGCACAGGTAAAAAGGTCACAGTGACTAGCCTTTTCCTGGCCTCAAGCGAGAAACAGGACTTGTTTCTGAAAAAGAAACCTAGCCTAACCCTCAGCTTTTTAAGCAGGTTATTGACATGGAGTTTAAAAGAGAGACAATCATCAAGCCAGATACCCAGGTATTTGTAACAGGCAACAACTTCAAGTTTTGTTCCTTGCGTAGTTACAATATCTAAAACAGGCTCTGGTGTCTTTTTAGCTTTTGAAAAGAGCATTACCTTGGTTTTATCCACATTTAAAAGAAGCTTTAATTCAGAGAGCTGAGTCTGAATAGTGTTAAAAACAGCCTGTAATTTAACACCAGCCTCCTGAATGGAGGGACCTGCACAGTACATCACAGTATCATCCGCATAAAAATGTAAAGTAGCTTCATCCACATTATCACCTACGCTGTTAATATATATGGAGAATAAAAGTGGTCCTAAAACAGAACCTTGTGGTACACCATTAGAAATGTTTAACCATTCAGAAGACAGTCCATCACATTGGGACCTTTCAGAGAGGTAGTTCACAAACCACCCCACTGCAAGGCTGGACATGCCTATACTGAGTAGCCTCTGCTTTAAAATGCGATGATCAACGGTGTCAAACGCTTTGGAAAGGTCAATAAACAGAGCTGCACAACTCTGCTTATTATCTAAAATAGTAGTAATGTCATTTACCACTTTCATTGTGGCAGTGATGGTGCTGTGTTTCTTTCTGAATCCTGACTGATGTTTAGACAGGATGTCATTTATACATAAAAACTCCTTTACTTGTTCACTCACTAAGCGTTCAAGAACCTTAGCCAGAACTGACAATTTAGAGATAGGCCTATAGTTATTTAAAATAGTTGCCTCCCCTCCTTTCAGTAAAGGCAGGACATAAGCTGACTTCCATACTTTTCGAATAGTGTTCGTGCTGAGGGAGAGGTTAAAAAGAGAAGTAAGAGGTGGAGCAATAAAATCTGCAGCTAACTTTAAAAAGAAAGGTTCTACGTTGTCCGGGCCAGCCGGTTTCCTAGGATCTAACTTGGATAATGCTTCATGAACAATACCAACAGTTAAAGGAGTAAAACTGAAAGGGTTTTCCAGACCACATTGTTCAGAGTCAAGGATTGGAGCGTTCACAGGAGCCACACAGCCAAACAGAGAGCCACAAGACACAAAATGCTCATTAAAACAATTTAGCATAGTAGCCCTGTCTGATATAATGCCAGATGCTGTGGTAAGGGACGGAGGTAGCTCATTTGGGATATCACCAGTGGAAATCGATTTTATGGCTTTCCAAAATTTCCTAGGGTTATTCAGGTTTTCTGTGGTAACCGACAAATAGTACTTTGATTTAGCACTTTTTATTTGGGATGTGAAGCTATTTCTTAGCTGCCTAAAACGTAGCCATTCTACCTCTGAGCCTGATTTCCTAGCCTTAGCCCAAGCATTATTTCTCTCATGAAGGAGACTGGACAGCTCAGCAGAAAACCAGGGATTGTTTCGTCCCTTCACTCTAAATTTACGCAGAGGTGCATGTCTATCTATAATTTTCATAAAACCAAGATAAAAATAAGACCATGCAGTTTCTACATCAGCACACAAATTGATTCTACCCCAATCAAAATCAAACAGATCATGCACAAAACCCTGCTCCATAAAGTGTTTTTTGTCTCTCTTTGTGATGACACGTGGTTTAACCTTTTGGACCTTAGTGTCCCTAATTGTGGCCACAACACAGTGGTCACTCACATCATTAGCAAATACTCCCACAGATGAGTATTTATGTGGAACATTTGTTAAAATTAGATCAATTAAGGAGGATTTGTTTGGGGACTTAATATTTGGGCGAGTAGGACTGTCTATAATCTGGGTAAAATTCAAAGAGGTACACAGGTTTTTAAAATCCTCTGACACAGAAGTTAACCAGTCCCAATTAAAATCACCAAGCAGCACTATTTCCTTGTAGGAAAGTTGCGATAACAGTTTTGCCAAAGACGATAAAGAGTCCTTGACAGCCGAAGGAGCCCTGTAGCAGCCCTGTTGACCCTTTGTTACCTCAATATTCACGGCTAAAAATTCTAGCTGTTTACCAACAGATTTGGAAACCATATTAGTTACACAAAACTTATTTTTCACATAAATGGCAACGCCACCACCTTTTTTAGGCCGGTCAGTACGATATACACTGTAACCATTTATGTAAATGTCAGAGGCCAAAATGGATTTATCTAGCCACGTTTCTGATAAGACAATGACATCAGCATCAGTCGAACTCGCCCAAATACGGACAAAATCTAATTTAGGTAACAGACTACGCACATTTAAATGAATTAAACCTAGCCCAGATCTAGATATAAAATCAGCAGGAGTAGCTATTTGACTAATACTGCTAGGTGGACCTGGATTTGGCTGTACATTTCCAGATAGTAACAACAATAAAAATACCAGGCACCTTTTCCTCTTAATCAACACACATACATTGTCAGTTGATCTAGAGTCACCAGCAAACTTCGCGAAAGTGAGATTAGAGTTTAAAAAACAATTCTGAAGGACCATCGTGGCAGGCATGTGAGAAAGACAAACATTTTCCGAAATGAATGTCTGCGACAGTGCAACCAGCAATTGTTTGTGCAACACCTCCGAAACTGTACAGGGGATGTCCACTGCGGGCGGCAGAACATACCCGAATCCAGTAGATTGTTCAGGACGACTAGCGATCTTCTCCTTGTCCAGTACAGCCAAGAAAAGGCACAGCAGAAACACGACACCCGCCATTCTCCCAGTCCAGCACAACAGTATCCACGCTGTTCCCGGAGCAAGGTGGAGCAGGCCTCAGTTATAGCAGCACAGCAGAGTAGAGCAGGTGAAACCAGGCCTCAGCTACAGCAGCACAGCAGAGTCGAGAAGGTAATCCCACCGCGTTACACCGGCTGTTTAATCCACTTTACATCTCCGCCGGGAGCACAGGCGCGGAGAGGAGCAGCGATACGCGGTGTGAGGAGCGGCAAGAGGAGCGGCGATACGCGGTGTGAGGAGCGGCGAGAAGGGCGGCGAGAGGAGAGAAGGGCGGCGAGAGCCTTCTACCGGACGCCGAGAGGAGGACAACAACAGGCCGGCTGCTCAGCTGGTAGCAGCCACCTGACGCCGAGAGGAGGACGGCTACAACTCGTTTGCTCATCTGCTGCACAGGAAGGCGACAGGAGCAACGCGCTACAATCCGTTGACTCCTCCTCCTCCTCCTCCTCCTCCTCCTCACACAAAGAGTATTTCTGTTAAACTTCGGTTCAGTTAGGTTGTTCAAGGAATAAACCTTTTGTCAACATTTACGCTGACTCCCTCATAATTATTGGTGATGATGTGTTATTGACTCCAGGTCCCCTAGACCTTAGTGGGGACGTAACAAACATTAAAAGAATACATGGATAAAAGTTACAGTGCAGTTTAAGATATGAATAGTTCAATTAAAAGCAGCGGCAAAAAGAAAAGTCTCATTTCCTCCTGCCTTGACTACTGCAACTCACTTCTTTACGTCATCAGCACTACATCCCTCAACAGACTCCAACGGGTTCAAAATGCAGCTGCACGACTCCTCACGCATACCAAATCATGGCATCACATCACCCCAGTCCTCAAAGACCTCCACTGGCTTCCTGTCTCCCATCGCATCAACTATAAAATTCTGGTCCTCACCTACAAAGCACTCCACCATCTGGCCCCCCCTTATCTCACTCCTTATCAACCCCCAAGGTCCCTCAGATCCACCGCAGCCGGACTCCTATCCATTCCCACATCCACACTCTGCAGCTTTGGGGACAGAGCCTTCTCAGTGGCAGCTCCTACGCTCTGGAATTCCCTCCCCCAAGATCTCCGTGACTCTGACTCCCTCACAGTCTTTCAGTCCCGCCTCAAAACACATCTTTTCAACTAGGTCTACCCATAAGCCTCCCCCTCTCAATCAACTTCCTCTTGACTGCCTTTTTATTTTACTATACTTACTTGTTTGCCTGTCCTTGTTTGTCTACCCTCCCTCATACTGTAAAGCGTCTTTGAGTTGTGAAAAGCGCTATATAAATAAAATGCATTATTATTAGGGCCCGAGCACGAAGCGCTAGGACCGAACGGCGTCCTAGCACGAAGTGCAAGGATACCTATTGTTATTGGTGGAATTATTAGGGCCTGAGCACGAAGCGCTAGGACCCAACGGCGTCCTAGCACGAAGTGCAAGGATACCTATTGTTATTGGTGGAATTATTCTTATTCTTATTAGTCGCCATCATTCCTGCTTTTGAGGGCTTTAGGACGCTTAAAAAGTTGTATAATTTTGCACGGACACCCGAACCGGTAAAAATTACAACATTCTGGGTTAAATATTCCAACCTGCTCACTAGCGCCACCTATCAAAATCCCATTTCGGAATACATTTACAAAGTCGCACTGTAACTCCGAATTACCTGAAATGTTGCACACATATCCGGGAGGACCTGTTCTACAAATAATCCTCTTGGAACCCTAAACTCCGCCTAAATTGTTTTTTTTTAATTGGCATAATGTACATAAACAGTTAAATATTCACTTACATTTCAATTTTCAGTTTTTCAACACCAAACTTCGTATACAGCATTGGTGGAGGGTCAGACACATTACCCTAGGAGATGAGCATGTTCAAACTATAAGTATTTCCGCCATGAATTAAAAACGTACTCACAAAAAGGCGGGGCTTAGAAAGAAATGCTCCTAACTCATCAACAATGTATCCATTCACCACAGATTTAGGTGGAAAGGTTCCATCTGTCTTGGGAAATAGGCACACCAAATAATTTTCATGTAGGGCTATAGGGGGCGCCAAAAACACCACCAATTTATAACTCAAGAGCGGATGGACGAATTATTATTTTTTTTTTACACATACTCTTGGGGTGACTACAAACTCAGATTTAAAGTGTCGCAACAAATTCATAATGTGGGCGTGGCCTATACATTTTTTTTAAATTGCGATAGCATAAAATGAGCTTGGGACACAGGTCAGAGCCCACAACATTTTCGAGAATGTAAAAAAACCCCGTACATTTTCAAAAAAACTGCTCACTAGCGCCCCCTATTGTGTGGTAGTCACATAGTTTCTCAGAACTTCACGAATTTTGGCACAGACATTCCTCATGGAATTGCGGACATATTTGTACATACATTCCCAGTTCAAACCTCCCCTCACATCCGGAACCTAGGCATCATATTTGACCAAACCCTCTCCTACAACAAATACATCAAACAGATCACAAAGACAGCCTTCTTCCACCTCAAAAACATCGCCCGTCTACGTCCATCCCTCTCTCCCACTGCTGCCGAAACCCTCATCCACGCCTTCATCACCTCCCGTCTGGACTATTGCAACAGCCTCCTCTACGGTTCACCTGCAAAAATCCTCAAAAAACTTCAATATATCCAGAACTCCGCCGCCCGTCTACTCACCCACACCCGAATCCGTGAACACATTACACCCATCCTCATCAAGCTCCACTGGCTCCCCATCCCCCAGAGAATTCAGTACAAGATCCTCCTGATGACATACAAAGCCCTCCATAACCTGGCCCCATCCTACCTGACTGACCTCCTCCACAGACACACTCCCACTCGCTCCCTTCGCTCTGCTACTGCCAACCTCCTGTCCCTCCCCACCCGGACCAACCTCAAGTTTTGGGGCGACAGAGCCTTCTCCGTTGCTGCACCCACCCTCTGGAACTCACTACCCCAATCCATCAGAGATTCTTCCTCCCTCACAGCATTCAAAACATCACTCAAAACCCACCTGTTCAACACTGCATTCAATCTCTGACCACCCCCCCTATTTTCTGTTCTGTTTATCTCTTTGTTATCTATTTTATTTATATTTTGTTTTTTTGTTTTCTCTTGTCTTTTTTCTCCTCTTAATTCTCTGTCAAAGCGTCTTTGAGTTTCATGAAAAGCTCTATAAAAATCCCATGTATTATTATTATTATTATTATTATTACATTCCATTAGCCGTTTTTCAGCCATTTTACGCACGTTCTTGCGAATTATCAGAAAAATTCCAATGCAGGACAGGTTTAGACCCTATCCAATATGATACTATACTATTATGATTGCACACATATTTCAAATTGCTTTCCATTAGCCCCGCCCCCCAGAAAGTTGGCCATTTTGAAAAATGTGCGTTTTTTTATGCATTTTAAGCACATTCTTGCGCACTCCTCCTAGGGGAATGATCGGAAAAATTCCAATCCAGGACACGTTCAGCCCCTATCCAATATGATACGTAATTGAGGAGCACATTTTTGAAAAATTACTCGTGGAGGTCGTAAGCTAACAGCGAATACACCATTTTTGACGATTTACATGTCGCAAATTACTCCAAACTACTCGGATATAGTTATTCTGATATTCACGAAACGCTGTATACATATTGCTATTATGATTGCACATATATTTCAAATTGCCTTCCATTAGCCCCGCCCCCCAGAAAGTCGGCCATTTTACGCACGTTCTTGCAAACTCCTCCTAGGGGAATGATCAGAAAAATTCCAATGCAGGACAGGTTTAGCCCCTATCCAATATGATACTTAATTGAGGAGCACATTTTTGAAAAATTACTCGTGGAGGTCGTAAGCTAACAGCGAATACACCATTTTTGACGATTGACATGGCGCAAATTGCTCCAAACTGCTCGGATATAGTTATTCCGATATTCACGAAACGCTGTATACATATTGCTATTATGATTGCACACATATTTCAAATTTGCTTTTATTAGCCCCGCCACCCAGGAAGTTGGCCATATTCAACAATGTGCGTTTTTCATGCATTTTAAGCACATTTTTGCAAACTCCTAGGGAAATGTTCGAAAAAATTCCAATCCAGCACAAATTCTGCCCATATGCAATGTGATGCTAAATTGTGAAGCAAATAGTTGCTAGCTGAAACGAAGACCTCGTAAGCTAACAGAGAATATACCTTTTTGGACCATTTATATGTCAGATAACCTACTGCCTGTCTGCCTGGCACATCAACACACACACACACACACACACACACACACACACACACACACACACACACACACACACACACACACACACACACACACACACACACACACACACACACACACACACACACACACACACACACACACACACACACACACACACACACACACACACACACACACACACACACACACACACACACACACACACACGTTGTACAACAAACTCAAACAGCTCCTAAAGCATATAATAAATATTAGGCTACAGCCCTTGTATTTATTATGTGAAGCACCATATGGTTTCATGAAAAATATCTACTATTTATTTGTAGATATCTCCTAAAGCCTACAAATAAATACACACACCACCCCCCCCACACACAAACACTTTCTCTGTCTATAAGGCTTACAGTTACATTGTTCAATCATGCTTTAGCAACCATATATTTATTATGATCTCTTGTTTTCTCTGTGATTACCACAATTCTGGATAGACATCTATACACTCCCTAACCCTAACCCTACTGTTTATTTGTAGATATCTACTAAAGCCTACAAATAAAGTGTGAAATGTAGGCCTGTTACATTTATTATTGAGCAATATATATTATACACACTGTTCTGCTTTCTGCACTGACCTCAGCAGCTGTTCTCACTGTAACATCACCTAACATCCAGGGGACATGTGATTAGTGAGTAAACAAACGGTAAAGGGCAGAAAGTCTGATGCACATTTGATCATCTCTAATAACTTATTATCACAACGGGAACAGTTTGAAGAGCTGTGCTTCGTTGACAGAAGTCCAGCCATGCGTCACACCTCTTTTAAACATCACTGTTGGCTGAAATCGTCTCAGGAGAATACTCGGTTATAGCTCCTCTAGAGACACTCCTCTCTCTCCTCTAAATCAGTTTATCCTCGGTTACGGCTCTTCCAGACAGCCTCCTCGATAATCGATCCTCGACGAGCCTTTAGAGAAATTTGTTTTCCTTCGAGACGGCGCACCGACAGCCGTTTCTGGGTCGCTGCCGGAGGACCTGGGAGTCTGGGACGCGGAAATTATAGAAATGAGAAACGGCTCATTTCCCAGGACTCGCGCGCGTCTGCTTGACGCCGGGACGACCGGCCGCCCTCCCCGACAGGCACACGGAAGCGAGGGCCCGCTCATCACTGCGCGCACAAGTGCGACCGCAGTTTTAATTATTATTATAATGCAGCAGTAGGTCAGAAATGCATTTTGGGCCTAAACCATTCAATGCTTTATAGACCAGCAGCAGTATTTTTTAAATAAATTCTTTGACACACAGGAAGCCAGTGTAAAGACTTCAGAACAGGAGTGATGTGATCCACTCTCTTACGGCCCCTACACACGGCGGCGTGCGTTGCCGCTTCAACGCTTCTGCCCATTCCTTTTGAATGGGGTGACGTCACGATTCGCCGAACTGCATTGTGGGAGCAAAGCGTAGCTTCTCTCGCGGTGCTCGCTGCAAAAGTAGAGCAATGTTCTACTTTTGCCGCCTCGACGGAGGCGTCAGCCAATCAAATCCCTCGTATGTAAATATGACAGTACAAGCACAAGCCAATCAAACCGGGTGTATGTTGGGAGAGCCAGACCGCAGTTATTTCCCATATGTCAAAAAATGGAGGAGAAAATGATCGTGGCGGTAGGGAATCACCCGGTAGTATATGACCAGTCCCTCTTTACATACAGGGATACAAACCGGAGGAGCCAGGCATGGGGGGAGGTGGCAGAGACAGTGGGTGAAACTGGTAGGTTTTCGCTTGTTTGGGGAGTTTATATCCAGTGTACTTCGTTTGAATGGACAGCTAGCAAGCATAGACAGTATATTTAGCCAGCATGGATGTAGCATGAATGCTTTGCTTTGTATGTCCGGGGCGGGACATTCATGTGATTGGTTGTTGGTCATGTTGCTCGCGTTGACTCCCCAAGCTCAAGACACGCCCACCGCCAAGCGGCAACGCACGCCGCCGTGTGTAGGGGCCGTTAGTGTCAGTGAGGACTCGAGCAGCAGCGTTCTGAATCAGCTGCAGCTTTCTAATATATTTTTTAATGAGACCTGTAAATACACTATTATAGTAGTCGAGTCTTCTGAAGATAAAAGCATGGACAAGTTTTTCCAAATCCTGCTGTGACATTATTCTTTTAATCCTAGATATATTATGTAGGTGATAGTAGGCTGATTTAGTAACTGTTTTAATGTGACTGTTGAAACTCAGGTCAGAGTCCATGACTACACCTAGATTTCTGGCTTTATCTGTTGTTTTGAACATTGAAGACTGAAGCTCAGCGCTAACTTTTATACGTTCTGCCTTGGCTCCAAAAATCATTACCTCAGTTTTATCTTTGTTTAATTGGAGAAAGTTCTGACACATCAAGTCATTGCTTTGTTCAATGCACTTACTCAGTGTTTGAATTGGAGCATAGTCTCCTGGTGAAATTGTTACGTAAATGTGTGTGTCATCCGCATAGCTATGGTAACTTATTTTGTTGTTTTTCATTATCTGAGCCAGTGGTAGCATGTAGATGTTAAAGAGAAGAGGCCCCAAGATAGAGCCTTGAGGTACCCCACATGTCATGTCAACTCAGATGTGTATCTAAATATCAGTGGCGGTGCCAGAGTATTTTTGTTGGGTAATCTATGGTAGGGCTAACCCATACAGTGGTGGGGCTCAAGTCAGTATTTGCAATGTAATTAATTACACGCTATATCGCCCCCCGTGACAGTGAAACGCCACACGTGAGGTTTAGATTAAATCAAATTCAAAATTTAACTGTATGAAATAAAAAGGCACATTTGTCTTGTAGTGAATAAAAAGGGTGACCTGGAGCCAATCCTGCTATTTCCCCACAGGTGAAAGAGTTGACATGCTGAAAACCCAACCCCTGCAGGGGGGTCTGGGGGGATTCTCCCCCAGGAGATTTATTGAAATACTAACATAAAATACACATTCTGGTACTCTCTTGAGAAGAAAAATAAATACATCTATTACTACACATTTAAAAAAATGAATGCCATTTTAGTTTTGTTTTACTTTGTTCTAAAAGCTGAACCTGCTGCTCCTCACAGAGAAAAGAGGCTGTGTGAATTACATTGTGGATAAGGGTGGATAGCCCCCATTGTTCTGTGTGTCAAAATGAAAGACAGCCCACACACCTATCAATCATCAAACGGTGGGGTCTTATTTCATTACGTGTTGATTTCTATCAACACGTAATGTTGTATCGATGTACACTGAACAAAAATATAAATGCAACACTTTTGTTTTTGCTCCCATTTTTCATGAGATGAACTCAAAGATCTAAAACATTTTCTATATACACAAAATAACCATTTCTCTCATTGTTCACAAATCTGAAAAAATCTGTGATAGTGAGCACTTCTCCTTTGCCGAGATAATCCATCCCACCTCACAGGTGTGGCATATCAAGATGCTGATTAGACAGCATGATTATTGCACAGGTGTGCCTTAGGCTGGCCACAATAAAAGGCCACTCTAAAATGTTCAGTTTTATCACACAGCACAATGCCACAGATGTCGCAAGTTTTGAGGGAGAGTGCAATTGGCATGCTGATAGCAGGAATGTCCACCAGAGCTGTTGCCCGTGAATTGAATGTTCATTTCTCTACCATAAGCCGTCTCCAAAGGCGTTTCAGAGAATTTGGCAGTACATCCAACCGGCCTCACAACCGCAGACCACGTGTAACCACACCAGCCCAGGACCTCCACATCCAGCATGTTCACCTCCAAGATCGTCTGAGACCAGCCACTCGGACAGCTGCTGCAACAATTGGTTTGCATAACCAAAGAATTTCTGCACAAACTGTCAGAAACCGTCTCAGGGAAGCGCATCTGCATGCTCGTCGTCCTCATCGGGGTCTCGACCTGACTCCGGTTCGTCGTCGTAACTGACTTGAATGGGCAAATGCTCACATTCGATGGCGTCTGGCACGTTGGAGAGGTGTTCTCTTCACGGATGAATTCCGGTTTTCACTATTCAGGGCAGATGGCAGACAGCGTGTGTGGCGTCGTGTGGGTGAGCGGTTTTCTGATGTCAATGTTGTGAATTGAGTGGCCCATGGTGGTGGTGGGGTTATGGTATGGGCAGGCGTATGTTATGGACGACGAACACAGGTGCATTTTATTGATGGCATTGTGAATGCACAGAGATACCGTGACGAGATCCTGAGGCCCATTGTTGTGCCATTCCTCCACGACCATCACCTCATGTTGCAGCATGATAATGCACGGCCCCATGTTGCAAAGATCTGTACACAATTCCTGGAGGCTGAAATCATCCCAGTTGTTGCATGGCCAGCATACTCACCGGACATGTCACCCATTGAGCATGTTTGGGATGCTCTGGATCGGCATATACGACAGCGTGTTCCAGTTCCTGCCAATATCCAGCAACTTTGCACAGCCATTGAAGAGGAGTGGACCAACATTCCACAGGCCACAATCAACAACCTGATCAACTCTATGCGAAGGAGATGTGTTGCACTGCGTGAGGCAAATGGTGGTCACACCAGATGCTGACTGGTTTTCGGACCCCCCAATAAAGCAAAACTGCACGTTTCAGAGTGGCCTTTTATTGTGGCCAGCCTAAGGCACACCTGTGCAATAATCATGCTGTCTAATCAGCATCTTGATATGCCACACCTGTGAGGTGGGATGTATTATCTCGGCAAAGGAGAAGTGCTCACTATCAAAGATTTGTTCAGATTTGTGAACAATATTTGAGATAAATGGTTATTTTGTGTATATAGAAAATGTTTTATATCTTTGACTTCATCTCATGAAAAATGGGAGCAAAAACAAAAGTGTTGCATTTATATTTTTGTTCAGTGTATATAGAGATGTACTACAGCAAAAGTACTCTCCGTTGGGAATTACTGCAACAACACCACGCCGTGATTGTGATTGGCCAGAAGACATCAAAGATGTTCTATTGAGAAGACGATCACTACGTGACAAACGTTTTTAAAACCGTTTCTAGTCTTCGGTATTTCCAGACAAGGGGCTACTGAAATCAATCGTACTAACTGCTGTCTGTGCAATTTACTCCGCGAGTTGGCGGACTTTATTTTGCTTCCTTTAACATCATTTTTCATGGTGGGGCTAAGCCATTTCTTGGTATGGCTGTAGCCTACCCCAGCCATACCCTGGCGCCGCCACTGCTACCTATCGAAACAACGTTTTTTCTGTCCTTTAAGTAGGATTCTAACCAATTTAGAACTGTTGCCGAAAGTCCCACCGAGTTTTCTAGTCGGTCTAGTAATATGTTGTGGTCAACAGTGTCAAACGCAGCACTGAGATCTAATAATACTAACACTGAAGTTCTGCCACTGTCTGTGTTTAGTGGATGTCATTGAAGACCTTTACAAGAGCAGTCTCAGTGCTGAGGTTTGGTCGAAAGCTTGACTGGAACACATCGAAACAGTTATTTAAATGCCAGAAATTACTCAACTGTTGAAAAACAACTTTTTCAATGATTTTACCTAGAAATTGCAGGTTTGATATGGGCCTGTAATTGTTCATTACTGAAACATCTAGATTATTCTTTTTTAAGAGCGGTTTTGCAGACTGCAGTTTTCAGGGCCTGTGGAAAAACCAACACGTTCTCACTCCGAACTCGGCCTATGTTGACGTTATGTCAGGGTCCCTGTTGTCACTTTCCAACGCAAGGGGGGGGGGGGGCCTTTAGCGTTGAATTTCAACTTTCGGGGATGTCCATCTATAGAGCTCCCTGAACGTATGTAGTAGACAAGTTGAGATCGCGGAGAAATGCTCTCCCCAGACCCATTCTCACAGCGTTTATCAACCTTTTTCTTACTCAATATCAAGCCACACTTATTGTTTTTACTTATTTATTTTAATTGTATAATGTAGGATTTTTGTTGCTGTCAGTTAGGGGGAGAGTAGGGGCTCAGAATACTGAAATCTGTATTGTTTCATAGTTTTTTACTTCTAATGTTGTATTATTTTCTAAACCACACACTGTTATTTACTCAACAATAAGACACAATTATCCTTGTGTTTATTTATTTGTTTGATTGCATAATGTCGGACTTTGGGTCCGTCGGACCGACAGTCGGAGCAGTTGCTTTAGAGCATTTTACACCCGGAAGTAAGTATTCTCTCCGCTTTGCTTAACAAACCCCGTGATTAGTCCTCAAGCTCTGTGATTGGATGTTTGAGTGGCAGTGTGCCGAGGGTTACGCCGAGCGTCAAACAGCACTTTGAAATGGGATGGACCCACGGCAGACTATCCAAAACTGAATTTGAACGGGTCCACCCCCCGGTTCCACGGGTCGCAGGTTCCTCAACAGTGCATCATACATGCCAACCTTTCCAAATCCAAAAGAGGTAGGTTTGCGCGTGGCAAATGTGCACGCCCAAATTAGGTGATCAGAAGAAATTAAACCACATGAATTACTGGTATAAACCATGCATTTAATATATTGCATGCATCACATCATCACTATATCATTACACACAATGTTCAGTCACTTTAGTGCTTGGTACGAGGCGGACTTGGCTTTCTTCAGAAGTTCAGGGTCTGGTCTCCAGTTGCAGCAGGTGCATTTTTCGAAGATATTTATCTTCCCTGCCAACAGACCACACAGAGTGTTTCGGATCCCATAAGTTTCACTGTAAACACTTGACTTAGAATGGCCTTCTTTGCCACGCCCAAGCTGGCTCCGCTGATCAGTAGTGATCTTGCGCACCATGCTGAACAAGGCCTCGTAGTAGGCATTGCTGTGAGGCACAAGCAACACATGTGTATACGTGTGTGTGTTTGTGTATTTTTGCGTTTGTGTGTATTGTGTTTGTTTCCCAGAGAAAACCCTCACGAGAAACACCGGCTGTTGTTATGCCGGCTGTGACGTTAAATTACTCCGCTTGTAATTATGCCGTTACAAGCTTCAAAGTTATATTTATCATCTGAATTTGCCGAAACAAGTTTAATATTCTGAAAGCCAAGACTTTGTTTAATTTAAATCAGATGAAAACAAACTGTAACGGACCCTGCCGTGTTATCTATGATTACTATACTCTTACGTTCATATTTTCAGCCGGAGGTAAGGGGGGGCGGCGCTGCTGGAAGAGCAGATTACGAGTGAGAGGTGCTTGTCTTCGTCCCTTTACAAGCTTCAAAAATGTATTTATCGTGTGATTTTGGAAATAAAAGTTTCATATTCTGAAAGCCAAGACTTTGTTTGTTTAAAATCAAACAAAACACCCGAACCCTGAAAAAATAGTTTTTTACGTAAATCCACGTTTATTCTGAAATGAGCCGTTGCGACTTCCGACTGATTTCGATAGAGCGGGTCACATATAATATGAAAAGCTGAGAGTCCACAGATTATATTGGTATACATTTCATCCCTGTGCGATAAAAACTCACCGTTCTGTATGGTACATTGTACCTTGGAAATCAATAGCGGGTAAACTTGTGACAGTCGCAGATTGATCTCAGTGGTTCTTATAAACTGTAAGGGCAGGGGAAAGGGTTAAGGCATTTAGTTTAGATTCAAATGAAATGAGAATCTATGATGCATGTGTATTATCCTCGCAACTACAGTCGTTAAATGTCCACTTTTATGTAAGGTTTGAGGGTGTGGTTCTGCAAGCCTCATTTGCATATTCACCTGTCGCGGCGCGCCCAGAGGCTTTTTAGTGGGCACGTCAACAGGATGCCGGGGGTGGTTCTCACGGGAGGAGGAAGCCTGTGTGTGGTGAATGCGGGTATTCAGCGGGATAGTTACGGTTTCTCAGCATGTGTAAAAATGCAATAGGGGAAGTAACTGAAAGTAACCGTATGTGGATATTGCATCGACCGACCTGGAAGCACGTCTCCTTGGAGAGGACGCGCACAGAGAGAGAGAGATTCTCTCTGACACAGGGTGAGATCGCTCCTGTGTGCCACGCAGGACCTCGTGTTTCTTTTTTGTGTGGAATATAGCCTGAAAAGGCCTACAAACATTTCTGTTTTTGCCGCCGACGGGCGCAGGAGCAACAGTTTTTTTCTCAATAAACAATAGCCTGGATTAGGCAGTAAAGACACTTTTTGTGTATCCCAGAGCGGACTGTTTTGTTTTATTTGTGTTGTGTGGCTGTAAAACTGTCAATATAATGGATCCATGCATGAAATCTGTCTCTGTTTATTTTGTTTAAAGGAGCAGATTATCCGCTTATTATTTCTGTTTACCTTTATAATCTTATTTCATTCAAGAACCCCTTGTGCGTTTAATTAACACAACTAGTTTAGATAGTTGATCGTTACAAACTTTACCCGTTGGCGGATATAGGTATACAGCGACCTCTGGCGGTTCTAGTGTTAAGGGACGCCTTGAGGGCCGATGCGATGTTCTCACCAGTCCCTTCATTTACGACTGGCATTTGTCCGCCATGGCAAATCGAGAAGTCGGACCTACACAATTCGCAGAATGCGTGCTTCTCTCCTCTCCGCGATACCTTGATGAACGGGTGATCTGCTGTCCACTTGGCTTTAAATACATTGTCCCACCACTTGGTGGGCTTCTTCTTCTCGGGAATTTCCATACCAAAACCATCAAAACCTTTCACTGTGTCTCGCTGTCAGTGTGTCGATGTGTGAATAAACAACACCGTGGCGGCAAAACCAAACACTAATCACGTGATGAGCAAATCCAATTTCATTGGATAGGAGCGAGCTTGTCAGTGCGCCAAGGGGCATTTTTATTTGTTGTAATTTGGGAAGATTGAAATCGGTAGGGAAAGCCAGCTAAATCGGTAGGCGGTAGAAACATGTCAAAAGCGGTAGACTACCGCCCAAACCGGTAGGGTTGGCAGGTATGAGTGCATTAAAATATATCTATCGATATGTGTGTACCTCCACCATTAAACTGTCATATTCTGCACATTTCTTATACTATCTACATACATCTTATAAGAGTATAATAAATAAATATAATATCAGTTCAAATAAGTGCTTCAACATAGTTAACCCTCTGGAAAATATGGAGGCGCCGGCGCGTCCAGGTGCGCATCATTTTACGTAATTAATCATATATTTTCGATTATAAAGAGTAGAAATATGATTCAGATATCCGCGGAATCGCTGGAAGAGTAGCTTTCCAGCGGTATCTCCTGTGAGACTGTAACCAGGGCACAGCACCCAATATGGCCGCTCAAAGCAGCTTGACTTTACACTGTGGGATTGGTGGATTCTGCAGATTATTATCATCTGATATTTAAGAAGTGTGTTACATTTGAAATGGCAGAAAGTCTTGTTGCAATTTCCAGATATTAAAAGAGGTCCCTTGAGTTTCTCTGGTAATTATCAATAGTAGCAGTTAAGTGAATACTGTTCAAACAATACCTGTGTTTGTGTTTTATATTGATTTCTCTGTTTTATCCTTTCATAAATGTGAGGACTAAAATGGCTATAAACAAGGGCTGGTTGGAGTAAACAGGGTTTTATTACTCTGTAGGGGAGGTGTAGGTATGCAGGACAGGGTGCTGGGTGGATGAGAGTATATTCTGCTTAAGATCTCGAGCATGTCATGTTTCAGGGAAGTCTACATATCTTGAATAGTATATGTGTGGGTTTAATTATTTGTATTAATAATAAGCAGTCTGTGTAACCAGAAGTTGGAGATATGAGAGATGAAATCTTTGTGTTATCTTTGTGAGCAAGACCCAATTGTGTTCTCTGGAATGTGGGGGGATGTGTGTGTGGAGGCTGCAGAAATATGAGACAGTGAATGCCAGAGGTGTTTGTTTGAGATGACCGGAAAAGACGACCCGTTAAACTCCACCCCTTCCTGTCTGTGTTGGTATTGAGAGCCTGTTCATCCTTTTGTGCTGTCTCTCTTCTCGCGCTGCCCAGACCGGAGGGTCGAAGCAGCACGTGAACCAGGGCAGAGGAGTAGGCATATTCCTGACATTACGCATATGATATGATATGGCTTTATATGGTATGGTAATGTATTATATTGTATTGCATTATTACCTTTTATGATTAAAACAGATTATTGTTTAACCCTCGTCCTGGTTGTTTTTAGTGTTCCTTCTTTTAAAGCAAACTCATAGGAACGGCGCGGAGAAGTGCTATCTACTCCTTCAATTCGTGTGTCCGTCAAAGAAATCTCGGTCGGCAGCCATCATGGTCTGAAATGACCAATGGACATTGAGAAATCACTAAGGACCTACCCACCAAGTAAAAAAAACATATCACGTGTCTCCCATCAGTTTACGTCTATGAGGAGAGAGAGAGAGAGAGACAGAGAAAATGGCTAAAAAAAACTGAAGTGTGAAGTGAAGATAGAGCCTCATAACCTGAAGTCTTCGACTCTTCTGAAGAAGAAGAAGAATACAAAGACAACAACAAGGATCCATTTGGACATGGGTAAGTGTAAATATTACAGTAATAGTGTACTGGCAATGTGTGGGGAATACCGCGAAAATGAACAATAGGTTTATTTATATATATTTTTTATCGATAGTCATGAACTTTTATTGGACAAAATAGACTCTCCATTATCAAACGTTTACTCTGTGTTATTTTGGTGTGTAAAAGTGAGATTACATGTGTAGATGATTAAATTAATCATTTATTCGTCCCACAACGGAGACATTTACAGTGACATGTTTTTGCCATCGATTATTTTATCATACTGTTCTGTACAGATGAGACTTTGTCATAGATTTATTTATATGTGTGCCTGTTAATTTACCGTCCTGTACAGATGAGACTTTGTAATCAGATGTAGCCTATATGTGTGTCTGTGATTGTATACTGAATGTAAAGTAACTGGAAATACCTTCCAATTGGTAGATAGGCTGTATTTACACCATAAAGGTGCACAGCTGATATAAAGGGACACCTAGTGGTTAAAGCATGTTATTGAATTTCATTATTTTTATTATTAGATATTAATAGGATCCCTATAAAGTATATTCATTACTCGTTATTCTCTACTAATAGTTAATTAAAGACTGTATATAATGACTATGTTGCACATCCCTTTCAAGATTTCAAGATTTTCTAAGGTTTATTGACATATCATATAGGCCTACACAACTATGGTGTAGTTATGCATTGAATGAAAAACTTGGGTCGCAGGTTCCTTAATAGTGCATTACAAGACATCTATCAATATGTGTGCATACCTCCAGCAATGTTAACTATGTTGAAGCACTTATTTTAACTGGTATTATACTCTTATAAGATGTATGTAGATATTTCATCTACGGCCTTGTCAGGTATTGAACAATCAATAAATAAAGAACACAGAATTGTTGAATATAAAACACAGAATTTGTGTGATTATACTAAAAGATTTACAAATAAACACCACTGCAACTGTTACACATGCTGATGTAACGCAAATGTTCCAACTTGGGATCAATAAAGTATATCTTATCTTAAGCTGATCGATGGCTACTGCCATATTTGCAAAATGTGCCTCTGAACCTTGACAAGTGCATGTTTCAGGCTTATCAATTAATTAGGGCTGTCAGTCGATTAAAATATTTAATCGCGATTAATCGCATGATTGTCCATAGTTAATCGCGATTAATCGCAAATTAATCGCACATTTTTTATCTGTTCTAAATGTACCTTAGAGGAATATTTTTCAAGTTTTTAATACTCTTATCAACATATGAGTGGACAAATATGCTTTATGCTAATGTTTATTATCATTTGAACAATGACAAATATTCTCATGAATATTAAACACAACAACCTCTGAACATTACAAATATTCGCCTCAATTCAACCTGGAACCTCTTATACAATAATACAATACAAATGGTGTGTGTGTGTGTGTGTGTGTGTGTGTGTGTGTGTGTGTGTGTGTGTGTGTGTGTGTGTGTGTGTGTGTGTGTGTGTGTGTGTGTGTGTGTGTGTGTGTGTGTGTGTGTGTGTGTGTGTGTGTGTGTGTGTGTGTGTGTGTGTGTGTGTGTGTGTGTGTGTGTGTGTGAGTGTGAGAGATCGAGAGATTCCTTCTCCGACCTGCCAAACTTTCTTTTTATGTGTGCATTGTTATTTGTGCTTGAGCAATATTTTACTTGAACTTTATTTCAATTAAATTAGTTGTAATTATTGTCCTACATTTTAATTTGTTTTACAGAGATGTTTCACAGCTGCCTGGGCCTAGTGGCCCACAGGCCGCGTTTATCCAGCAGCCAGAACATCCATCTGTGCCGGCCCCCAGGTCAAGATCTACTGTGGCTCAAGGGCCTTCACCAGAGCCATCACCACCAAGGACCAGCAGACCAGCATCACTACAGCTGCCTCCACCTCCATCTGCGGCTGCCACCAGGTCAAGATACACCTCAGCACAAAGGCTCCACCACAGCCATCACGATCAACCCAGCCAGCAAGGAGGTCTCGTGGAGGTCTCGTATAGCACTTGTACACCCCACCTACACAGCAGTCCATGCACCATCACCCCCACCTACACAGCAGCCATACCCACTGTCTTGGAAGACAGACAAATACCTTGACACTGTCTTGACATTTATAATGAATAATAGTTGGTTGAAAGTTCTGATATTCAATATTGTAAATAGTTAGATTTTCCAGTTTCTTATATAAATAGTTGGTTGAAAAAAACATTTATAATAAATTGTTGGTTGAAAAAAAAGGTTGAATGCTCAATTTGTATTTTTACACATCACATGAACCTTGGTATGTAATATTAAGTCATTATTCAGTCCTAATGTATCTCAGTCCCTGCTGTGGTGAAAGTAGAGTGATAAACACCTATTTTACTCAAAATTCGAATTACATTTTTTTCATTTTAGACATGAATAACACATTTATATACAGTGCAATTCAAATATTTCACTGCTTTTGTGATCCTAAGACTTTGGTAACCAAATCTAAAACACCAAAACAATTCGATCACGAGTACATTTGTGTTTTCACAAAAGTTTTGAAGATTTTCCGAAAATCGGTTGTCAAATGTTAAGCTTTTGAGCTACTTATCTCATCAAACAGTGCTCTAAGGTGAGTAATTTGTATATATAGCAATACCAGAGATTTTCCTGAACATTTTGATATTTGACACATGGGGTGCCATGTTAGAAGAAATACATTTAAAAGGTGATTTAAGAAAACATCTAAAAATCGAGAAAATACCCTTAGACTCCAGAGGGTTAACATTGCAGGAAAGTTGATTGTCAAGTCCCAAAACAAACTATGCAATATATTAGACGTTAAATACTTTGTCAGGCTTAATATTTATCTGTAGATACTCCCAAAGCTTTTTTCTTATTTAAAAGAAGACCTTAACCTAAAGTATTCTTTAAAGATTAAATAAAGCCTAATTAGTTTGTCTGTTTTGCACATCCTCATATTAATATCTTTGGACGTCCGGCACTAAACTGTTTTATTGTAGAGATCACTACAGTATCTTCTTGATATGTTCAATATTTGTATCATTGACCTTATCATTTCCCCCTATTTTGTATGTACTCTTAATATTTTTATGTTTTCATCAAATATAACATATCAACAAAAAAATTCAACAAAGGGGGGGACAACACATTTGCTGTACCTGATGCAGAGGCACTGACTTCTTGTCTGATTTTCTGAATTTTGTCAGTGAAGCAGGAGGCAAAATCATTGCAGGCTGGGGGATTTCTTAGTCTGTCGACAGTAGCAAATAAGGCACGTGCGTTGTTTTTGTTAATGATGTCATAGAAGAAAGACTGTCGTGCAATTTTCAATTCCAAATTATAAAGACCAAGTCTATCTTTATAGATTTCAAAATAAACCTGGAGATTTGTTTTTCGCCACCTCCGCTCAGCTTTTCAACACTCTTTCTGTTTTCATGGTCATGGCCTTTCTCCATGGAGATATTTTCTTGCCAGACACTTCCTTTATCTTAGTTGGAGCAATGGCATCCACTGTATAACATTTTAAATGTTTGAATTAAAATGATCTACTAGCTCATTTACTGAGATGTTAGCGGGGGCAATTGTGGAAGAAAAATTCTGAGCCAACATTTCCCTCGTATTTTCAGTTAAATATCACTTTGTGGTTACCTCTTTTTGAAAAATGTTGTGAACAGAAATAGAGCTCTCAAAGAAAACACAGGAATGGTCAGAGAATGCAACATCAGTCACCACAACCTTAAGAGATATTCAGACCCTTTGAGATGATTAAGTCCAGAGTGTGCCCCTTACAGTTCTTTAGCCCCTCTGTCCTGGGGGTTGTCAACATGGATATTATGTATAAGTCAATACCAGTGGCGAGCCGTCAGGGCCCTCTAGGCCCTCTGTGATGGCCTAAGATATTCTAAAAAATAATATTTGAAAACATTAATTAAAAAAACATTTTTTAATATGTTTTTGTTGTTACATTTTTTATTAGTTTTACCAACAATAACTTGATTTAATTGTATTTAAAATAATATTTCCAAAGCAATACATCCTTCGAATCTGCCTGTTCAATTTCTGTTAGAATGTGAAGGGTTAAATGCCGTCTCTGCGAGTTATGTGAAGACGGGAGAGCTTGTTGGCAAAGGATCAGCTGAATGACCCACAAGTGCTTCATCCAAAGACAGGAGGATGGACTTTGTGTTTAAGTGATTTGATCATCAAAGGTAGGCCTAAGTCATTTTCAATGTGGGCCGCCGTGCCGACTTAATTCATTTGTAATTGTTACTTGGCTGTGGGTGCCCTGTCATGATAGGTGTTTATATAAATGGTGTTGTTTTGTGTGGTAGAGGGTCGCTGTCATTGATGCGTTTTGCACCCCGGGCCGCTGTTTTGATATTCCGCTGAAGTATACGCTGTGACGTAATATCTCTTCTTTTTTTTGGAGGGGGGGGTCAGAGGGCCTGATACGATGGACTCGTAAGAACTCAGATGCTCGATTCTGTTGCTTGGTAATACTCTTTATTGAATAGAAACCAAAGCTTTCAATTATACTTCTAGGCTCTACTAGGACTCTCCATGGAATCACTAGGATCTACTAGGTACTGCAATATACATCTCTGGCAAACAGGCATGGATCTAATGATAACACAAGACGAACCAACACCAGACAAAGGGAGAGAAGGACTAAATATACATATTAGGTAATAGGGCACAGGTGGACACAATCAGGGGCGGGAACAACAATCAGTCTATCAGGTGCCACACGGACAGGAAGTGCCGACACCTGGAGAGAGAGAGAGTATAGTAATTATCAACAGACCGATAGACAAGACACTAAAACACAACAGCTAACAGCATACTAGCACTAAACCCTGACAGGGCCTAGGTATAAAAGTCACGGCTCGCCACTGGTCAATACACACTATAGACAGAAGTTCAGTAAAGTCATCAAAAAAGCTTACACAGTATTTGGGTGGTCTATAGATATTTAGGAACAGAGCTCGAGAGGAGCATTTCAGCTGAAGGGCAACTCCACACCCTTTCTTATGCATTCTTTCCTGACTCATAAAACTAAAGTTGGGAGGGGTTGATTCGATAAAAACAGCTGCACTGTTATTTTGTTCAATCCAAGTTTCCGTTAACATAAAATCGAGATTGTGCTCAGTGATAAAATCATTGATTAAAACTGTTTTTCCTGGCAAAGATCTGACATTTAATAAAGCTAGTTAAAGTGTGTTAAATACATTATCAGTCAGATTTTTTGTGACAAGCTGTGGATGACATGGAGTCACTGCTAAATTTGATAAACTCACACAAACGTTTGAGCGCTTCCTGTTTCTAAGATTCACCGATCTTAATATATTACCTATAAACACAGATGTCGGCAAATCTACTGGCAGGCAGGGCCCCGGCATGTCCTGGAAAGAGTTGAGAGTGCCATACGCCCTTGAGCCTGGACTCAGCACATATCAGTTAGAGTTTGCTGCGTTTTGTACACACACATCCATATCAGGCTTCGGAGACTGCATATGCTGTCTTGAAGGGGAGGGGAGGACGTTTTGGTCCGGATGATTGTGGTAGGCATGGTGATGAAGACGGGGGAGATGGTGCGCATCTCTGCTTCGGAGATTATGGTGGGCGTCGTTGAGGGACGGGGGTCAAGGACATACTGCTAACCCTGTGTATCGCCTTAAGGGAGTAAATTCACTGGTTCTAACTCCAGACTTGTTAGAATCAACACATCCTCACTCCCAGGTCGGCCTATGTTGACGTTATGGCAAGTCCCCTGTGTCGGCTTTTTCCAACGCAAGGGGGGGGCCCTTAGCGTCCATTTTCAGCTTTCCGGGATGTCCATATGCTTCTATGGATGCTCATGGAAGCACGGCATTCGTTTGTGTCGGCTGCCCTTAAAGGCAATGTGAGCGTCCATTCTCATTGGATAACGGAGAATTGCACACCCGGAAGTAAGTATTCCCCTTACTGTCGATTGATTTTACAGTGATATCTGCACTAGTCATCGACTAAAAAACACCAGATTATCCTTGTTGATTACACAACATTGATTGGTTTAAATTGTGTGCAATGCTTTTGTATTTTTCACCTTCGATTCGGAGAAACAAATATTTTTTCGAGTAAAGGATGGCAGAAGACACTACACTACCCAGAATCCCCAGCTATCGTTTGGACTACACCATGTGCTCTGTTTGACAAACCCCGTGATAGTCCTCAAGCTCTGTGATTGGAGAGTGTGCTCTGAGGGTTACGCCGAGAGTCGAACACCACTTGAAATGGGACGGAACCACGGCAGACTGTCCAAAACTGGATTTGAACGGGTCCACCCCGTCCCCAGAACTACACATGCTGGCTATTCTGTTTCGCAACATGTTCTCTATCTATGGTACGTCTCTACTGGGAGTTGTAGTTTTAAAAGACGTTTTCGTATTTCCCATAATAAGAAGTTGTCAGTATTAAACTGTGTACATCCCTGGAGGTTTAGGGGATAGGAAACACTCACATTTAAAACATATAATTAATAAATGGGTGAAAATTGCGGGAGCACCGGGAGGGTGTGTGTCTGTGTGGCCCGAGCGAGAGAGAGACCTTACGTGCATTACCGTACCGCAGTGTGAACGCGGCTATTGTTGTTGTTAGCATCTGGTGCTAGCTAGCTGCGCTAACGGATATAAGGAGCTGTGAAAACAGAGGAGCGCCATATCCACACAACTGCGCCGAGCACTTGACTTGATGCAGGAAGCCAGACAGCGGGACATTGTACGAGAAGTCAGCACACTCATGATTGCAGCAACATGATTGCAGCGTCCAGGCAGCTCCCGTTCGAGCATATGCCTTGAGTTGCACATAGATCCAACGATCACACTCTCTCACACACACATGTAATGTTCAGAGGTTGTTGTGTTTAATATTCATGAGAATATTTGTCATTGTTCAAATGATAATAAACATTAGCATAAATCATATTTGTCCACTCATGTTGATAAGAGTATTAAAAACTTGAAAAATATTCCTCTAAGGTACATTTAGAACAGATAAAAAATGTGCGATTAATCCCGATTAACTATGGACAATCATGCGATTAATCGCTTTAATCAACTGACAGCCCTAATTAATTGATAAGCCTGAAACATGCACTTGTCAAGGTTCAGAGGCACATTTTGCAAATATGGCAGTAGCCATCGATCAGCTTAAGATAAGATATACTTTATTGATCCCAAGTTGGAACATTTGCGTTACATCAGCATGTGTAACAGTTGCAGTGGTGTTTATCTGTAAATCTTTTAGTATAATCACACAAATTCTGTGTTTTATATTCAACAATTCTGTGTTCTTTATTTATTGATTGTTCAATACCTGACAAGGCCGTAGATGAAATATCTACATACATCTTATAAGAGTATAATACCAGTTAAAATAAGTGCTTCAACATAGTTAACATTGCTGGAGGTATGCACACATATTGATAGATGTCTTGTAATGCACTATTGAGGAACCTGCGACCCAAGTTTTTCATTCAATGCATAACTACACCATAGTTGTGTAGGCCTTTATGATATGTCAATAAACCTTAGGAAATCTTGAAAGGGATGTGCAACATAGTCATTATATACAGTCTTTAATTAACTATTAGTAGAGAATAACGAGTAATGAATATACTTTATAGGGATCCTATTAATATCTAATAATAAAAATAATGAAATTCAATAACATGCTTTAACCACTAGGTGTCCCTTATATCAGCTGTGCACCTTTATGGTGTAAATACAGCCTATCTACCAATTGGATCAAATATAAAAGTCAGCCGAATTAGTGTTGATACTGCAAGGAGACGTATTGTGTGAAAATAAATATAAGATGTTGTTTAATGGCTGATATATTTATGATCCACGTCACGTTTTCAGTTCCTCATGTTTGTCTAGAAGTCTTCTCATCAGGGCTCTATAAATACAGAACTACGGCAGATATGTAATATTTAATTCAGCCGAACCGTGTATTACAATGCCGGTATGTGATGACGTTCAAAGAGAAAAGCAAGCACACTCGGAATAAAGTATTATTTTATTTTTAAAAAATGTTTTCCGTCTGTTTCCGGTATTTGTTAATGACGAATTGCACAGGGGAAAATAACGTAGGCTATCTTTAGATGCGGATTTTGTTAAACTAATATGTTTGCGCTGTGGACCAACACTATACATTGACGGGGAAGGGGGTAGCAATAAAGATAACACCATTAAACAGTTACACAACATAACATAAATAATATCGATAGCAGCGTCCCTAGCAACAATGAAAACGTTATGGACGCAATTTCCTGAAGTAATCTTTGTAATAACTAGCAAACTAAAGATCATGTACATCCACTGCACACATCATCTGAAATAACAACTCATATTTCTCGCATCAAATGACATCAAGACGCATTTTAATGGCCAAACTAACTTTAAAATAGGCATTTTCCACTGAGAATAAAACGAAGTTCGGCCATGTTTTTTTTTTCTACAGGGAGAAATTTGAAGATCACGTGACGTCAAAAGATAGCTGGGGATTCTGGGTAGTGTAGTGTCTTCTGCCATCCTTTTCTCCGAATCGAAGGGGAAAAATACAAAAGCATTGCACACAATTTTAACCAATCAATGTTGTGTAATTAACAAGGATAATCGGTTGTTTTTTAGTTGATGAGTAGTGCAGATATCACTGTAAAATCAATCGACAGTAAGGGGAATACTTACTTCCGGGTGTACAATTCTCCGTTATCCAATGAGAATGGACGCTCACATTGCCTTTTTAAGGGCAGCCGACACAAACGAATGCCGTGCTTCCATGAGCGTCCATAGAAGCATATGAACATCCCGGAAATCTGAAAATGGACGCTAAGGGCCCCCCCCTTGCGTTGAAATTGGACGCTAAGGGTCCCCCAATTACGTTGGAAAAAGCCGACACAGGGGACTTGACATAACGTCAACATAGGCCGACCTGGGAGTGAGGATGTGTTGTTAGAATCAATGAACACATTTTACTTCAGGATGGGAAATGGAAGGTTTCAAACCAGTCTACCACTTGAGTAAATCCTTAAAAAAATATGTTATTTTGAATCTTCTGCCATACGAATAAAGTATGGCAGAAAGCAGAAGTGAGTAGTTTGTTATAAATGGCTCAGTTTGGGGTATCAGGGTTATATGTACTAAAATGGCCAAAGTTAAACACTTTTAAAACAGGTTACTGTCACGATCTTGGTGTTATGTCATGGTTTTAGTTTTGTCTGTCTGGTAATGGGTTTTGTTTTGCTGTTCTCCCTGTCTCTTGTTTTCCTTCCTGTGTTTTTCCTCCTGTGTCTCATTGTGTTCACCTGTTGCCCTTGTGTTTCTGCCTCCCTTACCCAGCTGTTTATTGTCCTGTGATGACCCCTCTCTGTATTTAGTCTTGTTTTTCCTGTCTCCCTCCAATGTTGGTCACGATCGTTTTTTGGGTGATGTATATTCCTTGTGCTACCTATGTTATCCATGCCATGTTTTTTGCTCATCAGCTTTGTAAATAAAGCTCGTTTTTGTTTCTAGACCTTTTACCTCTTTTTGTAGTGTGCATTTGGGTCCTTCCTTTTCCGCGATCTTAACAGAATGAACCGACCACCCAGCGGAAGTTTATTATTTTGACTTGGATCTGTTCAATCTGGATTACTCCCTTCTGTGTCATCATGCTGAGTGGAGTAGAACCTCGTCTAGAAGGGACAAAGAGGCTGTTCTCAAAAAGGCACAAATGGCCGTGGCCAACATGCCTTGGTTGAGGAGCTCGTTGCCTGAATGGTTCAGAGTTTTTTCACGCAGCCCTGAGTGCCAGTCTCCATTCTCGGACCCTTTCTCGGGATCCCGCCTGGCGTTTGGAGGTCCACGTATCCTCAAATACCTCTAAGAGACGCAAGGCCAGGATTCCAGCCCGTGCTCCAGCGGTTCTGGCTCCAGTGCCGGCCCACACAGCCATGGTTCCGGTTCCAGTGCCGGCCCATACAGCCATGGTCCCGGCTTTAGTTCCGGTCCCAGCAGCCATGGTCCCAGCTCCGGCCCCAGCAGCCATGGTTCCGGCTCCAGTGCCGGCCCCAGCAGCCATGGTCCCGGCTTCAGTTCCGGTCCCAGCAGCCATGGCCCCGGCTCCAGTCCTGTCGGCTTACCGGCCGACTCAAGTCCTTTTTTCAAGTCCCCTCTCGAGTCTCTTTTCAAGTCCCTTCTCATGCCCCTTCTCTAATCCCAATACCATGTCCTGTGTCGTTGGGGGTTCCGCTGAGGGTCCTGCCAACTCCGTGTCGTTGGGGGTTCCGCTGAGGGTCCTGCCAACTCCATGTCCTGTGTCGTTGGGGGTTCCGCCGAGGGTCCTGCCAACTCCATGTCCTGTGTCGTTGGGGGTTCCGCCGAGGGTCCTGCCAACTCCATGTCCTGTGTCGTTGGGGGTTCCGCTGAGGGTCCTGCCAACTCCATGTCCTGTGTCGTTGGGGGTTCCACCGGATTTCCTGCCAACACCTGATCCTGTCCTGTTGGGGGTCCCGGCGACACCTGCTCCGCCGGATTTCCTGCCAACACCATGTCCTGTCATGTTGGAGGTCCCGTCAACACCAGCCCTTGCTTCGTCCGGGGTCCCACTGACACCAGCCCATGTCCCGTCCAGGGTTCCTGTCCGGACAACACTGGTTCCTATTCCGCCAGTGGTCCAGTCGGCCACGAACCTGGTCCGTCCTTGTGCCCGGTTCCCTGACTATGCCCGCCGCGGCCTTAGCCACTTCTCTGCCTCTGCATTGCCCCCGGGCCGTCCGCCCGAGACCACCTCCATGAACTCTGCTTTGCCGTCGGCGGGCCGTCCGCCCGAGATCCCTCCATGAACTCTCCCTTTTCAAAGTGTTGGACTGTTTTTTTTTTACGTATGGAATCCGTCCCTTGAGGGGGGGGGGGTGTTCTGTCACGATCTTGGTGTTATGTCACGGTTTTAGTTGTGTCTGTCTGGTAATGGGTTTTGTTTTGCTGTTGTGTTCTCCCTGTCTCTTGTTTTCCTTCCTGTGTTTTTCCTCCTCTGTCTGATTGTCTCATTGTGTTCACCTGTTGCCCTTGTGTTTCTGCCTCCCTTACCCAGCTGTTTCTTGTCCTGTGATTACCCCTCTCTGTATTTAGTCTTGTCTTCCTCTGTGTGCCTGGTCGGTTAATTGTTTTTCCTGTCTCCCTCCATGTTGGTCACGATCGTCTTTTGGGTGATGTATATTCCTTGTGCTACCTATGTTATCCATGCCATGTTTTTTGCTCATCAGCTTTGTAAATAAAGCTCGTTTTTGTTTCTAGACCTTTTACCTCTTTTTGTAGTCTGCATTTGGGTCCTTCTTTTTCCGCGATCAACAGTTGTGTGACAGTTGTGTGACCAAGGACAATATTTGACCTCCAAGTGCATCATATACTTTAACTCTGACAGTATTCCGTGAAAAACATCAATGGTTACACACAATATGTGACCCGCTCTATCGAAATCAGTCGGAAGTCACAACGGCTCATTTCAAAATAAACATGGATTTACGTACACAAATACTTTTCCGGGGTTCGGGTGTTTTGTTTGATTTTAAACAAAATAAGTCTTGGCTTTCAGAATATGAAACTTTTATTTCCAAAATCACACTATAAATACATTTTTGAAGCTTGTAAATGGAAGATGACAGGCACCTCTCACTCGCAATCTGCTCTTCCACAGCGCCGCTTCCCCTCCCTCCGGCTGAAATTATGAATGTAAACGTATAGTAATCATAGATAACACGGCAGGGTCCGTTACAGTTTGTTTTCATCTGATTTCAATCAAACAAATTCTTGGCTTTCTGAATATTAAACTTGTTTCGGCAAATTCAGATGATAAATACAACTTTGAAGCTTGTAACGGCATAATTACAAGCGGATAACGGAGTAACTTAACGTCACAGCAGGCATAACAACAGCCGGTGTTTCTCGTGAGGGTTTTCCCCGGGAAACAAACACAATACACACAAACGCAAAATTACACAAACACACGTATACACACACACACTCGCGAGCTTCCCCTCCAAATGAAAATATCTTCCCTCCGTAGTATTTTGATCATTTGCTCCGCTAATAATCAATCAGATGGATTCCGGAGAAGAGGAAACTTTAAAGGCCTTTTTCTCAAAATGATGACTCTGTGACAGTCATTATATAATGTGACATATTTCGCTTAATATTTGGAGTACAAAAACAATCCTGATATCATTAGAAAGCTAGGAATATCCTCTTTCCAACAGTGTATACAACTCAAAATAGGTCTTCGGGTCAATGCGACTGATTTCGATAGAGCAGGTCACATGTGTAATTAGAATAATACTTTTGCTTCCCTATTGCACGGACATATACCTCTTTTAGTGTTCCCCATATTTGAGCATTGTAGTTAGCGCATTGCAGGTTCTTCACTGTACTTGTGACCTGAAACATATAGTACTTTTTCTGAATGACTCAACTTGATTTGGTAAACAATGTTCACACACTTGGGATCAGCTGATCCCCCCCAAGGGGCTCCCCACATCAAATAATCTGTACTTGCCTAACAGCAGGAGATAAACCACGTCATGAACCTGAGATTGCCAAACACCACGTTTGCGCGCTCCACTGTGTTCAGCATGCAGTGGGAATATCAGAAGTACATCTCAAGATAAATCCAGAGGACTGCAGGATAATCCAGTCGCACACGCAACACACCCATTGCATGTGAAATAGAGCGCAAAAAGCAAAAGAAGAGAAAGGTCTTGATGTTTCTCGTAGCTGTAGTTAATATAATCTCTGGGACACCATTGTCACAATATTCCCTCATCTGATGTATTCCAAGTAGTTTTTAGATACAAAAGTAAGTACTGCAGCCTCTTAATTTTAAAGGGCCTTATAATGCTCTTTTTGAGGTTTCATAATTGTATGTTGTGCCTCTACTGTGACATGTTTACATGCTTTACTGTTCAAAAACCGTTTTATTTTTTTCAAAGCGCCTGTCTGCTCTAACTGGTTATCTATCATATCTAAAGTAGTTATTTTTATAAGCATTTTTCAACTCTTTATAAATAGTTTTCCTGTATAATTTGTCTATGTATACACAATGACAAGTGTGTGTGTGTGGTCGTGTGTGTGTGTGTGTTTTCCTCTCTCTCCCTCTGATTGTCCCCAGGTGCAGCTTCTCCCCAGGTGCTCCTAATTAGCAATCACGGCTTCCATATAGGACCGGAGGAGGACGGCAGTGAGGCCCCTTCTTTCTCACCTTCTCGTCTGGCTGCATGTGTGCAGCCTGTCTCTGTGTGAGACCCAGCCTAGTTGTGTGCTGTTTATTGTACGCTGGTGTTGTAATTTGGCTGGTGAGCCGCCTTAATATGTTCTTATTAAAACCTTACTTAAACTTTCAGCATTGAGTTTCCTCTCCTTTTTCTCTCGTCCAGCTGTCTTTTGTGTCGCTACTTCCCTTGGTACCCCTAGATCTACAAGGGAACGTAACATGGGGGCTCGTCCAATCTTTGAGACAAAGAGTGAGTATTTGGTTGTTGGTTAGTGTTGATATTGTGTGTGGTGGTGAGCAGTAGTGTATATAGGTGTAGGATTGGCTGTGAAGTGTCTTCCTGTTGAACAGCTTCCTCAGTTTAGACAGGGGAGTGTCTAGCTGGACTGAATCAGTCCTTCCTTCAGGCACTCATTTTTTATTTTGCCTTTTTTATTTTCGGGGTAATCCTGGGTGGGGATTCATTCCCTGTTGGGGGCAGGCGATTCAGGGTTTCGGGCGCTGATATTTGCCTTTAAAGTCGCCTCGAGCCCGGCACGCTCCAGAAGATAGTTAGGTAAAGTTTGGTAGGCAGGATCTGGGGAAGTTTGTAAATAAATAAATAATAATATTTGTAAGTAGCCGTTGCTATGGGGTCTAAATTAGATGCCAGGGTAAAAGTGCGTATGGCTCGTCTCCAGTGTGAGAGGGAGGAGCGTGAGCGAGAGTTTCAGCTCAGGAGGGAGCTGGAGATCAGGAAGCAGGAGCTGGAGATCAGGAAGCATGAGCTGGAGATCAGGAAGTTGGAGGCAGACACTGCTGTCCGGATGCGTCAGCTAGAGCTCCAAGCAGCTGTGGTGGGTGATTCTGCCGTTACACCTTCAGGTTCTGCTGCTGCTTTTGATGCTGGTAGCAACATTCAGCTGGTCCCTGTCTTTCTTGAGTCGGAAGTGGAGATGTTCTTTAGTGCATTTGAGCGCATTGCTGCTGCTCTGCTCTAGCCAGAAGACGTGTGGGCCATACTTGTACAGTGCAAGCTAGTCGGCAAGGCTCAGGAGGCTTGCTCTTCTCTTTCTGTCGAGGATAGTTTGGAGTATGACAAGGTGAAAGGTGCTATTCTCAGGGCATATGAGCTTGTGCCTGAGGCCTACAGGCAGCGTTTTCGCGGCATGAAGAAAGCTGCTGGCCAAACATACGTGGACTTCGCGAGGGAGAAGAAAGTCCTCTTTGACAGGTGGTGTAGAGCATGTAAAGCGGATGACATCGCTTCAGTATGTGAGCTGATGCTGTTGGAGGAGTTCAAAAACTGTGTACCGGAGCGTACGGTAGTCTACCTGAATGAGCAGAGAGTGACTACCCTTCAGCAGGCTGGCAGACGAGAGTGCGCTGATACACGAGCGTTTTTTTCCAGCGGGACCCTCCTCAACGGGACACTTATCGGAGAGCTCCTGATAATGATGTTCCCTGTGCCAGTGTTCCAGTGTTAGGTCCCAGGATAGACAGAGCGTGTTATTTTTGTTTTGACCCAGGTCACATGATAGCAGACTGTGCAGCTTGGAAGAGGAAGCAGGCCACCACTATGGCGGATGAGGAAGGGCTTGAGCTTTTGGCTCAGAGCGATTCTCCTCATCGTTTTGGGGTCCGGAAAGCTCGTAACAGGCGTGCCACACATGCTCATTCTGCTTCTCTTCCAGGACCCAAGAAAAAGAGATCGTGTTTCTTTTGTCTTGATCCTGGTCATCTAGAGGCAGAGTGTGTAGCTCGGAAGGAGCAGGTGGCAACTGCTCTGGAAAAGCCAAAAGCCCGGCACCCGGTTGCGATGCGACAGAGTGGTGAGGTGCAGTTAAGTTCTGCATCCGTCTGTGACAGTAGTGTGGGTGTTTCCGTCTCTGAAGCGGTGGGGGTGGACCTAGCTCAGAGCGATGCGGATCTGTGTTCAGTGAGTGGTGTGTGTGTTCCATGTGTTGCTCCGGTGTTGGCTGCTGGTGAGCAGTATAAGGTGTGTTTTATGGGGGGGAAGTGTTACGTGCCGTAGTAATAATAATAATAAATCAATTTTATATAGCGCTTTTCTGAACCCAAAGACGCTTTACATTTGGGAGGGAGGGTAGACAAACAAAACAAAGACAGAACCAAAAAGAAACAAAACACAACAGAAAAGCAGTCAGGAGGAAGTTGATTGAGAGGGGGGGGGGGGGGCTTATGGATAGAGAGTTGAAGAGGTGGGTTTTGAGGCGGGACTGGAACAGGGTGAGGGACTCAGACTCACGGAGGTCTTGGGGGAGGGAGTTCCAGCGCTTCGGGGCTGCCACAGAGAAGGCTCTGTCCCCGAAGCTCCGGAGTTTGGCCTTGGGGATTGAAAGCAAACCGGCTGAGGAGGATCTGAGGGACCGGGGTGGTTGGTAGAGGGTGAGGAAGTCAGTGAGGTAGGGGGGGGCCAGATGGTGCAGGGCTTTGTAAGTGAGGACCAGGAGTTTGTAGTGGATGCGGTGTGAAACGGGGAGCCAGTGGAGTTCTTTG
Source organism: Pseudochaenichthys georgianus (assembly GCF_902827115.2). Lineage (NCBI taxonomy): Eukaryota > Metazoa > Chordata > Actinopteri > Perciformes > Channichthyidae > Pseudochaenichthys > Pseudochaenichthys georgianus. The sequence continues at coordinate 10,623,462 of NC_047523.1, forward strand.
AGGACCGGGGTGATATGATGCCATGATTTGGTGTGGGTGAGGAGTCTGGCGGCTGCGTTCTGGACACGCTGGAGTCTATTGAGGGAGGTGGCGCTGATGCCGTAGAGGAGGGAGTTGCAATAGTCAAGGCGGGAGGAGATGAAGGCGTGAATGAGTCGCTCAGCTGCAGGGCGAGTGAGAGAGGGACGGAGTTTGGCAATATTGCGGAGGTGAAAAAATGAGATTTTTACAATATGACGGATGTGGGGCTCGAGGGAGAGGGTGGGGTCAAATATCACGCCAAGGTTGCGTGCCTGGGTGGAGGGGGAAACAGGGGTGCCATCAATGGTGACGGTCAGGTTGGGGGTTTTGCTGAGGGTGGATTTGGATCCGATGAGGAGGAGTTCAGTTTTATTGCTGTTGAGTTTTAGGAAGTTGTGTTGCATCCAGGATTTTATTGCAGTCAGACAGGATTCGATGTGGGTGAGGGGGGGGTTGTTGGGGGATTTGGTGCTGAGGTAAATCTGGGTGTCGTCGGCATAGCAGTGAAAGTCCAGGTTGTATTGGCGGAGAATCTGACCAAGGGGGAGGATGTAGATGATGAAGAGGAGGGGGCCGAGTACTGAACCTTGGGGAACACCTTGGGTGACTGAAGCTGTGGCAGAGGAGTGGTTGTTGAGGGAGATGAAGTGGGATCTGTCGGAGAGGTAGGACTGGAGCCACCTGAGTGCAGTACCTTCGATACCGATGTCATGGAGTCGGGTAAGCAGGATGGTGTGGCTCACGGTATCGAAGGCTGCACTCAGGTCGAGGAGGATAAGGATGTTGAGGGAACCGGTGTCAGCAGAGGTGAGGAGGTCATTGAGGACTTTGATGAGGGCCGTTTCTGTGCTGTGGTGGGGACGAAAACCAGACTGAAGGGGTTCAAAAAGCTGGTTGGTTTGGAGATGGCAGTGGAGTTGTTTGGAGATAATGCGTTCTATTGTTTTTGAGAGAAAGGGGAGGTTGGAGATGGGACGGTAGTTACTGAGGGAGGAGGGATCCAGACCGGGTTTCTTGAGGATGGGAGTGACAGCAGCAGTTTTGAAGGCAGAGGGAACGGTTCCTTGGGACAGGGAGGAGTTGAACAGGTTGACAAGGTAGGGGCAGAGGACGGGGAGACAGGACTTCAGTAGAGGGGTGGGTAGAGGGTCAAGGGAGCAGGTTGTGGGTTTGGAGGAGCTGATCAGTTTGAGTATTTCAGGGGGGGTAACCAGAGTGAACTGTGAGAGGCGGCCGTGGAGAGGAGGAAGGCTCGGGAGGTTCAGGGAGATGGGGGGAGAAATTGTGGCGGTGGATGTTGGGGGAGATGTATGTGTGTCAGATGCAGCGGATAGGGAGAGATTAATGGCAGTGATTTTGTCGGAGAAAAACTGGAGGAATGAACTGCATAAAGTGGAAGTGGAGGAAGGGAGCAGGGTATATGCAGGAATCCTGTAGTCAAATTTAATACCTTTTTAAGACCTTTTTTAAGACCCTTTCCATACATTTTAAGACCTCATCGCAACTTCGAGTTCTAACCGGTTACATTGGCGACACAATTTACCTCACATTTACTATATTGATTGTAAGATAGCACAACTAAACAGAGTGCAGACAGACTACTGAAGCCTCCTCTCCACATGAACTTCAACCTCTCTGTGAAGGTCAGGGTTAATGCAGCATGCTGCTTTGTTGCTTCTGTGCTCTTTCATTCCAGTAAAACTCCTCAGAAACAAGTAGAAACCAGTATTTGACCAATAAACAAAACAATTGACAACACTTTGAACTATGAAATATATGAAACGTTGGTGAGCTTCAGCGGGGTAATGGCATATAGGAGCTCACTCACAAATACCCAGGGGTTAAATTGGGCTGGGGCTGTCCGGGGCTAAGCCCGGCACATCGGACGATGCTCTGACGTCATCACCCTCACACATTTGTCATATGTTTACAACAAACGATATATATGTTAAGACTTTTCTCGTTCTTAATATCTATATTTAGGGTCGATATGTGTTGACCTTACTTTAAAATAGCAGATCTCTGTGACTGGATATAGTTTGGCTTAGACCCCGGCCCCACGAGGACGCATACAGTAAAACGCATTCACACGCATTCGATTCATTAATGTGTCCGTTCACACTAGACTGCTGGAAACGCTGTAGTACATATGCCAGGCCTGTAAGTGGCGCTGCTGCCGCCACAAAACACACCAAAAGCAGCGAAGAAGACCCCGGAGCATGGTTGCCCTTCTGTTTATTCTCCGCGGTGGACGGCGTGTTCTCCTGCTGTATATCTCTCAGGTAGTCCACCAGCAGATAAACCCCCCCCCCCCCCCCCACAGAGCGGAGCAAGGCAACGAAACTTAAAATAAGAAGCAGCATTTTATGGCACGCTATGCATGGGGCCACCTTGAGGGGGTTTCCCGACATGTTGTTTCAGTAAATTAAAGGGTGTTTCATGTTGTCGTTGCTGTGGACCTTCTTAATACCTTGGAAAATGCCTTTTAATACTTTTTAAAAGCCTTAATTTTCGCTAAATTGATTTATCAACTTTTAATACTTTTTAAGACCCCGCGGACACCCTGGGGAGGGTGTCAGCACGGGGTTTGAGGAGCTTGTTGACGGTGGAGAAGAGGGTCCTGGGGTTATGGGAGGGGTCGGTAAAGATGGTGGAGAGGTAAGCAGTTTTTGCGGCAGTGAGGGCGTCTCTGTAGGTAGTGAGATGGAGGTTGTAGGATTCATGGTGAACTGTGAGGGATGATTTCATGGTAAGGCGTTCAAGCTGGCGGCCGGTTTGCTTCAGTTTACGGAGTGCAGGAGTGAACCAGGGTGAGGAGGTTTTAAAAGTGAAATTTTTCCTTTTGAGGGGGGCCAGGCTGTTGAGGGAGGCGAGTAGGGTGGAATTAAGGTGGTTGAGTTGTTCATCGGGGGGTGAGCTGAGGTTCGAGTCCAGGGGGAGAGTAGAGGATAGCAGGTCGGAGAGGTGCTGGGGATCGACAGAGCGTACATTACGGAAGGTGATGGTCCTGGGTGGGTGGGGGACAGGGGAGGCGATGGTGAACTGTATGAGTTTGTGGTCAGAGAGGGGGCAGGGGTGGAGGTCGAGTACTGGGAGGTTGGTGGAGCAGACAAGGTCAAGGATGTGTCCTTTATCATGGGTGGGGAAGGTGACATGTTGGGTAATTGTGAAATTGTCCAGAAGGGAGGAGAATTCAGAAGCGAGTTTGCAGGTGGGGGAGTCCATGTGGATGTTGAGGTCGCCGAGTAGTAACAGACGTGAGGAGAGGGATGAAGCAATGGTGAGGAGTTCAGTGAGATCAGAGAGGAAGGAGGGGTGTGGTTTGGGGGGGGGCGGTAAATGAGGATAACTGTCAGTGAGGGAGGGGCTTTGAAGGCGAGGAATTCGAAGGATGGTACTGAGGGGAGGGTGAGTTCTGTCGTCCGGATGTTGTGGTTGTAGATGACAGCGAGCCCACCACCACGGCGTGAGGGGCGGGGTTTAGTGATATAATTAAAACCAGGGGGGGATGTTTGGTAGAGGGAGAAGAAGTCATTGGGTTGTTGCCAGGTTTCAGTGAGCAGAAAGAAGTCAATGGATTTGTCCAGAATTATTTCGTGGAGGATGTGGGCTTTATTGTTAAGTGACCGGATATTGAGGAGGGCAAAATTGGTCAAGTGGGGGGTTGGAGGGGTGGTGGCGGCAGACTGGAGAGGTATAAGGTTGGCCAGGTTAGCAGCACGGGGGTGGGCACGAGAGGGGGGGCAGTGGAGCAGAGGAGGGGGGCTTGATGGTGGGGAGAAATGGCTTGTTATATATGTTGGGAGGCGGAGGGGAGTGGGATCCGCTCCAGGAATTACATGCAGCTGGGAGTGTAGGTGAGCGGGGGAGAAAGGAGCAGTAGGAGTTGCGTTCTGATGACGCGTCAGGTGTGCGACAGTGCGTTGGGTAGAGCAGATGGATGCTATGGATTGTCCGTGCTGAAAGTAAACAAAACTGCGGCGGGTGCTTCGGTGAATGTAGCGGGGTCGACGAAGGAGTCCAAGATGTCTGATGACTGAGATGGAAGACGGGGTGGAGGAGTTGGTGAGTGACAGAAGCTGTGAGATGGAGTATGTCAGCATGATGACAGGCGGGAATGCTGAGAGCCGTGTGTGAGCAGCGATAGCGGCTAGCGGGCTAGGTGCACAGAGGTGGAGGATTGTTGTGGAGACGAGGAAGATCCATGACATGACAGGAGGATGTGAACAGCGGGACGGGACAGGTGTACCCCGGAGATGAAGACAGGAGGCAGAGAGAGTCCACGGTTGTTGCGGGGGACGGAGACAGACAGACAGGTAGGCGATGTAGCAGATAGCAATAGCCACCCGGCACTTTGATGGCTGAGTGAGGGCAGCCAGCAACGGAGGCAGAAATTAAAAACAATGTGCAGTGCAGCAGAGATGTGCAATGCAGGGCAGTAGTCCAATTCGAAGGTTTTTGCAAGAACGAATGTTAGCTGAGGGTAACGGAGGCGGAGAAGCGGCGAACAGTCAACGCCAGCGTCCTCTCCGTGGAAAAAGTGAGTGTGTGTGTGTGGTCGTGTTTTCCTCTCTCTCCCTCTGATTGTCCCCAGGTGCAGCCTCTCCCCAGGTGCTCCTAATTAGCAATCACGGCTTCCATATAGGACCGGAGGAGTACGGCAGTGAGGCCCCTTCTTTCTCACCTTCTCGTCTGGCTGCATGTGTGCAGCCTGTCTCTGTGTGAGACCCAGCCTAGTTGTGTGCTGTTTATTGTACGCTGGTGTTGTAATTTGGCTGGTGAGCCGCCTTAATATGTTCTTATTAAAACCTCACTTAAACTTTCAACATTGAGTTTCCTCTCCTTTTTCTCTCGTCCAGCTATCTTTTGTGTCGCTACTTCCCTTGGTACCCCTAGATCTACAAGGGAACGTAACACAAGTATAAATGTCTTGTGTGGCCTTATTAACTCCGATAGATATATTAAGTTGCCCATTAACTGACAAGTGTTAAATGCATGAAGTCTAATCACCAGTGTGACAGTGTTTCTAAATGTGATTGAGCTTTATTGTCCATGAGTGTTTGACTGTACATCACGTGTCTTAGCATTGAATGTTACTGCAATTATTGTAATTTTAGTCAAGAGCATAATCATACCAATTACCGTAGCTTAGCTTGGTGATAACAGTCAGATGCCTATCATGCACACAAATATAATAAGTGTACGGCTATCATAACTACCACCGTTAATGTAATGTTCAGAAAAGTATAGTTTATTTGTCACGGTACATACAATACATTTAGTAGCTTAAGTGATAAGGCTAGTGATGTTCAGTTGCTTTCTAAATGTCAAGACATCCAATTAAAAGACAATAATTGAAGTCTGTATAGTTTAAGCCTGAAGATTTTTTTTGCCACAAAGATCTATTTTCTAAAAAGCCACACCATTACACTAAATGGCAGGTTGCTGACATTACCATTAATTAAATAAACATTTGTTTCTGTTGTTATCGAAACTATTTTAGAATATCTTACTTTGTTGACTTGCATTCCAAACTCTCTTCTACTTTTTGAGCATTTATGCAAAAATCTTAGTAAATTTCAACAAAAATACCTCTTACAGAAAACATGAGAGGTTTAATTCAAGGATGCATGGTAGTCTTTCCAGATGGAGATTAAGTGGAGAACTGGGACTGGAACTCTAATGCCAAATGATTGAAAAACTAAGTACCAAAACAGCTTCAAGGAGGTGTTGGGTAAGACAATAAGGATTACTTGGCATAAGGTTTTAAGCTAAATGATGGGAGTAAGAAGACCAATTTCAAATGAGTGTGTTTAACTGTCATATTTCTCATCACCCTGCCCACCAACAAAAACAGTGTGCTATTCTCCCCAATTGAAAGTGAAGATGTAGCACACGAAATCCCATAACACTGTCAGTCCAAGATCCAACTCAGCTTCACAAGCCTGTCACACAACGTCCCTTTTGCACCCAAGTGTATATTACTGTCAAAGTGTAAGAATGGTGTTGGAGAAAAAGTCATTGTTAGTGGCCAGTCGGACCAAAAAGTGGCACACCAGAATCCATTTGTGCTTTAGGGTGGTGCTGGACAGTTTGTAATGTAGTGACTACTTTCTCAATATCTATTTGTATAACAGTGGAACTACATATTCTCCATTGAATGCAAAACCATGCTGGACCAACAATATGTTTTTAAAGTAGGCGGTGATGCTGTAGCTTCCTCCATTTAGAAATATCCAAGGAAAAATAATTAGATTTAGATGACTTCCATTCAATTAAATGGCAGAATGTATTCCTGGGATAGAGCAAAGCAGTAGCCTATACACCAACAATGAAACACATAAGCAAGTTTAAAATACAATACGAGCTGACAGAAAATGCTCTGTTTTAGTTTAATACATACAGTTAAGCCCACACACACTATTTTATGAACATACAAGTTCACCTGCTGAATTAAAAATAGAACAAATTAAGTGAAAACCATAAAGCATATTCAGGCAGTAGGCGTACAGATTCAAAGTCAACTTTAATGTCAATCTTACTCAGTTTGTGTTTACAGACAGAGAGATCGAAATGACGTTTCTAACAATCCCGAATGTAAAATAATACAGTCATACAGATATGTATATCCTATATACACAATCAACAGACACATTTATACATGCACACATTAAGATAAAAAAAACACAACAATAAATATATACAAAATACACAAGTTTTAGCCTTCAGATCATTAGTTTACATAGAAGAAATAAAATGTTCTCCTTTTAACAAATGAAGCTCAGCGCAAGTTCTTTCAGGAAGACTGGGTATATACATTCACTCCGCAGCTGCATATAATCAGCTCATCACGGGCGTTCTCTTTAATTATTACATTCACCTCATTCTCCAGCAGCCAATCACTGTGCTGCAGCCAAACTTTAAAATGGTTCTCCTCTCTCCTGCAATCAGCTGTGATTTTAGGTTTTCATGCTGCCGCCCGCCTCCTCCCCATCCAACTCCTTACACCATATCCAGTGCCAGGAGAGTTAATCCAAAGACCTAATCACACCTCCTCTTCATCCCATCTCCTCATCAATCCAGATCTTCAGCATCATCACCAGTGTCTAGACCCGGGGGGGTTTCCTATATGCTCACGGCTGCATTTCCCCCTTTAGATATACAATTTCAGGATCGGGGTCTAACCCCCAAAGACTTAAAATGTATCATATGACATTATTCTGCCCTCGCAAGAATACTTTTCGGATTGCAGGCTTGGCAGATAGCTTAACACGGAAATAAACACCCAGGAGACAGCAGCTCAGTTTTGGATGTTTACTGATTAAGTTCCATTTTCATTTTTGTAAAACTGAAATACAAACAAACCCAAAGTCATGAGACGTTGTCACATTAAACACTAAATAAAGAAAGAAACTAGACTAAAACAAACATTCCAAACAACAGAGTACCTGTTAGCATAAATGCTACAAACATTTCCACCGCTGTTCACAGGCTAACAAATTAGCATCATTCATTGTTCTTCATGTTTGCATATAATCAATTTAAATGTGCAACTAAGTATACACAGACAATATATGGAATGGTACTTACAGACATAAAGACCCTAGGATTTGAGCAAGGATTTTGTTGGCAGGAAACAACCCATGTGCTCCCTAGACAGACAGAAATAGGAAACTACGGCAAGCATTTATGGACACCCAGTGCAAAACCCAAAACCCTTTGCAGGCCCTCTTAAAGGGGCAGCTTAGACATGTGTCAATAAATGTTCTTTAAAGAAAATGAAGTCTCTCCTGATTGAACTAACCCAAAAAAAATCTGCCACTTCCTTATAGAGCCCCTCCTCCAACACACACAAATGCGCACATGACCAATGAGGGCACGAGATAAGTTTGTGCCCCGATGGAAGGCTGACAGGCAGGTTATTTTTCATCCAGTTATTTTAGCGGGGCCGGCTAAAATGATTGGTCGTGCTTTTGACAGTACTACGGCTTCCACAGATGATATTTTTTGATGGATATTTTGTCAAAGCACTTAAGATATTCATTGCTATCGGGATGTTAAGAGCATTCCATGCAATATAAGAAAAAGTGTATCTCGAGCCGGTTTCTCAAACTTACATACCCTACCTTTAACATGTATCATATGGCATGTGTCAATAAATGTTCTTTAAACAAAATGAAGTCTCTCCTGATTGAACTAACCCAAAATGCTCTAACATTGTTAATCTTCTAGTAATCCCCAATTTTTGGGGGGGGAAATGTAACAGTTATCTGATTGTCTCTTCTTTAAGCAACTGTAAGGGAACAAAGTTACCTTTTTTGTATCCAAATTGCAGTCATAAGGAAAGTGCTTAGTGGATTGTTCTTCCACTGGCATGTAGTCCGGTAAAATATCCCGACAGTAGGGGTGTAACGGTTCACAAACATTTCGGTTCGGTACGTACCTCGGTTTTTAGGTCACGGTTCGGTTCGGTACGTTTTCGGTACAGCAGAAAAAATTATCACAAAACATAAAATATGTTTTGATTATTATTAAACTGTGAATACTGTATTAATAATATTATTAATAATGTACTCTACAAAATATAATAAAATAAACATGAAGGTGCAGCATTTCGATGAACTGAAATAATCTGTATTTGAACTTTACTGTACTAGTACTCACAAAAAAAACTTAGTTTTGGGTTTTTAATTATTATTATTAAACTGTGAATATTCACTCAAATACAAAATATAATGAAATGAACATTAAGGTGCAGCATTTCGATGAACTGAAATAATCTGTATTTTAACTATACTGTACTAGTACCTAAGCAGCCAGTTTGACATTAGGATTTGCTTGTCATTGTTTTTTTTAAGAAAAATTAACTTGTCCACATTGCTTGCCGAAAGGGCAGATCTGCTGGCACTAACAATGTCTCCTGCTGTGGAGAACACACTCGCTAGGGACAGAGGTAGCAGATACAGCCAGGTAGCGCTTTGCTAACATGGCAACATAAGGATATTTGGCGAGTGGTGGAGGCTTAAATGCTAGTGGGAGTTGGGTTTGCACTTCAGTCTTTTTTCTTTTGGTACCGGTGATATTCACGTTCGGGTGATGCCTTTTCAAATGAGTGTGCAAGTTTGATGTATTGCCAGCCGCGTAACCAATTTTAGTTGAACAATGCCGACAAACAGCTTTGGTTCGGTCCACCTGTCTTTGTCCGTCATCCTTGTACGTAACTGCGAAACCAAAATGTTCCCAAACCGGAGACTTCAATGATGCTGGAGGATTTTCGAGCTCAACTTTATCTGCGTTCACCATTTCGACAGTTCCTCAAATTACTGACTAAATTTGAACGCATCCCTGTGACCAGCTCTCATAGTATGCCTCTCGTCCAATGAAATGACTTGCTCGCTCTATGACGCGTTGAACCCAATAGGACCAAATTACTCTGAATGCTGTGACGCAGCACCTGAGATTACTTCCAAAAAGTTGTTCACGTTCTCAATTTTTTACGTTCAACGTTATATTTGTTCAATACACTTCGGTACACACGTGTACTGTACCGATTTGAAATGATGCGAATATCAAATCACAAAGCCTGCGATTTTTCTTTAACATTTTTTTTTTCCTTCTTGTGTGTCAGTCATCCACACCAATCAGAAGTGCTGTGATCCACATGTACCAGCCATTGTTAATCAATCAGAAGTGGCCCATGATAGAAGGTTAATTAATCGAAGACAGATTGATCCAATCACCTGCCAAGTGTATTTCCAAATGGCTTCCAATGGAGCTTTCCTAGATGGTTTGGTGAAACAAACCATTTTCCTCTACTCAAGATCGTGTTACTTTGCTAAAACTTAAAAACAATGTGTCAACAGTTTCCAAACAATCTTAGGAGTTGGGTAAACTCACTAATGTGATTTTTTCAGCATGTGAAAAGATGAGTTGAGCCTACAATTAAAAGCCAAGATATTAAGTGTAACCCCCCTCCCCCACCTCGTCCCCAGAACTACACATGCTGGCTATTCTGTTTCGCAACATGTTCTCTATGGCACGTCTCTACTGGGAGTTGTAGTTTTAAAAGACGTTTTCGTATTTCCCATAATAAGAAGTTGCCAGTATTAAACTGTGTACATCCCTGGAGGTTTAGGGGACAGGAAACACTCACATTTAAAACATATAATTAATAAATGGGTGAAAATTGCTTGTGCCCATAATGGGCAGTATTAATATATATACCCACATGCCAGCTAAGGTCAGAAGAGCTTTATTTAACAGCTGGTCTTATGTGTGTGACCCCTGTGATAACATTACATTACATTAATTGATAAGCCTGAAACATGCACTTGTCAAGGTTCAGAGGCACATTTTGCAAATATGGCAGTAGCCATCGATCAGCTTAAGATAAGATATACTTTATTGATCCCAAGTTGGAACATTTGCGTTACATCAGCATGTGTAACAGTTAAATATGCAGTTGTGTTTATTTGAAAATCATTTAGTATAATCACACAAATTCTGTGTTTTATATTCAACAATTCTGTGTTCTTTATTTATTGATTGTTCAATACCTGACAAGGCCGGAGATGAAATATCTACATACATCTTATAAGAGTCTAATACATTATGTATAATATCAGTTAAAATAAGTGCTTCAACATAGTTAACATTTCTGGAGGTATGCACACATATTGATAGATGTCTCGTAATGCACTGTTGAGGAACCTGCGACCCAAGTTTTTCATTCAGTGCAGAACTACACCACAGTTGTGTAGGCCTATATGATATGTCAATCAACCTTAGAAAATCATGAAATCTTGAAAGGGATGTGCAAAATAGTCATTATATACAGTCTTTAATTAACTATTAGTAGAGAATAACGAGTAATGAATATACTTTATAGGGATCGTATTAATATCTAATAATAAAAATAATTAAATTCAATAACATGCTTTAACCACCAGGTGTCCCTTTATATCAGCTGTGCACCTTTATGGTGTAAATACAGCCTATCTACCAATTGGATCAAATATAAAAGTGAGCCGAATTAGTGTTGATACTGCAAGGAGACGTATTGTGTGAAAATAAATGTAAGATGTTGTTTAATGGCTGATATATTTATGATCCACGTCACGTTTCCAGTTCCTCATGTTTGTCTTCTCATCAGGGCTCTATAAATACAGAACTACGGCAGATATGTAATATGTAATGCAGCCGAACCGTGTATTACAATGCCGTTATGTGATGACTTTCAAAGAGAAAAGCAAGCACACCCGGAATAAAGTGTTATTATTATTTTTTTTAAATGTTTTCGGTCTGTTAATGACGATGTGCTGTGAGATGTGAGACTGGAATTGCACAGGGTGGAAATAACGTAGGCTATCTTTAGATGCGGATTTTGTTAAACTAATATGTTTAGGCTGTGGACCAACACTATACATTGACGGGAAAGGGGGTAGCAATAAAGATAACACCATTAAACAGTTACACAACATAACAGGAATAATATCGATAGCAGCGTCCCTAGCAAGCACCTTGGTAACAATGAAAATGTCGCGATTTCCTGAAGTAATCTTCGTAATAACTAGCAAACTAAAGATCATGTACATCCACTGCACACATAATCTGAAATAACAACTCATATTTCTCGCATTTTAATGGCCAAACTAACTTTAAAATAGGCATTTTCTACCAAGAATTAAACGAATTTCGGCCATGTTTTCTTTTTCTGCAGGGAGAAATTTGAAGATCATGTGACATAGACGCTGGGGATTCTGGGTAGTGTAGTGTCTTCTGCCATCCTTTACTCAGAAAAAATATTTGTTTCTCCGAATCGAAGGGGAAAAATACAAAAGCATTGCACACAATTTAAACCAATCAATGTTGTGTAATTAACAAGGATAATCTGGTGTTTTTTAGTCGATGAGTAGTGTAGATATCACTGTAAAATCAATCGACAATAAGAGGAATACTTACTTCCGGGTGTACAATTCGCCGTTATCCAATGGGAATGGACGCTCACATTGCCTTTAAGGGCAGCCGGCATAAACGAATGCCGTGCTTCCATGAGCGTCAAATCCCGACGCAGATGGGAATACATTGCAATCAGTTGAAAGCTATTTGCGTCCCTTTATGACGCTGAAGGAGCCTAGGAGCGTCACAATTGGACGCCACGGACACTGACCAAACGTCGCTATTGGACGCTTAGGGAGTGAGAGTGTGTTGGTCGAAGCAGCTGAAAAGAGGAGGAGGCAGAGATCGATATACCCCGGACACACACGTAGATTTTCTCTCTTTTCCTCTCGACACGGCGCTGTGTTTGACTTCCTTCCTCTGTCTGTTTCAAAACCACGTTACTTCATTAAATTACCCATTTGAACTTTTCCGGGACCACATTGTCTCTTTTTAACTTCCTTCTGGACTCGAGAACAACGAACACGATCTACAATTTAAGCCATCAAAAAAAAAGGCTGGTTTGCAAGAAAATGAAAGCCACAAAGTCATGATATTGATACTGTATAGTTCACTTATTATTAAAAATAAGTAGTTAGACATGTTATATTATATTTTATTGTACACACCCCACCTCATGCTCAGAGATGTATATAAATTGGCACATGGGTCCTAGAATAAATAAGAACAAACGATTATTTCAACTTTTATCTTGATAAGTGAAAGTGCAGGCCAGTCTACATGAATGCAGGGCATGGCATGTTTCTGTCCAAAGGTTCGGACGATAATGTTTTAAAATATCACTTTGAGTGGTGACACACACTGCTGCATAGTTTACATCTCCATCCCATCTGTGATTCAAAAATTAGAAATGGGTACGTTTACCTGATGCTCATAGTATGTAAAACATATCAATCAATCAATCAATGTTTATTTATATAGCCCAATATCACAAATATTAAATTTGTCTCAGTGGTCTTCACAGTGTGTACAGAATATCAGTATGACAATACGACACCCTCTGTCCTTAGACCCTCACATCGTACAAGGAAAAACTTCCGAAGAAAACCCAGTTTAAAGGGAAAAATGGGAGAAACCTCAGGGAGAGCAACAGAGGAGGGATCCCTCTCCCAGGACGGACAGACGTGCAATAGATGCCGTGTGTAAATTGAAAAGATAATACATTTGCAACATAGGTAGTCCAAATGTTTGGAAATGCATGTGTGTAAAATAGAAAGATGAATCCACGAGGATATCCATCCAGGACCGATGATCCAGGACCACAGCCACAACTCAAGATCCAGCGCTCGCGATCCAGGACACAGGACCGCAGGATCATCCACGACTCCGGATCCCAGCGTATATAGACACCAAAAAGAAAGACATTTGGGGAAGCTGGGTTAATCGGAACATGAGAGTACACAGGTATAGACAGAGAGAAGGAAGAAGTAAGATGTCCCCCGACAAACTAAGCCTATATCAGCAAAACTAGGGGCTGAATCTAATCAGCCCTAACTATAAGCTTTATCAAAAAGGAAGGTCTTAAGCGCACTCTTAAAAACGGATAGGGTGTCTGCCGCCCGAACACAAACTGGAAGCTGATTCCACAAATGTGGAGCTTGATAAGAAAAGGCTCTGGCTCCCATTGTACTTTTAGAGATTCTAGGAACAACCAACAACCCTGCATTCTTGGAACGCAATGCCCTAGTAGGACAGTAGGGTATAATGAGTTATTTAAGGTAAGATGGCGCCTGCCCATTAAGGGCTTTGTAGGCGAGAAGAAGAATTTTAAATTCTATCCTGTGTTCTATAGGGAGCCAGTGTAAGGCAGCCAGAACAGGAGTAATGTGGTCCCTTTTCCTAACTCTGGTTAGTACACGAGCCGCAGCATTTTGAATCAGCTGAAGCGACTTGACTGACTTCTTGGTACTCCCTGATAATAAAGAGTTACAATAATCCAGCCTAGAAGTAACAAATGCATGGACTAGTTTCTCTGCATCGTTTTGAGGCAAGATATGCCTGATTTTTGCAATGTTACGTAGATGGAAGTAAATTGTAGAAATTGATTTTATGTGGGCGTTAAAGGATAAATCCTGATCAAATATAACACCAAGATTCCTTACAGTCTTACTGGAGGCCAAATGAATGCCATCCATAGTTAGTATATCTTTAGATAATTTGTTTCGTAGATTATTCGGGCTAAGTACAATAACTTCAGTTTTGGTCGTGTTTAACATCAAAAAGTTTAAGGTCATCCACGTTTTTAAGTCCTTAAGGCAGTCTTGAATTGTATTTAGATGATTAATTTCATCAGGCTTGATTGATAAATATAGTTGAGTATCATCCGCATAACAATGAAAGTTTACAGAATGATTCCTTATAATATTGCCTAACGGAAGCATATATAATGTGAACAAAATAGGTCCGAGCACTGAGCCCTGTGGCACTCCATGGCTAACTTTGGTTTGCGTGGAAGATTCATCGTTGACACGTACAAACTGAGAGCGTTCAGATAGATAGGACCTAAACCAGCCTAAAGCAGTTCCTTGTATGCCAACTAAGTGCTCTAGTCTTTGCAATAGGATATCATGGTCGATAGTATCAAATGCAGCACTGAGATCGAGCAAAACAAGAATAGAGACAAGTCCCCTGTCCGAGGCTATTAGAATGTCATTTGTGACTTTAACCAGAGCTGTCTCTGTGCTATGATGTGTTCTAAAGCCAGACTGAAAATCTTCAAATAAATCATTGTTTTTTAAGTAATCACACTACTGTTTTGCGACCGCTTTCTCAAGAATTTTTGAGAGGAACGGATGATTAGAAATAGGTCTATAGTTGGCTAAAACCTCTGGATCGAGGTTGTGCTTTTTAAGAAGCGGTTTTATTACTGCTACTTTGAATGATTGTGGAACATAGCCTGATAATAAAGACATATTCATAATATTTAATAAAGAAGTGCTAATTAATGGAAAAACTTCCTTCAACAGCTTAGTTGGAATTGGGTCTAACATGCACGTTGATGGTTTAGAAGAGAGAATCATTGAATGTAATTGTTCAAGGTTTATGGCTGAATAGCATTCTAGTTTACTATCTAGTGTAATATTAGAACTTACTTTTCCGGGAGCTGTTGATAACACTATACTGGTCAAAGGCAAGATGTCATTAATTTTGTTTCTAAGAGTAACAATTTTATCGTTAAAAAAGCACATAAAAGTGCTATGGGAATAGAAGGCTCAATCGAGCTGTGGCTCTCGGTCAGCCTGGCTACAGTGCTGAAAAGAAATATTGCATTATTCTTATTCTCATCTATTAATGAAGAGTAGTAGGCTGCTCTCGCTTTACGCAGTGCTTTCTTATATTCATTGAGAGTAATATGCCAAATTAAACGAGATTCTTCAAGTTTAGTGGAACGCCATATCCTTTCAAGTTGTCTAGACTTTTCTTTATTTTGCGGGTTTCGGCATTATGCCATGGAGCTAATCTATGTTGTTTTATTTTCTTCTTTTTCAAAGGAGCAACAGAGTCTAATTTTATTCGCAGCGCATCTATAGCACTATCAACAACGTGATCAATTTGGGGTGGTGTACATTTTGTATAAGTTTCCTCCCCTACATGCAGACATGCTATCGAGTTAAGTATTGGTGGAATCTCTTCCTTAAATGTGGCTATAGCACTAACAGATAGGTTTCTGCTGCAAGAGCTTTTGACTAATGCTTTGTAGTCTCGTAATAGTACTACAAAAGTTACTAAGAAATGGTCGGATAAAGCAGGATTATGCGGTTCGACTAATAGTTGCTCAATTTCAATACCATAAGTCAGAACAAGGTCGAGAGTGTGATTATAGCAGTGGGTTGGTTTATTTACACTCTGACAGAAACCAACATAATCTAATATAGAGTTAAATGCAACAGTAGGGCTATTTTTATCATCGTCAACATGAATATTAAAGTCACCTACGATAATTACTTTGTCTGTTTTAAGAACCAAAGTTGATAAAAACTCAGAGAATTCTGATAAGAATTCTGAATAAGGACCTGGTGCACGATACACTGTAACAAATAAGATTGGCTGCAAAGTTTTCCAGGTCGGATGCGTAAGACTAAAAACGAGGCTTTCAAAGGAGGTATAATTTAATTTTGGTTTAGTATTGATAAGTTCAAAAGACCTCATGAAAGGAAAAACAAGAAGTGAGGATACCCGGCCCGGAGGAAGCCCGGGGTCCCCTTCTGGAGCCAGGCCCAGAAGGAGGACTCGTCGGCGAGCGTCTGGTGGCCGGGCTTGCCACGGAAAAGGCAACGTGGGCAACACCTCCGCTTCTCTGTCCCGCGGGCCCACCACCTACGGGAAACATCGATGGGGTCGGGTGCGCTGCCAGACGGGTGGCAGTGAAAGCGGAGGGTCTCGACGGACCAGACCCGGGCGACAGAAGCTGGCTTTGGGGACGTGGAACGTCACCTCTCTGGGGGGGAAGGAGCCGGAGCTTGTGCGGGAGGTGGAGCGGTACCAGTTGGATCTGGTTGGGCTCACCTCTACGCACAGCGTCGGCTCTGGAACCTTACTTCTGGATAGGGGTTGGACTCTATTCTTCTCCGGAGTTGCTCAAGGTGTGAGGCGCCGGGCGGGTGTGGGGATACTCACAAGTCCTCGGTTAGGTGCTTCGTTGTTGGAGTTTACCCCAGTGGACGAGAGGGTCGCCTCCCTACGCCTGCGGGTTATGGGGGGGAAAACTCTGACTGTTGTGTGTGCTTATGCACCCAACAGCAGTTCAGAGTATTCGGCCTTCTTGGAGACCCTGGAAAGAGTCCTGTATGGGGCTCCTGAAGGGGACTCCTTAGTCTTGCTGGGAGACTTCAACGCACATGTGGGCAATGATGGAGACACTTGGAGGGGCGTGATTGGGAGGAACGGCCCCCCTGATCTGAACCGGAGTGGTGGTTTGTTACTGGACTTCTGTGCTAGTCATGGATTGGCCATAACAAACACCATGTTCGAACATAAGGATGCTCATAAGTGTACGTGGTACCAGAGCACCCTAGGCAGAAGGTCCATGATCGATTTCGTTATCGTATCATCGGACCTGAGGCCGTATGTTTTGGACACTCGGGTAAAGAGAGGGGCGGAGTTGTCAACTGATCACCATCTGGTGGTGAGTTGGGTCGAGTGGCGGGGGAAGCCTCTGGATAGACCTGGTAAGCCCAAACGTGTAGTTCGGGTGAACTGGGAACGTCTGGAGGAGGCCCAAGTTCAGGAGGCCTTCAACTCACACCTCCGGCGGAGCTTTTCGGGCATTCCTGTGGAGGTTGGGGACATTGAACCAGAGTGTTCGGTGTTCAAAGCCTCTATTGCCGAAGCCGCGGTGGGGAGCTGTGGTCTCAAGGTCTTAGGTGCCTCAAGGGGCGGTAACCCTCGAACCTCCTGGTGGACACCGGTGGTCAGGGAAGCCGTCCGACTGAAGAAGGAGGCCTTCAGGGATTTGTTATCCCGGGGGACTCCCGAAGCAGTTGCAAGGTACCGACAGGCCCGAAGGGCAGCAGCCTCATCCGTGGCCGAGGCAAAGCAGCGGGTGTGGGAGAAGTTCGGAGAAGACATGGAGAAGGACTTTCGGGCGGCACCAAAGTTGTTCTGGAAAACTGTCCGACACCTCAGGAGGGGGAAGCAGGGAACCATCCAAGCTGTGTACAGTAAGGATGGGACGTTGTTGACCTCAAATGATGGAGTGTTGGGACGTTGGAAGGAACACTTTGAGGAACTCCTGAACCCGACAACTCCGCCCTCTATGTTAGAGGCAGAGCTGGAGTATGACGGGGGATCAACGCCAATCTCCCGGGGGGAGGTCACTGAGGTCGTCAAACAACTCCACAGTGGCAAAGCCCCGGGGGTGGATGAGATCCGCCCGGAAATGCTGAAGGCTCTGGGTGTTGAGGGACTGTCATGGTTGACACGTCTCATCAACGTTGCGTGGAAGTCGGAAACGGTACCGAAGGAGTGGCAGACCGGGGTGGTGGTCCCCCTTTTCAAAAAGGGGGATCAGAGGGTGTGTGCCAATTACAGAGGCATCACACTACTCAGCCTCCCCGGGAAAGTTTACTCCAAGGTACTCGAAAGGAGGGTCAGGCCGATTGTCGAACCTCAGATTGAGGAGGAACAATGCGGATTCCGTCCTGGTCGTGGAACGACGGATCAGCTTTTTACTCTCGCAAGGATCCTGGAGGGGGCCTGGGAGTACGCTTATCCGGTCTACATGTGTTTTGTAGACTTGGAGAAGGCGTATGACCGGGTTCCCAGGGAGTTACTGTGGGAGGTGCTGCGGGAGTATGGGGTGAGGGGGTCTCTACTCAGGGCCATCCAATCTCTGTACTCCCAAAGCGAGAGCTGTGTCCGGGTCCTCGGCAGTAAGTCGGACCCATTTCCGGTGAGGGTTGGCCTCCGCCAGGGCTGCGCTTTGTCACCAATCCTGTTTGTAATATACATGGATCGGATTTCGAGGCGTAGTCGTGGGGGGGGGGGGTCTGCAGTTCGGTGGACTAAGGATTGCACCACTGCTTTTTGCAGATGATGTGGTTCTGATGGCTTCACCTTCAGCACTCACTGGATCGGTTCGCAACCGAGTGTGAAGCGGCTGGGATGAGGATCAGCACCTCCAAATCTGAGGCCATGGTTCTCAGCAGGAAACCGATGGACTGTCCACTCCAAGTAGGGAATGAGTCCTTACCCCAAGTGAAGGAGTTCAAGTATCTCGGGGTCTTGTTCTCGAGTGAGGGATCAATGGAGTGTGAGATGGGCCGGAGAATCGGAGCAGCGGGAGCGGTATTGCAGTCGCTTTACCGCACCGTTGTGACGAAAAGGGAGCTGAGCCGGAAGGCAAAGCTCTCTGTCTACCGGGCCATTTTCGTTCCTACCCTCACCTATGGTCATGAAGGATGGGTCATGACCGAAAGAACGAGATCGCGGATACAAGCGGCCGAGATGGGTTTCCTCCGCCGGGTGGCTGGTGTCTCCCTTAGAGATAAGGTGAGAAGTTCGGTCATCAGGGAGGGACTCGGAGTTGAGCCGCTCCTCCTTCGCGTCGAAAGAAGCCAGTTGAGGTGGTTCGGGCACCTAGTTAGGATGCCACCTGGGCGCCTCCCTAGGGAGGTGTTCCAGGCACGTCCAGCTGGGAAGAGACCAAGGGGTAGACCTAGGACCAGGTGGAGGGATTATATCTCTTCGCTGGCCTGGGAGCGCCTTGGGATCCCCCAGTCAGAGCTGGTTGATGTCGCCAGGGAAAAGAAAGTTTGGGGCTCTCTGCTGGAACTGCTACCCCCGCGACCCGACCACGGATAAGCGGGAGAAGATGGATGGATGGATGGATTGATAAGTAAACTTGAGTCAAAGATTTCTGCAACTCCACCTCCTCGGCCCGTGCCTCGAGCAATATGAGTGTTGATATGGCTGGGTGGAATGGCCTCATTTATGCTGACATATTCTTCATGTCTCAACCAAGTTTCAGTGAGACAGCATATATCAATATTATAATCTGATATTAAATCATTTACCAATATTGCTTTAGATGCTAGAGATCTTATGTTTAAGAGACCACATTTAATCTTCCTGTTTTGTTGCACTGTAGTAGTTGTTACATTTACTTTTATTAGGTTATTATGTATGACACCTCTATTAAATTGTCCTTGGGCAGACACACACACCGCTAATATTGGGTATTTTATTGGGTTCGGGATTCCTATGGATGACTGCCTAGGAGAGAGCGCAGAGAAGCGTGTAAGACTGCGACTCCGCCTCCTGGTCTCAACTCCAGTTTGTCATGGATTAAGTCCACAAAGCCCTGAAATGTTTGCCGAAATGATATCTGCACCTTCCAAATTAGGATGAATGCCGTCTCTCTTAATCAGACCAGGTTTTCCCCAGAAGGCTGTCCAATTATTTACGAAGCCCACATTGTTTGCTGGGCACCACCAAGACAACCAGCGCTGAAATGATGACATGCGGCTATACATGTCATCATTGATCAGATTGGGGAGGGGACCAGAGAAGATTACGGTGTCCGACATTGTTTTAGCATAACTACACACCGACTCCACATTAAGTTTGGTGCATTCTGATTGGCGTAAACGAACATCATTACCACCGACGTGAATAACAATCCTACCGTATTTATGTTTATTTTTAGCCAGCAGTTTAAGATGCGCCTCAACGTCGCCCGCTCTGGCCCCCGGAATGCATGTGACTGTGGAGGCTTCGGTCTCTAAATTCACGTGTCTCATAATAGAGCTACCAATAACCAGAGTTGGCTTCTCAGCGGGTGTCTCTCTGAGTGGGGAATATCTGTTAGATACGTGAACGGGTTGGTGGGGACCTGCGGGTTTCGTGTTGTGCCCCTTCAGAACAGTCATCCAGTCTCCCTGCTGCTCGGGAGTTGCCGGGGGACGGCTAAGAGGAGCTACCGTTGGCCGGTCCGCACTGGCTAATATGGGCTTTACTGTAGCTGAGTTACTTTCTAAGATGCGGAGCCGGGCTTCTATGGCTATGATTCCCGCCTCCAACCTAACAACTATACTACATTTAACACATGTATCCTTACCAGTAAAGGAGGCCGGGAAGTAACCAAACATGAGACAGGAAGAGCAGGAAATAGCACCAGAGGGTGGGGAAAGAGCCATGGCTAGCTATCAAGCTAAAGTAGCTACCGTTAGCAAACCCGAAAAGAGTGTAGGCAACTGTGGAGTTACAGTTACAGTCGCTAAGAGAAGGAGAGTTGTGAGTGCTTAAGCTGTAGTAACGTGTGATTACAACGTCAGGCAGTTGCTGTGATCAAGAGTTTTAAAACGATCGATTAAGTTAAGTTAATAAGCTATCAGCAACAGAACAGGCACACGGGATACCCGGAGATGACAACAACAACAACAACAACAACAACAACAACAACAACAACAACAACAACCAGAAGTTACAACATGCTCACCGCAATAGGTTCCTCCTTCCTGTGTTGCTCAAAGGCCCTACAGGTGCCCAGTGCACTAACACGTCTTGAATTAACCTCTGAAACAACAACTTTAGTCTGACACACTCAAGGGCTTATCAAAAGTAAACCTGAAGTCGATAGCAGGAGGCAAAATGTCTTCAAGAGGAGGTGTGACTGTTTTCTGGTGAGGCAAATAAAAGAACAAAATAGTTACATGATGACAATGTAACAATCATTTCAGTAGAATTCATTAAAACATCTTTAATTCAATTAATTGAATCAAACATAATTAAAACACAAGTATCATTTAAAACGGTATTGTATTTGTATACATTTATAAGGATGGCATTTATTAAGAATGGTATTGGTAGATACCAGTACAATTCCATGATTCTCTACACAGCGGATCCTAATTACTTCAATATACACTCCTTTATCTTGTTTGCATACTGTCTAATACCTACTTCATGTTGTAGTAAAACATCTCCTTAATACAACTGTATTTATTGATATTTCTCGCTAAAGACTGCATTCTACTGGACTACATTGAACATATATACACATTTTTACAGAATTGTGCCTGAATGCACCTTAACTGAAGTCACCTCCGTCACTGGCTACTGAGAGCTAACGTTAACACTCCTGCAGATTCAAACATTTGCATCTATAGTGTTGCATAAGCATGACAAATAATATATAGTTTGCACTTCATATTGAATAATAACAACTCAATGCTGTAACTGCAGACTATGAGTTTAAATTGGGTACACATCTAGATTGTAGAAAGATAATAAATTGCTCACAGTAAAACAAACGGTGAAATACATACAGAGGAATTCATATCAAATAGGGCATTAGTAACTTGCTCTTACATAATTTACATACTATAGTAGGGAATAGTTTTAGCGGAGGTATCTTACAGCACAAAATGCTCGGCAGCAGGGGCTTCATTTATAAAGGTATATATGCTCAAAAAATGGCGTACGCCAGTTTCTACGCAATGTTTGCGATTTATAAAATACTAACTCGACGGGAAAATGTGTAGTCCTCCACGCAAACTCTAACCCATGCGTACGCACTAAGCACAAAAAAACGGGAGGGACGAGAAACTGCGACACCGTTGGCAGAAGGAAGAATGGAGAGAAATATGTGGAAATAATACCATAAATAAAATGTTACCTCATTTATCATATATGAAGAATTCATTTTCACAAATTGATTAAAGCCAATCTTAAAATGATTTAACAAACGCCTGTTTGAGACTCCTCAGTGCACACAAAAACATAACTCGGAGAAATAAATAAATACGGATGTTATTTAAAACCACCTCGAATATGTTGTGTTAATGTTATGAAATGTTTTCTCATAAATGATGCGGTAAGCAGAAGGACAGAATTACGTCTAAACTGACACCGTTTTGCATTTCTATAGGTTGTAGATACGAGCATGGTTTTATACTATCATGTTTAATCGTGTTGTATGCCGTTTGCCAAACTTGATAAGTCACTCGTAAAACACAGGAGGTATGGAAACTAAGAACACCATATGTGGTAAATGTACAGCTAATATAACACAACACATTAGTTGTATTTCCTTTAACTGGTGGATTATGGATATATAGTTGCTGATCGAAAGCTGGAACAAAAACCACCAAATACAAACAAATAATTCAGATCCAGTCGCCCTGACTCCACTCCGGACGGATTCCCCGATCATTTCTTAGAGTTTCTTATCAAGGGGGTGTCTCCTGTCCCCGGTACAAACACACTGCCTGAGGAAGGCTATGAGTATTTATTTTGTCATTAACCTTTTTCGGACCACTTATTTATTTATTTTGGTGACGATCCGACTGCATCCACCAAACAATATGATTTATCTCGACCTCCCCAAAATCTGACACGGAGATGTCTTTTTTAGCTGTTCTATCGTAATCTCCAGCTATCTTCTTCATAAAGTCAGTCAAAATGAATGGGCGTTTCTTTGACTATTTATAGGCAAATATGGGTGTTACGTGAAGCCCGCAAAAGCTGCACCGCATTTTGAGTCGATTGTGATTTATAAAGGGAAACCGGCGTAGGAAGTGCCGTACGCACTTTCCTCGCCGGTACGCAATGTTTGGTGAATCGGAAAATGTCTGTACCTATTTTTTCGGATTTCTACTACGTAAGCAACCTTCCCACGTGAATCCTACACACGGCGTTATAAATGAGGCCCCAGAGCCTCTGAGCACCGCACAGTTTGCGTTGATTCTTAATACGTACTTTTAAGTTAAGAGTCTTAATTTAAACACTATTAACAGAATTGTATCGGTAAGCACTTGATGCAAACTTTGCCCAACACCATTTGTGCGAAAGCAAAGACTACATGAGCTTGACAGGGCTGAGTCTATCTTTAACAGCAAATTGGCGCTGGCATGCATTAAAATGTCGATGTTCCGTTCGAAACAGTGAATACAAGAAAAGCAAATAACACTTGCAAGTTAAAAAGCAGTAATTAATAACTCAGGTGGTATGCTTACTTGTTTTACGATGATGTGAAGTAGTTCAGAAGCAAGCACATGTACAGCTTGAAGTAAAGTGTTACAGCAGAAGGTTTAATTCAGCGTATTTCTGGTAGATTCATTTTATTATGTCACCTGATATAAGAAGTGTGTTTTTATATATTCATGTGTGTACTTAATTACTTTGTATTTAATAGTAGCAGTTTATATGAACAAGAAGCTGGAGATATGAGAAGTGAAAACTTTTGTATTTGGAGTAAGATGTGAGCCATCCTTATTTGGAGACAGCTCAGATCTCTGGAATGCTGCATGAGTGTGCGTGACACATGCTAAGGGAAATGAGTGTGCGTTAAAACATGCTGGTAGAGTTCTACTATTTGGAAAACATGGCTATAATTACTGCTTAAACTGTACCTGTTTTTGTGTTGTATTGATTTCTCTCCGTTTTATTCTTTCATGTGTGGGTACTAAATTGCTACAACATTGTGGAGTGGTTGGCTTAAACATGCTTAATTACTCTGTATGAAGTAGAAGCAGGTTTGCATGACAGGAGACTAGAGATGTGGGAGAAGGAGACATGCTTAGATAAACACAGCATGTCAAGTATCTGGAACAATACATGTCTAAAATAGGTGTGTGATATTAAAGTAACTGATATGTATGACTTGTATTGACCAACTATAAACAGCTATGTCGTAAACATATCTTTAAGATACCTAAAGTATGTGAAACTGTGTGTGTATTGAACTGATGGGGGAGGGGGCAGGAGAGAGGGAAGTCTCTGCAGAATGTGAGTGTGTGTGCAGGCTGCTACAAGATAACGAACTTGTTATTCGGAGCAGGTTCGTGCCGGACACCAAATGTGTCTGTATTACCTCAAATGTTAAGAGACTCTTGTTTCCGGGTCCTCGGTTGGCGCGCGCTGATACGCTACGAAAGCCCATCGTTTGTATATGGGCCAATAGATGACCGGTATGGGAAGAGAATCCGACACAGATCCTCCCGTTGTTCTTACAATATCTCCTGTTGAGTCCTTGTGTCCGGTCTCTCTTTCCTCCTGCCGTCAAGATGATGAGATCTCCCGGCATTAGGACCAGAGCAGGGGTGGGCCTACCCCTTTTAAAAAGTGTATTGTATTCTTACCTTTTATCATTAAAACAGATTATTGTTTAACCCTGTATCTGGTGCTCTGAATTCCTTCCTTTTATGATTTAACCAAGCTCATCAAAAGGACACGCGGAGCCAAGGTGGGTTTCAGACCACACCTTGCTCCAACAAGCTGCTGCAGAATCACTGTAAAGAGGAACCGGAAGTCTCACACCGCGGTATTCTCGTTTGAGGGCGTGTTATGACCGTGGCGTTGACAAAAGCATGTTTATGAAGTTTTCCATAACGTATTTATAAGAAAGTTCAGAAAATGTGACTATTAATTTATAAATTAATGAGTTCTTAAAACATGTTCTCATTGTTACTTAATTGTTACTTATTTAAACGCACATTGAAAATAAATAAATGTATGGCAAATAAATTACATTAGTTTTATTGACTTCACCATAGTAACAGTTTTTACAGTGCAGGTGTGTCTCCCTTTCTTATCTCAAACAAACGAGAGGTCACTAAATTGTCCCTACCATTTTGCTCATAGTCACTGTAGTGTCGAAGATGACAAAGAGGATATATGAATCTTGAATCGTAACCAACTTTAGTGGATTATAACATTTAGGATTGGAATCAAGCCACAGAAACTGGGATACAAATTACGATCAAACTGTTAGGAGGATGTCAGTCTTTTCGCCTCAACAAAGGACAACATGTAGCTTGCAATAGACTAAATAAGGCTAGGTTTTAACCATAGCAGATGTCTATAAACATGCCTTTTGCATCCCATAGAAAACTGTTGCACTCTATTAATTTATTGACTTTGGTGATTGTTACTCGAGTAGGCCAATTGATGCTCAAATGTCAAATGGTGATGGACAATGTTTCCAATGCCATATTATTCAATGTTAAAGATCCCATTCACAGTATCTGCCTAGAGAATTACGCTTTTTACTTCTACATTTTTCTTGTTGCAAATTAAAAAACTAAAGACGCACTTCTACATTATGAACCAAGCCACAACTGCATTGTTGTTGTGGAACCCCGTATTATACCCTCTATAGATGATCCTTTGAAACCTTGAATGACTAAACTAATTACAAATGTCATTAAAATACAGTCCCATTTATTTTGCTCGCATCTGAGGCAACACAAGGCCTTTGAGCAATCTCTACAGTGACTGTGGTGCAGGTAATACAAAAGCATCTGCCACTCAAAGGGTCTTGGTACCATCCCAGCCCTTGCAGTCAAAATGTGAAAGTGTCGCTGGGCAAGGTACCTAACCCCAATTTGCTCCTGAAGGAAGCTGTATGCAAGTTGCTTTGAATAAAAGCATGTTGTTTAAAAATCCATGCTTTCTTATAACCAGGGGTGCACATAACTGGTGTACCGAAATTCGTACCGTCTGTTGTGTCACAAAGCGTATTTGCGTACCGACGTACTTGTGAAGCTTTTCCAGAAGGCGGTTAGATCACCGGACGACAGAGTCAGTCTCCATATGCACAGACAGGGCTGCTGTTAACGTCGGTCTGTACAACGGAATTGTGCCAAAACTACGCCAACCGGCTGCGGAGGGAGACTCCCCCCCCCTTCACTGGAGAACTGCGCTAAAACAGCTGATCACAACGGTCACGCTCTGTGGTCACGGAGTACTCCACTAGCCCCCCCACCCCCGTCGACTTTCCTGAAGTACTCCACTTCGCGATACAGACTTTACAGAGGGCTTCATCAAATAACTTTGAGTGGAGCCAGAAGTTTGAGTACCAAACACTGACTCCGGGTACTCATCTGAGTGCACCCCTGCTTATAAACCTTAATATTTACACTTACAGATGTAGCACCTCATTTCAGACTCCAGCTTACAGCTTCCTGCCGTAACGACCTGCCTAAGACCAGTATCGAGGAATATTAAGCCCTCCCACTTTTCCAAGAGGGTGTTGCCAGATTTTCAATTTCAGGTTTTAACCAGGAGATGGCACTTCATTCCAGGGATGCAAACTTGTCACCTTTCGGCGAAATTCGCCGTTTTGAATCCAAAATAGGTCCTTTGTGTGATTCATGTAGATCTGCAATACAAATATTTTTGGGGTATGGGGGGGGGTCTGGGACCCGGAGTAATCTGCGGCCGCAAGCTGCTATGTGCCATCATGACACGCATGGTGTTCTTTTTTTATATATTATAATGAAGCGCGAGCTGTGTGCTCGAGTCTTCCTGCCTGTCGGGTCTGCTCATGGATGTATAATAAGGCTCTGCTGCTCCACGATGAGTGTCTAGCTTCAACAGCTACATTACCTACGGGTGCGTTAGAACGGGCCGTTCAGATGTTCAGAGCAGAGCTCCCTGTCGGAGCGGCAGAGCGTGATGTGCACTGAAAAGTTTTTCTGTCGCAATATTATCGTTGAGCAAACTTAACTAGCAAACTAGCATCACTATCTGCTAACGTTAGCTTTAGCCTTCGTTTTCTATTAGTTTGTTTCATAGGCTATAAACGGAGGTGGTATAAGTATATATCTTTTACTTGAGTAAAAGTCGAAGTACCCAGGTATTGTACTTGAGTTAAAGTAGAAGTACCAGAATGTAGGAACAATCCTGCAATCAAAATGTTCCTCAAATAAAAGTACAAAAGTATTATCATCAAAATATAGTTAAAGTAGCGACAGTAAAAGTAGAAGTACTCAGGTCTTGTACTAGAAGCACCAGAGTGTAGGAATACTCTGTTACAGTAAAAATACTGCATTCAAAATGTTCCTCAAGTAAAAGTATTAAAGTAGCGACAGTAAAAGTAGTCGTTGTGCAGATTGGTCCATTACAGAATAATATATATGACATGTTTTATAATGATTGATCATGAAAGTGTTCTCAAAGCTGGTAAAGGTGCAGCTAGTTTGAATGACTTTGTATACTGCAGGGTAGCTTTTGAATTTACTCCAGGTGGAACTAAAGTCTGATTTAACACTTGATTATATTTCACATCATTCATCCACATCCGTGAACTAACTAAAGGGATTAATACATGTAGTGGAGTAAAAGTACACCATGTACCTCTGAACTGTAGTGGATTAGAAGTACAAAGTAGCAAACGAGATAAGTTTGTGCCCCGATGGAAGGCTGACAGGCCGGCCCGGCTAAACGGATTGGTTGTACTTTTTACAGTATTACGGCGTCAACAGATGACATTTTTTTATGGATTTTTTGATATTCATTGCTATCGGGATGTTAAGAGCATTCCATGGAATATAACAAAAAGTGTATCTCGAGCCGGTTTCTGAAACGTACCTACCCCACCTTTAAAGTCTCCCAGTCCGTGACTTTTCCTGAAAGTGTGTTATGTAGCACCCTATGTTGTTAAAAATTGCATTCTAATAGCGGGATTTGACGGTTTTAGGTAGGCCTATACAAAAACCTCTGGCGGTTCTAGTGTTAAGATAATTGGGTACAGTAGAAGCCCTTTTTTATCAGTAACGGATTTAGCAGTTGAACATAAAAGTCAACTAACTGAGGGTCACTTGCAATGACAGTGTTGTGTCTAACTGTAAGCTTGTCACTCATGCGGCTTTCACACCAGCGCTTTTCAGTTTCTAGCTCCGAGCGGGAGCTTTTCTGGTTCAGCTCCGGTTTCCCTTTTCAGCTCCCGCTCTGTACACACCGCCCACTGGCGCCCCAGAGCTGCCCTTGCTGCGTCATGACGTCACCGTTTACATCGCTGATTTGCCCCCCAACGGCACCCATTACGGCAGCTCACAACAACAACAACAACAACAACTGCGTCGGGTCGATGATCGTGTTGCTTTTAATCACACGAAGCCAGAATAAATTGAATAACGACTTCTCCAACCTTATACTTTGCTCCAGAGTGCCGTGGTTCATTGTTTATTAATGTGTTTCTGCAGCATTTACCGACCGCTGCAGTGCTGGCTGCTCTTCCACGGGAGTTTATTCTCCCGTTAGCTCCCGGTTAGCTCACACTGCAGCGGCCGCTCTAAAGTATTCACTGTCCGACTCACACAAGCAGCTGATGCATATCCCCAGTTCCCCTTAGCCTAAGTGAATGTGTGTCAGTCTGAATTGACACTGTTTGGTATCACAACGCTGTTATGAAAGTTTCTCTGGTATAAAACGGGTGATGTTAGCATAGCAACCGAAGCTAAACTGACTACTTGCATCCGATAGCTGCAATAATACAAAACAACACGTCTGCCTCTCTCCACAATGATCGATAACAGTGAACGGATGGTCAAAGTAAGGCAC
The DNA here is from genome assembly GCF_902827115.2 of Pseudochaenichthys georgianus. Classification (NCBI taxonomy): domain Eukaryota; kingdom Metazoa; phylum Chordata; class Actinopteri; order Perciformes; family Channichthyidae; genus Pseudochaenichthys; species Pseudochaenichthys georgianus. The sequence continues at coordinate 10,652,226 of NC_047523.1, forward strand.
AAATAAACAGAATCACACGAAGCCTGGTTAGTGTTGCCTGACTTTATAAAGTGTGTTTATAGGCACTACTGCTTGTAGGCAGGCATAACAGTCGACCCATGGGAGGTGGGTTTAGCTTCCTGCACGCCTCGACGTAAGAGAGACGTAAGCGACGTCACCTCTTAGCTCCAAAGCTCTTGCCTCTGGACCGACAATTTTTTGGAGCTGGAAATGAAGCGGATTCCGGAGCTAAGAGCCGGCGCAGCTCCGGTGTGAACTGGAAAACCCAGCGCTTTTCAGGCTCTAGCTCCGAGCCGGAGCTGAAAAGGCGCTGGTGTGAAAGGGGCATCAGAGTAACCTACAGTTAATTTAGCTGCTGGAGAAGAAAGATCAGGGGGGGAAGGGGGAGAGAGCTGTGGTTGATGGGCCATTAGTTGTGTAAACACACAGCTGAGAGCTGCCATTTCATTCAGACTGTTTAAAAAACGGTAACAACGGACTATTTTTCTTAGCGGATGCATGTCAATTTAAATCAATACATACAACTATTTTTTAAATCAATAAAACATTTTCTAAATCCATAAAAGCATTTCAATTAATATTGGGAGTCATGTCGTTACTTTGTTGAGAATGTGGCCATGTAATAAGCGGGATAATTTGCAGCGACTTGTTCTTTATTGGGAAAATAACACCCTTCAGCTGATCAAGATCCCTCCACTACGCGTTGGGATCCTGATCTGCTGACGAGGCAACATTAAAATATTAATATTTTTAGTGAATTACTGAGTTTAGGCACGTTAATAACGTTTTAATGAAGTTGAATACAGTATATTCATATGTGTTAGTGATTTCATGTCAATTCGGCGAACAAACATAAATGATCGTGGTGAAGATGATGATTAAATTAGGATTAAAAATCGAGAGCCGAGCTGCATTTCCTCCCGTTCGTTTTTTTTTTACTAAACAACATTATTTTGTTAAATAACAACATGGTGATGTTTTGTAAATGATTACATGGCTCTTATTTAGCACAGAGTATGATATCCGTGACATATGGATCTTATCAAAGTTCCGCTGTACATCCAGCATACTGTATCTGACTTTATTTCACATGAGCTCCAGTGTGGAACCACACTGCATCCCCTGGTGGATCAATGATCCATTGCATCTGGCTTCATTATAATTACATTTATTTATCACAGGGGAGGTCTCAAGTCAAGCTGGAGGTTTTCCCTTGAGCGAGGGCAGATCACATACCAATCACGGCCCTCGCGTTTCAAACTGTCTGAAATGAAGCGCTACATCTGTAACATACATTTTTACTTTTTAATTTTCAAAAGCTAGATATTTTTTGAGTTTCCTGTAGCTATTACAAGTTAAATTAAAAGCAAAAAATAGATGGTTCAGCATTCGACAGTTCAACAATGGTTTTGTCACTCACCCAGATTCTGCAGTCTGGTAAAAACAACAAACTCTGACACATTTATAAAGTGCATACTGCGGTAATAGTGTCAGAGTCGGGGACAAAGCACCTGTGAGGACAGGTTATGTTCAGCTGGGCATTCAATTGTCCCTTTACTAATAAACTACAGTCTGCTGTTATGATAGTTACACCCCCCCGTGGATGCTCGTGACTTGCCTGTGGTGTGGGTCAGCAAAACAGTCAACGTTGGCTGTGGCCCTGTCTCTGTGGGGAATTGAACTTTCCCACTGACACAGCAACACTGAATTTCTCCTTGCTGAAGAGGTGAACTCCTTTTGCTTCCTGAGTAATTACACTCATTATCTTCCCTGCTAGCTTCTGACTGAGGTGGGGGTTTTGCGGCTGAAGGGGGCTGAGACATTGAAGTTATGGATCTAAAGTGAAAGCTTGGATTATGTAGGACGTCACCATTACCAGTAGGCATGGGCGTAGGAAGCATCCTCAATGTGGGTGGGACAATTTGATGGCGGTGTGGGCAGGTGGTGGACCTAACATCCTCTAGGAGTGTCCGGGGGCATGCTCCCCCATGAAGATTATTTTTAAATGCATGCATGAAGTTAAATGCATCAATCTGGTGCACTAAATCTATGGATACATCTCAACAACACCCATGTGAAACATTACTGTAAACAGACTTACTTTTTCTTTATGCATATTTTACAAATCACTCCCCTTTTAAACTGTATTTTTGTTTTACTGTCCTATAGTAGGCCTATGAGTTGGAATTATTGCATACCTTATTTTTTATAATGATTATATAAAGGTGTGCCTTGGAAATACTTGTTTACATAAATGATGACCAAACCATATTGAGACCCACTGAAATAACTTAGACTAAAGTGAACTATCTAAACACTCAGAGTCCTTTACCTCCCTGAGCTGACAGGAGAGAGCTCTCCTCCTCCTTGTTGTAGAAACAACTCCTTATGTACGTTTGCGCTCTCTCTCTCGCTCGCTCACACAAAATGCGCTCATGCCACACACACAGCCAAGCTTGAATGACACACCCAGAATAACTTGTAATGCTGTATCCTATTCTTTTCGATGGCTTTATTGTATGATTAGTATGACAGATGAAGAGTTCGCCACTGGGCTTACAACTAAAGACACAGCTACGCAAAAAACGCAGCATACGGCTCTGAGAATCTGCCTTGGTACAAAGTACCAGTGAAAACATGGTACAGCATTTCATTGATTTGGGCATTCTCACAATAAGCAAGTGGAATGGATTTGAAAATGAAGCACTGACACAGCGCTCTACAAAGAGCGGTGAGTGGATAGACCGATTCACGGACTTTCCACATGGTAAAAGTGGGGGGTCTAAACTAATCATTTGAAAAGGTGGGGGGGACTTGTCCCACCCTCATATAATGGCTGTGACGCCCATGCCAGTAGGTGTGTATTGGGGTAAAACAGGGTGTGTGTGTGTGTGTGTGTATAAAAAACATTTGTTGTTAAGATGCTGGCTTGCTTTCTTCTTTTTTTTGACTATTACATGTCATCTAGTTTACGCTTTACACAGAGCTACTTACATTTGGGGTTTAGTATCTTGTCCGCAGACACCTCGACAAGTTGACTGCAGAGAAAGAGGATCGTACCACTGACCCTCCAGTTGGTAGACTCTATTATCCCCTGAGCCACAGCTGTATGGAAGCAAACAAGAGACAGAAGTATTTTAATTTTATTAGACACCGAATTTATAGCATTGAAAATAATTACTTTGAAAATCATGTATCAGAATGTTTTTGCTCTGAATTTACCAATGTGAAATACAAATGTAAAAATTCAAGTGAAAAAAATTCGAATGTTCAAATTCAGATCCCAAAAATTCAAGTGAAAACAATTCGGTGTATAAAATTCGATGTCCAAAATTGCGATGCAGCATCATCCGGGCTACTCAGACAGGATAAGCAATTGAGCCCTAATGCAATCAAACCGACTTATGGCCTATCAGAGCACGGCTTTGTCAGTCATCAAGTAGTCAGTTTGTGCTCTTTATTTTACAAGCAGTGAGGGCTCGACAGCATTTGTATCTTACATTAGCTAGCTAAATGAGTGAATTAGCCTTGTGCCTTGCTGTTAGCAAGCTCCGTAGTTATCATTAATTGAAGTGAATCACAACGTTACCGTGTCCGTGTGTGTGTGTGTGTGTGTGTGTGGGGGGGGGGTTTGGCGGTTTGCAAAGTAACGTAACGATCACTTCGGTTAGGTAAGTCCATGCTACACTATGCGAAATACTCTCTTACAAAAGCCCTGCATTTAAACATGTTAATATTACTTTAGTAAAAGTATGCTAGTATAATTAGGAAAGTATTTAAAGTAGACACAAGTTATACTATTATATCATTTGTTTTATTGTTATTACCGATGCAAGAGTTGACTTAACTGTTGTAGTTGGAGCTCATTTTGAAGAATGAGCTAACTAATTATTACTTTCATAATGGTTTAATGTGCTGACTATTTTCTACATTAATAGATCAAGGTCTGGTTTGTTCAAACTCTCAAAATAGTAGGACAAGCTGTCATAATTATCCAGAGTCTGAAGTGACACCTTTACAATGTTAAAGCTGTTATATAAATGTAGTGATGTAAAAACTAAAATATTCAAGATAGTGTAGTGGAAAAGAGATAATGTTTTAAAAAAATGTTTACTAAAACAAAATCTCTTGTTTTGGACTGACAGTAATGATTCAATAAATAGTAGACAAATAAATACACACACATCAATTTGTTGTGGATGGAACACAACAAATGGTGCTCTTACCTGTGATGCCTCCTCCAAACATTATAAGTAACAGTTCTGTACTTGACTTTAGACAAACAATTCAAAAGACAAAATCAACACAATTTATTGAAAGACCAATCTCTATTTTACGGTGCCTCTCCTTTTGTTTGTATTATTAAACCCTGTCAATCTAAAAAACTGAGCAACTCAACAGTTAACTTTATATTAATACACAATTTGTTCCCCTCTCATATTCACAGGATGGATGATAAGAGACTTTGGGGGAGACCTCAGCTTTATGAACGTCCTGTCTGTTGCTTTGGCCAGAGAGGACCGAGGGTCTTTCCCTGCGAGGAGGACCAGGCCTGAGGGGGGAGGACCTGCACCAGCTGCACCTACAGAACTTAGCCCATGCTGGGCTTAGCTGTTACCACCTGCACAGGCCTAGCCTGTCACTTTATTTGACAAAATGTGTTTACTTAATCAATTAACAGATTAACATTTAGTGTAACTTATGTATATTATTTCGTTTTTATTTTAAAAAAATTGTGATGTTCATGCTTGATAACTTTTAGTTCACATTTCAATAAATTGTATTTGCACTCCTTTTGTCCGTTATTCTTACTGAAAATGTTAAGTTACACATTCACTTCTGACTGAAGATTGGCACCATTTATTTGGGTATATCCAGTCTCTGATAGTGTTACGTTATTATGAGTGTGCTCTGTTTGATTCTGAAATTGTATATATATATATATACATAGGCTATATATATATATATATGTGTGTGTGTGTGTGTGTGTGTGTGTGTGTGTGCGTGTGTGTCCCCGCATCTGTAGCCTGTTATTGTCTCATTATACTGCACTGTCAATTAAATAAAAGTAAATATATAAGTCGTCATGAACACATCTGTCCATCAGACAGAGGGCTGCTGTGCCTCCTGTCATCATTAATGGACGTCTCTTTAAAATGACCACTCAGAGGAGAGGAGTTCTCATTTCTCTAACGGCCTGCTGCTTCCCCTCCTCTCTCCTCGGTTCCCCTCCTTGGCTCCTCCGCTCGCATCTCCTGTGGGCGGGATTAAGTCTCGAGGAGGGGAATTAGTGAAATGAGAAAGGGCCTAAGTGTCTCTTAGTGAATGTCCTGTACTGCTCTTAAATCTCATCACATCAGCGTTTCCTTTCCCTCTTGGATGTTCTTCTGGACCCTCAGAGAAAGAGAAAATGGTGAAGCAGTCCTGTCTCTCAGGCATGTCCTTTCCTAACAGAAAACTAAATAATGGCATTTATATCAGTGTATTTGAGTCCTTACTTTATGCATTCTTTGTAAAGTATGAAAAAGGTGTACCTTGGAATCCGTGCTGAAGTTCTCTGCTGTTAGGAGTCCAGATATGTCTCTCCTCCTCTGGTCCAGCCTGTCTGGATCACCTTAAGGAGACTTTGAACAAACAGATGTAAAGTTACATGCGTGGGTTACATACTTCGTTACATGCAAACAACTTTTTATCTTCTTTTAAAAACAGGTCATAATCTTATTGTTATACTTAAGAAATTGCTAGACATTCGGACATCTGGAAGACCTCCTGCATTGTCCCGGTGCCCAAAAAGACACGCCCCAGCACCCCAGGAGACTACAGGCCTGTTGCTCTGACTTCACATGTCATGAAGATCTTTGAGAGACTGATTCTGCAGCACCTCAAACCCCTCGTGTGTGACTCCGTGGACCCTCTACAGTTTGCCTACCAGGAAAACATTGGTGTAGAGGATGCTATCATCTACATGCTCCACAGAGCCTACACACAGCTGGAGAAGCCGCACAGCTCACTGAGAATTATGTTCTTCGACTTCTCCAGCGCCTTCAACACGATCCAGCCACACCTGCTAGCTGAGAAGCTGTCAGTGATGCAAGTGGATCGCAGCATGGTGGCCTGGATCACAGACTATCTCACCAGCAGACCTCAGTATGTCAGACTGCAGGGCAGCGTGTCTGATGTGCTGCTGAGCAATACCGGAGCCCCCCAAGGAACTGTGCTGTCACCTTTTCTGTTCACTCTCTACACCTCCGACTTCCACTTCAACTCCGGCTCATGCCACCTACAGAAGTTCTCTGACGACTCCTCCATTGTCAGCTGCATCACAGATGACAATGAGGAGGAGTACAGGGCCCTGGTTAAGAACTTCGTAGGATGGTGTGACAACAATCACCTCCAGCTCAACATCAGCAAGACTAAGGAGCTGGTGGTGGACTTCAGGTGGAGCAGCAAGAGGCCTCTGACCCCTATCACCATCAGGGGGGAGGATGTGGAGGTGGTGAACAGCTACAAGTTCCTGGGAGGGCACTTAAACCATAAACTGGACTGGTCAGATAACACCGATGCTCTCTTCAGGAAGGGACAGAGCAAGCTGTTCTTCCTGAGGAGGCTCAGGTCATTCAATGTGTGCACGAGGCTGCTGCAGATGTTCTACCAGTGTGCTCTTCTTTGCCGTGGTGTGCTGGGGTGGAAACACAAACACTAGGGACACTGGCAGGCTAAACAAGCTCGTGAGGAAGGCTAGCTCTGTAGTGGGAGTACAACTGGACAATCTGGAGGGGGTGGCAGAGGGGAGGACGAGGAGGAAGCTCGACAGCATCCTAGAGAACCCCTCCCACCCACTCCATGCAGAGCTAGTGAAGATGAGGAGTACGTTCAGCCACAGACTCATCCCTCCACCACAACGCACCAAGCGCCTCGGACAGTCCTTTGTGCCTGTAGCCATCAGGCTGCACAACAAGGGGTTAAATATGAAAAATAAATCAAATTAAATCACTGGTCATAAATATACACTGTTTCCACAACCCATGTTAACTTGCCACTTTAACTTATTCCGCACTTTATAACTTAGATGATGACCAAATATGTATATGTATATATGCTGACAGTTATTTTTCTCTTATTTTTATTCATCTCCTATTTTCATAGTCTTTTATTATTATTATCATTATTTCCTTGATTTTATGTTATTTATTATTTATTTGAGATGTTATTGATCTGTGTGAATCTTTGCTATACTGTTTTTTTTTCACGCTTACCCTATTGCTGCTTTGTACAACTGAATTTCCCCTCGGGGATTAATAAAGGTTCATTTTATCTTATATCACAGTCCTTATACTGTATCAGTTTGAGTAGGTCCTTTTTATTTTGGATGAGTTTTTCATGAGTCAACTTAATTTGTTTTCATATGCCATATTCATATGTATCACACACGTAAGGGTAAGACACAAACCTATTTAACAAATACAATGCAATGGATACGCTTAATTTTCACTGAAGTCACAGATAACGTCATATCTAATATTTAAACAAATCATTTCCTTGTCATTAAAGCATTGACTACGCTATTTATCGTCCTTAAATGCAGGAATTAAGTTACATGTTCCGTTTTACAGCCACAATAAGGCTGTTTCTCAAGTGTGAGGATAATACAATTAAAAGAGGCATTGGTAATAATACGACAATGTTTGGGTCGTTCGTCGGATAGGCGGTTAGCTGCAATAAATAACTCCAGTTCAACAAACCATATTACAATATCTAAGGGAGCGTTATTTCTGGACCATCTTGAAATGTGACGTTCATATTTTAAAGATACACACATTTCATTCTGAGGTTGATTTAATAAACACTAAGCCTCTCTTCAACAATACGTTGACGTTAGCTAGTCTATTTTATGCTATAGTAGAGCATAGTGAATTTAAACGAACCTTAACAATGCATACAGTAACCTAACTAGCAAACTAACTAATGTACAAGGATGACCTTATTTTAGCGACCTCACACAGAAGCCTTTTTGTATACAGTAGCATCCCACTTAATGTTTTACACTCTTGGATGCTACGCACAGCATCGTTAGCACAGATGGAGCTACGATTGCTCAAATGCTAACCCAACTCTAAACATTCATTAAGGTTAGCCTAATAAAAACACCAGTAACATAACATAAAGTACGCAGGGTTGACTTACCGAAGAAACTGCATTCATGGACGGTCTGTTTTAACCGCAGATAAATCCTATATTTGCATGACGAATAGTCCACCAGGAGCCAACACAACAAACACGGCCGAGTTCAAGTAGTGTTCTCCTCATGAGCTGAGCCCCTGTAGCATCACGGAGCCAATGTAGCTAACAGAGCTAGCAGTGAGACAGAGGAGCTAGGAGCAGCAGTCCCGTTGTCATGAAGGGGGAATCTAATACAGAATATGTTTTTGTGGATCCATGCTAGAAACATGTTCATTTTCTGATGTTAAGTTGGACATTTTAACATAGGGTCTACGGGAATTGGTTATCCTGTCTGAGTAGCCCGTATGATGCTTCATCGCAATTTTTGACGTCAAATTTTATACACCGAATTTTTTGACATCGAATTTGAAATCGAATTTTTTTCACTTGAATTTTTGGGATCTGAATTTGAACATGTTTATTTCACATAGGTAAATTCGGAGCAAAACAAATTCAGATACATGATTTTCAAAGTAATTATTTTCAATGCTATAAATTCGGTGTCTGATCAAATAAAAATACTTCTGTCTCTTGTTTGCTTCCATACAGCTGCCCTTAGTATGAGTTTTATATTCTGTAGTACTGCAGGAAAAATTTCCCTATGGGGACAATTAAGTTTATCGCTTGTATCGTATAGAGTAATGTAAAAGTACCTACTTTTATTGCCTCTTTGCACTTATAAAACGACATCCAGGCTTCATCTTTTGTCAAATATAAGTTGAAATGTTTAAAAGGTCCAACTTCAGCTTGAGTAGAACCAATACCCTAAATCCTAACCCTCCTACATGAATATTTAAAGGTGGGGTAGGTAAGTTTCAGAAACCGGCTCGAGATACACTTTTTGTTATATTCCATGGAATGCTCTTATCATCCCGATAGCAATGAATATCTTAAGTGCTTTGACAACAAATCCATAAAAAAATGTCATCTGTGGAACCCGTAATACTGTAAAAAGTACAACCAATCCGTTTAGCCCATTGGATTGCCGCCCTGTCTGTCAGCCTTCTATCTCGTGCCCTCATTGGGCGTGCCGTCATTGGGCGTGCATTGCAGCAGTACTTCAATGACTCGCCAGCAACAGGCGGCCACTTTCACCAGTCTGCTGACGTCATGTGTGCGTTCATGTGTGTTGGAGGAGGTGCTCTGTAAGGAAGTCTGAAGGAAGGGGCGGATTCTTTTCGGCTGTGTACTTTCAAATGTTAGTGCACTCGAGCTGGTTTCTGAAACTTACCTACCCCACCTTTAAAGCTAACCTAAGATTGTTTACATGTGTTATTAACCATTTTCATCACAATTCTCCATTAAATGACCAATGTGGAGGGATCAGGCAAAACTCTCTTAACTGAAGCAATATATTCCTCTTCCTGTCAGTATCCATGTTACCGTGGCCAATGCCCGACAGCCTCGGAGCAAACTGTGCTTCACAAGCGGCTCTGCCATGGAGAGAGCTGCTTTATCATACAGTAGGCAGCCGGGATAGAGCGAGGAGTATAGATTTATATTCTGTACATTGTTATGAGTGAACACAGATAAGGGCTCTTCTTGTAGGAGGATGTGGTGAGAGTAGAGATGTGAATAAAGTTCTCCATATGGAGTTATCTTTAATCTATGGGGTGCCTTTTCCTTTGGTTTTCTTTGTATTCTTGCTGTATCTGTAGTTGTATTAGTTGTGTGTCCTGCCTGGCCTTGTCAAGCTTCACTAACATCCCCTTTTCATCATCCTGAATTTCCACTCTTACATTTTTCTCTTCATCCTTCAGTAATTGTCCCCTCCTTATTTCTGATGTATTGCTTTCTTAATGGCTGTTTGTACGTGGTGCTACGAGTTTGTCTTTGTCTGGGAAAGGTATATGGCTACAGAATTGCCCTGGAGATCAATAGATCTAATTTATCTCTATTCAACAAGCTTTCACAACACATATTTTGCTTTTATAGGTACGAAAAACATGCAATTATTGTTTCTTCAACCTTGTGAATGTAACTACATCTTCTAAGAGAATGGAAGAACACATTTAAATAAACATAAGCTGAAGTTAAAGTGTGCAATAAAAGTTATAGTAGCCACATGGGCTAGGCGTATAAGGCACATTGTCTGAGGCACAGGAAGAGGAAGGATGTCCTCCACAACATGGGGAGCCTCTTAAGACTCAGGCTCATGGTGAAGACATGGTGAAGCTACGATGTAATCCTTGACGGCCCAAACAGTGCAGAAGCCATCAAAGAAAACTTTGTTGTTGGAAAGGTTGATGGAAACTTTGCACTAGCAGTCCGCAAGCCACCGATGGAAACATGGTTGATAGATAATGTATATCCTGGATCTGTCATGTTTCAGTAAAGCACATTTAACTACACTACATATATTCCATCATAACGCTATTAGCTTTATGTTTTACTAGTGATTAATCTTACTTTGCTTGAAGGTAAGTTGAAAGTAGTACACATTTTTTGCAGGAGCAACTGCAACAGGCTGCATGCACTGTTGTGAAATGCTGGATTATTACGTCTTTCATGAAATCCTTTAATAAGAAGTCCATCCAAGATACAAGGTAGTTTGACTCTGAGGACAAATGCCACCTTGTGTGCTTCCTGGCACAGCTTTGATCCAGAAATAGATCTGGATCTCACTTTCTCACCCCATCAGACAAATGACAAACCCTGCCAGTTCAATCAACCTGGCCTATGGCAAACAAGCGACCTTGTGCACTGCAAATATAGGATATATTCCAGGTTATTGACACTGTGGGCAGGTTATCAAGTTGTGTTTGCTTAGTTGTTTGGCACAATGACAGAATATATGGTGGAATACATAGCTTTTTGCAGCAGTCATCCCCTTTCAGTGTGTACAGAGATCTAATGGTGCATTTCCACTGCAGGGCCTCGTACGGTATAGTTAGGCCTTGGTAGGTCAGGCTCACTTTATCCTGCGTTTCCATTACAGTTTAGTACTGGGGCAGTAACTATACTAACGCAGTGTAGGCGGAGCCGTGACGTCATCTTCAATGGGAACCAAAAAAATCACACGTTAGCTGTTAGCACTCAGAGCTCTTCATATCTGTTCAGAAACTAGACAAAAGTTAAACAAGTACAAACCACAGACTGTATGTGTCATGGCGAATACAGTCACTGGTTTATTTATGTCTGTATAGGCCGGAGCATATACAACGATAGCTTAGCCAATCTCCATTCAGAAAACACGCATTTTAAAAGGTTTTTCGCCTACCGTCTTGTCTGCAGACTTGTCAAAGCATTCATTTATGGTTTTTACTAACCGGTATCAGTATGTTGTTACGGCATCATTTTGAAACGTGTATTACAATTAAATCAAAGTAAAATATGTTCATTTTGTTGTAGTTGTAGCCCCCTTGCCAGCGATTCTCTCACTAGTTCAGCATTTCAGCCCGGTTGTTGGCCCCGAAAGAACCACGATTTTGGAGGGCCAGAAAAACTGTGAAAAAGTGCCCATCCATCCATCCATCCATCTTCTCCCGCTTATCCGTGGTCGGGTCTCGGGGGTAGAAGTTCCAGCAGAGAGCCCCAAACTTTCTTTTCCCTGGCCACATCAACCAGCTCTGACTGGGGGATTCCAAGGCGCTCCCAGGCCAGCGAAGAGATATAACCCATCACCTGGTCCTAGGTCTACCCCTTGGTCTCTTCCCAGCTGGACGTGCCTGGAACACATCCATAGGGAGACGCCCAGGTGGCATCCTAACTAGGTGTCCGAACCACCTCAACTGGCTCCTTTCGACGCGAAGGAGGAGCGGTTCAACTCTGAGTCCCTCCCGGATGACCGAACTTCTCACCTTATCCCTAAGGGAGACACTAGCCATCCTGCGGAGAAAACCCATCTCGGCCGCTTGTATCCGCGATCTCGTTCTTTCGGTCATGACCATAGGTGAGGGTAGGAACGACAATGGGCCGGTAGACAGAGAGCTTTACCTTCTGGCTCAGCTCCCTTTTCGGCACAACGGTGCGGTAAAGCGACTGCAGTACCGCTCCCGCTGCTCCGATTCTCCGGCCCATCTCACGCTCCATCGTTCCCTCACTCGAGAACAAGACCCCGAGATACTTTAACTCCTTCACTTGGGGTAAGGACTCATTCCCTACTTGGAGTGGACAGTCCATCGGTTTCCTGCTGAGAACCATGGCCTCAGATTTGGAGACCGGATAAGCGTACTCCCAGGCCCCCTCCAGGATCCTTGCGAGAGTAAAAAGCTGATCCGTCGTTCCACGACCAGGACGGAATCCGCATTGTTCCTCCTCAATCTGAGGGTCGACAATCGGCCTGACCCTCCTTTCGAGTACTATGGAGTAAACTTTCCCGGAAAAGGCTGAGTAGTGTGATGCCTCTGTAATTGGCACACACCCTCTGATCCCCCTTTTTAAAAAGGGGAACCACCACCCCGGTCTGCCACTCCTTTGGTACAGTTTCCGACTTCCACGCAACGTTGATGAGACGTGTCAACCATGACAGTCCCTCAACACCCAGAGCCTTCAGCATTTCTGGGCGGATCTCATCCACCCCCGGGGCTTTGCCACTGTGGAGTAGTTTAACGACCTCAGTGACCTCCCCCCGGGAGATTGGTGTTGACCCCCCGTCATACTCCAGCTCTGCCTCTAACATAGAGGGCGGAGTTGTCGGGTTGTGTTCCTTCCAACGCCCTAACACTCCATCAGTTGAGGTCAACAACGTCCCATCCTTACTGTACACAGCTTGGATGGTTCCCTGCTTCCCCCTCCTGAGGTGTCGGACAGTTTTCCAGAACAACTTTGGTGCCGCCCGAAAGTCCTTTTCCATGTCTTCTCCGAACTTCTCCCACACCCGCTGCTTTGCCTCGGCCACGGATGAGGCTGCTGCCCTTCGGGCCTGTCGGTGCCTTGCAACTGCCTCGGGAGTCCCCTGGGATAACAAATCCCTGAAGGCCTCCTTCTTCAGTCGGACGGCTTCCCTGACCACCGGTGTCCACCAGGAGGTTTGAGGGTTACCGCCCCTTGAGGCACCTAGGACCTTGAGACCACAGCTCCCCGCCGCGGCTTCGGCAATAGAGGCTTTGAACACCGACCACTCTGGTTCAATGTCCCCAACCTCCACAGGAATGCCCGAAAAGCTCCGCCGGAGGTGTGAGTTGAAGTCCTCCTGAACTTGGGCCTCCTCCAGACGTTCCCAGTTCACCCAAATTACACGTTTGGTCTATCCAGAGGCTTCCCCCGCCACTCGAACCAACTCACCACCAGATGGTGATCAGTTGACAACTCCGCCCCTCTCTTTACCCGAGTGTCCAAAACATACGGCCTCAGGTCCGATTATACGATAACTAAATTGATCATGGACCTTCTTCCTAGGGTGCTCTGGTACCACGTACACTTATGAGCATCCTTATGTTCGAACATGGTGTTTGTTATGGCCAATCCATGACTAGCACAGAAGTCCAGTAACAAACCACCACTCCGGTTCAGATCAGGGGGGCCGTTCCTCCCAATCACGCCCCTCCAAGTGTCTCCATCATTGCCCACATGTGCGTTGAAGTCTCTTAGCAAGATTAAAGAGTCCCCTTCAGGAGCCCCATACAGGACTCTTTCCAGGGCCTCCAAGAAGGCCGTATACTCTGAGCTGCTGTTGGGTGCATAAGCACACACAACAGTTAGAGTTTCCCCCCCCATAACCCGCAGGCGTAGGGAGGCGACCCTCTCGTCCACTGGGGTAAACTCCAACAACGAAGCACCCAACCGGGGACTTGTGAGTAAAGAGCACAGTTGTTTCTGTTCAAATGCACTTCAAATGCCACATTTCATACTTCAAACGTCACACTTCACACAACAGATTTAGAAAGTAATTTGACCCTTTTCTAAGCCCCTTCCCTTAACCATTGTTGCCATACCCATCAAGTGTTTCAATATAGAACGGCACATATGTGACCTGCTCCATCAAAATCAGTTGCATTGACCCGAAGACACATTTTGAGTTGTATACACTGTTAGAAAGAGGATATTCCTAGCTTTCTAATGATATCAGGATTGTTTTTGTACTCCAAATATTAAGCAAAATATGTCACATTATATAATGACTGTCACAGAGTCATCATTTTGAGAAAAATGCCTTTAAAGTGTCCTCTTCTCTGGAATCCATCGATCTGATTGATTATTAGCGGAGCAAATGATCAAAATACTACGGAGGGAAGATATTTTTGTTTGGATTACTGGTCTGGTCTTTGTTTATTTGAAATCAGATGAAAACAAACTGTAACGGACCCTGCCGTGTTATCTATGATTACTATACGCCTTACATTCATAATTTCAGCTGGAGGGAGGGGAAGCAGCGCTGCGAAACAGCAGGGTGTCGAGTGAGAGCTGTCATCTTCCCTTTACAAGCTTCAAAAATGTATTTATCGTGTGATTTTCGAAATGAAAGTTTCATATTCTGAAAGTCAAAACTTTGTTTGTTTAAAATCAAACCCGAAAAACTATTTTTTTGCGCAAATCCACGTTTATTTTGAAATGAGCCGTTGCGACTTCCGACTAATTTCGATCGAGCGGGTCACATACGCATACAATTAATGCTGGCAGATTTGCAACACAAATTCCTTGTAATTTATTTTACCAATGGGTTCTCAATTTCAGACTTTTCATATCAAAGACGTGAACATCTGTTGGTTTTGCAGAACTGCTAATTCTGTGAATATAGTTGCCATTAGCGTACATAGTCCCACTGTTGTGTTGTTTTTGATGCCTATCTATTTGCATTTTTTGGGTTAGGCTCCATTCGAAGTCCGGCCAGAGAACTGTTTTTCCTGAGTTTTCTGTAGAACTGCCGATATAAATAATTTCATGTGAGATACCGCACTCCGTCGGGTCCTCAGCAAAACACACGCCAAAATTAAACTAATCTGTCAAAGGGTTGGCGTGACAATCGAAACTCGGAAACACAAACAAACAGAAACACACAGCTTATTGTTCATATTCATTCAAACAACATATTACATTACATTTCATTTAGCTGACGCTTTTATCCAAAGCGACTTACAATAAGTGCATTTGACCAATAAGATACACTTGAAGAAAACAGAATCATATAAGTACATTAGGTTTCATAGAGCCACACAATTTCAAGTGATACTCAACAGGCTTTAGATAAGCCAGTCCTTTGTTAGTATATAAGTGCTTAGTTAGTATCTAAATTATTTTTTTCATTTTATTGCTCAAAGTTGAGTCGAAAGAGATGACTTTTAAGTCTGCGCCGGAAGATGTGCAGGCTATCTGCTGTCCTGATTTCAATGGGGAGCTCATTCCACCATTTTGGAGCCAGGATAGCAAACCGACGTGTTTTTGCTGATGGGAACTTGGGTCCCCCTCGCAGTGAGGGTGCAGCGAGCCATTTGGCTGATGCAGAGCGGAGTGCACATGCTGGGGTGTATGGTTTAACCATGTCCTGGATGTAGGAAGGGCCAGAACCATTCACACTGGTACGCAAGTGTCTTGAAGTGGAGCAGTTACTGGAAGCCAGTGAAGGGAGCGGAGGAGCGGTGCAGTGTGGGATAATTTAGGAAGGTTGAAGACCAGACGAGCTGCTGCATTCTGGATGAGCTGCAGAGGTCGGATGGCATATGCAAGTAGACCAGCCAGGAGGGAGTTGCAGTAGTCTGGGCGTGAGATGACGAGAGCCTGGACCAGAAGCTGCGTCGCTTTCTGGGTCAGGAGGGGTCAGCAGAGTGAGCAGACGGGTTGTTGCAGCGATGTTTGCAGTGCAGGACAGTTTGTTATCTAGGGTCACATCCAGATTCCTTGCAGTCTGAGTCGGGGAAACAACAGTTTATTGTTAGGTCAAGAGTGGGACAATCTTCTCCCGGAAGTAAAAGCAGTTCAGTCTTGTCAAGGTTGAGCAGACATCCACTGAGAGATGTCAGCTAGACAAGCAGAGATGCGTGAAACAACCTGGGTTTCAGAACGGGTAAAAGATAACAGACAGCTAATGACAGATCCGAGCGAGTTTGTGAACAGAGAGAAGAGGAGGGGACCGAGGAAAGAGCCCTGAGGGACCCCTGTAGATAATTGACAAGGGTCG
Source organism: Pseudochaenichthys georgianus (assembly GCF_902827115.2). Taxonomy (NCBI): domain Eukaryota; kingdom Metazoa; phylum Chordata; class Actinopteri; order Perciformes; family Channichthyidae; genus Pseudochaenichthys; species Pseudochaenichthys georgianus. The sequence continues at coordinate 10,668,502 of NC_047523.1, forward strand.
GACTCAGACCTTCTCCAAGTTACCCTGTAGGGGCGGTCTCTGAGGTAGGAGGTGAGGAGGGAAATTGCAGAGCCTGAAACTCCAAGTTCTTGGAGAGTGCGAAGGAGGATCTGATGATTCACCGTGTCGAATGCAGCAGACAGGTCCAAAAGGATGATGACAGAGGAGAGGGAGGCTGCTTTAGCAATGTCCAGTTCCTCAAAGACAGCAAGGAGAGCAGTTTTTGTGGAGTGACCTGCCTTGAAACTAGACTGGTGCGGATCAAGAAGGTTGTTCTGATGGAGATAACAGGAGAGTTGTTTAAAGACACGTTCAAGTGTTTTAGACAGGAATGGGAGGAGAGAGACAGACCTGTAGTTTATAATATTGGACGGGTTGAGAGTGGGTTTATTTAGGAGAGGGGTTACTCTTGCCTCCTTGAGACTGTTTGGAAAGTGACCAGAAGTATTGATGAAATGGGTGAGAAACGATAGAATATCAGGAGTGATAGTCTGAAGGAGGTTTGAGGGGATAGGGTCCTTAGGACAGGTGGTAATGAGGGTAAGAACCTCACTTGGAGAGAGAGGGGAAAAGGAGGTTAGTGTGTGGGTGAACGGTGGGACTGGTGACTAATGGTGAGTCGGAAAATGAAGAACGAATATCATCAACCTTTACACCTATTACAAGAGAAAAGCCTTAGAAGACAAGGACTTACCAATGAGTTTGGCAAACACACTTTTCCTAGACAACAGAAAAGTTTAATTGTGGGCTGTTATCTTTTAGTTTTGTATCATAAAGATAAAGCAACACTTTCTCAGAATAAAGCAAAACTATGAGTTCAAAAGAAAAAAAACTAAGTCAAGCAAAATAAAATAAATTTCAAAAATAAAACTATAAGTTGCAAACAAATCATTCGTGTAATCATGTAAACTATAAGTATTTTTTCTTTGTTTTAACAGGTTTTTGTTTGCAGTTCTTGTTTCTTCTTTCTCAATGATCAGACGTTTGCTCTCGCTGCAGCTCTCTCGTTTGCGCTCCCTCATTTTTTGTTTGAGATTTTGACACAAACATCCCAGGTGGGCGGGACTTTCAGGGGTGTGTCCCCATTGGCTACTCAGCTTTTGAGTGACAGCCCACTACACCACAGATCATACTCATGCAGCAAACTCCGGAGTCCACTCGGCCATGTTAGTGTCGGTGTCTCCTGGGGAGTTTTCATGAACATATCGGACATATCTTATGGATTGCAGTGCATTATACTTGTGATGTGTAGTTTATACTTTATTACAACTTTAAATATTTTAATACCTGAACACACTGCTGCTGTTAAATAATTTCCCAATTTGGGATTGATAAAGTTTGTCTATTTATTTTAAGCTAAAAGTGATACACAATATAAACTGTATACTATTAATTTTCAAAGACATGTTACATTTCAAAAGCATATATTGCTATGTTTAGGACATACAATTAAAGACTGCTTTAATTGAAGAAATTCTGCAATATAAAAGTGGCAGATTTGCTTTATTAAACACACCAGACCTAGGTTGCATGCCAGGAACATGCTCACATCTTACTATGTTGGTCTGAAGAGCTGAAGCATTCATACACAATGGATACAACCGGTGTTGTTTCATTCTATATTCTGTGAGAAAATGATATACATTTAGCATTAAAAAATTGACATACTATTCCTAGCCTGAGGAAGATATGAATAATCAACAGATTTGAATGGAATCTCTAACATTTTCATGTAGAATAAAGACAAAAGAGTGATTATACAAATTACATTTATTGAAATTTGAACCAGAAGATGAAGTCTCAAAGAATGTTTTAAATAAAAGGACATAAAACAAAAAGGTGGATAATAATACAATCTATTATATGTATATGTAAAGATATTTGGTCAAATGAAATGACAATGAGCCAGTGATAACAGTAACGCCAGCGTGGAGGAAGCTGGTGCAGTTCTTTCTTCATGCCCCCCCCCCCTCTGTGCTGTCCTCTCAGAGGAAGTGGGAACACGGGATAAGACTCTGGACGCCACGCTGTCTCAATGAGCCACACTGTTAATATGAGGGGAAAATAAATGTTTTAGGAAATGAAAAATATGAAGTTAACAAATAAAACACAGCTTATGGACGGTAGGTATTCCTACAAAGTTAACTCAGCCTCCATTGATTTTCATATCAAATTAGCATGTTAATAAAACAAGCTCATGGCTTATACTTGCATATCTAAAAAGAATCATGAAAGCCTGTTGGTAGAGTCAGGCACACAAGTCTGTTTGAGTGTGTGCGCCGGTGTCTGAATGCTCACTCACTGCTAGCTATGTAGCTAACTGTTAGGCTACTTAGCTTGCATTGTTATGGATCTAAAGGTAGCACAAGCTAACTTTCATACCACAGCTTTACTTCTCACTTAACACAATAAAGAAACAGACCGTATAGCACAAACAACACAAATGATCAATACTTACATATATTTTCACTTGTAGTCAGTGGCGGCTGGTGGAAAATATTTTTGGTGGGGCTGTTGATATAGTGAGTAAACCATTTTTTTTTGGAAGACATGACCCCTTAAATTAGGACTTCTGGTGATGTAATGGCGCGTTTCCACTGCAGCGCAGAGCTCGCTTTAAGCGTGCCGAGCGGGGCCCGTTTTTGGTTGCGTTTCCACTTGGCCTAGTACCGGCTAGCGGGTCCTAATTCACAGTTTTTCTGGCCCCAGGAGAGTTCTAGAGCCAGGAACAACCAGGCTGAGTCGGGCTGAGTATGAGAGTAGAGAGAATCGCTGGCAAGGGGGCTACAACTACAACAAGATGAACATATTTGATCGTGATTTAATTGTAATACACGTTTCAAAATTATGCCGAAGTAACAACATACTGATACCGGTTAGTAAAAACCATGAATTAATGCTTTGACAAGTCTGCAGACAGACGGCAGGCGAAAAACCTTTTAAAATGCGTGTTTTCTAAATGGAGATTGGCTAAGCTAACGTTATATATGCTCCGACCGTCCACACTCACAACAACGGCCTATACAGACATAAACCAGCGACTGTATTCACCATGACACAGGCAGTCTGTGGTTTGTACTTGTTAAACTTTGTCTAGTTTCTGAACAGATATGAAGAGCTGTGAGCTCTGAGTGCTAAGAGCTAACAACTGTGTTGTTATGCTATGTTAGCTTTGCCTAGCATGGCTAGCTTGAAGGTACTTGTCATATGTTACTTCGTGCACTCGTGCTTTTTAATTTTTTCGGACAAATGCTTCATATCGTTTACCCCTGTCACAGTCCACGGGCACATCATATCTGACCCCGGCTGTTTGAAGAGCAAGCATGGGAAACAAAAGACAGCATTTACCTGTTTGCATCCAGCTAGCCATGCCTTTCTGGTGTACCAGCTACGTGAGAAGCCTCGTTGATACGTTTTGTCTTTTTCACGAGCTTGCTGCGATATATACAAATCGGGTTGGTCCGGTCCAAGGTCTAACCCTCTGTAGTCGGTGGACGCGCCGGCGCATCCAGGTGCGCATAATTGTATGTAATTAATCATATATTTTCGATTATAAGGAGTAGAAATATGATTCAGATATCCGCGGAATCGCTGGAAGAGTAGCTTTCCAGCGGTACCTCCTGTGAGACTGTAACCAGGGCACAGCAGCCAATATGGCCGCTCAAAGCAGCTTGACTTTACACTGTGTGGGATTGGTGGATTTGTGTGTCTGTCAAGGAAATCTCGACCGGCAGCCATCATGGTCTGAAATGACCAATGGACATCGAGAAATCACAAAGGACCTACCTACCAAGTAAAAAAAACCACGTGTCTCCCATCAGTTTACGTCTGTGAGCAACACACTCTCACTCCCTAAGCGTCCAATAGCGACGTTTGGTCAGTGTCCGTGGCGTCCAATTGTGACGCTCCTAGGCTCCTTCAGCGTCATAAAGGGACGCAAATAGCTTTCAACTGATTGCAATGTATTCCCATCTGCGTCGGGATTTGACGCTCATGGAAGCACGGCATTCGTTAATGCCGGCTGCCCTTAAAGGCAATGTGAGCATCCATTCCCATTGGATAACGGAGAATTTTACACCCGGAAGTAAGTACTCCTCTTACTGTCGATTGATTTTACAGTGATATCTGCACTACTCATCGACTAAAAAACACCAGATTATCCTGGTTAATTACACAACATTGATTGGTTTAAATTGTGTGCAATGCTTTTGTATTTTTCCCCTTCGATTCGGAGAAACAAATATGTTTTCTGAATAAAGGATGGTAGAAGACACTACACTACCCAGAATCCCCAGCTATCGTTTGGCCTACACCATGTGCTCTGTTTGACAAACCCCGTTTTTTTCACCATTCATTCCGATGGCTGGCGTCTATGTCACGTGATCTTCAAATTTCTCCCTGCAGAAAAAGAAAACATGGCCGAAATTCGTTTTATTCTCGGTAGAAAAGGCCTATTTTAAAGTTAGTTTGGCCATTAAAATGCGTTTTGATGTCATTTGATGCGAGAAATATGAGTTGTTATTTCTGATTATGTGTGCAGTGGATGTACATGATCTTTAGTTTGCTAGTTATTACGAAGATTACTTCAGGAAATCGCGACGTTTTCATTGTTACCAAGGTGGTTGCTAGGGACGCTGCTATCGATATTATTTCTGTTATGTTGTGTAACTGTTTAATGGTGTTATCTTTATTGCTACCCCCTTCCCCGTCAATGTATAGTGTTGGTCCACAGCCTAAACATATTAGTTTAACACAATCCGCATCTAAAGATAGCTTACGTTATTTCCCCCCTGTGCAATTCCAGTCTCACATCTCAGAGCACATAGTCATTAACAAATACCAGAAACAGACCAAAATAATAATAATACCTTATTCCGAGTGTGCTTGCTTTTCTCTTTGAAAGTCATCACATAACGGCATTGTAATACACGGTTCGGCTGCATTACATATTACATATCTGCCGTAATTCTGTATTTATAGAGCCCTGATGAGAAGACAAACATGAGGAACTGAAAACGTGACGTGGATCATAAATATATCAGCCATTAAACAACATCTTACATTTATTTTCACACAATACGTCTCCTTGCAGTATCAACACTAATTCGGCTCACTTTTATATTTGATCCAATTGGTAGATAGGCTGTATTTACACCATAAAGGTGCACAGCTGATATAAAGGGACACCTGGTGGTGAAAGCATGTTATTGAATTTCAATATTTTTATTATTAGATATTAATACGATCCCTATAAAGTATATTCATTACTCGTTATTCTCTACTAATTGTTAATTAAAGACTGTATGTAATGACTATTTTGCACATCCCTTTCAAGATTTCAAGATTTTCTAAGGTTTATTGACATATCATATAGGCCTACACAACTGTGGTGTAGTTCTGCACTGAATGAAAAACTTGGGTTGCAGGTTCCTCAATAGTGCATTACAAGACATCTATCAATATTTGTGCATACCTCCAGCAATGTTAACTATGTTGAAGCACTTATTTTAACTGATATTATACATAATGTATTACACTCCTATAAGATGTATGTAGATATTTCATCTCCGGCCTTGTCAGGTATTGAACAATCAATAAATAAAGAACACAGAATTGTTGAATATAAAACACAGAATTTATGTGATTATACTAAATGATTTTCAAATAAACACAACTGCATATTTAACTGTTACACATGCTGATGTAACGCAAATGTTCCAACTTGGGATCAATAAAGTATATCTTATCTTAAGCTGATCGATGGCTACTGCCATATTTGCAAAATGTGCCTCTGAACCTTGACAAGTGCATGTTTCAGGCTTAACAATTAATGTAATGTAATGTTATCACAGGGGTCACACACATAAGACCAGCTGTTAAATAAAGCTCTTCTGACCTTAGCTGGCATGTGGGTATATATATTAATACTGCCCATAATGGGCACAAGCAATTTTCACCCATTTATTAATTATATGTTTTAAATGTGAGTGTTTCCTGTCCCCTAAACCTCCAGGGATGTACACAGTTTAATACTGGCAACTTCTTATTATGGGAAATACGAAAACGTCTTTTAAAACTACAACTCCCAGTAGAGACGTGACATAGAGAACATGTTGCAAAACAGAATAGCCAGCATGTGTAGTTCTGGGGACGGGGTGGGGGAGGGGGGACGCGGTGGACCCGTTCAAATCCAGTTTTGGACAGTCTGCCGTGGTTCCATCCCATTTCAAGTGCTGTTCGAGAATCGGCTTAACCCTCAGAGCACACTCTCCAATCACAGAGCTTGAGGACTATCACGGGGTTTGTCAAGAGCACATGGTGTAGTCCAAACGATAGCTGGGGATTATGGGTAGTGTAGTGTCTTCTGCCATCCTTTACTCCTGGGAATGGAAGCTCACATTACCTTTAAGGGCAGCCGACATAAACGAATGCCGTGCTTCCATGAGCGTCAAATCCCGACGCAGATGGGAATACATTGCAATCAGTTGAAAGCTATTTGCGTCCCTTTATGACGCTGAAGGAGCCTAGGAGCGTCACAATTGGACGCCACGGACACTGACCAAACATCGCTATTGGACGCTTAGGGAGTGAGAGTGTGTTGCTGTGAGGGGAGAGAGCGAGACAGAGAAAATGGCTAAAAAAAACGTTACAGTTGCCGACTTCGCTAGAGATTTGTTTCGCTAGCAGCAGTGAAGATAGAGCCTCAGAACCTGAAGTCTTTGACTCTTCTGAAGCAGAAGAATACAAAGACAACAACAAGGATCCTTTTGGACATGGGTAAGTGTAAATATTACAGTAATAGTGTACTGGCAATGTGTGGTGAATACTGCGAAAATGAACATTAGGTTTATTGATATATATTTTTTATCGATAGTCATGAACTTTTTATTGGGACAAAATAGACTCTCCATTAGCAAACGTTTACTCTGTGTTAACGTTATTTTGGTGTGTAAAAGTGAGATTACATGTGTAGATGATTAAATTAATCATTTATTCATCCCACAACAGAGACATTTACAGTGACATGTTTTTGCCATCGATTATTTAGTGGGAATGCTGTTTACAGCATTCCAACTAACTGTTCTTCTACGGACACATTTTTGCTAGGACCCAACGGCGTCCTAGCACGAAGTGCAAGGATACCTATTGTTATTCGTGGTATTATTAGGGCCCGAGCACGAGAGTGCTAGGACCCAACGGCGTCCTAGCACGAAGTGCAAGGATACCTATTGTTATTCGTGGTATTATTAGGGCCCGAGCACGAGAGTGCTAGGACCCAACGGCGTCCTAGCACGAAGTGCAAGGATACCTATTGTTATTCGTGGTATTATTATTATTATTATATAATTACGGAATCCTTGTTTTCAGGCCTTTAGGATGCTGAAAAAGTTGTATAATTTTGCACGGACGCCAGGATCGGTGAACAATTTGATATTTTGGAGTCAATGAGTTCAAATTGTCCAACCTGCTCGCTAGCGCCACCTATTTCAATTCCATTTTGGAAAAATTCACAAAGTCCCACCGTAACTCCGAATGACCTGACATTTTGCAAACATATCCGGGTGGACCTGCTCTACAAATAATCCAATTGGAATCCTTAGCTCCGCCTATTTTAATTTGTTTTAAATTAGCATAATTTTAAAAACACTTAAATATTCACTTACATTTAAATTTTTAGTTTATCAACACCAAACTTCGTATACAGTATCGCCGGAGGGTCATACACATTACCCTAGGAGATGAGCATGTTCAAACGATAATTATTTCCGCCATGAATTAAAACGTACTCGCAAAAAGGCGGGGCTTAGAATTAAATGCTCCTAATTCATCAACAATGTATCCAAACATCACAGATTTTGGTGGAAACGTTAAATCTGTCTTGGGGAATAGGCACATCAAAGTATTTTCATTTTGGACTATAGGGGGCGCCAAAAACACCACCAATTTATAACTCAAGAGGGGATGGACTAATCTTTTTGTTTTTTATTTACACATACTTTCGGGGCGACTACGAACTTATATTCAAAGTGTCGCAACAAGTGCAGAATGTGGGCGTGGCCTATACATTATTTTTAAATTGCGATAGCATAAAATGAGCTTCGGACGCAAAACTTGGGACACAAGTCAGATCCCAGGACTTTTTCGAAAATGTAAAAAAAAAACGTACATTTTCAAAAAAACTGCTCACTAGCGCTATTGTGTGGTAGTCACATATAGTTTCTCAAAACTTCACGAATTTTGGCACAGACATTTCTCATGGAATTGCGGATATATTTGTACATACATTCCATTAGCCCCGCCACATACATTCCATTAGCCCCGCCCCACAAAAAGTCGGCCATTTTGAAATATGTGCGTTTTTCAGCCATTTTACGCACGTTCTTGCGAACTCCTCCTAGGGGAATGATCGGAAAAATTCCAATGCAGGACAGGTTTAGCCCCTATACCATATGATACTTAATTGAGGAGCACATTTTTGAAAAATTACTCGTGGAGGTCGTAAGCTAATACACCATTGTTGACGATTTACATGTCGCAAATTACTCTAAACTACTCGGATATAGTTATTCCGATATTCACGACACGCTGTATACATATTGCTATTATGATTGCACACATATTTCAAATTGCCTTTCATTAGCTCCGCCCCCCAGAAAGTCGGCCATTTTGAAAAATGTGCATTTTTCAGCCATTTTACGCACGTTCTTGCGAACTCCTCCTAGGGGAATGATCGTAAAAATTCCAATGCAGGACAGGTTTAGCCCCTATCCCATATGATACTTAATTGAGGAGCACATTTTTGAAAAATTACTCGTGGAGGTCGTAAGCTAACAGCGAATACAGCATTTACATGTCGCAAACTACTCGAAAATAGTTATTCTGATATTCACGAAACGCTGTATACATATTGCTATTATGATTGCACACATATTTCAAATTGGCTTTTATTAGCCCCGCCCCCCAGAAAGTCAGCCATTTTGAAACATGTGCGTTTCTCATGCATTTTAAGCACATTTTAGCAAAGTCCTCCTAGGGAAATGTTCCAAAAAATTCCAATCCAGCACAAATTCTGCCCATATCCAATGTGATGCTAAATTGTGAGGAAATTAGTTGCTAGCTGAATCGAGGACCTCGTAAGCTAACGGAGAATATACCTTTTTGGACCATTTATATGTCAGATAAGCTACTGAAACCTGCCTGTCTGCCTCGCACATCAACGCTCACAAACACACAGACGCACCTACACGTTCTACAACACACACCTACACGTTCTACAACAAACACAAACAGCTCCTAAAGCATATAATAAATATAAATATTAGGCTACAGCCCTTGTATTTATTAAGTGAAGCACCATATGGTTTCATGAAAAATCTCCTAAAGCCTACAAATAAACACACCCCCCCTCCCCCACACAAACACTTTCTCTGTCTATAAGGCTTACAGTTACATTGTTCAATCATGCTTTAGCAACCATGTCTTTATTATGATCTCTTGTTTTCTCTGTGATTACCACAATTCTGGAGAAATGGATCTGCTGGGGAACGACCCTTACTTTGAAAAGTGCACGGCAAATCAGAAGGACAGAGCTGCCACCTGAGGTGCTGGATAAAGCAAGCCTGAACAGCGCTCAGGAACATCATCCACCCAAACCTCCGCTGACTGCAGTACAGACGTATGAGTGTAGACGTGTAGAGCTCATCACTGCTGTCACTTCAGCCTTACATACTTTTACTTATAATTAAAACATTACATCTGTGTGCCATATAGTACTTGTCATTTTGCATATACTGTATATACTTATTACATTGCATTGTCTTTATTTGAAATACTGTCTACACTTAATCTACAACTTCTCTCATATTATTGAATCTACATTGTGGTTGTTATATATTTATCTGTTATCTTGCACTTCTTAGGTTCTTCTTAGGTTTACATTTTAACTGTTGCTGTGACGGACTGCGGAGCTGAGCAAAACACACACTAACAGTTAGACCAAACACACTTAGCTATTCCATCTACCTCTGGAACTAGCTACACTAGTTATAAATGTGTATTCTTCACTGTCGGCATATCGCTACCTGGTTGATGCAGGAAAAATGGTACCAACACAGTTGGCGCACATGCCTAAGATTTTCTGGTCAGAAACAAAGGAACGCAAAGTCAGGTAAACAATTTAGAGGGATGACAAACGGCTCATTTCGGAGGACTGAGGGGGGGGACCAGCAACCCTCCCCGACAGGCGCACGGACGCGAGGGCCCGCTCATCACTGCGCGCACAAGTGCGACCGCAGTTTTAATTATTATTATTATATAATAACGGAATCCTTGTTTTCAGGCCTTTAGGATGCTGAAAAAGTTGTATAATTTTGCACGGACGCCAGGACCGGTGAAAAATTTGATATTCTGGAGTCAATGAGTTCTAATTGTCCAACCTGCTCGCTAGCGCCACCTATTTCAATTCCATTTTGGAAAAATTCACAAAGTCCCACCGTAACTCCGAATGACCTGACATTTTGCAAACATATCCGGGTGGACCTGCTCTACAAATAATCCAATTGGAATCTTTAGCTCCGCCTACTTTATTTTTTTTTAAATTAGCATAATTTTAAAAACACTTAAATTTCAATTTTTAGTTTATCAACACCAAACTTCGTATACAGTATCGCCGGAGGGTCATACACATTACACATTTTGGTGGAAACGTTGAGTCTGTCTTGGGGAATAGGCACACCAAAGTATTTTCATTTTGGACTATAGGGGGCGCCAAAAACACCACCAATTTATAACTCAAGAGTGGATGGACTAATCTTTTTGTTTTTTGTTTACACATACTCTCGGGGCGACTACGAACTTAGATTCAAAGTGTCGCAACAAATTCAGAATGTGGGCGTGGCCTATACATTATTTTTAAATTGCGATAGCATAAAATGAGCTTCGGACGCAAAACTTGGGACACACGTCAGAGCCCAAGACCTTTTCGAAAATGTAAAAAAAAAACGGACATTTTCAAAAAAACTGCTCACTAGCGCCCCCTATTGTGTGGTAGTCACATATAGTTTCTCAAAACTTCACGAATTTTGGCACAGACATTTCTCATGGAATTGCGGATATATTTGTACATACATTCCATTAGCCCCGCCCCACAAAAAGTCGGCCATTTTGAAATATGTGCGTTTTTCAGCCATTTTACGCACGTTCTTGCAAACTCCTCCTAGGGGAATGATCGGAAAAATTCCAATGCAGGACAGGTTTAGCCCCTATCCCATATGATACTTAATTGAGGAGCACATTTTTGAAAAATTACTCGTGGAGGTCGTAAGCTAACAGCGAATACACCATTGTTGACGATTTACATGTCGCAAATTACTCTAAAACTACTCGGATATAGTTATTCCGATATTCACGAAACGCTGTATACATATTGCTATTATGATTGCACACATATTTCAAATTGCCTTTCATTAGCTCCGCCCCCTAGAAAGTCGGCCATTTTGAAAAATGTGCGTTTTTCAGCCATTTTACGCACGTTCTTGCGAACTCCTCCTAGGGGAATGATCGGAAAAATTCCAATGCAGGACAGGTTTAGCCCCTATCCCATACGATACTTAATTGAGGAGCACATTTTTGAAAAATTACTCGTGGAGGTCGTAAGCTAACAGCGAATACACCATTTTTGACGATTTACATGTCGCAAATTACTCCAAACCACTAGGATATAGTTATTCCGATATTCACGAAACGCTGTAGACATATTGCTATTATGATTGCACACATATTTCAAATTGCCTTCCATTAGCTCCGCCCCCCAGAAAGTCGGCTATTTTTAAAAATGTGCGTTTTTCAGCCATTTTACGCACGTTCTTGCGAACTCCTCCTAGGGGAATGATCGGAAAAATTCCAATGCAGGACAGGTTCAGCCCCTATCCAATATGATACTTAATTGAAGAGCACATTTTTGAAAAATTACTCGTGGAGGTCGTAAGCTAACAGCGAATACACCATTTTTGACGATTTACATGTCACAAATTCATCCAAACTACTACATTTCCATTTTTGGAAACCTTTACAAAGTGGCACCGTAACTTCGAATGACCTGACATTTTGCCCACTTATTCGGGTGGACCTACTCTACATATTATGTCCTGGAACCCCAAAGCTCCACCTACTTCATTTTTTGGAAATTACCATAATGTTAAAAACAGTGAAATATTACCTTAAATTTCCATGTTTTCTTTTTCAACGCCAAACTTAGTATACAGCATCAGTGCCATGGCAACACAATGCTCGCCTTGAAACACGGTTTTCTCATAACTTCAGTGAAAATTCTCCAAACAGCCCAGAACTTCACAGGTTTGATAACGATGCAGCCATCAACGTATCTAAGCATATTATGGGGCGTCTTCAAATGTCGTTGCCATGGCGACAGACAACTAGCGATAAAACAGGATGTCGCTATAAGTCCAATGGACACGGTCCAATCGTCCCCCAATCTTCACTTGTATATCACCGGTCCATGCCTCAAGAGCTCTACGCCAAATCTGAGATCTCACCATATGCCGTTTCCATGGAAACACATCCCTCGCCATAAAACATGATGTCGCTATAACTCCTATGAAAATGTTTCAAAAGTGCTCAAACTTCACATTTGTGCTAACAGTCCAGCCGTGAAGACATCTATGGGATAGTTTTGAGAGTTCTTCAAATGCCGTTGCCATGGCAACACAATGCTCGCCTTGAAACACGATTTTCTCATAACTTCAGTGAAAATACTCCAAACAGCCCAAGACTTCACAGGTTTGGTAACGATGCAGCCATCAACGCATCTAAGTGTAGTATGGGGTGTCATCAAATGCCGTTGCCATGGCGACAGATCATTCGCCATCAACTTAGTTCAGAAGTTTGCGGTTCAAATATTCTGCTGCTTTTCCAAGCCTTTTTACTTTATTTTCTTCTCTCATCACACATTCAAGCCCCCTGTATTCATGTATCATTTCTTCTTACACATTACATTTCAGCATAGCAGTTTAGCGTCAGCTTTTCAGCATAAAGCATTCCCACTAGCAATTTCTTCAGGAATTGCATTCTCTAGTTTTATCATACTGTTCTGTACAGATGAGACTTTGTCATAGATTTATTTATATGTGTGCCTGTTATTATTGTACCGTCCTGTACAGATAAGACTTTGTAATCAGATGTAGCCTATGTATATGTGTGTCTGTGATTTTATACTGAATGTAAAGTAACTGGAAATACGTGTGTGTGTGTGTGTGTGTGTGTGTGTGTGTGTGTGTGTGTGTGTGTGTGTGTGTGTGAGAGATCGAGAGAGACTCCTTCTGCAACCTCACAAACTTTATTTTGATGTGTGCATTGTTATTTGTGCTTGAGCAACATTTTACTTGAACTTTATTTCAACGACATTAGTTGTAATTATTGTCCTATACAGGCGGCGTTTATCCAGCAGCCACAACATCCATCTGTGCCGGCCCCCAGGTCAAGATCTACTGTGGCTCAAGGGCCTTCACCAGAGCCATCACCACCAAGGACCAGCATCACTACAGCTGCCTCCACCTCCATCTGCGGGTGCCACCAGGTCAAGATACACCTCAGCACAAAGGCTCCACCACAGCCATCACCTTCAACCCAGCCAGCAAGGAGGTCTCGTGGAGGTCTCGTATAGCACTTGTACCCCCCACCTACACAGCAGCCCATGCACCATCACCCCCACAGCAGCCAGACCCACTGTCTTGGAAGACAGACAAAGACCTTGATACTGTATTGACATTTATAATGAATAGTTGGTTGAAAGTTCTGATGTTCAATATTGTAAATAGTGAGATTTTCCAGTTTCTTATATTTATATAAATAGTTGGTTGAAAAAAACACATTTATAATAAATTGTTGGTTGAAAAAAAAAGGTTGAATGCTCAATTTGTATTTGTACACATCACTTGAACCTTGGTATGTAATATGAAGTCATTATTCAGTCCTGATGTATCTCAGTCCCTGCTGTGGTGAAAGTAGAGTGATAAACACCTATTTTACTCAACATTTGAATTTTATTATTTTCATTTTAGACATGAATAACACATTTATATGCAGTGTAATTCAAATATTTCACTGCTTTTGTGATCCTAGGACTTTGGTAACCAAATCTAAAACATCAAAACAATTCGATCCCATGAGTACATTTGTGTTTTCACAAGAGTTTTGAAGATTTTCCAAAAATCGGATTGTCACATTTTAAGCTTTTGAGCTACTTATCTCATCAAACAGTGCTCTTAGGTGAGCAATATGCATATATAGCAAGACCAGCAATTGTCCTGAACATTTTGATATTTAACACATGGGGTGCCATGTTAGAAGAAATTGGAAATTGGAATTGGGTGCGGACCGAGGTCCGGTGACTCCACCTGCACACGAAGCCATTCTCATCCAACTACTGCGTCACCTTGGTCACTCACGAGTCTAAAAAACAACTCACGTCAATGCATGTAAGCAACGTGGGCGCCAACGTGAGCGCCCTCGTGACCAAAATATTTGACGGCGCTGATTGGCTGAAATTATGTTTCGGTGGCACAGTTTACTATTGAGACTTTTGCAACATGCTGGTTGCTGCTGTTTGGCTCGGGGGCTCCTTGCACGGCATCGTTTTAGACATCGTGACACAATTTTAAACGAGATTTTATTGTAGATTATACATTTTACTGATACCAATTGTATGATATTTACCTTGTTCATTCAAAAGAAAAATATCAAATATATATATTTTTTATTTTTTTTTATTTAATATTTGTTTGTATATATTTTTTTGTATGTGGGAAGAGGTGGGGCGGCGCCCCTAGCGCCCATATGGGCCGTCTACCACTGCTTGTAGTATTATAATAATTGAAATGCTGGTTCTTCTGGGGGTGCTACCGCACCGCAGCTGCCTGCACTGAACAATCGCTGGAAGACTGGGCCGTCACTCAAAAACTGAGTAGCCAATGGGGACGTACCCCTGAAAGTCCCGCCCACCTGGGAGGTTTGTGTCAGAATCTCAAACAAAAAATGAGGGAGCGCAAAAGAGAGTGCTGCATCGAGAGCAAAAGTCTGATCATTGCGAAAGAAGAAACAAGAACTGCAAACAAAAACCTATGTTAAAACAAAGAAAAAATACTTGGTTTACATGATTACACAAATGATTTGTTTGCAACTTATAGTTTTATTTTTGAAATTTATTTTATTTTGCTTGACTCAGTTTTTTTTCTTTTAAACTCATAGTTTTGCTTTATTCTGAGAAAGTGTTGCTTTATCTTTATGATACAAAACTAATCCCATAGTTATCCAGTGACTCTCAGAATAAAGTTTTTCTGAAATTGTGAGAGCTGATAAGATCTCCCGATGCGACCGCCCGTCATTTGAACCTGTGAAAGCAACAGTCTGTGCCGGCTAAAAATGAGAAGCTGCTACCCTGGATGGTTAGCACACTGCTTTCTGCTAATGAGAACGACAGAGGAGAGATAACAGAGCAGAGCAAATCTGTGTATTTTGCCAACCTCACTGCCAGAGTTTAGTGAAATTCACAAAGTCTCTTTAAGAAATCCATGTGGTTCCTCATTTAGTGGTATATGTATTTAACTATTTAAGAATGGACAATACACCTTGATTAACATGAGCACTTGAGTCCACAATGTGGATTTAGCCATAGAGGCTAATTTTCATCTGGAGTCCTTGCAGGTTGATGGCATTAAACGAAAACATACAAGAGCACATAGGCACAGGCAAAAACACATAAGCGTAGTTAAAATACATAAGCACAGTTGACAGAACAGATTGTTAGTTCTTATTATTTTTAGTTATATTGTGAAATTGTATTTTTTGTCAAGTTTTTTTCTGAAAACTGTTGGCTTTTAAGTTATTTATAGCCATTGGATTATGTTGAACATTTTATTTAATCTGATCTAGTCAATCCTTTTTTCCCTTTTAGTCAAGCCTGCTTAACATAAGACTAAATAATTATTACCATTATCTGATACTAATGCCGCATATTAGTCTCATATTTTATCTTTGCATGTTGATATCACAGCCATGCTTGAAGATGGTGGCGCCATTGTCTCGTCTTAGTCATGTAAAAAAAGATGTTGACAAACTTTTATTGGCTTAATTTCATTAAAACTAGTGAATATGAGGCAATAATTCAATAAGGACAGGCACATCAGGGTCTGCATATGTTCCCATCATTGTTCTGTATGAAAGTCTCTTCAATCATAGCATGGCATTCCTACTTAAATCAACATACATAATTATTGTGGCTCTATGATGACAGAGCCAAGGACTGGTTACATCAGCAGTAATGTGTCTTTTAGAAAAATTGGAATTTCATAAAATTGACTTAACAGATCATGATTGGAAATTTCCATGCATGGCAATTGTTCAGAAACAAAGAGATAAGAAGCTCATTCAATGAAATTCGTGTAAGAGGGCTCCTCCTGTGATCACTGAGCTAATATTACAATGTGGGTATGTCGATTATGTCCTTCACAGCTAAACTGTGGTTAATCAATTTACAATAGCATATGAAAATAAAACTTTCTCTTGCAATCCATTCAGAAATATCTCTTGGTTTTGTTAGAAATTAAAATCAATGTTTATATGGCGTAATTTGAATTAAATACACTATTTAATTTAAATCAGTTTTATTCTGAAAAACCTGAAGTTCACTAACTATTAACTTAATACTTTTATTCTGAAAATGCTTCACTTCCGGTTAGCATTAGCATGTGGCGAAATGCTGCATGTTCAAACCATGAATCGAAGGTGAAATGACATGTGATGTTGTACACAGAGCACACTGGGGTTAGCACTCATTTATTGCCGCTGAATAACGTTTATTAGGGAATGTTTAAATAACCACAGACACCAGAATGATGTAATTTAACAATACAACAAGGCAGGAATTGCATTGGACCCGCCCCCGACGACGTCGGCCAATAGGAGAAGACCTCAGATGACAACAGGAAGAGCAAGCAAAAGATTGACCTCTTCCTCCGGCTGACCCGGACTGACCGGACGGATGGGGAGAGCCGCACTCCACTCGCACATTTCATGTTGTAATGTACACCACCGCATCTTTTGTGTAATTAAATGCTGTTAACTTTTATAAGCTTCCCTTGACTCTTTTCAGTCTCTCCTGCCTTCAGGGCTATATAATTCACTAACATTTGGCGTCACTGGGTGGACCCTGAAGCTAGATTGAGCTGGAAGACGGGGTAAGGCTGCAAGCTAACTAGCATCACACTAAGTTTTTGGCTGGGCCTAAATGAAAGGTGAGACAGTTACATGTTTAATTCCGTGGTGATTGCAAGTGGTGTGGAGTGTGTATATAGTGTTTCTATTCGTCTCTGTTGTATCTTCGGCGCCGCCCGATTAATGTGAATATTACATAGTATTAAGACCTTCTGGGGAGGCACTAGCTTGTATCTGGGATACCTCTGGGTAGGTACCAGACCTGATCTGTTTTACGCTGGACTGGGTCCATTCATGTTAGTCTATATGTTTGATGTGTTAAACCTGCGTAGTCTGGTTTAATAAAGTATTTTTGTGTGATGATCTAAGCCGAGGCGATTGTGTACAAGATTGGTATGAGATCAGCTTATAAGGTCAGCATCTATAGAATTTAGAGCTAAGATAAATGAAGATTGTTTTGTATTGTCAAGCAGTGTGGTTATTTATCTGCAGATGTTGTGTTCCCCTTCCCCCAATCACATGTGGTTAATGCTATACTGCTAAGCTAGTTAGCTAGCCAGTTAGCATTAGTAGATGGTGAAATAGTTTGAGTAAAGATACAACCGGTAACTACTGATTGAATACACAGGGATGGTGTAGATTAATGTTGAGAGTAGATTGAGTTGTTTTGTTTTTCATGCTTTTCAAAGAAAGTAATTTGCACTTTATATTTTGAGGAAATAAACAGGAAGTAGGTTTATGAACCGGAAGTACTAGTTGATACATTTGAGAGGAGTTACAAATAAAACAGCTCCCCTAGCGGACATACTAAGTATTACGTTAATACATTCTTCACCACACAGATAAAGACTACATGTGGTTTCTTTGAATTGAAGTATTGTAGTTAACACATTTTATGACATTTGCATAATTTAATAAACTTTAGTATACACGGTAGGCCTACACGGTTTATTTGGATTTGCACCATATTCCTATTTTAATATTACAAAGTAAAAACCATACACTGTTCATTTTCATTTATTTAATTAGATTTTAGAAATTTGCATAACTTTAATTTTGTCTAATTTTGATTTTCTAATCTCAGTTTTACAACATTTACCTTTATTTTCCAAATTCAAAGAAAAAAAAAAATTCAAAAAAAAAAATAAAGTTCGGATTACATACGATATCTTTATAAAGAATACAAAGGTACTATTCAGAGGATTAGTAATTCATTTTTGATAACTTAATAATATTATCCGTGAACTTAAGAAACATGTCGCCAGACACCAAGTTAAGAGCACTCCCAGTGCCAGGCACAACTGCAGATATTAAGGCGAGAGTAAACTCCTGGTCAGATGCTGGGACCGTTCCCACTAAAAGACAGAAGAAATGGAACCAAATAGAGGAACTGTTCAAGCAGTGGCAAACGAGAGGATTGATTCCAGCAGATGATCAACCTGGACCAACGGAAGCCCATAGAAAAGCTGTAGTTGAACATGAGAATGCTGAATACCTACAACAGGAAAAAGCATGGATCAAAGCCGGACAACCCCCTCGGTATGGACCTGCTAAAAACGCTATGAAAAAAGCTGAAAAAAGAAAAGTTATGGTTGCAAATCTGATTCTCTATCTAAAATATACCAGCCAGGGATTGACAAACAGCTTACATGTGGTAGCAGCAGAAGATCTGCCAGTAATGGAAGAAGAACTCTGCAGAAGAGATGAAGCACTCTGCAGAAGAATAGAAGCAGAAGAATGGAAGAAGAACTCGGCAGAAGAGAGGAAGCACTCTGCAGAAGAATAGAAGCAGAACTCGACAGAAGACTGGAAGCAGAACTCATCAGAGGGATGGAAGAGAGACAAAAGGCAGATGAAGCCCATAATGACATTATTGCAGAAAGACAAAGGGAGGAAGATAAATACCAACAACTTCTGGCGGAAAGACGACAAGAAGATGTAAGATTCCAGGACATGATGGCAGATCAAATAACTCAAAGAAAACGCCGGACAAACTACTCTCCTGACTATTCCAATGGACAGGGAGATGAAAATGACGACAGCGGAAATGAGCAACATTACCCTGGGACATGCCCCAAAACTAAAAGAACCAAGACCGGTGCACACACCTCCATGCCATTGATAGCGGCTGGAAAAAGAGGATTTCAATACCAACCATGGACTCACAGGGACATGGAAGCATTAGTGTCAAAGCTACCTCCACTCACGAAAGGAGGTCAGAAGTGGGTGAATGATCTGGAGCGATACACAGCCCAAGACCACCTGTGCTTGGGAGACATGAGAGCCCTGCTTGGACGGATAGAAGGAAGATTAGGGGCAAGAGCAGTAGATTCCGAGGCCAATTGCACAAATGACCCAGATGAAACTCCATTCAACTACATCAGGTCGAATTATTGGGCTGCTATTCGTCACATCTACCCGACAACACGCAGTTTACATGCTCTCAGCAGCTTGAAGAAGGAGCCGGGCGAAAACATGCATGCATTCTTGAAGAAATGTGAAGAAGTGTGGGAGGCTAGCACGGGTGAAAGACATGATCTTTCTCCAGCTATTGAAATGGTGTGGAAGAACTCGGTCATTAAAGCCCTTCCTCTAGCAGTGCAGGCACGTCTGGAAGAAGTGGTGGGATTGGACAATAAACCTGCTGAACAATGGAGACAACATCTCATTCACCACGATAACAGACACCAGGCAGCAAAAACGGGACTTGATGAGGACGATAAAATCCAAGCAAGGAGACTCGTGAAGCTACAAATAGCTGAGAAAGATACCGAAGCTAATAAAAACAAGAAAGCGGCAAGGCAAATGGCAACTAAAGCAGAGAAGACCATAGAAACAGAGACAGTAATGCAAGCACCGCTAACAGTTCAAGCTCAGGTGGTGCCAGAAAATCAGATGCAGTACCAGCAAAGAGGTGGAGGAAGATTCCGAGGAAAAGGCGGAGGAAAGGGTTTCAAGAAAGTGGGATGTTACACATGCGGTCAGATGGACCATTGGTCCAGAGATTGTCCGCATCAACAAATACTAAACCCACCACAAGTACTACAATACAATCCTACACAATTCCAACCTCAGACACAACAGTATTATCCCCAAGTACAGCAGACACCTGTGTATCTTCCTACGCAAGTACAGCCACAAGCACCGCAGTATCTTCAACAGCAGACACCTGTGTATCTTCCTACCCAAGTACAGCCGCAAGCACAGGTATACACTCCCATACAGCATCAACAAAAGGGACAATGGAGACGAAGAAGGAATGATGGCTGCTTCATATGTGGAGATTGTAGACATCTGGCCAGAGATTGCCCAACTCAGCAATATCCACCACAAGGTAGCACCTCACAATGCAGAGGAGAACCAGTGTTAGATATTAGAAATATTGAGGCGGAAGCATATGCCAGGGCCATGACGAATATTTCTGTTGGATCAGGTTATTGGGTAAATGTAAAAATCCACAAGATGAACTCGTTGCAACCGGTATGGAGTGGACCATGGGAAGTTGTAGAACGCACTGCAGATGCACTCCGGATCAAAGTTAAAAAGGGAACATGTTGGCACCCACTTACACATTGTGTAGCCGTACCGCCACCTTTCCTGAAACGGCACGGCAGTTAGAACTGATTTTGGAAAACTGGTACAAAACAATAAGGAATTGAACATTTTTTACAAGGACAGCACCAGGAGATGAGTAAACTCAAGAATCTATAGAGTGTAAATACATTGAGAAAAACACATTTTACACTCAAACTGTTTGCATATCATAGACAAGGAATTTAGACAATATAAATAAATGTTCAGCACAAGTAATAAGTATAATGGAAAGTAGACATAGGCCTACACTTGAGTCAAATGTCATTACTGTGATCTGATTAGTGTGCTCTGCAGGTTTACTATTGTAACGGTGGGATTTAAAATATTGGAGAAAATATGAAGATGTTCTCTCGTAGTGTGTGGAATATGTGATGCTGGAAACATGTACGTTTTTCAATGTATAGGAGAAAATGGTTTCCTGAAAGAGTTATGTTGGGTAAATATGTAGCAATGGATGAAACAATTTTTAGAGTGAGTTTTTGTAATATCATTAGTAGACATCAATTATGTTGTTTGGATGGCATTTAACAATTAAGACAGATAGTATGATTAGAAAGAGTCAGAGTGGAAAGGGTTGGATTTATTTAACCTCAGTGTGCTAGATTTTTTTATAGGTAATGCGTCCCGAGACCTGGACTCCCCCTCTGAGTTAGAAAAGGCTACGATCCCGACCCTCCAAGCAGACAAAAGACCTAACCCAACAGGAGACTCCTCCTTCTCCATCGAACAGACAGAGAACCAGAGCTGAAACAACACCAACAAGACTGCAGCCAGAACTATCTCCACCTGTGGCATCCAGAACCAAACAGCATGCTGACAGGCAGAGATCTACGCTCATCAGTCCCTCAGACGGGACCATGAAGTTCCAAGCTGAGCCACGACATTTGGCACAAGAGCAAAAGTGTGGGACATGAGAGCAGAATCCGCCCTCCATAAAAACAGCAGGGAGACTGTAAAGGAGGAGATGAAATGCAAAGCAGTGCAGGAACATTGGCATGATGGCGGATGCAGATGTAACTGGGCCAATGGCTGCCTAAAAGAGTTACAGCGGATGAAGTTACAGCTGATGGACTGAAGAGAACACAGAATCAGAGGAGTTGGCATGGTCGATTAGAAGTGAGGAGGCCGGGGTCACGGCTTGAGAAAACCAGAGGAGGAGAAAAGGAGAACGGGAATGAGTGAGTTTACACATAAACACACTTATTCACAAAACGCACATTTAAAGCATAAATACGTAAAGACAGAAAGATTTATTAAATTAAAAATAGCAGTCAAGAGGAAACTATTAAAGTAAAATGAGAACACACTGAGGGTTAAAGGGGGAGACATGACAGAGTAGAACCATATTCTTCAATCTTTTCATCATGTTAACAACATATTCTTTAAGAGATTTGTATTCACGTGTGAATAAAGTAGTGATCTCATTTGTTACAATATTGATCACCATTAAAGGGATAGTTTTAGGAACCACTCTATAAGACAACTCTTTATCTGTATGGATAATGTTAAAGGGAGAGCTAGTGCCAAGCCAGATATAGTATTCCAATCTAAAGAATTGATTTCAGCATTGTAGCATAGTTATTACCATAGGAAAGATTAAATGACTTCTGTTTTTAAATCCTTGATAAAGGAGGGAGTAATTGTTGCATGTTTGGACATCCAGGGTTCCACACACTGCTAAAGAGTTTAACATTGATTTTTAGGTGGACCAGAATTGAAGATGAGCTATGAAATGCATAGCAGAGCTACACAGATCCTAGTAATGTTTTTACACAAGATAAAAGTGATCTACACAATTTTCTGAAATAGATCTATTAGACATTTTAATACTAATTAGGTGTAAATGAATTGCAGTAGTAGTAGTACTCTAAGGAAGTGAGTTTTGTACCAAGTTTCAAGAAAGGTGGGAGGCAGAAGTCCCAATGAAAAGTTAGAGACATCTTGAAAATCATAGTTGAAATCGTGAATGAATAAGGAATGGCGCTCCGCATATGATATATTTTTGTAGATAAAGGGTACCCGCCTATGCTGAATTACCTCTGAAAAGACTCTGCAGAGCACGACATGGCCAAAAGACCCAGACCAAATTACCTTTGACCCTGACTGACAGTGTGACAAAAGCACTGTCCATGACTGACTCTGGGGTGTACCTGACTTGACAACCAGACGGTGTGAGTGTGAATGAATGCCGGCATGTGATCAGTGTAACTGCATGATTCTAAAACAATAACTAACCAAGCATGTTTTTGGACTAACATATTATTTTGGAGCTCCAAGGGAAACGAGAGGTTTCCTAAAGATTCCACAAAAGGGGAAACCGCACATGTGTCCCGTTTCTAATCTACTTGATATTTTACTCCCACAGGAGTTGGCGGTTTGCAAATATAAAACTCAAACTAAAATCTGAAAGACGGAGAGAAACACTTCTTTTCACTGAAGTGTTTAATGTGGAAATGATGATAATGGATGTAAAATTGTAAATAATGTTTGTTATGACCCTAACCAATATTTACCTGACAGTTTTTGTTCCCCTCCTCATTACAGGGTTTTGTTACACATGAGTAAAAAGGGGGGAGTGTGTATAATGTCAACATGGCTGTAAAATTCACAATTTAAATTTTTCTTTTAAGGATTGACAGAAACCTACCGCCCCAACCCATATGTTCAAACTGAGCATTGAATTATAGTTTTATAATTAACCTGCTCCATATCTGGGGATAAGATACTGTTTGATGGATGTTGACATGTTTCTAATATTGATTGAGTTATAGCAGGTAACACAGATGCAGAATCAGTGGCCAAGGGGCTACCAGAGAGATGTAATTCCAGAATGGAATCACGAAGAAGTTGACCTGTGATAATGAAACAATTTTGTAATATTTTAACAGGTATTAGAGTAACTGAGGTTTGAAATGTAGAAAGAACATATTACAGTTAAGCTAAAACATAGTAATGTAATGAGACCGAATTTAATTTAGACAACATCTTGTAACTAGCCTGTTAAAGAATTAGAAGTAAAAGCCATAGACTTTATTGTTTAGTTCATTATGGGGATATACATTTAATTTAAATTCATAATAGAAAGACATTTGATGAAAGTATGTTGGAATTCTGTATTCATTTTTCAGCTTGATAATAGACAGGTGGAAGCTGTATTGCCAGGTGCCATCGATGGGATTTCTGCACACGATCCAAGCAGAGAATGACGTACCTTACAGGACAGATACACTCAGGAAATCATTCACTCTGACAGCATCATGACTGTAGTTGTTTTTGAATCCATAATGAAATTGTATTACATAACGTTAGTGTGTGTCTTTACCACAAACAGGAATAGTTCATTGTTATATTTAGATTTGAGAAAGATTACAAGGATTTTATTTAGTTCACCATGAAGATGTTTTTTGTTTGTAACATATGCCCAGTAGTAAGATTCAAATATCAGCAGGTTCTGAATTATTATTCCTCTGTCCCACAACCAACAAGAATGTGGATGGGGAGAACTATATCTACTAGAACCAGCAGAGATTCATAAATTACACCAGAGGCACAGTAGAAGTAAATAAAGAGTAATATTTAGCTATTTTCAGATAGTTTAATCCTTCTTATACTTTGTAAAAGAACAAGTGCCTTTACACCAGATACAGTAAGAAGATGATTTATGATGTGAAAGGAGGGAGTCAGACGTTTTCCATACCAAGCTAATTGCTGCTATTTTACGAAGTGACATTAAAGGTTTAAGCTAGAAGTTATGCACAAATGAAAAACGTATGAATATGTATTCTTATTTGTTTTTTTACTTTTATGAGTTATGTACCATGCAATGTTCGGATGAAGAACTCATTGATTTCAATATTATTTACATACCTTAAAAGGTATGTAAGGAGGGATTGTTAGAAATTAAAATCAATGTTTATATGGCGTAATTTGAATTAAATACACTATTTAATTTAAATCAGTTTTATTCTGAAAAACCTGAAGTTCACTAACTATTAACTTAATACTTTTATTCTGAAAATGCTTCACTTCCGGTTAGCATTAGCATGTGGCGAAATGCTGCATGTTCAAACCATGAATCGAAGGTGAAATGACATGTGATGTTGTACACAGAGCACACTGGGGTTAGCACTCATTTATTGCCGCTGAATAACGTTTATTAGGGAATGTTTAAATAACCACAGACACCAGAATGATGTAATTTAACAATACAACAAGGCAGGAATTGCATTGGACCCGCCCCCGACGACGTCGGCCAATAGGAGAAGACCTCAGATGACAACAGGAAGAGCAAGCAAAAGATTGACCTCTTCCTCCGGCTGACCCGGACTGACCGGACGGATGGGGAGAGCCGCACTCCACTCACACATTTCATGTTGTAATGTACACCACCGCATCTTTTGTGTAATTAAATGCTGTTAACTTTTATAAGCTTCCCTTGACTATTTTCAGTCTCTCCTGCCTTCAGGGCTATATAATTCACTAACAGTTTACGTAGGTTAGATTGCTCTGTGTGTCTCACTTTCGGTTTGATGAGGGAGTGAGCAGACGTGTGTGTGGAGGGCTCCTGACAAACTTTTCCATACCTTTCAAATACCATTCAAAGCCGATTTGGTAACCGATTCAAACCACGCTCATATTTAAGGGAACTATGAAACTCTGGGGAACAGCCGGGAAGCCAATACGGAAGTGCCACACACTGCAGTTCATACATGGGCCGCTAGGGACTGGCTGCAGAAAGGAGAAATGTCCATAGACCCCATGTTAAAATGCCCAACTTTACAGCAGAAAAAAACATGTTTCTACCCATGGATGCAATAAATATTATTATCGATATAGTTAGATTCCACCTTCATGATTATGAATCTGTGAGTGAATTGTTTTCTAACACGACCCTTTTATTTATATTAGGTCTTAAAGTCTTTGCATAAATTAGGGCGTGGTCACGTTGATGGACACGTACATGCCTCACTAACAGCAACTTGTCCACTCTGCTAGGCTACAACCATAGAGGCTACAACGTTAGTTAGTCATAGTACTGATGTACTTGACCCTTTAGCTTTAGCCGTGTTCGTGGTGATTGTGCCTTTTAGGGAATATTGTTACAAATACCAGACAATTAAAATGTCGTGCTGTGCGCTTGAATGTACTAACAGAACTTCCAAGAAGTCTAAAATGATAATATTATACATGTTAACCCCGTTCGCAGGTGTTTGTGTGCTTGGTAGCTTAGCTTGTTACTTATTAGCCAGCTAAGGACGTAACCCTTTATGCATACATATACATTTTAGTTTATGATTCAGCCTTGGGTAAGACTTTTACAGTCTATGGCTATGACGCCCATAATGCTAAATGGGAGCAAATGTTAATAGGGGACCCAATTATCCCAGTGGTGGCCGCCGGAGCTAACGGAGCCGCAGGGGGCTAGCTCCAGCCGGCGTCCCGGAGCTAGCCCACTGCGGCTCCGTTAGGTCCCGGCGGTGGAGTCCGTCTTTTCTCAACGTGTAAATGACAAGCATTAAGAATAACAAAATATAGCTAATTCTCTTGCAGATTGTCTCATTTGATTATGAATGTAACGTTTATATAGGGGAACTACACTGTTAGCAGTAACTTGGTATGCATGTATTTCATGTTAGCTTAGCTTCTTAGCATGAGCTAGCTCTGTTTACTTCCAGTTCGGAGGCAGCAGGTCCCGCCTCGGGTCCGCCTCTTTGCCCTTATTTGGAGCAGGCGGGATTAGACTCTGACGTCACAGTCGAGCCGTTAGTGGCCGACTCCGCCTACTAAGGGATTCACGGAAACTCTGCAGAATCCTATGGATGACGTCACGGACACTACGCCCATTTATATATACAGTCTATGGTTCAACCCCATCAAGAATTCTCTTTACCAGAAAGGAATACAAATCCGCCTGTTGCACCCCGCTCGTCTTCATGTTTCATTCAGAAATGACGATTACTACTTTGACTGTCCGCAGAAAGCCCAGGACTTCCACAACCAACGCATTGTCCCGTCCGAGTAGTGGGAGGCTGTGGAGCACGGAATTTCTCTGGACTGAAAGCACGGCAAATAAACACTCACAAACGGACATCTCAGGAAACGGTGAAGAAATGTTTAACCTGAGTCTGTTTGTATTAAGATATCCTGATATGGATCCACCGTGAGGTATGGATGGATGTTGTTATCCAGCATGTGCACTAGCTTTCCTCCATTGTTGTGTGATGTTTACTGTGGCCACTTCCGGTGTTAAAGGGGCAAGGTCCGGGGGAAACGAGCCTTTCCAGGAACCATTTCTGGTTTGTGTGGTTAACTTTGGACTGGCTAGAAACAACACTAGACTGTTTACTCTACATGTCAGAACAATTGTAGATATAGCAGCCCTGTCTGCTCAGGAACATTAGTTAGATTATAGGTTAATGTCATACGGATGTGACATATTTTGTTGGAGTCCTGCTGCTAGTTCTCGTTTTAGGAACAAGCTTAAGGGAATATGTGTTTGGCTCTCCTTTTTGAGAGCATCTTTTTTGGGGAGAATTTGGGTGTTTTTTGTGTTTTTGTTGTTTGTTTCTCCATTAAATAGGCCCCATGCTACCTCTTCATATACTTCTGGGTCATATTTTGATGATGGTTAATGTAACAGGAAATGGTGGAGCATGTCTAAGACTTGTCTCTTGGAATGTTAAGGGCATGAATGCCCCGGTTAAAAGAGGCAGAATTGTTTCCCACTTAAAACACCTTAAAACTGAAATTGCCTTTTCACAAGAAACTCATCTGACCACCAAGGACCACCATAGGTTAAAGGCATCATGGGTTGGCCAAACCTTTCATTCCAATGTTAGAATTGACTATTTTTTTATCGATAACTATTTTCTTCCCGCTGTCAAAAGCATAGAATACTCACCCATAGTGATATCCGACCACGCCCCATTGCTACTTCACCTCTCATTCACACTGTTACAAAAGACACGTCCCCCCTGGAGACTGAACTGTACACTATTAAACGATGATCGATTATGTGAAACAATCTTTAAAGCTATTGATGATTTCCTTATAACCAATATGTCTGATGGGATATCACCATCTCTTTTGTGGGAGACGTTAAAAGCTGTGATCCGAGGAGAGATTATCTCTTACTCTGCAAGGCAAAACAAAATGAAAAAGCAAAACTAGATAGCAAACTCTCAACATTTCCATCCCCTGAACTAGATAAAGAAAGGCAAAATCTTCAGATCATACATTTTCAACGCAAGAGACTGAGAAATTGCTTTTAAGATTGCGTGGATTCCAGTATGAACATGGTGAGAAGGCGGGTCCGTCTCCTAGCGCACCAAATTAAGAGCCAGTCGGCTTCCCAACAAGTTAAATAAATACGGACCCCTACTCGTGAACTCACAACAATCCCATCTGTTATCAATGACACCTTTAAAACCTTTTACTCTAGACTATATGCCTCACAAACCCCTGTCGATAATGCGGACAGAACTAAATTATTGGATGATCTGGAATTTCCGTCCATAACACCTGCTCAGGAGGGTGAGTTGGATCAACCTCTAAAGCCCAGTGAAATAGCTGACTCGATCAGACTGATCCAGAGTGGCAAGGCCCCGGGCCCAGGCGGCTATCCAATTGAGTTTTATAAAACATTTATTGATAAATTGACCCCCCTTCTTTTGAGAATGTTCGAGGAGTCTCTGGACCGGGGAACGTTACTACAAACTCTCACTGAGGCGGTAGTAATCATATTATTAAAACCAGGCAAGGAGGGTTCTGAGTGTAGCTCCTATCGCCCTTCTGAATGCGGACTATAAGATCCTAGTTAAAATACTAGCCATACGCCTTGAATCAGTCACGCCAAACACATTCGCAGCAGTCGGTTAGCGGGAGATGATCTATAAGATTATTATGATCCGGTAATGGCTCTACAACACCATCCTCTAGTTTAAATTTCTTCACTTTGTTTCTTTTTCTTTTCACCTTCCTTCTTTTTCGTTTTCCGTCCTCTGGCCCCTTTTCTTTTCATTCGCATTCTGCGTTTGCTTTTCATTTTTCTTCTCCTTTTCATGTTGCTTTTTCTTCGTTTTTCTTTACTTTTTCTATTCTTTTCTGCTAATTGTCGTTTGCGGTCTTGGCGAGTGGTATGAGATATACTGTTTCTATAAAGGTTATCTATAATACCATCTTTTAAAGAAAGATATTCTTCATATGTCATGTTATCATGGTCCTCTTTTGTCCTAAAGACCTTACATGAATATGATATAGAGGAGAGATCTTCTTCGGGGACATCCTCTCCCCTACTTTGTAACATCCAGTCATTAAGCCCATATCCATTATCCTGGTGATAATAAGGGCAGGCTACATCAGATTTGGTTTTTCTCAGATCCATGGCTAGTTTTCAATGGTCGTCCTTAGTTTTATATGATTTGCTGAGTGGGGTGGGACTTATTGCGTTGAGTGGGAGGCCTCATCTGTAGAAAGTACTCTGTTTGAGGAGATTTCGTTAGGATTCTGACTCTTAATAGCAGTTTGTCATTTTGAGGGTATTTCAGTGAAACAAGGCTGTTTTGAACATTTGATTTATGCTTACATTCTCTGAGAAAGTTACCGAAAGATACACTTTTTAAAAAAGCTGAAAAGTAGATAATGAAGTACTTTGTTTGAGGTGATTTCGTTAGGATTCTGACTCTTAATGGTCCTCTCTAAATTTGATTCAGGGTTTGTTTTAAATTATTTGTGCTTTGTGTGTACAGACATACAGAAAACACTGAAAAACACAACAAGAAGGACTGTAATACACATGTATCAGACACGCTCCCCTTGCTATAATGATGACAACAGTTTATAAATGTAAAAAAACACTTTTTTTTTCACACACACAAATCAATAGTTATACTGATTGTAGCATCCCCAGGACAGTCTCCAGCTTAGAATTCCCCATATTACTGGAGATATCGTGATGGAGTTTTTTCACTTCAGTCAAAATATTCACGTGTATGCTGTTTTCGACACAAAGATGCATTACATCTACAAACAGAGCATACAATGAGAGCACATGATACACTTTTGATGTTTGTTTAATTTCTGAGATAATGTTACAGAATGTTTCGGAAAATGAAGATTCCAGGACCACTTTAAATGTTTCGTTTAGAATCGTTTCCCAATGACCCGTAATAGTACTGCCAGAACGAACGATATCCAAAATGTCTTCCAGTTTACAAACTTCGGCCATTCTTTTTACACAGGGGTCACTACTCGTTCTGTTTTCAATCGTCCCCATCACCACACTTATTAAAAGGGTAATTACTACATTCTGATCAATATATACAGAGCGTTTTGCATAGTAGTTTCCCATTTTTATTTTACTTAAAAGAAAAAAGTCACTGCATTGAACAAGTCCCTGGCTTCTTCTCCATCCGACTGCTGTTTGTTAGTCTTCTTCTTCTCCATCCAACTCTGTATGGATATTTCAAGTCTCTCCTTGAGGCATCTGCATTTTACAAGCTTGTGCAGAAAAGCTTCCGAAGCGCGTCCTATCCTCAGTTTATCCTCGCGAATGCCTTTTTCAATAAGACTCTGGTCAATCACTGCAACGAAGTCGGCGAGCCAAAGTCTTTTCATTAACGCTTTGTAATTGTTTCTGAAGAAGAAATCGGGCATGTCATTCCGACAATCGTGTTGCCTCTGGTCGGGGTGACTGACTCGGCACCCGTTGCATATTTCTTCTCTGTACCGATGTATCACCCTCTCCACAATATCAACCAACACCGCTTTCACTGTGTCCCTAAACCGAGTCTTCTTGACCCGAGGAGTAGCAGCAGTAGTACTACAAGATTCGGGTTTCCCACATGGTGGTGTTGATGGTAGTCCAGGAGTCTGTTCCTGGCTGCAACTCGCGGGGGGAGTCTTGGCTTTTCTCTGCTCCATGGCTAGTTTACAACGCTCGTCTTAGCGAGGTCCTTCGTTTTAGATGATTTGCTGAGTGGAGGGTGTGGCTTATTGCGTTGAATGGTGGTAGTCAATTATAGAATTGAGAGTTTTTAGAAACAATTTCTTTAAGCGTTGTAGCTTTTTCATCTCATCTCCAGCAATAGGTCATCATTTAAGAACAAGTAATAGTTTTGTCAAGATTCTACAGAAAAAAGTCAAAAAAGTATAGTATGTCAGAAATATGGAAAAGTCATATAGTATGTTGAAAATCAAAAAAAAGAAAACTCAATTCAATACAAATTAATGAATATTTTACCAGGTTCTAAAGTTTTGCACCCCTTAAAGAAAAACCCCTTCCTTACCAAGTACTTCATAGTATACCCTTTGTTAAGTGTTGCGCACATCAAGGTGTATCTCAAAGTATCTTGGTAGCAG